>NC_141208.1:7787500-8505000 GCF_054491065.1 Syngnathus leptorhynchus | reverse complement strand
TTGAACCATTTAAGTACGGATCCATAAATAATGTAATTATTTTTATTCTGTAGAATGTCAGCGTAAATAAATGTTGGGGGTTATTTTAGTGGCTTAGAGGACATCAAGGTGAGTTGTGCAGCTATACACAGGGACCACAGCTCTGGACTCACGAAAACACAACAGCACTACAGGTACCACAATTTCAATTTTCAAATCATTTAGCAGGGTTCGTAATTCACATTTCATAAATATGTTCATTGTCGACAGAGCTTTGTTTTTCGGCAAGAACGAGATTGACGTACGCGTGCCACCTTTGTTAAAAATCTTTGTAAAAGAGGTATGTTTTTGATTTGAGGAAAATTATTGTTTCTTTAGCCTCGTAATTATTATTTTTTGCTTCTTTCAAGGTTCTGAATCCATTTTACGTCTTCCAGCTTTTTGCTCTCATTCTGTGGTCCACTCAAGACTCCTACGATTATGCTGCGGCTATGGCATTAATTTTTTTATTTGCAATCGCCTTATCTCTGTACACCATTCGAAAGGTGAGTGGAGACCAATCCGAGGAAATATTTATGTGCCGATACATTGGACTTTAATTTCTCTTGAGTCTTATTGAATTTTAGCATCATTGGAACAAGCATGTGATCCTTTCTCATTGGTTGTCTGGTCTCCTTCTAGCAACACGTGAGGCTGCATGACATGGTGGTCGAACACAGCATGGTGAGAGTGTCTGTGTGCAGAGGAAAAAAAGGCACGTTCTCTGATCAGGAAGTGGAATCTGAAATGTTCTTTCATCCACACAAATATTCATGTGCATACTCTACCACAGCCATAAATATGTGCACTGCATATTTTAAGTCTTTCATATCAGTGCTTTAATAATTTCCTGCTGTGGATTAGTGTATTGTAAGCATCGCCATTTTTTTTTATTTTATTTTTTTTCCTCCATATTTGCCAATTCCCCCCCCCCATCTCACAGCCTTTGAGCAAATCATGTCGACTGAGCTCGTGCCTGGTGATGTCATCGCTATTCCGGCCAATGGGATGATCATGCCATGTGACGCCGTGCTTCTCTGTGGCACCTGCACAGTGAACGAGAGCATGTTGACAGGTTGACCTTTATTTTTCTTTTTAAAATTTTTTTTTTTTTTTTATACCTTTTTAGCTTTTTTTTTTTCATTGTGTTTATTTGTATTTATTTACTGTATTTGTTGAACTGGCAAAACTGAAACAAAATGAAAAAAAAAATTCCACATTATGTACAAAGGACTTGCACTATTTTAGGCGGGGGGTCCGCAAATAGCAAAACTCCACTCGTTATAATTGCAATAAAAAAGGGGGAAAAATGTGAACAAGCCTGGTGAGTAAATCTTTCCGTGTTGGGATCCACAGGAGAGAGCGTACCTGTTATGAAGACCTGTTTACCAGGTTTTGGCAAGGAGGCAAACAAGATCTATAACTCAGAGGAACACAAGCGACACACCCTCTTCTGTGGCTCACATGTGATCCAAAGTCATTTCTATGCTGATGAGCCGGTGAAGGCAGTGGTGGTCAGAACCGGTGCGGTCTGATGCTGAAATGTGGTGAACATATATTCTCCCGCTATTTTGTGCATCATTCTACCGTACATGATCTGACAGGCTTCAGTACAGAAAAGGGTCAGCTCGTGCGTTCCATCCTCTACCCGAAACCCACCGACTTCAAACTGCACCGTGATGCCACACAGTTCCTGATGTGTATGGTGGGCTTGGCAATAATTGGCTTCATCTACACCATCACTATCGATGTCCTAAATGAGGTGTCCTATCTAAAAAATAGCCCAGTTATTGCGTCTATTTGTCCTATTTACATATTCATCCCATCCAGGTTCATATTCAGGGCATCATCTTCGACACTCTGAATATCGTTATTATCGCTGTGCCCCCGATCTTACCCGTGGCCTTGTCTGCTGGTATTGGGCACGCACAGAGACGCTTGAAGCGTGTCGGCATCTTTTGTCTCAGTCCGCAAAGGATCAACATATGTGGTCAGCTAAACCTGGTCTGCTTTGACAAGGTGGATGTCACCCACAGGCTTTCAGATTTGAGGACATATTTGCCTTACACAAGACTTTTGTGTCTGTACTTTAGACTGGAACTCTTACTGAGGATAGTTTGGACTTGCGGGGTATTCAGAGAGCTGAAGATGGAAGGTAAGTAAGAAAAAAATGTTTGGTTTTTTCCTCTCTTGACATATTACTTTCTTGATGCCGCAACTAGTTCAGGATAAAATGAGTAACCAGCTCAGTGGCCTAGTAGTAGAGTGTCCGCCCTGAGACTGTGGAAGGTTGTGGGTTCAAACCCCGGCCGGGTCATACCAAAGACTATAAAAATGGAACCCATTGCCTCCCTGCTTGGCACTCAGCATTAAGGGTTGGAATCGGGGGGTTAGATCACCAAAAATGATTCCCGAGCGCGGTGCCGCTGCTGCTCACTGCTCCCCTCTCCCCCAGGGGATGGATCAAAATCACATGGGGATGGGTTAAATGCAGAGGACAGAACCCTTTGAGACTGCTTGTGATTTAGGGCTATATAAAAACTTGACTTGACTTGACTTAGGATAAAATGAGTCTTACCGCACAACTGAAAATCTAGACGACAAAATATCAAGAAATGTTTTGTACATTTTGTCCTTCTAAGTTCTGCTATGAGCATCCTTATAGACCTTTTGTTTTTGTCCCACACAGTTTTTTACCTCCAGACACCGAAGTGTCAACGAAGAATCTGCTCAACACTTATTTTGCTGCCTGCATGGCTACTTGCCACTCACTGACCACCATTGAGGGCAAACTCTTTGGCGACCCTTTGGACCTCAAAGTGTTCAGTGCCACAGGCTCGGTAAAGATTGTTTACGCACAGGCCCATTTAAGCCTGCCGTGTTGACTCCGTTGCCGCAATCATTTTTATTTTGAAAAGCTACATCATATATTGTTTTATTCAGATTCTCGATGATGCCAAAGAAGAACATATTGCCCTTTACAAAATCAATATTTCCACTGTTGTGCGACTTCCGCAGCAGGTAATCCATAAGTCAATTCAGTCATTGATGTTATCCTGTATGGCTCTTCTTAAATGTAATATATTAACATTCAATTTTCAGACCGGTGAGTTTGGCATTGTCCGCCAGTACCCCTTCTCCTCAGCATTGCAGAGGATGACTGTGGTGGTCCGGCAGCTGGGACAAAAACACTTGGACGTCTACCTGAAAGGAGCACCAGAGACTGTGGCTAACCTTTGCAGACCAGACACAGGTCAAACACGAGTGTGTGCCGAACAGTGGCCATAAAATACACTTTAATCTTTACAGGTCAATTTAAATTGACCATCTCTAAACATTTGAATGCACATTTCCAAGTAAATGTCCAGATCAGACAATCAACGCGTTTGTGTCTGAAAGCCACTTTTTGTGTTTTTCACTTATCATTAAAACAATTAATATGCTAAGCTCACAAATGACAGACAGACAGACCTGCTGTGCTTGTGTTTGCCGCCGCAGTCCCACAGAGTTTCAAAGAGACTTTGGAGTCTTACACCCGGCAGGGGTTTAGGGTCATCGCCCTGGCGCACCTTCAACTGGAGTCCGAACTCTCCTTGCCACAAATCCATAGCCTCAGCCGGTATGCATTCATCCTTATGTTGAATTTATGTGTGAATACAAACATCCCATGCAATGTCTTTGAACACTTTTTATTTTTAATTGATACTTGTAGTAAACAACAAGTCCAAACACTTTTGGCACAAAGTTTACACTTACCGCAGCCATTGTTGCATTCCTCCATCACGGCACAATTACAGGAACATCCCACCCCAGAAAACAAAGATGTTATTTATTGACTTTGAAAATTCTTGCTCTTCAAACGCTAAGCGTCACTCTGAGCTTGGTGACTGTTGTTTTGCTTTTTTTTTTTTCTCCACAAATATTTTGTTTCAGTCTGTTAGATGATCACAATAAATGCAACCAATCATCCAGAAAATATGATGACACGCTACATCTCGACAAAATTCACACCTCAAGGAGAGGCTAAGTTTAACCTGAGTTGGTAGGGAACGTTATAGTTGATCTTCACCGCATGTAAAAAAAAAATGCAAGTTGAGTCATTTATTTCGTTTCTTAAAATGAGTTTGAAATGATATTAAACTGTTTTGGGATCACGCGTTTGTGGTTAAGTTGGTTTTACCTACCCATATAAGCAATTATAGGCATTTAGAAGGGGTGCATTATGAATTACTCACTTTTCTGCCCTTTGCATTAATTTTGGTGCCTCAACAGAGAGCAGATAGAAACCGACATGGACTTCCTTGGTTTGATCATCATGCAGAACAAAATCAAAGAACAGACTGCTGACGTTTTGCTTGAGTTAAGACAAGCTTACATTCGAACTTTAATGGTGACAGGTAAAAACTTGATCTTGCATATTGTTAGGCTGCCAGTGTTTGAAGTTCACATATTTGCCATCACATTTGTGTGCCGTGAGGTGACAACATGTTGACTGCAATATCTGTGGCTCGAGACTGCGGGATGATTCAAGCCCATGAGAAAGTTATTATTGCAGATGCTGTGCCTCCGAATAACCCAAACCCTGCTAGTATCATGTGGCGCTACCCGGCGAATCCTGTTCTGAGCAATAATCAAGTAAGACAGGCACTAAGAACCGTGTGAATATATATAAAAAAATATATAGTCTTTAAATTCATCAGAAAACGCTTCTTTATTCAGATTCATTATATGTTCCCTTCTGGGATGAGTAGAAATCTTGAAAAAAAAAAAACTCTTGGCAAATTTTGAAAATCTGTAATTGTCCAAGAATATTTTTGGGGAGAAGGGGCCCTCCACGGCTCCCCTCTCGCTCTCTTTTTTTATGTATTGCATGCTCTAGCTTTTCCAAATACATTTACCATGTTAATGTGGCAATGGTTTTTAATAATTGTTGGGAACAACACATTTGGCTCAAACCTGTGTGTGATCTCCTGTTGCTTACTCCATTCAGATGTCTGCAATCAGTTTTGCTGATGAGGGATTACATTGTGAGAAGGACACAGGTTATCACTTTGCTTTGAGTGGCCAAGCCTTCACTGTCATCTCTGAGCACTTTCCACAACTTCTTCAGAAGGTATTAAGATACATTTGGCTTGTTTAATTTTCAATGTTATGGTTTTCACATTGACTGTCTCTTTCCATGGGGGTGCTTCAGATTCTCTTGAGAGCCACTGTGTTTGCCCGTATGGCTCCAGATCAGAAGACCCAGCTGGTGCAAGCCCTGCAGAACATCGAGTCAGCTTAATTTGTCATCTTTATCAATTACCACATTTATTCTCATCGCATTCCATTCTGCATAATATTTTTTGCTTTACAGTTATGTTGTTGGGATGTGTGGAGATGGTGCTAATGACTGTGGGGTCAGTATGCAAAATCTGATCGGACATCCCAGGTTTTGGGCTAAAGTTTCTTTCTTTTGCAGGCTTTGAAGAAAGCACACAGTGGGATCTCCCTCTCTGAGCTGGAGGCCTCAGCGGCTTCCCCCTTTACCTCCACCGTTCCGAATATCTCTTGTGTGCCTAACCTCATCAGGTTTTGCCTGTCTCATCCAATTTTGTCATTTTCTTAAAAAAAGAGCGCAGCTGGAGAACACTTTGTAATATAATAGCTTCACAGTAGTCAATTTTTGAAAAGTTATTCTTTTCTCCTCACTGTCCACAGGGAAGGCCGCGCCGCTCTTGTCACATCTTTCTGTGTGTTCAAATACATGGCCCTCTTCACCATCATCTTGTTCTGCAGCACAACGCTGCTCTACTCGGTAACTATTCTGCCTCGTTTGTAGACATGGTGATGCATTTGTTCTATAATTCATTTATCAGGGAAATGTAACTCAAAATCTGAATGCTCAGTCATGATGCACATTTGTTTTTTTTGTTTTTGTTTTTTTTTAATAACAGAGAGGAAAGAAATTATTGCAAGTGTCATTTCTGGTTATTATTTCCAATGATTTAAAACCCCAAAATTTTACATGCAGATATGCTGTGTGTCTGATGTGTCTTCTCCAGGTTCTCACAAACTTTGGATTCTACCAGTTCTTATTTATTGACATTGGCGTCACTATCTTTGTCGTCTTTACAAGTGAGTAACAAGCATTCCATTATATCCTTTTATCATTTTGTTTTTTATTTCTTTATAATCTTTGAAATCCATTTATTAGGTGTGCAAGAGGATCTAGTCTCGAAATGAGCTGAATGGTCTCGCATAATGAGTCACAATCATTTGACACAAAAGTGCTGAATTTAATGCATAATGGATAATTTTCCAACGGGTTTGTTTTGATGTGTAGTGAGCCTAAACCCGGCGTGGAAGACGTTGGTGAAGCAAACCCCTGAAACCAGCCTGATTTCTTGCTCAGTGCTCTGCTCACTTACTTCTCAGATCTTCAACTGCCTACTGTTCCAACTTGTGGCTTTTTTCTTCGTGCAACAACAGAGTTGGTATGAGCCGCCTAAGTCAATGTGAGTAGTAATGAAAATGACCAAACAAAGAATGTGAATCACTTGAACGACAAATACAATTTGTGCTGTAATTGCTACTGTATACAGTCTATTTTGTCTCAGCATTTTTCATGCCAGTAAGATAATAATATAAATTATTTTCTTAATAATTCCTATCTTTTAATAAATGGCTTTGAGTTGGATCAACCAATTTATGACTTGTACAGTATTTTCATTTTTTTATAATTTTGTATTTTAGTATAGAGGATCAAACTGCCAAACTTTAAAGTAAATAAAAATGAAAATAAAAACAAACTTAAAAATTATAATTGAACACCGCCCCCTCATTTGAATAACATTCCTTTCCGCATTGCAGGATAAAAATTGCCAGAATAAAAAAAATAAATGAAAGGGAAAATAATGAATACAAAAAATATCATTGAAACATTAAATAAAAATTGTGATAAAAATAAAAAATAATTTTAAAAATAAAATTAAAAAAAGATTTAAGATTTAAAAACCTAGCAAAATAAATGTGGGAAGAAATAAAAAAATAATTATATAAATACAATTAAACATCAGGTAATTTATATTATAATTTATGTTTTCAAATATATTTTTTCAAATATTTTACATTTTTCATTTTGCATTCTGGCTGTCTCATGTGAAATAAGAAAAGCTATCATGAAAACATACCTGCACACATTCTTTCTTATTTTCTATATTATTATATTATTTTCTATATTATTCTCTACATTGGATGCGATTGACGAACTCTGTCTCTCCACAGCCACGATCCCATCTCCAAGTATGACCCAAACGACCTGTCCAACCTCAGTGTAACACCACCACCTAAAGAATTGTACGGTGTAAATTATTTGTATGCTGACGTCAGGAACTTTGAAAACACCTCCATCTTCTACGTTTCTGCCTTCCAGTACTTGACTGTAGCAATCACCTTCTGCAAGGGAAAACCCTTTCGACAACCATTCTATAAAAACTGTAAGACAAAAGCTAGTACTTTCTTAGTCAGATATGTGGATTTATAACCAGCATATTTCCTTGGAAATAGTTTAAAATGAATCAAAGTTATTAATGTTTCATTAACATTTTTTTTACTTTTTTTTTCTATTTTCAGGGGCTTTTATGCTTTCTGTCTTTACACAGTATGCTTTTTTCCTGTTCGTCTTGCTTCATCCCATTCCAGCTGTTGACGATGTGTTTCAGGTGAATTCTCATGAACCTGTTTTGATTTATTTAGAAAAAAAAAATGTGTTTAACATTTCAATTACAAAAAGCCCGTAGGCATAACATGGGTACATCAGTAATTTATTTTAATATTGACCACATTGTAGATATAAAGGATGCACAGAGTGTTAATTTGTGCCACAAATTACTACAAATTAGCAAACAGTTGGGTAAAAAAATATAACGTGCCCTCTCTTATACTAAGAGGAGAAAAGAAACAGAATGAAGGCAGTATTTGTTTAGGCTGCAGATGAAGTACGATGACATTCTGAAAGCTTTCCATTGCAAAATATCATGCTTACTGATAGACATTTGAAAAAAAAAAATGTATAAAGACCTTTAAGTATATTGCAGTGTCTATCAAAGGTGGGCTCCTTTTGCTTGCATACATAGACCTACAGACCTCCATGTTTTTTTTTTTTAATTCAAATATAACTCCCCACAAGTTAGCAGTTTGTGCAGATGTACTTTTTTTTTCCTTGTTTTTCTTTATTTTACATCTCGGGCCACATATTTTTTTCTGTCATGTCTGATGACTTTGTAGTATCAAAGGGATAGATGTGAAATGTATTATTCTAGCAGGTGCACAAAAATGATGTGTATTTGTCTTTCACTCAGATTGCGGATGTTCCCTATGAATGGCGGATAACGCTGCTCATCATTGCTTTAGTGCATGCTGTTGTGTCTTTCCTACTGGAGGTACGCTCATAAACTCATCTGTCTTCATCATAATCAAAATTCAAAAAGTTTGTGCTATTGAGCTAAATTTAACTAGACCTCATCTAAACCTTCTTACATTTCGAAGGACATCTATGCCTTTCTGTGTCTTTCCCCTGAAAAAGAAAAAACTAACTAGTTAGTTAACCACTAACTAAATAATAATTCAATTAAAATGTATTGCACCTAAATCAAATTGATGCCTAAATGTTGACAGATATTGATGATTAAATGTAAATGCAAATGTACAAGAGTTAAAAGTTAAATACAACGGAACTGTAATTGGACAATAATTATTTCATTTATCACTAGAGGGCACCCATGTACCCTGATGACATCACCAATGACAAGTTTCCATGTTTTATTTCATTTCAAGGCACTAGTGTTCCACTATAATTTGGCTTGTGAGTACAATATAATTTTCACTGACATTTTTTTTTTCATGTTCTGCCTTCATGCTGAACCTGACCTCACTCAGATTGTGAATAATCGTTGGGGTTGGGCCTACTTCTCCTGGAGCTCCTGTTTTAAAAAACGTCAACCAAAGACTAAATACAAGTGTCTGGCTCTGAAGCTGAAAGATGAGGCTTTCTGGCCTCCTACACCCTCCGCCTATGCCAACAGCACTCTTCACTTGAACACTTCTGTCACCCCTTGATTAAAAAAAAAAAAAAGTTTTCCTTTCATGGAATTTCAAATAAGATCTCAAGCAGCATCATCAACATTACTCCGCATCAATAACTCAAATCGCAGCAGTTTAAGTAGATTAATTTCTTATGTTATTATCATTTTTCTGTAGTTTAAAACAGTTTGGTTCTAAATACATGACATACATATATCTATAGTACACTATTAGTCATATTTATGACACCATTAAGGAAGTAAAAGAACAAATTGGACTCATTTGGTAAGTTCTATGACAGCCCATAAAGATCAGCCATTCCAAGATTGACCAACTACAAAAAAAACATTTATTACATAATCACATTATACGTGGCCTACACAACTTTTGTGCATGACCTTAACTTGAATGGTTAGCTTTTGAATATTGATTTTGCAACAGTAACAATGTCGAATGTACTGACAAAGAATGTTATTTTTCGTCATCAGATTAACTAAATGTAGTCAGATGCTCGTTCTTCAGAGAACCATTATTTGTATGTGCTTATCAATATTTACAAACTATTAACATGCTATTAATACAATCAATAATTCATTAAATTAGACATTTGGATGTTTTAGCTGTAAGCTACAAAAGTGAATTCACCTTGCTTTTGAGGGAAGTAAGATCAAATATTTTTAGTTATCTTCAATTTTGGGGACTTAACAAAAAAATGCCCAAGTGATTGCCTCCAACAGTGAGGACGAGTTGTCCATCCTATACTTTTATTCTCACTTTACAGGTATTTTAATTGTTCTACCACTATGTGTCGCTGACATGAATAAATTGAGTCAATTATTTGTAGTCAATAAATCCTTTTCAGAGTGTTCAAGCAAAATTACATTTCTCGTGGATGACACAACTTTCCTCATTTAAAAGATTCCTAAGTTTTTTTTTTTTAGGTGTAGTTTGTATCCTACATAGTTTTGTATTCATTTTCCCACGTTGTGTTCGTTGCAATCGATAACATCAAGATTTACAATCTGTGTAATTACCATGCAAATTATCCGATGCGTATCTGATTTTTATCCAAGACTCTAAAGAGGCTTGTAAAATATCCGTTGGATGCTTTGTTGTCTTTTCTCTACTTGAATGAGTGGAGGGAAAAAAAAACACATCCTGATTTGTGTCTCTTGAAGCATGCAGTGTAAATCCAGCCTTAGAGGTGTGTCCTGATGATTAAATACGCCAAAATAACCGCAGACGTCGGCCAGAAGAGAAATGTGGAGGTACAGGTACGCTCATTCAATTCCGTGTATGGAGAAAGAGTCAGCACGGGCCAAATAAACGGTATGTCATGTTTTATTGTCAATTTCTGCGCATGGTAAGGTACGTTGACGTTTGTGAGCTCATTGACGTGCAGTTTTGCTCGTTTGCACATGAAGGTTGTTTTAAATGTTCACTCGTATGATACGAGTTACTTGAAGTGGAAGCTACTCAAAGCAAAGGTTGGAATTGGATATGAGCACCGCATCTGTGCAAACCATGTTTTGAGAGAAGCACTACGTTTGCTAACAAAACTTGAATTTATAATAACGATCGAGTTTTAACAGCAGATATAGCTACGAACTGTACTCAAATAAGAGTAGTCCTCCAAATAATTACTCAATCAGAGCATGAACGTCAAGTACAAAAAATATAAATGAATAATGTGCAAATTGAGAAAGTGACCAACATTATCACGTCTATTAAATTAATAATGCATTAAATCTTGCGATTTTGTAAAACCCATATGGGTTAAGGTCAAATCAGCCCTAAAGAAATTGTCACTAACACTTTCAACAAACAATGCAAACAATTATAGATTTAAATAAAAGAACAGACTATAGCTCAAAAGCTCAAAGTAACATAGCAGTACTTTGATTTGATTAAAAATACACTCAAAAATAGTGCAATGAAACTACTCTGACAAATACAATTAATCCAAAGTGTTACTTCAGTAAATGTAGCACATGACGTTAACTTTGGGACTTTACTACTCATCTATGATGAACGGACATAATTCGATTACTGATAATAAGTTACAAGCAGGCCTGGCAAAATTATTCACACTGTTTGTAAGAACCTTGGGAAATAACTGCTCATCTATTTTCTTATTTATTCATTCATTCATTTAAACAAAAAATATCTATTTTCAGTGTATGGTAGTCAACACAAAAGAGTGCATGCACCCCCCGGGGGTGAGGGTGGGGGGCATTTCTTTGTTTTATCACCTCGATGTTCTTTATATTATTTATATTATTTATTTATAAATGTAATGATCTCTGAGGATATTATGACCTGCATTGATGAATTGCTTTTGGCATTGAAATATATTCAAGGTGAAGAATGTCAAAGTGACCTTTGCATTCTTTAATTTTTGTGTTATTTAGCCCTTGGAAGAAAACGTTTGGACACCCCTGCTGTATAGGAATCAGAATGTGTGAAGCTTCTTTTCACTAAAGTAAGCAAAAAATTAAGTCATAATTACATTAAAAAAACACTTTAAGACCATTGTAAGGATTCCAATGGAAAAATGTGCAGTATATTCTATGAAATAGTTATAACAGCTTGTCTGCTTTCTGAACACCGCAAGGTGCTTTAGAACAGGAGACCAAGTTCCCTTGTATTTTTGTTCCATTTTTTTTGCCAGCATGGAGACCAGAGAAATGAAGTTCATCAATCAAGGCCTGGAGGATGAGATGGTAATTGTCTCGATCTATTTATCCATGCGGCCTACCTATCTGCTTGTTGTGGATTTAGACCAAGCTGGCTAATTTGTTTTTGTCATTAAGTTTGATTTTCTCTTTCTGTCCGTCTTCCATGATATAGCCATTGCTGCTGAACTGGCAAAAAATGAAATGAAATTTTATCCATTAGGTTTGTGAATGACTGAGGAACCAAAACAGAAAGGCTGTGTCAATTTTTGTTTCAATGGGCGTGTTCATTAATTTACTGTAACGTCCATTCACGACTCTTGAGAGTGGGTGTGTTCAGAGACGCACCTCACGCTCCGCGTAACGGCGTGTTTGCGTTAGCCCATGCGAAATCACAACCGATGTGCTCGTAGTAAAATAGAAGATCGCTTTGAGATATTTGTTATTTTTGGTAGGGGTTTTCCCTTTATGCACCGAGAAAAGTCGGGCATCGCTATACTGATAAAATGATACAAATGAAGTGTTCCTAAAGTAGATCTTTGAGGAACGCCAAAGTGTTGACACAATATTTAAGGAAAATTATTATTCACCGGACAATGCTTGTTGATATTGCATTTAAATTTTCTAAAGAGCTGAATGTATAAAATATTTCTTTGGGATTGCAGGAGGTGTGGGGTTATCGACCCTGCCTGTGGAAAATGATCCTGGTGGGTGTTGGGGCCGTTTGCTCTGGTGGTCTCCTGCTACTCCTGCTCTACTGGCTCCCTGAATGGGAGGTCAAAGCCACCTGCACGCTCAGCTCACTGAGCAAAGCACACACTCTGCTACTCAGGACCACGGTACGCTTTGACAAAGTCGGAACGTTCCTATTTGCTCTGTTTAGCACCACTTGATGACTGAATTTTTAATTATTGGTGCACAGTAGCTGAAAAATGCTGCACACCAAGTGAGTCATAGGCAAAATATGCCAAGATGACAGATTTAGCTGATGCCTCTCAGTCATATTGGAGCTTCCAGTTTGCCCCAAGGTAGGGAGGAGTAATTGGTTTAGTGTCTGTTGTAGATGTAGGTATGCACTCGGGAAGTCAAGTCAAAAATGTTTTCGATAGTAATGTTTGATGTGGCCCTACTCGCCAAAAAGGAACTTTTAAAAAAAAAATAAAAAATAAATAAAAAATAAAAAAAAAGCTAAATGTGATAAAATTATACTGTTTAAAAAATACTATTAAATTCGTGTTCATGTCCTGCTTCATTGCTTTCACAGGATGATTTCAGGCAGTGGACTCGTGCCAAAATACGTGTGATGTTGGCTCCAGGGAAGACCCCCTTCGATAATGTGGATGATCAGTCCATGGCTCACTTGCTGAATGGCCACCACCACCACCACCACCACCACCAAATCCTCATTGCTGAAGAGAAGGAGCAAAATGAGAAATTCTACCTCAGACAGTCTGCTAACATTGTGAGAACTGCACACATTTTGTTTCTTTTTTTCAAAATAATACATCAGCCTAGATTGTGACCTAGATTCCTTTTCACTCTTGTCCTCTTCGCAGATCCGCTACTTCACTCACCACAGCATCAAATACTACTGGAACGAAGGGACACAGGACTTTGAAACATTCACGTAAAACACTGTCCTATTTGTTATTGTTTTGTTCAGTACCACCACAAAAATACTCTGCTTTCCAAGCACCACCATTATGTCCAAGATTAAATTAATTTAATATATTTAGAAAATAAATCTCTAAGTACACTTAACAGTCTTTAAAAGTGAAATACAACTAAACTTTACATACTAGTGTCATTCTTTTGTGTACCACTAGGGCTATGCGAGCACATTTTGAGAATCACTGAGCTATGAATTCAGTGAAAGCAGAAATAACATTCAAATGATTTTTAGGGGCTTGGAGCACTTAAAGCTGAGCTGTGCAGCCATTCACAGAGACCACAGCTATGGACTCACAAAACCAATACAGGACTACAGGTACCAGTATTCAACATTTTTCCCAATTTTTTTTGTTCAATAATTTTACACTGTACAATATTATACAATAGGTAAAATATGCAGGGATGACACTTTGCTTTTATGTCCTCAAGAACGGTTCTCTGAACTAATAATTTGCTTGTTTTCAACAGAGCTATGTTTTTCGGCAAGAACGAGATTGACGTACGAGTTCCATCTTTCCTTAAACTCTTTGTAAAAGAGGTATGTTTTGGTGATCAGAAACAACATTTGTTGATTCTTGATTTTTGAATGATCATTTATTTTTTATTCCCCCCCACCTCAAGGTCTTGAACCCATTTTACATCTTCCAACTCTTTGCCATTGTTCTTTGGGCTGTTCAGGAATATTTCCATTATTCCCTCAGCATGTTAATTTTATCTTTACTTTTAATAGCTGCTTCTTTGTACACCATACGAAAGGTGAGTAAAGTTGGAGCATTTGTTTCATGCTTATCCTTTGCGTCTTTTGGCATCACTTCAACTTAACGTAACACCGTGTAACATGTAGTCAAGCGATCCTTTCCATACTGTCTATCGCTTCGACCCGTTTTCAGTTCTCGAATTCTTAAATCTTTTCTCATCACTCTCATTCCAGCAATACAGGAAACTACATAACTTGGTGGTTGCACATAGTATGATGGGAGTTTCAGTGTGCAGAAGAAATGAAGGCACGTGTTTCATTACATCCCCTAATTCTGTTCTAAAATAACATCTGTGTGTTTTTAAATACAGTGGTAACTTGACTTATAAGTTATTATTCGATTTGATTATTTTTTTGCCAAAATATATGACCCAGATACCCCGCCGCTTAAGTAAATTAAAACAGTCAGCCAAATGCACTTTGAGATGAAGCTGCTGTCATCCACAACTTACACCCAAATGCTCACACGCTCGATCTATTTTTGGGCATTTCAATTCATTACATGTAAATTTTGTCTGAGTGAATTAAGTCAAGGTACCATTGTAGTAATATTCCCTGTAATATCAAGACTCAATATAATTATCAGGAATTATCTGTGGCCACTTTTCAAACTTCATCCCAGATACTGAACAAATCATGTCGACTGAGCTCGTGCCTGGTGATGTCATCGCTATTCCATCCAATGGGATGATCATGCCGTGTGACGGCGTGCTCATCAATGGCACCTGCATTGTGAACGAAAGCATGCTGACAGGTTGGCCTTCCACATACGGTTTCTGTCACGTCGCAATTAATGAAATGATCGAAACCGCAACAACAAGAAACTTTCCCATGTACGTCATCTGCAGCGGTTCAAAATGAATTTGACATGTGAAAAACATCAAACATTTGAAGTCTCGAGACTTCTCTGACTACACACGCTTTATTCAGTTCATAAACCATTTCATGAAGTTCCTTGTAAAGATCTCTACCAACATAAAACAACACGTTCAGACTGTTCTCATGAACACGTTTGACTCTGGAATTTTGTCTGGATTTCCAGGGGAGAGCGTACCTGTTACTAAAACCAGTTTACCAAGTTCAGGCAATGACGCAGAGAGGATCTACTCCACAGAGGAACACAAGCGACACACCCTTTTCTGTGGCTCACATGTGATCCAAAGCCGTTACTATGCTGACGAGCTGGTGAAGGTGATTGTGGTCAGAACAGGTGAGGAAATGTTTATAACCCAAGTGATGACACCCTCGACGCTATCATATGATAATCCTTCAGTAATCTGAATATACTCATGATCCAACAGGCTTTAAGACAGAAAAGGGCCAGCTTGTGCGCTCTATCCTCTACCCTAAACCCACCAACTTCAAATTGCACCGTGATTCTACACAGTTCCTAATGTGTATGGTGGTGTTGGCAGTCCTTGGTTTCTTCTACGCCATCATTGTTGATGTCCTATTGGGGGTACCACTTTTCAGCTCTATACTTTTGCATTATGACGTTACATGTAATCCCGGGTGGCAGAAGCTTTGTCCTTCGATTGAGAAAACAGGGTAAATGGCATGATACATGATTTTAGTCTTCTTCACTACTGCCTTAGTTTGAATTACTCCAAGACAACCTGACCCCGGGATTTTATTCATACCAGTGGGAAAATGTCTACCACAAACACGGGGGATGGTTTGGTTATGAGCCTGTCCCTGTAGAAGTTGTGCTGTGCCCCCAGGCAGTTTTGCAATCTCCAACATTCTCTTCAAGTACACAAGTTGTGCTGATTTGATTTTGATACTTTGGAAGTGAAAAAAAATCCTTTTGAGCTATACTGTATCTGGCGATGGAACCTCAAACACAACAAGCTTTTGTATCGTTGCAGTTTGTAAGTTATTTTTCTGCCACCCGGAACTACCATCACGCCTTGTTGTTTACAAATGTTAGGAAAGGATCCATCTATCAAGTGAGATGTGTAATATTGGTGGATTCTTTTTGCATCCTTTCCAGGTTTCTGTCCAGGCTGTCATCTACGACGCTCTCAATATTACTCTTATTGCTGTGCCCCCGATCATACCCGTAGCCTTGACCGCCGGCCTTGTGCACACGCAGCGGCGCTTGAAGCAAGACGGCATCTTTTGTATCAGTCCGCAGAGGATCAACATCTCAGGTCAGCTGAACCTGGTCTGCTTTGACAAGGTGGGTTTAATCCACAGCTTTTGCTTCATTATATTAGTGTTATTTATTTATTTATTATTTCTGTACGAAACAAATGGTTTTTTTTCAAGTCCATTCTGAAATCTCAGCGCAAAGCGCACTGTTCTGAAATTGTTTAGTGTACTAGAGTGTCTGAGTAAACCAGTCCTTGTCCACCGAGGTCATGCAAGAAACCTTCAAAGAGTTTTTTTTATTTGTGTGAAGCACATTGGCTTTTTTATGACATGCGTATGAAATATGCTTTAAAGATCAAAGTGCCTTTCTTAAAAGTACTAGGAATAGCATTTAATAACTCCAAAATTACATTGATACTCAGATTATCTATCATTATATTACACATAACCCTTTTCCCCCGTCTGACTGGTTTGTGCTAAAACCATTTTCTAAAAATCCCTTTAGAATAAGATATTGTCTGTAGCTGCTTAACACGCAATGCCCCGAACAAGGTGAACAAAACCATTCATTCAAGCCTTCACCAACCACACCTAGTGACAACACATACAAATGTCACGTTAGTACCCCCACACCCACCAGAGACACAAATAGGATTCCACACCCATAAATGTAGTGTGAAACCTTTTGTATGAAATTTAAAGCATTGTATAACCAATTTCCTCATCTTAATAGGACTAGGATGTTCTGAGCTTGTTCAAATGATTTTGTATGTCTAATGAGTATATGTCAATCTCATTTGAAATCCTTATTATAATTCTTTTTTTTTTTATTATTATTATTTTTTTTTTTTTTAGACGGGCACTCTCACCGAAGACTGTTTAGACGTATGGGGTGTTCAGAGAGCTGAAGCTGGCATGTAAGTCATTTAACGATTTTGGACTCACCTAGGTCCGCTTTCATCTTTATGATTATTATCGAAAGATCAATTGGTGCCCATCATGTTGCCTGATAGCTGGGTGACTTTGAGCCTTGGTATTGCAACATTTATGTTCATCACCATATCATGCGTGATCTGTACAACTGTTATATGAGGTAAACACGCAAAGGCTGCATTCAAGACAGAAATGTATCACCTCTTCATGTAAAACCTCAAAATGTCAAACAAGCAAAACAAATCCTTCCTAAACCCATTTGAATTCTCAACTTGAAACTAATTCATTTCTTCATCGTCTGACAGTTTTTCAGCTCCAGACATTGAGATATCTACAAAAACAATTTTTTCTGCCTGCATGGCAACTTGCCACACCTTGATCACCATAGAAGGCAAACTCTATGGGGACCCTTTAGACATCAAGGTGTTCAGCGCCACGGGCTCGGTAAGGAACACTGGGAATTTACACGTAAAGGTTTCTCTTCCCATAAGAATGCTGTCACAATGATGTGGAGTAATAATTGATTCCTTATTTGCAAGATCTTGGGTTGTTTTACGGCAGTCAGTACACAATGCACTTCAGCAGATGAAATAACTAGGTCAGACTCCAGATCAGAAGGTTTTATACTGTCCGCAAGCAGGAATACGGAAGGGAAGAAAAGGGAGGGGATAAGAAGGAAAAACATATCCTCATAAGGCAGACATTTGTTCGGTTATTACCTGAATGTCTTATCTACTGGATGTTTTGTATCTGTCATGACGTTAATGAGCTGTGCCTTATGTGTAATGCAAAAGTTACCAAGCTGTGTGTCCCGTGTCTGTTCTCTGATGAAGCAACTATATTTGTATAAATTAATAAGAGTATTTAGACAATATCTTCAATATTTTAAAGTCAAGTTTAAAATTCAATGATACATTTTGTTTGATCAGATTCTTGAGGAGGCAACCGAATACCAGACTGCACTTTACAATGCCAGAATTTCCTCTGTTGTTCAATTCCCAGATCAGGTAATCCTTAAACTCAATAGTTTAATCAAGTGACTTGTATATTTGTCTCCTTAATCCTGAAAAGTACAACCCCTAAAGTCTTTTTTTTTTTTTTTACCTTTCAGTCCAGTGAGTTCGGCATTGTGCGCCAGTTCCCTTTCTCCTCGCCGCTGCAGAGAATGTGTGTGGTCGTCCGGCAACTGGGAGAAAAACATTTTGACGTCTATCTGAAAGGAGCACCAGAGACTGTGGCTAATCTCTGCAAACCACACACAGGTCAGACATGTGTCCATGGACATTTGAAGTAATTTAGTCTGACCAAAGTCTGTCAATTTTCCAATGGGTGACATTTTGAGTATGCCTTCATTCATTTGGTCAAGATACCTTCTATAGAAATATAGAATGTGTTTGTGTTTGTCTCCGCAGTCCCACAGAGTTTCACAGAGACTCTTGAGACTTACACACGACAAGGGTTCAGGGTTATTGCCTTGGCCCATAACCAGCTAGAGTCTGAACTCTCCTGGCTCAAAGTCCAGAGCTTAAGCCGGTATGCATTCATCTATTTATCGATTTATTGCAAAATAATCCCATACTAAAATGTTTTTTTTTTTTAGTCAATGATTTCTGGTGGCCACATATAGTTGTTTTAAACATATAGTTTTTTTCTGCTTCAAGCATCAGTCTGACACTAAAAATGCACTTACATGTGTAAGAAAGAATGTTTTACATTACGTTGATGCATTTAAAATTCAATGAAAAAAAAGTGCTTATCCACTCATCTTACATTCCAGAGTTATGCCACTGCAAGGTAGCACCCAAAAATTGCTATGTAAAATAATTTTCCATTTTTTTTTGCGTTTGTGTGTGGAATTTCTATCCCTTTGAGAATTTTACTTCTATAGAGGAGATGAAGATAAACATGTTTGATCTCAGTGTGTTTTTCATTGGTGTTAACAGAGAGCAAATAGAGACCGACATGGACTTCCTTGGTTTGATCATCATGCAGAATAAAATCAAAGAACAGACTGCTGACGTTTTGCTTGAGTTAAGACGAGCCAACATTCGAACTTTAATGGTGACAGGTAAACACTGTTAATATCTTACCGGGTCATCAATATATGAAATTCACACATTTGACTATTTTGTGTAATGTCAGGTGACAACATGTTGACAGCAATATCAGTGGCTCGAGACTGCGGAATGATTCCAGACCATGAGAAAGTCATTATTGCAGATGCAGTGTCTCCGAATGATCAAAATCCCGCCAAGATCACGTGGCGCTACTGCGAGAGCCCAGTTCAGATAAACAATCAGGTAAAACAAGGATGTTATGCTGAAAATAGAATTATTGTTGATGTTTGCCAAATCCCCCCCCAAAAAAACTCCCAAAAAATATCGAGAAAACATCAAATCAAAAGCATGACAAATTAATGTTCTAATTGTATTTGTGTTGAATAAAAAGAAATCTAGTATGTGGTATTTATCTGTTCAGGCTTGCACAAACTCGTTATGTGGCCTCGAGGCGCACTGATTCCTCCTGTTACTTTTATGTAGCTCCGAAAAGTGGCTTCACTTTATGTGACCCAAAACTAAGTACATGCACAGACCTGTGTAGTTTGCTAATGAACATAATAGTCTCCAACCAAATGTACATTTTTTGTTGAAATCCTTTTATTTTTTTTAAAGTCTCCGGAAATTATAATAACTTTTTTTTTTATGCTCCAATTAAGACCACTAAGATCCCTTTTTCTGATGATGGGCTGTGCAGTAACAATGACCCTGGCTATCACTTCGCTGTGAGTGGCCAATCCTTCAATGTCATCACTGAACACTTTCCACAACTTTTCCAAAAGGTATGAAGATACCAGTTAGCTAACAGTGTTAAGTATCTTGCCATAGCAAACAACTGGGTGTAATTTGTTGTCCTTCCTCATGAGGGCGCTTTAGTTCCTCCTGAGAGCCAGCGTGTTGGCTCGCATGACCCCGGACCAGAAGACTCAGCTGGTGCAAGCCTTGCAGAGCATCGAGTCAGATTATTTATGAATTTTCACACACAATTTGTGTTCTTCATTTGATTTTAGCAAATTATCTTTACTGTGTGTTTTTGTTTTGTTTTTTGCAGTTACACTGTTGGGATGTGTGGGGATGGCGCAAATGACTGTGGGGTAAGCATCTGTAGTTTTGTATTTGCAAATCACATTTTATAGTGGTTCACTCGTCACAAATTATGCTAAAGAGAATTTTTTATTTTTTTATCTTTGATATATTGGGTTTTGCCATAATTGTGTATAATTAAAGAGTTCTTTCAATTGGGTGAAAAGTAAATGATGTGAGTTATTCACCATGAAATTGTTGAATTCATTCCTCTGAATTGTTGTTTCGTTCTCTTGCAGGCACTGAAGAAAGCTCACAGCGGGATCTCTCTTTCTGAGCTGGAGGCCTCTGTGGCTTCTCCCTTCACCTCCTCCATCCCAAACATCTCCTGCATTACCAACCTCATCAGGTAGCTTGCAGCTGGACAATAATTTAATGTTTCAGTGTCATTTATGGTTGTGTCAAATCTCACTTGTCATACAAAATGCACATTGACATGGCGGTAATAGTGGAACTTTTTATTTTTTTGGTTGCCTCACTGTCCACAGACAAGGCCGTGGTGCTCTAGTCACAACCTTCTGCGTGTTCAAATTCATGTCCCTCTTCAGCTTCATTATGTTCTGTGGAGTCATTCTGCTCTACACGGTAACTCATCTGAAAATATAAATATGACAATACATTATGAGACAGTGCTTGGTTTCATTAATTATATTAAAAGTGAGTTCTATTTTAAAGTACTCGGCAGGCCGACCAAGTGCGGCACAAACCTTTTTACTTAGAAAAAGGGAACGTAAAATACTGATGTTGACAGTACTGCATCCTCTTTAGGTTCTCAGCAATTTTGGAGACTGGCAGTACCTCTTAACTGACTCTGTGATGCTTGCTCTAATCATCCTTACCAGTGAGTAATATTAAGTCGTGGACGGTAATCGACCGGTCTAATCAAGATTTGCATTTTGTGATGATACAACTCAGGTTCTTGATCTGGCATCTCATTTTAGTGAGTCTGAACCCAGCGTGGAAGAAGTTGGTGCGACGCACCCCCCCGACCAGTCTGATGTCCATCCCTGTGCTATCGTCAATTTTGTTTCAGATCCTCAACTGTCTACTCTTTCAGATCTTTACTTTTTTCTTGGTGCGACAACAGAGTTGGTATCAGACTCCTCAGGAAATGTGAGTGGCACCTTGTACAGTATTTAAACATTCCTGATTATTACCCACATTCTCTAAAAGATTGAAGTCATTTTTAACTATTGATTTGTAATTTGTTATTAAAATAAAGGCGTGCTTTATAATTTGACGAACCTTTTTCTCTGTCACAGTCAATGCAATGACTCCAGTTTCAGTGACACCTGCAGCCTCAACCAAACCAAAGATGGAGCCTTATATATCATCAAGAACTTTGAAAACACCTCCCTCTTCTACGTTTCTGCATTCCAGTACTTGATTGTTGCGATTGTCTTCGCAAAAGGAAAACCCTTCAGACAACCAAGCTATAAAAACTGTAAGATAGTTTGTAGAGAAGCAAAATTGTTGTCAACATAATTTTGCTCACCATTATTTTTTACTCTTGTAGTTAATTCAAATCAAAGAGTATTCCAAACTATGTTTATCTAATTGAGGTATAGTTTTTAGTAGGACTTTTCTGTCTATTGTAGTCTGACTGACTGGTTCTGCTTTTTAAAATTTCAGGGTCATTCGTGTTAACCTGCACTCTTCTGTACACTTTTATCCTGTTCATCATGCTGTATCCCATTCCTGCTGTTGATGAGGTCATGGAGGTGAATCTTGTTTTCTTTTATCTATTGGCTGGCTATCAGTGGGGACATACTTGACTCAATAACACCACTATCACATTGCAATTTAAAAAAAAAAAAAACCATCAAGAGTATACCAAATGGATATGAACCATGGAGTTCCCCTGAGGTCAATCCTGGGGCCCTTATTTTTTGACATAATGTCTAGCTTTTCTGGTAATCTTGAAATATGTATAAAACATTTTTAGTATGTCCAACAATCAGTCAAGTTCTCTTGCTTTGTTGGCCATTTTGTGATAAATTGATACTGATATCAGTCCGAAACTGTAAACATTTCTCTGCCCATCCTGTTTGTCTTCCTTCCCTCAGATTGCGGATGTTCCCTACAACTGGCGCATTATGCTGCTCATCATTATTTTAGCACATGCTGTTCTGTCTTTCATCCTCGAGGTATGCTCATACGCTCACATCTCCCTCTGGGATGCCTTTTTATCATCTAATTTGAAAATACCAATTTATATTCTCTTTGCACAATGATTGTTCCTTGAGTATTTCATGCTTTCTAATCAATGGAGAAATAGTTCTGATTGTGCATGTGTGGATCTGCGAATCAATAAGGTGGAGTCCTCTAATCGCTGCATATGTTTCCTAGAATTTGATCCTTGACACACTGTGGAAGTTTTTTCCAACTAATCCGGGTGTAAAGTGGACCAGTAAACACACAAGTAACACAACACAGGTTGGCAGGATTTTTTTAGGGGGGATTCTGTCTAGTATATACTCATGCCTACTCTTACATTCATGTTGTTTTCCCACAATATTTGAATGAATTTTGATGCACATATAAACTGTGAAGCCATAATGTCATCGCTGTTGGGAAACAAAATAGTCAGTTTAATATTTTTTTTTACAAATTGATGCTAACGATTGTTCCCCGCAGTCTGTTACGCTTAAAGATTACTCAGCAATCTTAAGTGTTGAAAATGACTAGAGAATTAAATTGAATCAATGTTTGAACATGATTGTGTTGTGTTCATATTAGATAGCGATAATAGATATAACACCTCGTCATTTTTGAGACAATGATAATATGCAACACTCACAGCCCAAAACATTTTTGACTAATAATGTACCTTCTACTGACACACTTTTTGTGTTCTACTTTCACGCTGAACCTCATCTCAGATGGCGAATCAACGTTTGGGCTTGGCCTTCCTCTCCAGGATCCTTTGTCGTAAAAACCGGCCCCCAAAGACTAAACACAAGTATCTGGCAATGAAGCTGCAAGAGGAGATTGACTGGCCTCCTGCACCTTCTAGCATAACCTATGCTGGAACACCTCAGTACCACATATCGGTCCCATTTTGACACCAAGAGTGACAGAATTTAAACACAGGCCTCGCCTCTACTAGATGTCTGGTGCTTTAGAGATGGATGGATGGATGGATGGATGGATGGATGGATGGATGGATGGATGGATGGATGGATGGATGGATGGATGGATGGATTGATTCAGTAAATAGGGGAACAAATAAGTTAACTGAACATTTAAAGACTTTTTCTGTGATTTCAGGCTGTCCCTGAACCCCCAGACTTGATTGAGACTTTTTACATTAAAAGACATTTGTATCAATTTCATAGTTGATTGAAGTTGTTTTTTGAAGAAAAAAAAAGTGATGTCAGACAGTTGTAGAAGGCAACAAGTGGATGAATGGAAACTTTTATCTCCACAGGCAAATTCATGCCTTCTCCCCCATTGAAGCAAATTACCGATGGTTGCCAATAGGTTGCAATACAGAGACTGGAATCCTCACATATAGGATTTAAATAAGTTTATTTTCACAATAACACACGTTTCCACATGCTATCGGATGAAATACAGGGTATGTAAAGAAAAGCAAGTTGTCAAACAAGTCCTGAACCATTCAACTGACGTGCATTTTAAAGTTTGGAGAAGGTTTAGCACACGCTTTGAACTTAGGTTGGTATATTCTATTAACTCACCACTAAACAGCGTTGAAAATGCAACATATTCTTCACACTGTAAATGTAGCATGATGCTTAATGTTTTCAAAGAGAATTTGAGGCAAAAATTTGCGATAAGTGTACAATACCACACCTCGAAAACAGATTAGGTGTAACATTTGTAATATGACATATTGTTCTGTTTGCACTTAAGCCTATTAGTGTAGTTCAAACATATGTGTGCAACTACCAGAGGTGTGGTCAGATGAGGTCTGAGGGTGACCCTGATGTTTGGATCCTGAAGATTTTATGAAACAGCTCAGTGGCCTAGAGGTAGAGTGTCTGACCTGAGACTGGAAGCTTGTGGGTTCAAACCCCGGTCGGGTCATACTAAAGACTATAAAAATGGCACCCATTGCCTCCCTGCTTGGCACTCAGCATTAAGGTTTGGATTTGCGGGTTTAGATCACCAAATGATTCCCGAGTGTGGCACTGCTGCTGCTCCCATCTCCCCCAGGGGATGGATCAATACCACATGGGATGGCATAAATGCAGTAGACAAATTTCACCACACCCAGATGTGTGTGTGATGATGATCATTGAGACTTTTAATTTTAACATGACAATTCCATAATCATCCATTTTAAAAGTCTCATCTTTTTATTGCCTTTTTTCGGACCGGCATGCGTTTTTACTTTTCATTTCTCGTGTTCATTTCTATGTAAGCACACTGTTGAAATATGCTAACCGATGTTTTCATTCAATGCTTTTGCCTCCAGCTAATTCACTTTAATACGAAAGTAGAGTATATTTAATCATCATTATTTATTCATTTATTTTTAAATGGTCTCCTTCTGCCGTCATCTGCAAACAAATTGAGTTGAGTGGACAAAGTGAAGCCGTGCATGATTCTAGCTGCACAACGCAGAGAGGAAAGGGGCGATAACACGGTCAGTTATTGACGGCTTCCATCCTCCCAATTTAAAATTGCCACAATTATTTATCTAAAATGTGCAATACTAAAAACTTAAAAAATACAAATATTACATGAGAACAAACAATAGGAAAAAATGCTAAATATTACATAAGAGAAACTATTATAAATATTGTAATATAAATTTATAAATATTAAATAGTCAAGTCACCATTCTTAGGATTTGTACTTTGTACTGACTCGTCGTCAGACCTGGAACTTGACAAGGCCCTCGACCATGAAATTCTGTTGCCGAAAAAAACTTTGACTACGATCCGGCCCACTTGACTATTTGGCTTGACTATGCAGGCCAGAATTTGTAAATCATTAAATAGAATATTCCAATGAATATGAAAAATGTAACCTTTGTTTTCCTACTTTGATGTTTTATAGCAAATGAAGATTCAGAAAATGGATGGATGGATGAAGTACCAAATACGAAAACTTGTAAAAAAAAATAATAATAATAATAAAAATATTTAAAGTATAGCCTTTTTTCCATTTTTTGTATGAAGAACTGCCATTACATTTCGCACTCTCCACATGAAGCCACTCTTGGGTGCTTCTTGGGGGGGCTGACCCTGGTCACACGTTTTCAGCCGACACCTACTGATCATTTATGGACTTTCCCAGCCTCCTCGCTGGCTGGCATATGGGCGCTTAAGGCAGCCAGAGCACAGGAGACAGAGGGCTATCATTTCATGTGGAGATCAGGGCCAATGTATGCAGTGAATGGGTGGATTTAAGGGGTGGGGGGGGTGGGGGGACTGTGAATGAGGGAAGGGGGTCTTCAGTTGTACTAAAAGAAAAGATTCCCCTGCAGATCAGTGACGGGCTTTTTGGGAATATTCATGATGGGGATGAGGATACATCATGAATTGATACGACTTGCGTGGATCATCTTTTTGGTAAACATCAACACGTACAAAGTGGAGATGTGTTTGCCATGTAGTTTGGAGGATAGTGTTGCCTCTTTACAAAGCAAGATGGCTTTTTTGTACTCTCCGAAGTATTCCTTTTGTATCCGTAGAGCAACAGATGGAGCCCAGTGGAAAGAAATAAAGAAGCCAAAACACACAGCCTTTCTTTCTCACAGTGAGCCACCCCCTGAAAAAGATTTTCTCAAGCTTGTGCTATTTCAAACATTTTGAACTTCATCTTTCTTCTCTTTCGCCCTTACGTTTTTTTTTCCTCTGTGTACTTTCAAGATTTAGGACAATGCGCACAGTCTTTTTTTTTACAGCACCCCCTGCAGCGCTTTAGGCCTAGCCAGAATAACGTGTAAGTCCTTTTCATGGGTCTCTTTCGACTTCAGGCCGGCGTCAATATGGGTGGGTGCTCGTAAGGCCCCGGTCCAGATTAATAGTCGGGACGCAAGGCCGACCTGATGCTCACTTACGGTTGGCTTCGTGTTACAGAAGACACAAAAGCGAGCTCGTCTGCTAAAAGGTCCGTGACCCACCAGAAGGCCACAAAACCCTTGGGCATGCACCTTCCCCGCATCCCTGGTGTCTGAATGGGCTCTGTGGTTGGTCAATAAATTCAGTGATTCAGGGGGTGGACAGTTGCAGCCGTGTTAACATTTGTTCACAGGCTTGTCGAAGGGACGCGCCCCGCCCCCTGGCTCTTTGTCTCCTCTGGTCCCGCAACAGGTTAGAAGTCAATGGAGGGCCTTGTGTGGAGGTGGCAGGGCCACGGATAGAGCCGCCTCTCACATGGTGTTCACACAGTGGGAGGACCGGCCTGGATCACTGCGACACTTGTTACTGCGGGGCCCCAGGTTGCCTCTCCCAGGACGCGTTACGATATTTGAAACAAACTACTGCTTTATTGTTCGGGTAAGGTGATCTGCATTCACCACACAGAAAAGAAGTTCGGTGGCCTGAATCTTAACAATCTCAATTTACTTATCAGACTCACAATAAAGTGATGCTTAAATTTTAAACATCCAGCTTTTGTTCCTCATTGTTGTTTGTTGATTCCTGTCTGTAAACTTTGAGAGATCACCTGTGGTAAATTAGGTCCAAAAATTATGATTCATTCATAAAAATATAGCAAAGTTGTTCCTCTATTCATAGCAGCTCTAAATATATTTTTGAATCAATAGAGATGCACATGTGATTTCTGCTGAAAGCCAAATATATCTGCCTCGGCACCTAAATATTAGACTTTCAGACTTGAGCCAAATATATTAATATTGAGACGGGCAGCCACAGATCAAGCAACACAAACATTGAATCGGCAGAAAGCTACGTACATAAAAAGACAAACAAAACCCTAAGAGGGATTTCCAGCCATGGAGTCTGACTGTCATGAGAAGATGAGCGTTGCCATGGCCACCCAAGAGCCACCCAGCAAGCATGTGAGCGCTTGAGCCAGGGGCCCGGGCTCGCTGCTTGTGGATCACATGCGCTAACCAGAGATTATGTGCATAAGTGATGAGCGTTAAGCCGGCAGGTGAAGAAGGAAAGGCCCGGGACAAGGAGGGCGCCGTCGCTCTGGGCAGCGGGCCTTTTTCCCAAGTGGGCCTGATCTCCCGTGTGAAGGGGACTCAGCCAGAGGTCCTCCAGTGCTGAAAGGGCATCCCCCTGGGCTGCATTCAATACCTAAGTGGCCAAAACGGCGGTCTTGTGAGCCATCTTGACGGGCAAGAATGAGCCATCTTCACTTTCATAAATCCCAATGCAAACACACTCGTGATTATGGCCGAAGCGTGGGGGAGGATAAGGACCACGTGTTGACTGCTGGTCCTTTCTTGAGAGGGGCTTATTAATGCAAAAGGAAGAAACAATATGATTCTACAGCTGCATCGAATAGAAAATGATGTAAGCATCAACCAAAGGAATTGTTAGCTCCATAAATTCTACCAAATTTAATAGTGTCAGGATCGGAATAGAGCAGCTTGGACCAGGGAAAGGGTTGAAGCTGGAAAGGTGGATAAGTGGAACAAGCCAACAGAACCAGCGAACTAACATAACTTAACGGCCTAACAAATATCAACGGGACTGACCGACAGGGCTGGCAAACAAAAACAGAACTGACGGAAATAATCCGACAGGGAGTGAGAACAGACAGGATTTAAATACACGACAGCTAACGAGAAGCAGGTTATATTTTACATCATTAATTTACTTAATAAAACCTAATTTCATGTCACACTGATCATGGGCACACAGGAGGGGAGGGGCGAGCACACAGACGCGGACAGAAATAATGTCAATCTACACATGACGGACTGACCGGGGACGAGTTGTGACAAATAGTTGTCTTTTTAAACTCTAAATTTAATAACATAAATATTGATGATGATAGAACTTTATTTATCCTACAGCGGGGAAATATACTTGTCCCAGCAGCGTACAAGAGTGCAAGAATAGAGACAAGTGCCAAATGTAAAAATGGATAAATAACAGACAGGGACAAAGACAAGCGCCAGTAGTAGCCGTAGAGACGAAACACAATTTTGATCAGGTGCCACGCATGTTCATCATGATCTGAATCCCTTAATTTGACAAATAAATGTCAGAAGTTACTGTTGACTTTGTCATGGTGGACATTTTCAAGGATTTTCACAAACGCTTTTTCTTTAATGTAAACATGTGACATTAATTTATGGACACTAAAAAACAGATAAAAACCCCCAAACTTTTTATTCAGTAAAAATGTACGGTAAAATCTCATCCGGCAAACCGTTTAATGCCACGTTGTAACATCCCATAATGAGCACAAGGGATATCAAGTTCATAGGTGACTCTATTGGATGCTTGTACAGGAATGTTTTTGAACCTCATCAGAACAAAACTTCTCCTTCATCCCCATGCTGCAAAGACAGAAAAGCACATTTAATCAACCGGCACCTTTTCAACACGATAGTATCCCTGAACATATTAACATGTAAATACACGTCGCCGCAATGCATATAATCTACATGATAACTAGTTCTTTCAAGAGTTGCTAACCTCCTAATGTGGTTGAGGAACACTTTCATGTCAGGGTTTTTAAAAATGAAATGCCAGGGGCCTCTCTTTGACTCTGTAAAAAGCTTCTTTTTTTTTTCTTTCTTTTTTTCAATTTGATGATTAGGATCTCCTTTCATAGAGTTTAATAAGAGTGATTGCTACTCTTCTCCAAGTTGCTGAATTCTGGCCCATTAATTGACAGGTTGTGCTGAACCGAGATATAAAATAGCATTTACTGTGGTCTCCTTTTGAATTGTACTATTGAGAATAAGCTCAGGTTAATGTTGACAAACATGAGTACAGATGAGTCTTCTAATCCCCCCCCCTCCCCTATACACTCTTTATTGCCGTATAAACAGACCCAAATAGCCACCCAAAACTAAACCTCAGACGTCTCTTATCTCACGCACGGTTTAATCTAACACCTCCCACCCCTTTTTAACATCCCTGCCTCCACTAAATTCGACCATATTTTGGATTCAACTCGTTGCCATGACAGTCAGTTATTTCCCATCCCTGATCCCCCACTGACGGCTCTTTTCCATTGATACAGCTACCCAGCCCTACTCCTTTTTTTTCTCTCTCTCTCTCTCTCTCTCTCTCTCTCTCTCTCTCTCTCTCTCTCTCTCTCTCTCTCTCTCTCTCTCTCTCTCTCTCTCTCTCTCTCTCACTCTCCAATAAAACAAAGCGCCAGAGTGAATGTGCTCTGAGGTAGGTAAATGTATTCAGTGACATCAGCCAGGATGATTCCATTCTGCCGGATTCCTGTACGGCTTGTTTCCAGTCTTGTCTGGGGGCTGGACACACTGTTGGGCTCATTGTCCCCTGTGTATTCTATACAGACGTGCAATTAATGGAGGCCTTGTCTAAGGCTTCTGGAGCAGAAACTGCAGCTTGGGAGGGGGACAAAAGGCGGGTAGAGCCAGCTCTGAGAGTTGCTATGGGTGGGCCCCCCTTGCCTATTTTAAAGGAATTCAAAGGGAGAAGGAGCAAGTGCAGCACTAGATGAGATGTTGAAGTGATCCCTCGGTTTGCTCCCTCCCCTCCTGACCAGGCATGTAGTTAAAAGGCCTGCCTTGCTGTATTTGATGACGATGGTCATTTGTCTGCCAACATGCTTGTGACTTGGCGAAGGTGGTAGTGGAGGATAAAGTTTATAGCCAAGGTGAACGAGCATTAGACACAGACTTTGTAACTAGCTAAAGGATCGTTAGTCCAGACAGTTTAATTGACTTTGGTGACATTGTCTTACAAGGGGGAAGGCAACCGCAAACTTTTATTGACTGTATGTTGTGTGTGCCTCTTGAGATGGATGAAAACAAAGGGCCTGTTTAATTAATTATAATATAATGTAGTTAATATAATATCATAAATATTCCACAAACAAAACATAAATCTCATAAAATATTATTACAAATAATGGGCATTGTTAGGAATTTAGCTGTGTAGCTCCTAGATTTTTTTTTTAAATTTCCATTTCAGCCCAGGTATGACTTGGTCTAATATGAGTTGAAGTGAAAAGGAATTAGGAAAAGGTGATTGGTGCGCTTGACGGTGTCTTGATCTTACTGACCAAATGCAAATACTGGCCTGGCTTTTAGGGTCATTTCACATGAGAAGGCTACACAGTGTTTGAAGTCTATCAACAGAGAATGGAAGGCAGACAAAATGACTTTATCAAAATCACTTGTGTCATAGAAAGACATTTTTCCTTTTGTAGATGAGGATGCTAAAAATTTCATAGATCAAATACAGTTCAGCGTTTTGTTAGAGAATTGCAATTGTGCAAAGAGTGTTGGAACTTTGAACAGGTGGAATACATGTTCATTGAACATTATAAAGAGGTCGCAGTGTATTTTGTGAATGTCTTCGTCGCTATTCAAGGAGTGTATTTTAGTGGGTCAACACCATTTGGTCTTTCAGTGGGTTCTCATCATCATTGTCATGGCATTTTCCCCCTTACACAAGTTTAAGAAATGTTTTTGTTCATTTTGCTTTGAACTGCCATAAAAATCGTGTATTTATCTTTTGATTGTCTTTAGTATGGCCGCCTACTCGAAATAACGTTTTGAAAATAGGACTATTTTTTATTTTTTTTATTTTTTTAGAAATTGTGTCTTTTTTGTTATTAATCAAATAAGAAGATTAGCAATAAAATTATTACAGTAGAGTGGAGTTTGAAGCGCTCTCATTGGTCATCTTGATCGCGCTGGCGCGCGAGCCATTCGCGTGCGGCGCCTCCGTTTCTATAAATAGATCCAGAGGCGCTGTTGGCTCAGTGTCACTTTAGCCAGCGACGGACGTTTGTCACGGTCAAACTGCTCGGAGCTTTGCCAGGGAAAGGCGGGACACGCTTTGCACTTTTTTTTTTTTTTTTTTTTACTCCCCCCCCCCCCCCCCCTCTCTTCGAGTGGAAGGGGTACATGTGAAGATGCCGGCCGGTACTTTGGAACGAACTTCATCCGCGCCCATTGAGAACTCCACTGTGGAAAGTACACGGAGTCAGGTGACGGGCAGAAAAGTAAGCATTTTTTTTCTTTGCTTCTCAAAGACTGATTTTTATGTGTTTTTTTAATTAAAATGCACGATGTGTCACTTTGAAGTCTTCCAAACCTATTATGGAAAAGCGGAGACGCGCGCGCATTAACGAGAGTCTCGGCCACCTCAAGACTCTCATCTTGGACGCACTAAAGAAAGACGTAAGAAGACAATTATGCGAGATCTGCCGTGTACACGTTGCAATTTGATAATGATTACTCTAAAAATACCTTTAGAGCTCCAGACACTCCAAACTAGAGAAGGCAGATATCCTGGAAATGACCGTGAAGCACCTCAGGAACCAGCAACGATTTCAGAATACAGGTAAAAGATTTATTTGAATTATTTTCTGTTCACCCATCTACAGTATTTTGTTAAATTATTATCTGTTTGAACAATATTTTTCCCATTTCCTATTGTGTTTTTTGTTCTAATTGCAAAATAGTTTTTTTTTTTATCACACTTATGTCAGTGACTATTTGGAAATCACAGCATTAAAATAAATCATGATAATAAATTAGATCCATCCATCCTTTGGGGGATGGGTGGAAATATTGCAAGAAATTAGTGATTGAACATGTCTTCAGGGTGGTATTGGTTTTGATGTGACTGTGAAATTGTATCTGCTACCAATACAATTTATAATTGAAGAACATTGCGTTTAGAAACTCAAGATGGTGATAGTGAGCTATCATAAATGTGTTTTCCTCCACAGCTGCTGTGATCACAGACTCATCCGTCCTGGGTGAATACCGGGCCGGTTTTCACGAGTGTGTCGGTGAGGTCACCCGTTACCTGTCCACGTGTGATGAGGTCAACTCCGAAGCAAGAACCCGCCTACTCAGCCACCTGGCCGCCCGTGTCTCTCAAATGAACGCCGTCAACTTCTTCACGCCTCACTCGGGCCCACTGAGACAAACTGGCGTGAACGCCCTTCAGGGACCTTGTAAAAGCATTTCACCGATTGGACCCCCCGCTGATACCATGAATCTTCACAGCAGCTATCAGGTGGTTCCAACTCCTGATGGACATTTTGCTTTTCTTGTTCCCAGCGCAGCTCTCACACCTTTGAGTGCACAGAGTGGTCAATACATGTCTCCCGGTGCACCTCCACTCACTTCAGACTCTGTGTGGAGACCCTGGTAGGGAAAAAATAGGAAGGGAAAACTGGACTATCATGTGATTTGACTTGATCTTTTTATACTTTTTGTAAAGGTATTGAAGAGAATATTGTTTATATTTTTATTTTTTTTTACTGAAAGAAAGGTTACTGATTGATGTCATAATCTCAGTGTTTCCCCAACGTTATTAAGCTAAGGCACACCATCAAAAAAAATCACAAAAGTGTTTACATACTAAAAAAAATGTATCATCTCAAACACGCACACACATTTACTTCAATACAAATTATTTGTAGTTAATTATTTTCAGATCAATTAAGTGTTATGGCCACACTCACGTGAGCGCACGTTTTGGGAATCACAGATCCACAATTTGTTAGCCTGATGCGTTGAACACGGTTATCGAGAAGCACTGTATTTTTTGAAGATGAATAAAATGTTTTTGTTGTTTCTACTATTGTCCTCAAAATAGTGTCATTCTTTTGCCTGGTGGTAGTTTGCTAAGGTGACTAGGTGTGACATGGTCTTTTAAAAAAAAATAATTTAAGAATATGGTAATCTGACAATCCAGAGAGCAGCACCTCCACAACCATAACATTGTGGCAAAACTAGAAGATTCTGGACTAACACACACAGAATATCGCTCTTATCGTTCTCATCGGAACCTAAATCTCTATTTTTCTTGGTAAAGCGCACTAAGTGACAAAACAAGCCCCCCCCTTCCAATATCCTTTGAAAAGACTCCCAAAGTACAAAAACAAAGGTGGGGCCCCTCAAAGGCTGAATAGCTCCTCCTTCCGTGACCCTCTCCATCTTCATAATGGAGCTTCCCCTTGTTTGTCCAGGAAGAGGTTTGATAGCTAGAAAGAAGTGGGGGTGAGCATGCTGTCACTTTCAACAAGAGGTGAGATTGTCGGCAGCTCCCCGAGGTCCTGCTTTGAAAGATTTTCTCGGCGCCTTCCCGCCAGGCTGTGCTCTTCAGATAAGAGAAGCTGTGAGGTCGTGACAGGTTGCCTCCATCTTTGGAGAACCCGCAGCGGCATTGCACCAACAGATGATGACCATTCTTGGGAATGTTACGGGCTTGGACCCCTACTTCCATCTTTTGTCTTATTGTCTTATTATTTATTTCTGTGTGAGAAAATGCTGTTTTCCCAAAACATAGTAAAGAGAAGAGGTGTAAACATTTGTAGCTGGGCCGGTCTGACCCCCTTTTGCCGTCGCCAGTGATTGATGGCTCTGCGACAACGGGCACATAACACCGGAAACTCCTCTGCCTTTGCCACGACGGATGAATTGGCGCAGTATTGTCTGAAGGGTTGTTATGGCTCTCGATGGGGGTCGACATGGTGAGTCGTGCCCGAGGCCAATGAATGAATCGGGCTCTCGATATCAATGGTGAATACCCTTTGTCCCATTTTGATTTAGCAAGTTGTTTTGGAAAACACTCACAACATTCCAGTGACGCTTCCACACACATGAATCAAGGATTAGCCTGACATCGCAGTATTGGAAGACACAAATTTATTACTTTGGTAATGGCCAGGGCATTAAAAGTGAGTCACACTGGTGCTGCTTCACAAGTCATGGCAGGAAACTCGTTTTGTCTGGCTTCGTGCGCTTCTTGGCCATATGCCAGTCAAGGAAAATGGCTACTTTAATTTTTAGCCTTGCAGTTTGAACCATTTTGTTGGGGCAATAACGCTTATAAAATGAAGATAATTCCCTTGTAAACAACCTAGCCGAATTTGAATGCTTACAAAAATCACCAAGTGCATAAAATAACTTAAAATTTAATAACATAGTTTTCATTCTTTGCATGTTATTAAAATCATAAGACGGTATTTAGAAGTAAATCCCAGAATTCACTTTATAGTGTATTTTAATCAGTTAATTGGAAATATGGTAAAAAGCAGCTACCACTAACACAATGAGCCTTGTGAGTTCCCCATGTTAGGGCACTTGTTGAATGTCATTGAGCCAATTGAGCACATCTCTCTGTCCTGTGACAAAGGCCTCTTGAGAAATCACTCCTAATTGGAGAACGTCCACTAAATCGCGCCGAAGGACTTGAATGAATAATAAAACCCATCTGGGAAGCCGGAAACAATACAAGGACAGCCACATTAGGGCGTGTCTTGGGAGAGGCGGCGGGGCACCGTCAGCCCCGATTCAACTTTGATAATTGTAATGTGACGATAAGGAGCTTATAGCCTCCTGTTATTCTCAAGACAAAAGCCAGTGTACCAGAATACCATTCGGATGACATCTCTGCATCCACTTAACACCCGCATCAGGTCATCTGTTGTTAATTTGCGCACTAACACCAATGCAGCCGGGGGTCTGCGTGCATTAAGGGGTAAATGTTGACCCTTGTTTCTAAGCAAGGCTCACATGTGGACTCCACAAAATGGCCCGTTTGTGTTTTGGAGAAGTTTGGGTCCATCAGCCTTTCATGGTGGTGTGTTACCCTAGAAAGGATCTAATTGCTTTTACCTGTCTACCTAATGATTTAGATTTTTGAATTAACTGCCTTTTTTTTAGAGCTTAACATTGCTTTCATTTCACCTAAAGGTGATTTTATCAATTATGGTTCCTTGACAGATAAAAGCTTGGGAACACATTGAAAGCTCGACTTCCAAATCTATTAGTCCGGTTGTATTCTTGCTTCGGGCACGGAGGCTCGTATGACCTCTTTGTGACCTTGTCACCTCACTCCACGCTGGACGCCCTAAACTCTGTGGGAACCTCCTCCTTCTACTCCTCAGTGCTTTGTGTTTCTATGGACATTGTTTGTCTCACCAGATAAAGTGTCCTCCCCTCTTTTCTTCCCCGTCCCCGCTGAAGAGAGGCTGTGTGGTGCACTAACTGCCCACTGAGCTGGTTCTGACCAGGGGGTTAACACTTGCTTTTCATTCAACATCACAGAACACCTCTTGGGACCTGCTGCTGCAGGTCGGCCAGTGACAAGCACTGATGGATGCTGACAGGTCACTTGCCGTTGACGATGACTCTATTGACCTCTGAAACCATCTAGACCTCTTCAGTAGATTCATATATTCGCAGGATTCTTTTAAGATAAACGTATTGTACATTTATTTTAAGACACAATATTCCTTTTTTTTTTTTTTAAATAAATGTATACATAAAATACTTTAATACATTTTGTTTAAATTGAAATTGTTAAATAACACCAATTTTAATTCATGTTTAAATATATATATATTTTTAAAGTACTATTTAGATAAAATATTTAATCTGTCAAGAAATGTGGGAATTAGAGGGGAGAAACTGAGTCCAAATTCGTGTGGGTCTTGTAATGGTTAGAATTTAGAATTGTTGGTAATGGTTCATTTTGCTGCTCTTATTTGTCTATTTATTTATTTATTTATTTATTTATTTATTTTTTTATTTTTTTATTTACTTATTTATTTATTTATTGTTTATTTATTTAGGTTATTTGCTTATTACTTATTCATCGCTCTTATCTATTGTTTTTACTCTTTGTGCTATTTGCTTGTATGTGTTGTGTCTTGAAACGTAATTTCGATCTCTTTGTGGTTCTTAACGTGAAGAAATTGACAACAAAGCAGACTTTGACTTTGACTTTAATTCATGGAATCAGTGGGCATAAGATGAACAGTTTAAAGTTTAAACTATGCATAAGAAGAATAAAGTTTAAACTATTCAGCCTACTATATAACATATAGGATGGGCACACGAAGCTTCATTAGGTTTTGAGGCTTTCCAGCCAAGCGGTTAGCAAATAGCTCAATTTCTCGAGACTTCATGTGAACACTCCCCCCTGCTGGTCAAAAAGTGCTACAGGAGTCATTCATTGTATGAATGAGAATTACGTTTGTCTTGATATATTGGTTCACGTAGCCTGATCCAAATAAATAAAATTTCTATCTGCATGCGTATTCATGTTTAACATAGAAAGAAGTGGAATATTATGTTTTAAAAAAAAAATAACGTTAATTTTCTACACAAACTAGTTCAAAGTTGAGTTCACAAGTTTCAAAATGAACTTGTCCATTCATATTTCATAACTGAAATTTTATGGCCCAAGTGTATGCTTCCAAAAATGAAAAGTAACAATTTTATTACACCAATATTTTTATTTTATTTTAAGTTGCTACGAGCAAATAAATTACGGGTGACCTAGTAGTAGACTTAGTTGTCCTGTAGTTGGTGGTAATACAACAGAAAGGTGTCTAGCCCGCCATTTAAACACCGAAGAAGAAGAAGAAGAAGAAGAAGAAGAAGAAGAAGAAGAAGAAGAAGAAGAAGAAGAAGAAGAAGAAGAAGAAAAAAAAGAAGAAGAAGAAGAAGACGACGACGACGACGAAGAAGACGACGACGACGACGAAGAAGACGACGACGACGACGAAGAAGACGACGACGACGACGAAGAAGACGACGACGAAGAAGACGACGACGACGACGAAGAAGACAACGACGACGAAGAAGACAACGACGACGAAGAAGACAACGACGACGACGACGACGACGACGAAGAAGCAGCAGCAGCAGTTTCTGCGCATGTGTGCGTGTCTCAAATACCCAGGGCTCTGACTGTGTCTTGTCAGACTCAAGTCTTGACCTCACGTCGCTGTCCAAGTGTCTACCGCTTGATTACCGACAAGCAGGAATATCAATGTTTGTGGAAACTTCTGTTGCAGTGGCGCCTTGGCGTTTTACTAAATTGGTATGCTACAGAGACTTGAGCTGGTTCTCTGCACATGGACCGAGAAGCCGATTACAGGTCCGACATTTCTATGGCAGTCAGGTTCATTGTAGGAAGGCTCAGAGTGTAAACAAGCCCATCGAAAAAGTTCACATCCCAGGACTGGATATGGTTTCTTATGGAGAAAAGATGCACCATGTCCCATGGCTAGCTAAGCCTATTTGTCCAGAGTGGAAAAGGCACCGTAGGGATCCCCAGTTTTACAGGTCTCCTCCACTTCATGACATGCCTTTGTATCAAGAGACACCGTGTCATGTCTTCAACCAAAGGACCAGCGCACTTGAAGGTATCGTATAACATTTCTCAGCACGGATTTGGACTTTTATCATATTTGAAAACATTTACAAGAACGTACGTAAAGGCACTTTCTAGGGGTGGATCAGTGGCAGAATGCTCGTCTTCCAACCCAGATGTTGGGGCTCCGATTCTCAGCTATTGTGACCATGTTGTTGTGGGAAATGGCTTAAATTATTTTGCACCGTTCCATGCCCTTATGTCTTTTTGGAAGTGGTCAGGGAGATTACGGAATGATTTTGTGATCTCTTTCCAGGTGTTCGCCAGGCCATTTGGGTAACCAAAAGCAAACCAGTCTCTGGTTTGCCACCTCAGCTTCTATCACTGGCAGACAATCCTGCCAATCAATTACCAGATCAGGATAACCGTGTTCAGAACGCCATCAAACATGCCCGCTTCTGGGACACAACTGAGGAGCGACCAGAAAATTACAGGTATTTTGTCATCCTGGTATTTGTAGAACAAAATGGATGTTTAACTTGTGGTTGAAATTAGGGTGGCATGACATTGGATAAACATGTGATATGCAAAATGGGTGCTGAATGGCTTTTCGGCTTTCGCGGGTGTTTCCGGAATGCATCTCCTGCAATAAATGAGGGCTCACTATATTTATTATTTATCTTTCTTAGCAACAGACTTCTCTTGAACCTGCTCCATCTTTGTGCCACACTTCAGTCCAGCCACCCATTGATTGGAAGGAGAATGTTAACTGAGAAATATTCATTGGCAGCTTCATGGAAAAGAGGTAAACTATCAAATGATTACCAAATTCCTTCTGTTACTAACACCAATTCTAATCAGTGCTATTTAAAATGATACTTATTTAGTGAGCCAATTTCAGCAATAGGTACTATTCAGCCTCCATTAGTGTTTAGGAACAAGCTTAATGTTTCTGATAAAACATGAATATTAGACAAATGTTCTTAATTCCAGCTTTTATTTTGTGGTATTTACATCTAAGTGTGGTAAACAGCTCAGGACAGAGAACTGACAATGTGGTTTTATGTTTGTGTACCAGGCGAAAATTTGTTTCAGGTTCGGGGACAAAATGGTTTGCTATATAACAGCATGGATCCTCTACCAAGGGTCTCTGAGGAAAAGCAAGTGTCAGACACAGCAGATCATGTTCTTGAAACATTTTATCCTGTGTCGCCTACGGTGGATTTTCAGAAAGTACATGTGTACAAAGAGACGAATTGTACAGGTGAGGAATAGCTCTGTCTTTTGTGTCTTGGGAATTATTTATCACAAACGTCATAATTCTGTAATTCTGTGACCAATAAATTTACTGGTTGTGTCAGAATGCAGGTGCAGCATTTTAACCCATTTAATTCAAAATGTTTCTCCGACACCAAAATTGGATGTCATTGGTAGACCTTTCAAGAAATCAATAATAATAACAATAAAATAATACGAATATATAGAGTAGAACCCCGGAACTCTACCTCCTTGGTACTCAATATATTCAGATTTTGGCGCAAAATGTCGGGAAATCTGCCTCTGATCTTGAACGGAGCTTCGGAATCTGACGTTAGTTGGCGTTGTTATTAAGCAGGTTTTAAACCATTTTGACGCCCGACTGCGGTCTTACTTCATATTCACTATAAATGATCACAGTATCATATAATATATATAATATTTATAATTTGTTATTTTGTCATCTTATTGTTTGGACACGTTTCTTTTTTTTTTTCCCCATCCAGGTTTCAGAGGTCAGCACTATTACCCTCATGCCCACACACTTTACTTCCTGGAGCGTGATGATGCTTGCAAGCTTCTCCCTGAGCAGTTCAGAGCCAAGATCATCATGTTTCTTTTTGGAAATGCTCTGGCACGTGCACATATGCTTTATGGGGTAAGACTGTGCTTGTCATTGTGTTCTCCCTTCTTTACCATATCTTGGCTGTACCTCGTCCTAGGGGTAGGCAATTCATTGAAATTAATGTTGTTGAGTACGTAAGAATTCCAGACGTTTCGGTTTGGGGTCCTTCACTGAGGAAGCATGTTCCACTGTATTATTTACATAGGGCTGCCCGTGGACGTGCCTGACTTTAAATGTGCGCTACTGTTGGATCTTTGTGAATTTGACTAACTGCTTTCCATTCTCTTTTCTCCCCCTTCATCCCCTCTGTCATTTCTGGATTGTTTATGCATGCTGCATACACCAAGGCCAACACTTCTAGTGTCTTGGATCATCCTATCACAATACAGGGCGTCGGGACCAATGGCAGACTTTTCCAGTTCGTTGTTTTCCAACTCAACACCACAGATCTAAGAGTGGACGATGGCATAAAAAACCAGGTAAGTGTATGCAAGACAAATACAATATTAATTAATTAATGCACTCTGTATGCTTTTGTACCTTACATTTTTTTAATTCATTTGTATTAGGTGTGGATGGAGGAAGATGTTGAGCTCTATGAGTTTGCAAAGGTCAGACCACTCTTCAAGAAGAAGCAACTGAAGGTAATTGCTCCTTAGTGAGCTCTATAGTTAAAGTTGAACTGTTGCATCGTTTTCACAATTTAACTTTTTTTTTTTTTTGTCAAAACACAACATCAAGAATTAAAATACATTTTATTAACTTATAAACTCAGGGGTGAGGGGATAATTCAATATCAATATAAAATGGCCTCAATCAAATCTTCAATATAAACAAAATCAGGAAGGAAATGGCTCAAATAAATTGGCCAGTCACCTCAGTGCCACCCTTGCAATGAAATTATATCTTGCAAACAAATGGATGGATACATGGGGCAGAAGTCATTATAGTCCTATATATCCAATCGAGTATACCCAATCCATATATTGACCTTTTTTCTTTAGACTTTCATTTATCAAGTACACTTCACCAATCAAAATGTGGAAATCAAAGCATATATCTTATATATAATATATGTAATTTTTTTTTTTTAATTTTTTTTTTAATTTTTTTTTTTTTTTTATCTCTCTCTCTAGATCCCAGCTGGTCTTGCAGGATACAAGCCAGAGACATTCTCCAAATTCCTTGCCCTATACCTTCACGGTGCTGTGTAGCACTAAAGGCCTCCATTTATAGTTGTGAATAAATATGTATGTATGTGTGAAAGTTTGAGGTTATGGGAAATTATCTCAAAACTCCCTTGACATTAAGTGAAAAAATTAGACTGATATTAAATTCTGACATATTCCAATATCACTGTATTAAATTTACAGCTCTAAAATGTCCTTTTTTAAGAAAAAAAAATCTTTATTTATTTTTTAGATATTTGGATTACTGCACAGAATCACAGACTATAGAACTACTATCTATACTTAATGTATTTAATCATTTAGTTCGTATTTAGGGGAGGGAAACTCTTGAACCACACTCTAGCCCAGATGGTGGCGGTAATGCTCTGTAAAAACTGGTTGCCAACCGCCATTAAACCAAAAAAGAAGAAAAAGAAGTAAACAAATAGAAACGGGATTTGTTCTTGCAACTTGCTGCTCTGTTAAAAGTGTGTGTGTGTGTGACCTTGCTTCTGCAGTGACTTATCAGCACAATCCAATTGAAGTAGATCAGAAGGTGCTTATTGATCATCAAAGAGGATAGCAGGTTTGGCGTTCCATTGCTGTCTGGGAAGATTTGGACTCATTCCCTTTTGGTGTTGAGCAGCCATTAAGTTTGACGGAGACAAATGAAGAATAAACGTCTACTGTAACAAACTATGGTATAGTCTATCCAGAAGAAGTGACTGTCAAAGTCGTCTGCATTGGATGAAGAGTCAACTTGACTGCGTTGGATGATGAAGTGATCATCTGCCCCGCTATTCTGCTCCACGCGCTCAATGAAGGAGGACGACTACAGAAGGTGGAAATCAGATAAGCCTGGCACACCAGGTAACCGTCTTTCATTCAGTATTGTCCAAAATAGACACTTTTGAGTGTTGAAAGAGGACGTGAGAGGATAACAAGGAACTGCGTGACATTTCAATTTAATCCATCAATCAAGTGTAAAAATGTGACAAGTAGATCAGATAGCTCTACTTTTAGAGATAGATGGATCTAAGCAGCTATACCACCACGTAGAAGCGAAAGAGAGAGAAAGGTAAAGAAAATAAACGAGCTTTTACGTGGCTTTCAGAGAAGTTATGAGTACTGGAAGGCCTTAATCAAGGTGGCTTAAAAAAAAATCAGTGATTCAGCAGGATTCTAGTGATACGCTTCAGAAGCACATTAGTAATATTCAACTAGACAAGAGCCTAAGATAGCCTTGAAGGAGAGTGGTGATTTGAGGACATTTGTGGAATGATGGGGATACTCTGATGGGATCAAAAATCAGAAGCTCACTGCCAAAGTGCCAGACTGGTTATGCACCAGATGGAATTGGAAAGCCACTCAATGCAGCATGACAAGTTCCCAAGCTTTAACTAGTTTGTCACATTTCTGTCGATGAAAGCATCACATGTAATCCAATCAAATCATACCAAGCAATACATCAACCTGAACCTGAGAAAGGAAAGGTAAAAAAATCAGAACAAAGAAGAACACAAACGTTTTGCAGGCACTAAAGCGTTGATAACAAACACAAGTGAAAAGGACGCCTTTACATGCGCATTCTGTAAGAAAGCAGAGCATAGCATACACAAGTGTCACAAAATCATAGTGGAAACAGTTGAAGACCATGTGACACACATCAAGAGTGAGCAGGTTTGCGTCTGTGGAGATTTTGACTTATTCCCTTTAGGTGTTGTGCAGCCATCGAGTTTGACGGAGACAAATGAAGAATAAACGTCTACTGTAACAAACTATGGTGTAGTCTATCCAGATGGAGTTATAATAAATAACCATTTCAACTAGGGGTGTCAAACTCTTTTCCTCAAGAGCCGCATTCCTACATGTATTTCAAGTTTCCCTCGTTAAACACACTTGATTCAATGAATCAGGCTCCTGCAGAACGTGAAGATGAAGTGGTCATTTGAACACGGTATGTGTTTCAACATGCACGTGCATATTATCTGTCCAAACAATCTAGGGTATGCAATATGTACATTATAATCACTTAGGAACGAATTGTATGTTTCATTTTGGTATGCACGTGGTGTAATGTGTTAAAATTACCAATTAACTGATCATAATCTTTTTTTTTTATCAGCTACATTATGAAGACCAATAAATCTTACAAGCTTGTTTTGCACAAAAGAGGTTTTGGTGGAAATGGTAAGTTACAAACGTCCTATACATTAGTACTATATTGATTTCTCCGAGATTTGTTTGCAATCAAACATTTGTTTTGTTCAGATGATGAGGTGGTTGTCAATCCAAAAGCTTTCCCTCAAATCTGTCTTGGTGACATTATTGAAATTGCGCATCCAACAGATGAATACAGGTGAGTTTATACCATGAGAAGAAAGTTAACATTGGAAGATTATAGTGTTTGGGATTATATGTACAAGAGTTTTTAAATCCACTTATTTTTACCTTAATTAGACAATCCTTTTTCTCTTTCTTAAAATGCACAGTCCCCTATTGCTCCAAGTGAAGAGCTTAAAAGAAGACCTTCCGAAAGGTATGTCAACCATCTCCACTTATTTAGAATTCTTGTGAAACAGGAAAAAATATTGATGTCTATACATTCTTAGTCAAAAGGTTAAAAACTCCTGATTTATTACCCTGTCTTTTAAAAAAATGTATTTATTAGGATTGTGGATGGATCTTAGAGATCCTAGAGAACTAGAGATGCTTTATTCATCCCATTTGGGAAATTAGACTGTCACAGCAGTAATTATTCAGAATTACATGGCGCCCCTAAAAATGTACATTGATTTGAAATCTAGTGGATCGTGGCAGTACTATACCCAATTCTTAACTTGCAAGTGACTTGAATTCATTTTCTATTCCTTTTTAGAAACCATCAGTGTGGATCAGACTGTGGCACAAGCCTTCAGACTTCGTGCATACCAAGATGTCATTGTTAACATTGTTGACCCAAAGGTTTGCTGACTTAAGTTATTTTGTTCTGTCTGGAATGATTTTCTAAAATAATAGAGTATGTAGTCATTCTATCATAGGTTCCCAGATTGTGGTCCCTCCATTTTGAGGTGTAATTCCACTATTGGGCATGAGGTGGTGGCAGAGTATAATTTTTAACAGTAATTTGAAAGATGATAAATCAGGAATTTAACTTTGATTTTGTGAATGTAATAAAACAACATGTGAAAAAGTTCAAGAAGTATCAGGACCTTGGAAACCAGTGCATAATACCCATGTCATATTTTTACCATAAAAGGACGTCACTCTAGACTTGATGGAACTGACATTTAAGGACCAGTACATCGGCAGGGGTGACATGTGGAGACTGAAAAAGAGTTTGGTAGGGCTTGTAAAAATATACATCTGAATTTAATGCATTTCTTTCATTGGTTCATTTTATTTTGTGTTGTATATTGTAGGTGAGGACATGCGCCTATGTGTCACAGAAAGTGGAGTATGCTGGAATCAGGTAAATCAACTTTTTGAAAATTTTAAAACAACGGCAGCAAAAGTGCTGTAGTACATAAATAAATCGGTAAATATAAAACCGTAAAGGCATAATGTTAAAAAAAAATGTTAAAAACATTCAAACATGTCAATGTTATTGTTGCATATCTCAAGTGTGAATGTTGTCAGTCACTTAAATGTTGTACAGAGGCTGAGATCAACCGGAGTCAAATTCCTTGTTTGACATGCACAAACATGGCCAATAAAGCTGATTCTGATTGATTTTCAATGTCTATATTATTTCATGTGTTTACCGTTTTTTTTCCCCATGTGTTTTTGTTGTGCTAGATCTCAGGCAAGTGAACTGTGGGGAAAGGGAGAAAAAGTCACCTGTGGATACATCAGTGACGATACCAGGGTAAGACAGAGGCTCTGTTTATTTATATTTATATGATGGATGGTGAATCTTTGTCATTGTTATCTTGTGATACAGGTTGTGTTCAGATCCATATCGGCAATGGTTTATGTTTTCATCCAAATGAGCTGTGAGATGTGGGACTTTGACATTTACGGTTAGTTAGTTGCCTTGTTTTGCACCATACTAGTGATCGACCGATTATCGTCTAATTTGTCTAATGTCAGCGTTTTATTCATAGGTGATTTATACTTTGAAAAGGCTGTCAACGGTTTCCTTTCAGACCTTTTTGGCAAATGGAAGGTTTGTGAGTCACTTTTGAATTGGCCTGTTTTCTATTCATGATATCATATTCATTGGAATCCCAAAATAATTGGTCATTTCTGTTTTAAATAGGATAAAAACTGCAGTCATGAAGTGACAGTTGTGCTCTTTTCACGTACATTCTACAATGCTAAATCAAAAGGTGAGCCACTCATCATCGTAATGTTTGTGAATCAATATTGTCACAATAAAATATGACTAATCATCTTTTATAGATGAATTTCCTGAGAGTTTTAGAGCATCAATCCAACAAGATCACGAAGGTCGATTTTATGAAGACTTCTACAGGTGTCATTTCTTTTACGTAGCTCAATTCAATTTAATGGCAGCTTAATAAGAATGAAAAGTTTTTTTATTTTTATTAGAGTTGTGGCTCAGAATGAAAGGCGTGATGAGTGGACATCTTTATTAGTCACTGTCAAGAATCTCTTTATTCAGTACCCTGTCCTGGTGCGACTTAAAGAAGCAGGTAAACCTTTTAGCTGACTTTGTCTGGCACTTTGTTTGGCACTTTGTTTCAAATTATGTGTATTAACTCTGATTTTTTTTTTCTTGATGGCAGATGGTTTTCCAGTTGGATATAATTCAACATCTGCTCAGGGAAACTACTTGGAAGCCATCAACCTTTCTTTTAATGGTTAGTGCCCTAATTTGATTAAAAAACAAACAAAAAAGCTGTTGAATTGTTATGATTTTACAACTGAATTTTCATGAAAAAAAATATTAAAACTTAAAATAGTAACTCTTAAAATATTAAGAAAGAGAGAGTACCTCATCTTTGCATTTTGTTAATTAACAATTCAATTAACAAGGGATTATGAGGGTGACTATTTGCTGACTAAAAATGTTATTGAAATTGGAACAAATTGGAAGACAGTCAATGTCATATATGTTTATGTTTGACTATGCCAATTCCACTGAAATATCTTTCAAATGTTTCGTAGTATCTCCAAAATCTGATGTTCTCCCATTTTCTTTTAGTGTTCGACAAACATTACATCAATCGTAACTTTGACCGGGCTGGTCAGATGTCTGTTGTCATCACGCCGGGTGTGGGGGTGTTTGAAGTTGACCGTCTGCTTATGATTCTGACCAAGCAGCGAATGATTGACAACGGTAAGTGCAAATGTTTGAACACAAGGCTCAACATAAACAGTCAATGATTCTGCAGTGAAGTATGTAACAAATTTCTCGATCATTATTATTGTAGGCATCGGTGTTGACTTGGTGTGTATGGGAGAACAGCCATTACATGCAGTACCGCTCTTTAAGGTAAAACCCAAATTCAATGTAGCTGTTAAAATCAAGTACATTTATTAATGATGACTTCTACATTTAATCCACAGTTGCACAATAAAGCGACACCTGACTCATTTGTAGGGAATGACTATAATCTGCCTCACTGGATCAACCACAGGCAAGACTGTATTTCAATCATTCCATTCAACTTTTTCAGATATTAAAATAAATTGAAATAATAATTTTCCTTATGTATATTTTCTGCCTTTTAGCTTCTACACTTCCAAAAGTCAGAATTCTTGTAATAACTTTATTCCTCGAATTAAACTTGCTGATCACAAGGTAAAATTCTTTATTTTTACATCGATCTGCAATTTAATGTTATTAATTAAAGCATCTCTCAAAAACATATTTACATTTTTTTCTTTTAGCGTCATTATGAAAAACTAAAGAAAGGCACAGAACAAAGTAAGTTGTAAAAATGCACCATTTTTATTTCCCCCCCCCCCCCCCCCCCATACTCAAGATCTCTTTTCATACTTCTTATAGCGTTATGTATACAAAAGGAGTGTGAGAATGGCTTGCCAATACAGGTGGACTATGAAGCGTATGACTCTCAGGTTTTCAGACTCCCTGGTCCTTCATTGATTCAGAGAAGTCCCACTTGCAGGTGTGTTAAAGTATTGCACTTCAAATAATATTGACCAATTTAGATTTAACACTTGCATCCATGTTTGCCAGAAATACTTCAACTTTATCCTGCAGGATGGGTCGGGGGAAAGAGAAGAGTGGGAAGAAAATCTGCGCATCAGTGGATGTTGCAACTGGCATGGGTGTATCTCCTACTTTATGTTTTGCTGGTACCGATGAACAACATAGTCTGGCATCTGATGATAGTCTCGGACCTGTATCCAACATGCTTCTGATACCCCGAATGCCCTCGATGGTTAACGAAGTCAGTAGCTCACTGGGATACACATGTGCCAAAGGTAGGTTGCTTAATATAGAAAAAAGGACACATTTATTCTCAAATTTTCTTCCATTTATTGTGATTCTTTATTCAGAGTTTTTTGAGAAGACTGTCGAGTCTCATCGAGACTCAAGTGCCCCTGCTAGGTTCACAGTGGGAAGTGCCGAATCCACTCTGTACATACAATCGGGATGTTATACACCACAGAGAGCGCTTATGAATCCCTTCACGCCAACCAGGATGCCCATGAAGCTCACATCTAACCGCAGGCGCTGGATGCACACATTCCCTGTTGGTTAGTTATACCATTATTCATTTATTTTCAAATTCTTCATCACTTTTTCATTCTTAATTATTTTATTTTTATTATATTTCATTTCCTATATTAAATTGAAGGTGTTTTGAAATGATTATTATTATTTTTTTAAATCTGACATTTAGCACGGGGGTGCAGACTTTTTGTATCCACTGTATGTCTAAGTAGTGATATTTTGTTCTCCAGATCCTTTTGGAGAAGCTTTTCAAATCCATCACCAGTCCTGGCAAAACATTGTAGAGTTGCAAGACAGTTACCAAAGAGATCATGCCCAGGCCTCAGCTGAGCTGCTAGAACTCTCATATCAGGACACCACGGGAAGGTTAGAGGAACTTACCGTACACTAGAGAATAGCTGATGTAATAGCTGAGTATAACTTTAAACCCCTTCTGTTTCAGGCAAGCAAGCTACCCACAAGCAGATGAGAATGTTTTTAACTTGAGGGGAGGGATGGAAGAATACACTCAAAGCCCTGGCAACAGTGGTGGTAAGAATACTCAAAAGCATTTGACGATTGAACAAATACTTCTTTGGAAAAAAAACTTTTTAAATAATATTCCATTACTAATCGTTGAATGTACTTTTAGAATAATTTATGTAAATGCATCTCTTCTGCTCTGTCAGCTGGCCTTAAATGTGATATCATTTCAGGGACCAACAATTCTTTTGAATTTGTTGACTCATCCCAATGTGCTGACAATCAAAGTAAGTAAATGAAGAATCCAGTGAACTTCACGTGTTATATACACCGAGATCGATTCCCCTGAAAAATGTTCTTAATTTATTTGATCTTTATCAGTCTTTAAAGGTATTACAGGGTATCTTATTTAGAATTTATTTCATAATATTTCTCAAAATTTTGCCCACATACCACTGACGGAATTAGGTCGTTTTAAAATATTCAAATATATGCTAACCGTGTTCATATTTTCTCCTTTCTGTACTGTCATATTCATCTTTGATTAAGTTACTCTAATGTTTCACATTTTCCCTCTATTTTTTGGGGGTCTTTTGTCAATTCTTTTTATAAACAGTACATAATGATATTGATCCTTACCTGTATGTGTGACAGTTCCCAGCATCTGCTGTGCAGTGGGGGTTGACTGGAAATCTCTGACCACACCGGCCTGCTTGCCCCTCACCACTGACTACTTCCCCGACCGGCAAAAGCTACAAAGTGACTACACTGAAGGATGCTATGACTTATTACCACACAGTGATCTGGAAAGGTGTCTTTCAACATTTACTTTGACCCAATTGACCTGCCCTAATGTGATCTTTAAACAAAAGCGGGTATAAACCTGTACTGTAAATTCGGTTTGTTAGACTATAACTATTATCATGAGACTCAAATTTGTTGTTTTATTTTTAGGCGAGAAGATGACTTGCCGGGGATGAATGCTACTCAAGTATTTGAAGAATTTGTCTGTCAGAGGTTGATGCAGGGTTACCAGATCATCGTCCCATCGAACAAGAGGAGACGACAACCCTCTGTGGCTACTCCTCTTGGCAGTAGTCCTTTATACACCAGAGGTAATTACAAGCTTTATAAATGTTTTGCACAATAAAATAAAGTTCTGGTTATACACACGTCAGAGGCTGACACAATTAAAAGATATGTTTGACATGTAGGTTTGATATCAATGCGTCGAGGAGAGGAAGAAGAGACAGTTTGTTGGCTCAGTATGGGTAGGACCTTCCATAAAGTTTGCCTCAAAGACAAGATCCTCACCGTTACGCGATACTTGCCAAAGTGAGTTTATTGGCAAATGTTGTACAGTACATCATAACTCCACGTCTATGAAAATAAATGGTACAGTAGCACTGACTATGTGTTTTAGATACCCATACGAGTCTCGCCATATCCAGTACAGCTACAGTCTGTGTCCTCCTCATTTGGATGCTCATTTTGTGTCCTGTTGGGTTGAGTTTGGCCATGAACGACCAGAGGAATATAAATGGAATTACTTGGACCAATATATCTGCTCTGCAGGCTCGGAGGACTTCAGGTATATATTTTATTTTGTTTTGGAGATTGCCACATTGCGTTGTGAAAGAAAGAAGGTGTATGATGCCAAATTTCTTTTTTCCCTGTCATTACTTTTCTGTCAACTCTCAATGTAAGCATCATCTTGACCTGAATCTTAACTTGCCTCTGCCAGTTTGATCGATTCACTTAAGTTCTGGAGGACAAGGTTCCTCTTGCTTCCAGCTGGAGGAGCTCGGCGTGTGGCTGATGAAGATGGGCACTGGGATGTTTATGGAGCTGGATCAAGTACAGGAATAGGTAGTAGTAGTGACTGGGTCCTTCTGGATGGTTTCATCCGCTTCCTTGAGGGAGTCAACCGCATTCGCCGACGCCACCGTTCCGACAGGATTATCAGAGTGAGTATCTCCGGGAATGGGATCGTATGAAGACAAACCTTCCTCATCTCTCGGGTAACTCTGTGGAGATACACAGAATTTGCAAATATTTTTGTGAGAAAAAAAAATCACCCTCTTGGAGATCGGTACCTACAGCAGAGCTAAACTTAACTACATTCATCATTTTTTTGGACAATACAGAAAGGCACTCCCATGAAGGCCATGAATTCTCTCCTTTCATATCCTTCTGAACCAATGGTGCCACTGCAAGGCAAAAAAGGAACTTCAGCTTTATCTGCTTTACTGGAGATGGATCAAAACCATAGGTAAGTGTCCTATCAGCACACGATCATAGGTCACATTTAGATGCAGAAGCATTAGGAAGATGGTCATTTTTATTATTCAGCTTTCATCCACAGAATGCAGAATTTGACATGATGATCATGATATGATCAGACATGCAATATCGTGCAACTTTTTTTCCTCACAAATTAAAAGTTTCCAGGTGACTTCTCAACCGCCATCCCGCTAGGCCAGTGAAAATAAAAGCTCTAGTTGTAATCAAGTATATTCACACCATAGCAAGGTATTTTCATCCTAATGACTATTAATGTCTCTTTTTGTTTTATTTGTAATAATGTATGACAGGACATTAGAGGAACAACAGCAGAAACCCAAGCCCATAACACCTGAACAATCAAGTGCCGAAAGTCCACGCAAGGTAAACTTTCTTTCCTTACTGTCTTACAGTTGACACCCCACAAAGAAGTTATGATTGATGATAATATTGTTGCTTTTGTGTTATTCATATAGATCACTGCTGAATACATTGAAGGGGCATTCCAAGGGGGACTGACAGCTGGAACATCAATGCAGTTTGCAGGAGAGAATGCAACTGGCGTCAGCAATGACACCAGGTCAGATTGGATGTAGTTTTCATAGCCTCTTTTCTTCTTTTATTATCTGGTCTGTAACTTGGAGTGTTTGTTTAAAATATAAACATTTTAGTTTCCACCCTTTTAATCACAGCACTTTGGAAATTTTCTGAAGGTCCAAATCAAATTATTATCTGCAATAGTGTTGCACCAAGTACCAAAATGATAAAAATGACATAATACCATAGGAGGTAGGTTTTTTAATTTTATTTTTTATTAACAGCAATATCTAAGAGCAAATAGTCATTTATTGAAAGAGTGGCATTTTTTTTTTCTACATGATCTGTGAAACAGTTTGCATGTTTTTTTTAATATGTCATAAAACAAAGGGTTGAATGATTACTTTTAAAACTGTCCGTGTTTGTCTGATTTCATAACTGCTTGACTCCTAAGCAGGTCAAACTCTCTTTTTGATTTGCTATCTTTAACAGATTAGCGGGAAGTAATAGTCAGTTTGCACTGGAGGACTTCTCTCTGTCCTCTTCGTCAACACTCGTGGAAATCTTGGATGCCATTAAAAATCCGACGTAAGTATTTGGGTAAAAGTGTTCATGTGGGAGAAATACACAATAATCATATTATGGTCTCTAATGACATAGGACAGGGATACTACTGCTCCCAGAACAGAGGGGCCTTCCATTCAATTGCTTCATAAGCGCTGAGGTCATCCACTGGTTAGTCACCAATGTTGAGGGTGTAACCACACAGAGCATGGCTGTCGATGTTATGCAGGTAAATTACAAAGATTATAAATAATATAAAATAAAAAATATATATATATTATTAGATATTGAAAATAACAACATTGACTGTCATGTTGGCAAGTTGGGCCGGAAAAGTGACAGAATCAAAGCATCACTAATTTCCGAACATCATGATAGCACTATACTTTTTTTTTTTTTTTTTTTAGCATTTTTTGTGCCAGCTGTGGCAGCAGACTTTTTTTTTCTCATCAAATTTTTAAAAATAATTTTGTGAAACTTTAACTTCTTCAAGGGATTTTACAATGGAATACGGTACAAAACAAAAACTAAACATTTATTTTTAACATCAATGTACAATATTTAAACCAAAGAACTTTTTTTGGCGGGGGGATCTTTCCCGACTGCATTTCACTTAAGCGATTAGTATCCTTGTTTGCCCCTTCGGTTAGAGGACAACTTGTTAGTGGGGAAGTTTATTTGTCACCATTGCGGAGAGAATTCAGTATGCAACTCTTTGGTGCCACAGCACACAAATTTACTTCTGTAATTGAGAAAATAAGAAAGTATGAGCTCTCAATTTTTTTTCAAGATTTTTTGTTCTCTCTCCCAGCATGCATTTCTCTGAATCTTTGTTTTTTTTCTCTGTTTTATCTTAGAAAATGCTCGATGAGGGTTTGGTGGCCCATGCATCTGGAGATGCTATGCGGACCTTTGTTTATGGGTTCTACATCTATAGAATTGTGGCAGAAAAGGATGGTGAATGGATTGAAAGGACTTTCCAAATTGTTCACAATTTCCACAATGACATATGTGACATCTTTCAGGTCAAGCCTCACAGCTCCCCCCAACAGTGGCGTGCGGCTGGTCTACTGCAGGCTTGGAAGACTTTGCCTTGTTTCAGAGAAAATGGTTTGAGGTCGCCTTTGTGTTTGAGGAACAACAACCAACTGATCTCCCAGCGTTCCTCCTGCCATGGCTGCCTAGTCGACCAGCCTCTTATGCAAGCAGGCATAGCTCGTTCAGTCGCAGTTTTGGAGGACGGAGCCAGTCAGCTGCACTGCTAGGTACAACCAGACAATCCAACCCCATGTTGCACTTAGTCTCTCTCTTGTTTAGTTGATACGGACTGTGCCCATATAATACTTATGCTTGCATACTAATACTTAGCACTTTATTTACTTAAGTTTATCTGGTAAACAATATTAGCTCAGACAAGTAGAGAATAAAGGCAATCATTACATCTTCTTAGTCCATGCTTGTTGTCCTTTGTGTCCATCATGTCATTTGTCTCCTATTTGTCCATTCTTCAGCTGCTACGGTTCCAGAGCAGAAGACAGTTACCCTGGATGTGGATGCTCATAATCGCTGGGGTCGAACTGAATGGTGCACCTGTTATTACCACGGCACCTTTTCCCTGAATTCTGCCTTTGAGATCAAACTTCATTGGATGGCTGTCACTGCAGCAGTCCTCTTTGAGATGGTAACTAAGTTTTTGATTTTTCTTTTCTTCTTCATGACAGTCTGGCCACAATATGCAGGAAAAGGAATGATTTGTGGAGCTGTGGCTGCAATATCCTTAGGTCAGGGGTCTCAAATTCTGTCTTGGTCGGTCGGCAATTTTCGACCTGTCTCGCAGTGTCTCTGCCTATCAACTTTATCCATCCATTTGTGAGACCGTATGGTCCACTTTTAAGTTTGTTTCAATCTTTTTGTTAGATTCAAGGTTGGCACAGGAAAGCGGCATCCTGTGGTTTCTTATTGGTTCCTGTGTTGGAGGGTCCATTCGCCCTGACATCACACCTGTATGGCGATCCTCTGAGAGCTCAACTCTTCATTAGTCTGAATATTCATTGCCTTATGAAAAGTGGTAGTGAAAACCTGTTTGAAGGTACACACTCCATATGTATGAGAGTTTTTTTTTCTTCATATTCTTGTATTTTCTACATTTATCATATTTGTTCATCAAACAGGTTTTGAACCAGAATCTTACTGGGACAGGATGCAGCTCTTTCAAGAGGCCATATTGTACAGGTATTATTATTATTTTTTTAATCTCTGTACTATACTATCCTCCCAAATGTTGTTCATATTTTATTCATTAAAGCAGCAATAGATATTAACAAGTAAAAGTTGGGCTTGACTTGTAGAAATATTTAAGTTTGGAACCCACAACCTCTGAAGACAAATCATCAATTCCACCTTGCCATCATGACTGCTCCACTTGTTTTTTTTAATTGTTTGACAGCACTAATTACAACATAAATCTTTTTTTTTTTTTGCAGATTTGGGTTCATAGTTGACAAGTTTTCTGCTTCAGCTTTTAATTTCCCATCAGAGAACAGGCCCCAATACATCCATGTAACAGGTTGGTCCCACAACTTTAAGGTATGGATATATTTTGTAAAATTCAAGCGTCATTCTGCTTCTTTCCTTTCAGGCACTGTTCTACTACAACTCCCATACTCCAAAAGAAAGTATACCAGTGGACAACAGCGTCGGCGCAGGAACTCCACCACATCCAACAGCCAGGGGTCGTTCAGTGGTGAAGATCGCATTGGCTTCTATTGGGCCTACAACACTATGTTGACTAAAGCCTGGAGGACTGGTGCTCTAGGTGACGAAAGGCTGGCTGACCGTCTACTGAAAGACTTTACAGACTTTTGTGCTAATAAGGACAACAGACTGCTGAACTTCTGGGATAGTTGTCTGGAAAAAATTAATACCAGCGCCCCCTAAAGGCAGCAATTACAATTTCATGTTTCAATTTTGCCCACATTAAAAAAAAAAAGACATCCCCAATGCCAAAAAACACAAAACTAAGAAACCTAAGCACACACACAAAAAAAAACAAAAATGAAAAAAGTAGAAAAAATAAAACACATTTCAGGGCAACTCCATCTTATATACAAAGAATATACAGCCAGAGCAAATGTCTTAGAGACAGCCTTTCAATAAATGAGATCAGTTTTACAGCATTCTCAGAAAGTGAGAGGTAACCGGAGTGCCCGGAAAATCCCCACGCAGGCACGGGGAGAACATGCAAACTCCACACAGGGAGGGCCGGAGGTGGAATCGAACTGAATGACAGATATTAGGCAAACTGGTTTTCATTTCTTTGTCGAACTTTGGAGTGAATTGAATGAGCAAACGCTAATTTAAAAAAAAACTAACACTTTTTCTTATTTATTGTGGCACAATATTGCATTAAAGCTATCAATTTTGCAGTCAATATTATTTCCGTGTATTCTCTGTATACAGAAAACACGAATGGATCCTGACAACAATGTAAATGTGTTTTAAGTATAGTTTGTCCAATTGAGTTTGCCGTAGCGTGATGTCATCAAGTGTCGCAGCCCTCTCAAGCCGATTGGACTACTTGAGTAAATCTGGTACCTACAAGAGACGTTTGTGCGTCGTGGACTTTTTCCGCATTAGCGGAACAACAACGGAAAATATTTATTTCAACGGAAAAGTTATCGATCCAAAGCTACTGTTAAGCCTCACACAATATCCTCATAGGTAGGCATTAGACACTTGTTACACCACACACGTATGCACGGTAAGGTTTTATTTGCTTTGGTAACGCTGTTATATTATTTACACTTAAGGTTAGAGGAAGCATCAAACTGGTATGCTTGATGTTGTTTTCACTTGCACGAACTCTCAGATCACTTGATGAATTTTGCAGTTTATTTTCGAGCAAGATAACTGCATTTTACACAAGAATATTGCATCAATGTACATAACACTTTCGATGTGGTTCCAGCTATTGTGCACGCTGTCGGTAGTTCAAGTGAGCGAGAGCATTCACTTATCCCGTGTCCAAAATCCAAATACTCAGGCTGCGCTCTCGGAAACTGTTTTTTTGGCCAATTTCAGACTACATGACGTAATTTCCGGAGTGACTCGATGGCATGTCACGTGACACGAATGCAACAGGCCTTTGTTTCCATGGCGACGGTCTTATTATTACTTTTGAAAATATTTATTTAGGAACTCAGAACATGTAAACACAACTGCCGGTAGGTGTAATACAACCCACTGCATTTTATATGGTGCTGGGACCAGCTATCAGTTTTCCTTGGCTTTGTGACCATATTCCCTGTAAGATATATCATAGTTTTTTTTAAACTGCACACTATTGTTTTTAACTCTTAAAATCTTAATAACCTGCATCGCTTCTTTCACATCTCAGTTTACCTCCCTATGTTGTTTGTAGGCCCTTTGGCAATGGCTCAAGACTTCATAGAAGAGGAAGGCATCATTTTTGATGAATTCAACAAACTACGAGCACTAGAACCAGATGTCAGCCAAAAAACATCAGACCTTAAGGAAGAGTGCAAAGAATTTGTTGAAAGTAAGACCTGTCGATTGTTCCTTATGAATAAAGGTTAATGAAATTATCTCATCCACTGACAACACACCTGATTGATTACTATTCCATCCCTTATAGAAATAGGACAGTTTCAGGGAAAAGTTGGATCTCTAATTGAGCTCGTAGATCAGTTGGCAAAAGAGGCGGAGACGGAAAAATTCAAGGTAAGGTTGGGCCTTATATGTAGATATGTATAGCCATTTTTCAGACAAATATTTCCATTATATTAAATCATGGATTCTCTAATTGTAGGCCATTGGAGCAAGAAACTTGCTGAAGTTAGTGGCAAAGCAAAGAGAGGCACTGCAACAGCAGCTTCAAGCTCTCATTGCGGAGAAGAAGACGCAGCTTGAAAGGTCAAATAAAGATTTTGTGGCACCATCATAGCCATGCCCTATGCTGAAAAGTCACAAAATTCGACCTAGAGCATGACAGATTTTCAGTAGGATTTGTGAACGAGCTTGGTGCAGTACATTTTTGTAGACCTCGGGCAAACTGATCGGGATTGTTATTTTTTATTTTTTTCCACTCCAGGTGGCACTACATAGCCATTTTGTTGTAATTGTTTGTGATAATACAATATAAAAAAATTACACCCGGGCTGATGAGTGTGCAAAATATGATTAGTTTACATGCATGTTTAGGGTGTAAAAAATGCAATCCTTTACGGAGAAAAAACTAAACAAAATAAAAAAAAAACAATAGGGACCTTGAAGCTGGACGTCATGATGATTGATGTGGTTTGAGACATTTAGCATCAAAGCTGGAACAACATGTCAAAGTGTTAATATTTAACATGTTTTTATATGTACAAGATGGTCAATCCTGTATGTATCCTTGTTTCAGATATCGTGTTGAATGTGATGCCTTGTCTAAAATGGAATCTGAGCAGAATGAATTTATCAACCAGTTTATTTTGCAGTAAGTATGTGCTTGTGTTCTGCAATTATAATGCACAAGTATTATTTGATTGGAATGACATTTTTTAAAAGACCTTTATGAGTACAGTGAAAATAGACCTTTATCAGTAAAGCGTATCATAGACAATGAATTTTTTGGATTTTATATTTGTATTGAACTGATCCCCCGTAAACTACTCAGTTGTTCATTTTTTCCCTCTTTACAGTTGACTAAAGAAGCCAACCGGAACTGCATTCAAAACATTGGAAATGCCATTAAAGTGGAAGAGTGGTGGTATTAAGGTCCTACCAATTTCTTTTCAAGTATGCTTCAGTAAAATACAGAACTTAAGAACCTATGGACGTCAGCACATTTGTTTTTTTTTCCTTTTGTCTGTCTGTCTGTCTCCACCCACATTGATTCTGACTGCTGACAGAATAAGGTGAAGTGATACAAAGGACAACTTCATTCTTGTTTTTGGTTTTTTTATTTAATTATTTTTTCAAAGCTGGCAGGTTGGTGTGTGATAAGTTCATGACATGTAAAAGCAACATAAAATATATGTAAAGTATATTACAATAAAAATGTTCTCAAAGTTTTAATAAAGAAGAAATGTTTCTAATACATATATACTTTCTGTATGTCATGTGCTATACCTTTCTTTCTCCATACTAACTTTGCATTCAAGTTGACCTTGGTGTCCAAAGAATGAGAATGAATATGAATATATATATATATATATATATATATATATATATATATATATATATATAATATATACACATACATATACACACACACACACTGATCATGTGATGAACACACAGAGGTCATGTTTTGTCAAGACAAACGCTTTTATTTTATTTTTTTAATGAACACAGAGGTCATGTTTTGTCAAGACACGTTTTATTTTTTTAATGAACACAGAGAGGTCATGTTTTGTCAAGACACAAGTTTTGTCACCAACTAAACATCAGTGAATTAAGGTGTGATGCTTTGAAATGTAATATCTTGTATGACTTCCATGAGCTTGGAAGACTTTTGGTTTGACAATGACTTCTAATTCTATGGAATTTATTGATGATGCAATCACGAATAACAAAGACAGTCTTACATGCCTCCCAGAGTTCATTAAAAAAAAAAAAATGTCTTCCTCTTTCATTCTATCGCAGCCACTCAATGATATTAATGTCCGGTGACTGAACTGGCCAATCACAGAGCACATTGATCATCTTCGCCTTGAGAAACTTTGAGATGGATGTATGCGATGGAGCACTTTCCTGCTTGAAATTTGACCCCTTTTAGGATTTGGAATGTAAATGGTAGCTAATACTTCTTGATAGTTTTCTTACACAACCCCATACCCACCAAAAGGAAAGATTTTCTGGGGAAGCCCCCAACAATATTAGCAACAACTGTGATGTAATTCAACCAAATTTTGAATTCAGAGCACACATTTCTAAATAAATTTGCCCTTGTGACAAAATCAGCATGTAACATACATTCAACTAATACACATACATAGGTTTATCTATATATTTTATGTCACTAGATGTTTAGAAAACTAAGAAGCTCACATTCCTGGAACTATATTCATAACATTTCTCCCCAAAATTTCTATACACCTTAGTTTGTCCATTTTCTACACATAACCACGGGTACTGTATTTTTCTGACTACAAGGCACACTTAAAATGCTTTAAGGTTCTCTAAAAATTGACAGTATGCCTTTTAATCACATGGATGGGTTGAATTGAAGTTGAACAAAGTTTGACTTATTTGCTGTACAGGTTTTGTTTCCCATAATGTGCAGTAATGGACCTTATAAACAAACCAGTGTGCCCTATGTATGGAAATTTCCCAAAATAGACCTGTTCATCAAAACCACATCTTATAATCCAGTGCACCTTATGTTCCAAAAAATACAGTACATATTATTATTATTTGTAACATGTGTGTTTATATAATATTCCATTTAAGTTCATCCATAATAAATGTGTGACAGTACACAAAAAATGAATAAAATCGTCCTCAAATATGGTGCGTCTAAAAACCAGGTTGAACCAAAGAAAGATAATTCTACAAGGTGCTTTTCGGGTGTCTTAGGAGGAGTAGCGTTGAAGTCAGTCTCTAGCTAAATAGTGGCGGAGCATCTAAGTGGAGAACAGACACCTCATGATAGTATAGTCTTCTTAGGTTCCAAAAACCAGGATTGTTCATGCCAAACAATAGGATTCGAGGAGAGGAATGTTAAGGAGTTTAAGACATTTGGGGTTTGTCCATGACATGGATAGTAGGGTTCCACTTACTAGTAAGGTGAGGTAAGAATCTTGAAGGTTAGAAGTGAAGGGAAATTACACATTAAAGTATTCAGTGACAGTTTTTCTTGCACTCTCAGTTCTGTTGACTCTGTTTTGAAATAGTGCCGAAGCTGTACAATGCTCATACAATGAGAGATTTTTTTTTACAAGCGTGAGAGTCTTGAACTCAAGTGAGTTCAACGCCCAACTTGCTGGGTAATTCCTTGGTTAGGAGGATGTATTTCCTCCTTTGAATAAATTCTGGACCCAGGCAAGGGGCGTGGCCTGATGTCAGGAGTCATCATCTGTATCTTCTATCAAAACCTTGGTATCACGGGTCTTGGACCTGGAGGGGGAGGAAAGAAAAAAAATAATAAGAAATTGGTAGGCTATTAATTGTACAGTTAAGCTACAGACCTCTGAGTCAATATATAATTAACAAATTACAAATTTAGGATGCGCTTCACTTAGACTTGGACACAATATTACAAGTCATCATGTTTATAATTTGAAATCTGCACATTAACACAATTTGTCTATTTAGGATGAAAAGCAAGCAAGCAAGAAAAAAAGACAAGTGCTTTTTTTTTTTTCATTCATGCCAATCAGGTAACTCTGAACTGTTTGGGACGAAATGACACACTGACTAAATATGCCTCGAGACAACTTTGCAAGTTGATATTGTATTCTCCTGTCGTGTGGGTGTTGGAAGACCTACTGTGAAGAAAGTCTTGGTCTACGTAGACTCATACTATAGCTCCGTTTCCAACTCTTTTTGCCTTGTCGGTTCCTGACTCCATCCTCCTGATCCATCATCTGCTCCAGCAGGGTCTGGTCATCAGCATTGAGTGGAGCCACGCTAATGTCTCTGACAGCTCTGAACTCACCACAGTTATTCAGATGTTCATTCTCCAGTCTGAAGAAATTCCACACAAAACGTCTGGAATACAGAAATCCAGTATTAATTCAATTTGGTGATCCTGGCCAATTGCGAAATGCAAAAAAAAAAAAAAAAACTACAGGTATGAAGGCACACTAGAAATGGTTTCAGAAACATACCACAACATGGATGCCTGCTACATACCTAAAGACCTCCATCGGGGCCAGTACAGTTGCCACTATATCAGAGATGCCATGAACACTAGCGATTGTGCTGAGGGAAATGGTTAAAATCCACGAAAATCTCAACAGTACATCCTCTACTATGGCACTGTAGTAATAGGCCTACAGAAAGACACACACACCAAAAATACATGAGCAAAGTGCAGTCAGGTATTCAATGTCCAAAGAGAGAAGGAAGAATATACGTTACCTTATGTGGGTAGACTATCTCCTCCCTCAGAAAGGTATTTTCTCCAGCATTGCGGTCAAACAAGCCCCAGTCCATCTTCAGATCCCAAATGAGCGTGTAACATGAGCTGACCACCGAACACGTTACATATAAGTAGAAGAAAATCTTGGCATCGTCATATGATTGAGCTGAGGAAACATAAGAAAAATAGTCACATGCATGTTTTTGTTCAATGCATAGAACCTCGTCCTGATTATCTTAGCAATTTCAAGAGTGCTGCATTCCACTGAAAGACTTTTTACAGTCAGTTAAAAAAAATAAATCACTCCATTTTGCCAGAGGAAAATAAGCTGTCTAATAACTATGCACACTGTGATATAGGAAATTGATATCATCCCTCATTACATAAATACACATCACTTGACTTTTGTTTGTTATGGGAAAATGTATCTCATTGAAAAAGGTAAGAAGAGAAGTGATACATTATTTTTTTGGGACTATGTTTGGTTGACTGTAATTTACCTTACCATAATAGAATTGAGAAACCAAAAAAAAGGTCCTACTGTTGATTGTCCACATAAATCTGTGTGAAACTATTTCTTAAGTGTACCTTTATGTGTGCTGTAGAGAGCAGCAAAAGTTACAACAAAGAAGGAAGTGGAGTATTTCCCAGCATTAACCAGGTGAGGGAAGGCCCTTTTCGTGTCCCGGTAACGACGAAGACACTGGATGAATCTGAACCAAGCAGGAAGACAGTGAACCACTGCACGGACGCCATAGGAGTAGGTATTACACACATCGTTACCTGAGCATGAGGACATTTGAATCCTGTTACAATCACATTTGATTGCTTACAAACAATATGATTTGATTCATGTCAATGTTCATTCTTTCATTGCAATTGAGAGAGCAGTCTCACCTTCACTGCTGATGAGTCCATCGTGTTTTTTCCAGTCAAGTTCAAAACTGTAAAAACAGACCATGTACTCCATATCTAACAAAACAACTCCCAAAGAGTTCAACTGGTCAGCCAACCAGAAGTCGGCAAAGCCAACACGATGGAATGGTGCGGTCATTACTCGGAACTGTAGAAAGAAAATATGAATGTTTTTTTTCCCAAGTAACATTTTAGATGCTTGTGATAGTTAATCATTTCAAACCAATGACCAAAACTAAATCTCAATCGCATTTGAGTTATGTGTGTGTTCCTTTACATTCAGATTACGGGCAGTAATTGATGTTTACCAGAAGTTTGAGAAGCCAGAAGCGTGACTTGTAGTAGCAGGTCTTGATTGGGTTGATGAGGAAGACAATAAAGAAGCCATAAAGAGCCAAAGGATGGGCCTGCATTGGCAATGGAATGCTGTCACTAAATAGACATGACAGCAGGCTGACACACCACAACACCCCCAAAAAACCTGCAATCTGAAGACAAGACTAAGTCAGCCCAAGGATATTGGGGAATTTGTCACAAATGTGGGCTTGTTCAAACCTCAAACAGATGTTGATGTGATAAGTTATTTCTGGGATTGAGTTCAAATATAAGCACATGGTTGACTCCTGCTTGCCTCCATCCATAGGTGTTAATACCTAGAACATAATTAAGAAAAAAGAAAATAGCTGTGAGAAGACTTAAGGGTATATTTATGGATGGCTGTTGCCTGAGTAACAGATGCCCAAGGATGCTGATGTGATTGTGTGACATTTGTCGCATTTGTGTGTTTACCTAAGAGGAAGAGGAATTCTATTAAAAGGAAGCCGCCTCTGTAGATTCTGATCATTGGCCAAACGTCAGCGATAGGAAACATGACTGCTCCTGAAAAAAGATTTAAAGTGATCGACAAAAAACAAAAAAGTCAAACCAGTTTCTACAGCTTCATTGAACAAGAAATGTATCAAGATTTCCCCCAAAAATAAATGTTAAAATGCTGGCCAGGTTAGAAATCCATAGGATAATTGATTCTAAAAAGATTGCTTTGTGAGAGCTCTAGTATCTTCTTTAAACATTACACTACAACAAATATGGAGTAGTTTCAAATTGGGTGTGTAATACCTGTAATAACGACAGTAACCATTAAGACGAGGAAAACTCCACAATAAAGTCCAACTCTAAATGTGGTCCAAGCGGGAGCTGGCTGTAAGAAGACAGAAATAACATGAAGAACACACAAAACTGATCAAAACAAAAATTCTCGACATTAGTCTTGATGTATGTCTGAGCCCACTTATTTTTTGTAAATAAAAAAAAAAAAAAAAAACAAATAATGCTTTGTGTGTGTGTGTGTGTCTCTGTCTGTGCGTGTCTCACCTGCGCAGCTCCCAAGGGAGGCACCCTCAATCTCTTCATGGCCCTCTGCCTGTCACCACCTTCCAACTCTATTGTGACCAATGCCTGAAAGACAGCAACAAGGTACTTATAAAGTGCGCCACAGGCTTAATCAGATGTGCAGAGTTAACAGTTTAAGTGTCTCTGTTATGTCAAATTACAAACAGACACGTGATCTGGTGACAATTGCCACGAGTCCGCTGGAATATCCTCGCAATCATTCTTTTTTTTTTTTTTTTTCAAATTCCTTGCGATTATATGAAATCTGTTTACCTCAGTCTCAGATATGAGTTGGGTGATTTTCTTGCAAGTGTAGAATGGAGCCACCTCAACGTGGGACACTCTCCAATTAGCCCCCCGAGATGTATCCAAAATCTTATCATGCTTCTTCAGGATCTTTCTGAAGCCTGTGAAATTCAGGTTCTGCAGACAGGCATTGAGTGAGAGAACTCATGGTTAATGGACTTTCAGGTAATGTAATCACAGAAACATTTAAATAGGCCATGGGAAAATAACAGTGTTGTTTAAAAACAAAAACAATTCCACAATGCCTGCCTATACAAATATTTTTTTTATGTTCCTATTTATCCACCCATTCATCTTCCCCGGACCTCAACGCTATTGAGAACCTTTGGAGTATCATCCAAGGAAAGGTCTATGATGACGGGAGCGAGCTCACGTCTAAGCAATAGCTCTTGGAGGTTATTCTGTCCTCATGCAATGCAATTGAAAGAGGTAGCATCCAAAAACTGACCAACTCAATGGAACAAGGGGTCCTATGTTCAAATGTAACTTCACCTATAATTAAGGTTTGATTTGAATAGTGTTTGATTTCAAGTTGGACATAGGTAATGGTTGGTACGAGGGGTGCTCGACTTCCTGCAATAATTTTACAACAAACTAGTGAATATTAGAATAAAAAATAATAATAAAACAAAATATTTTAGTGAGCCATTTGTGTTTCTACACCTGGTAGTTCTGCAACAGGATCAAACTGAGGTAGAACTCTGAGAAGGCCAGCTGAAGGTCTTTTATATTTCTGTGTTTGCATCTCTCTTGCTGTGATAGGGTAAACACGGTTTTCCTCCTTCGCAGATCCCGTCCGTTGGTTGCAATCTCTCTCTGGGCATCCAATGATGATTGCAATTCATTCTGTAGGGTGGCGAATCTCCGCTGAGCCTCAGCCAGCTTTTCTAGAAGACAGAGGAAAATAAAAGAGTGGGATCACATTTTATGAAATGAACAATAACATACCGCTCGCTCTCTCTCGCACTCTCTCTACATTTAATTTTCTTACCTGAATAAAACGTGTTAATCTTGGCCAGCTCTTTTTCACATGACTGGAAGAACTTCTCCTCAAACTTGGCATAATATCTTTTAACGGTGTCCTCATCCGTTACTACAGAAAGAGAAATCAAATATTTGTCAAAGGGGTGTACAGCAGGTCATTTACGGTGAACCATTGCATACTTGTTGTGATCATACAACACAAAGAGACAAAAAGAGGGAGTGAGACAGACACAGGGAGACATATTACAGAAAGAAAATACCTTCAATGGACGGGGCCTGATCCTGAGCAGCATATAACATCTCTTTGAAAGCCTGAAGATACAGAAAAAAACATTCTAATACATTATGGGTTATCCGGTTTGCTGTAACATTATCAGAGGCATGCCCCGAGCAGCATATAACATCTCTTTGAAAGCCTGAAGATACAGAAAAAAACATTCTAATACATTATGGGTTATGCGGTTTGCTGTAACATTATCAGAGGCATGCCCCGAGCTATCAACGTGTATTTAAACGCCGTTCTCCCATCACTTATAAACCGCATTCGCGAAAGATGAAGCGCGAAATGGCGATGGATCACTGTATGGGCCTGAAGACATTGACAAACTTGTTTTTCACCATAGCAGGAGCGCCACCTACTGGCTACAGGATATAACTTTTTTATTATTATCCATCCTCGTTGCAGGTTAACCAGATACATTTCATATTTGCTCGCAAATAATAATTTTGAGGGGACATTTTTAGATGATGGTCCAAATTTGTTAGACCCATTAAAATAACAGATAAATGTTCAAAAACAGTGGGGCTGATCAAAGGTTTTACGACCAGAAATCCTTCGTTTCCCCACAGTGGTGTAGCGTATGAAAAGGTAAACAGTTTGGTTATTGCTGTAGATTGATGCAGTTAGTATCACACAACACAGCCAAATAACATGGACAACAACATGCATAGTCAGCATGTTTTCACAAACAGAATCAACTACAACAAAGCGAGTAATTACACTCGTGTGTGCTGACAGACAATACAAAAATAATAATAATAGAAAATAACAATTCAAATGTAGTGTATTTCTCGTTTCAAATAGAGACGTTGATTCTGTACAACAATTAAACGACAGAAAATATGCATTACATTTACATTATTATTTACAACACAAATGTATACGGTACATCACGAACTTGAAGTTAGCATTCATTTCAGACATACCTCATATTGAATGTATTGTTTTCTCCATTCCGGGGTGATGTGAGCTGAAAGATGCTCTGTGAATTTCATTTTATATGTTGACCCCCGACAGGTCGCTGTAATATAATCGACTGATTGAATAAAAACCTTCTAAGATAAACAAATCATGGCTAACGAACCTCGTCTAGTCTTGACACTAATCCCCAATTATGATTTCATTGTAGCATAGCTATCGAGTCCAAATTTTGCCATTGTTCGTAAAGAGTGACAGTGGTGCGTAGTCTTAACAAATGATGTTAATATTCAATCTAGCGCCAAAATGTCGCACAAAAACAGATAGTTTGATGGTCGCATTATCTGCAACGGCCTCTTTCGTGGCAACCGCTTCTTCGTTTTCTTCTTCTTTTTTATTTTTTTTAATCGTGTTTGGCAGCCAGCTTTTTTGGAGCATTACCGCCACCATCTGGACTGGAGTGTAGTTCAAAAGTCCCCTTTCCCTCTTAATTGAATATAGGTTGGAAAGGATTTTGTAAAGAATTTTATTCAGTTTTTTATTGATGTTTTACATGGGCCAACTTCTTTCGAAGAGGGCCCATGGGCCTCATTATATTTTCACAGACAAAATACAAAATAGGTCTTTTACTGTAAATAAGGCAATGTAAACATGAATTGTAAAATACCCATTTATCTATCCAACAACAAATTCTGTATGCATTACTTGTGTGTGCACATCTTGCAAAATTTATATACACTATGATATTTAATATTTGATGATATGGTCATCATAATAAAAGCTATTGCAAGTGTATCTATAGATATGTATGCACAAAGGTTATTCAGGCAACACTTAAAATGATCATAAATTTGAATGATTTGAAGTCAAACTCAGTTGTGTTGTTTCAAAATTAAGCATCATTTTAGCCATGCCATACCCTCAAAACATCCAAGCACATTGTCAGCTCCTCACAATGTCTATTATTTGCTTACGTACATATGCATGTCAACACTTGCTCATTGTCTTACAGCTTGAGTACAAAAACATAAAAAATAAATACATTTCAAAGCTCTTTGTCATCTACACAAATTGTCTTGTATACCTGGAAGGTTTTACATTTCTAGTTCACAACTGGACCACAAAATGAAGTTGTTGTTTGTAATCAAATTCTACAGTTCTATATCTAAATGTATGAAGTTTCACAGACAGGTTGCCGTCAAAAGCGCAATCAGAAAGATACATGACCGCATAGCCACATCACATTTTTGATCATTAAAAAATTAAAAAACAAATCATTTAAAGTGGAAATGTGTTTTTTTATGATACACCCTTCAGGCTTAATATGTTTGCTGATACACACAGGAAATCACAGTATTTCACCCACGCCATTTAGAGTCACAAGTCAAAAATTAGTGGGCAAAAAATAACATTTCATTAGTATGAGATAATATCAACATAACCGTCAGCAACTACAATATATTAATATTTGTAAAGTATTTTAAAAGTTTTAAGAAATATGTTTTTGCAGTGTTGAGGCCACGTCAAAGAAGTGCAAAATGTTCCTCCAATGATGGCACTTATTTTGAAGATCTAGACATAAAAGTGATGACTCCGAAAAGACTCAGGAGTAATTTTACCACACACCACTAAAAGTAGCATCCGACATCAAAAGGCAGTAAACGAGTTGAACAAGCTTATTGTTATATTTATGGTATCACTCACGGTTTTGGAAAAAGCATTTGGGAAGAAGACTGCTTGTTTTTGTGAATGGATGACAACTGCGGCGCCCTGTCAAAGACGTGAGCAGCAGCCAGCACAGTACCTTGTATCCAATTTTATTGACAGCGTGATAAATTATTAGTTTGCAGTGTGCAGTATATTTTTGTTTATTAAAAATTCTACAAAGTATATCAATCATTTTGTTGAAGCTATATAAATATACACTTTATTATATAGTTTAATAGTAGTCTTCAAAACATTTTAGTATTCTACATATCATGTATTATACATTATATAACTTTATTATTACAAACCTCCTCTGAAGTGCATTTTTACAGGGTATTCCTACATTCTGGTAACAGTATGTCTCTCTGTACCTATGTGTGCGTGTGTGTGTGTGTGTGTGTGTGTGTGTGTGTGTGTGTGTGTGTGTGTGTGTGTGTGTGTGTGTGTGTGTGTGTGCAGGGCTTTGTTAGAAATAATTCCAAATCCATAATTATTGTTGTACAGCTGTGTTTGTTTTTGTTTGTTTGAGTTGAAAATTACAAAGACAGCAGAATGTAAATTTATAAAATAAAAACTGATTGTTAGGGAGTAAATTCAATTGACTGGTGATAGAATTATATTTTACAGTTCCACAGTCTCTTGAGATTATTACAATATAAAAGAATATGACTTGATAAAACAGGATATACATATGTAGTATGTTGTATTTATAATGTTTGCTAAAAAATTTTACTACTATCTTATTAGAATCTTTTATCCACTTATTCTACATCGGTCTACACAATTTGTACAATTATGAAGCAATAGTTCGGAGGATGAGATGATTCGTCTTCTGTTTCTTGATTCACCAGTGACCAACGAGGAAGGCGGCAGAGTCGTAGGGGTGAATGAAATCAGTTAGTGAGGTTATAATAATATAGAAATCGTACCTAATAGCAGTGAAATTTTTAAATGTTCAGCAGTTTCAGCAGTCCAAATTTTGTGTTTGCTTTTCCCATATGTCCAGTCGACCGAGACATAATATTGAAAGTAAAATGCTCGTATCACAAGGTAAGTAACAAGATTTTTAAAACGATCATTTATAAATAGATAAATGATAGATAAAATGGCTGAAGGCTACACCCCAGTCAGGTTGTCAAATGGTACTTCACATTAAGCTTCCTTAAAGGCCAACCCTAGATTTGGGGGTGGGGAGTGAATCATAAGGGGACGGGGTAAAGTAGGTGGCGGGCGTGGGCCTGGATGACCAAACATTCCTTCCAGATGCCTGTTAGTATGGATGGGGTTATCTTGAAAACCTTCCAGATTTCCTTGAAAAAGATTGCTGCATTCGTTTTTGAAGAGGTTGCTTTTATCACAGATAATGTGATCTGTCATAAGGCTTGAATCTTGGCTGAAGTGAATATGCGTGCCACTTTTTCTCCTCAAAGTGGATTCCCGGCTGGAAGATGCAGCTGATTGGCTGTCTGAGCTGCACTCACTACTTGCAACGGTCCCTTCCACAGGGGTAACTCTGATGGTGGTGATAGTTTGAGGGTGATGATGGAAAGGAGGAGCAAATATGGCATTGGGAGTGTGAAGATTGCTTGTGTTGGTATCCTGAAAAGTAGAATGTGACTGATATACTATGTGTGGGTGATTGGTGTGTACACCTTCTTGAACAACTTTGCTTTCCAATCTGGCTCCTGTTACACTCTGCTGCCCATCTAATGACCCAACTTCCTGCATGGAATCACAGTTTTCTGTATTTCTGTGAAAATCACCGACGTTAAAAGCTGGCTGTTGTAGTGATTGACACATTTCGGATGGATTCCAACGCCAAGAGCCACTTCCATCATTGGTCAGAGGTTTCATTACGGGCTTATTTGACTTTGGGTGGGCTTCAACACGGACTATACTGCCGGTTCGTTCCAAACCTTGACCTTAAAAAGAAAAAAGAAATATCAGAGACTTTAAATAACATTTGTCAATTTAGTGGCTCTGTACCTTCAATTGCACCAGTAGTCGAGGCTGGTGGTGATGGGTCCTGGTCCATCAGGGTTCTATACCGAATGGATCCAGTGCAGCTGACAGTGCTACCACCGTCCTCTGATCGAGAGTTGCGCAAACCTTGCTGTTTTGAAAAAGAAATGACCTAGAATGACATATTACAATGAAAAGTGACCCTATGTTAGTTTATTGTGGGGAAAGTCAATATCGAGAATGAAAGAAGCAACACACAATTGGATCTATTTAATTAGGAATAAAAATAAAGATCAATCACCTGCATGAGTCGAGGTTGACCACCTGCACTGAGGGGTCTGCAGGGGATATTGGGCTTCTCTGGAACTCTCATCCATTTCTGTTTAGCAGACCCAACCACATCAAAAGTGCTGTCTTCTGATTCACTCTCCTGATCCTTGCTGGTAGAATTTTCTTCTTCAGGAATGTGAACTAGTTGAGAAGATCCAGGACGTGATTGAACAACCATTCTTGATCCACCAGCAAAGCCATTTCCTCCATTCTGGGTCAGGGGATTTTTATTGGCAATGGAGACACAGCTTGCAGCTATTTTTATATATGAGGCTGGGATGTGGGCTCCAGCTTCTTGGCCAGTCGCTGAAGGAAAGTGGGCTCCACTCTGGACCTCTGTATCCAAACCTGCGCCAGATGATTGAGTGGGGTAGTGTCGCTGCACATCCTTTTGAGGAGATAAGGAGGTTGGTTTGATGCCATCCATGACCTGCAAAGACAGCTTCCTCTTGTCGTTTTTATTTTTCCATTGGCTGAGGAGTTGCTTGGATCGAGCTGAATCCATTGAGGTATGGACAGAAGCTTGACGCCGAGGAATGCGACATCCCTCCAATGATGAGCCACCATGAGACCTGGAGGAATAAACACAACAGCCTTATATACCTTATGTACAATATACAACCAAGATTTGGTGATTACCTTGGCAGAGTGCTGCTGTTGAAGGTTTTGTCACAATTGGTCATTGGACTAGGCGGAACGAGCATCTCTAAATTACCACTGGCAATCTTCACGTTGGATTGAGAAGGCTCCCGGTAGGAAGAGCTTCGTTTGAGAATTTGTTGACTTTGCTTAGGGGACAAAGTGTGGTAAGCGGTCCTGATGTTGACTGGCTCTGGTTGGCTGGCTGTCAACATGTGGTGGCCCGCTAAATCACAAAGTAAAAAGACAAAATTACAGTAGATTAATTTGAGTGTGCTGTGTCTTGAGGATTTGGGTGATCTGTGTTATATCTCGATATGTGTGATATCAACTAAATGGTTTAATACCTTGGTGGTTGTTGGTGGCATCTGATTGGCAGACGCTATGGAAAGAAGAAGGGAGATGCTTCCTTAACGTTAAGAGAAGCGGTTGCTTTTTCAATTTATCTTCACTGGGCCGGAAAGTTCCCGCTGCAAAAATTCCCTGAATACAAAGTAACAAAGTCAATCTGATGACACGTGAGACTCACAAAAAATATTAGGCTCAGACAGACGTGGGGAAGGTTTTGAAAAATTGTGCCTCCGTCCATAAATTACTTGCCCATCATTAGTCTAATATTTCCACATTCAAATCAATAAAACAAAACTGCATTACCAGGTAGGTAGCAACAGCTAGCCCAAGAATCCATCCACAGTAGACATCAACAGGGTGGTTTCGGAACTGTATGACCCTTGTCAATCCGGCTAGGATGGCCAACATGATGAAAGAAAACACCAAGAGAGGCTTCAGCAGCTTTGTGGAATCTGTCAGCACTGCGTTCAAATACATCTGAAACACATTTCAAAACCTTTTACGCAATGCAATCACGCATCATATTGTGATATCTATTTTAATCATACAAAAAGTCCATCCATTTTCTGAACCGCTTTGTCCCCACGGGGGTCGCGGGCGTGCTGGAGCCTATCCCAGCCGTCATCGGGCAGTAGGCGGGGGACACCCTGAACCGGTTGCCAGCCAATCGCAGGGCACACAGAGACGAACAACCATCCGCACTCGCACTCATACCTAGGGACAATTTTTAGAGTCTTCAATCAGCCTACCAAGCATGTTTTTGGGATGTGGGAGGAAACCGGAGTGCCCGGAGAGTCTTTTTTTTTTAAAGAAGCGTCGAGCCACCAATGTGGAGTAAAGATTTTTTTGTCTGGCAAATACTTTTGAACATTCTCGCAAGTACGTTTCAACGTACTCACAAATACATTTGATCACACTCGAAAACATGCTCAAATGTACTCGAATATTCGTCCAAACGTACTTCTAGCTAAATGCTACAAACATTGCCATTATGCTACGGGGTATTGACTAGCATGCATGAATAAAAAAACTATTTTGTTTTAAGCGTCATTATTGTCATAATCGGCTCCGATGGACAACAGCAAGCAAGCGTCTGTGTGTGCAAGTTTGTGCGTGGGTGTGTGCATGCCTGCATGCATGGACTTACGGAGACATAGACTGCTGCGAAGCCAGCCAAAGAGGCATGTTGGGAGGGGAAAGATTTCCTTTAAAATAAGCAGAATTCATTATGTGGCTTTATCGAGCAAAAAGATAATCATTACACCACTAAGTAATCAATCTCCTACGAGTTGAAAAAGGTTGGCGGCTAAATTATTGTGTGTGCAAATTTATCAAAACAAAACAGCAATGCATTAATTGACACACATATCCTCGTGCACACTTAAGATCCAAAAGCATGTACAAATACTGTTCATTCAGGACAGAAAAAAATATTTACCTCCCAGCAATGATTAGAACGTCTTGTCCCGAGCAAATATCATCGAGGATAAAAGCTTCATCACAAGTTGATATATTAATGTGAGTTAAATTGGGTTTGCACACATCCAGCCAGTAAGGTGTGTGTTGTCCAGTGGAGAGCTGAAAAATGTGAGTTATCACAGCTGTCACACACAGGCCGAAGATATGGACACCTGTGAAAAAGCAGTAGAATTGTATTTAATGTATATAAACTTGTATATCGGATGGATGGATGGATGGATGGATGGATGGATGGATGGATGGATGGATGGATGGATGGATGGATGGATGGATGGATGGATGGATGGATGGATGGATGGATGGATGGATGGATGGATGGATGGATGGATGGATGGATGGATGGATGGTCTTTATCCTCCCCTTCACACTGCACATCTACTGAATTGAACCAAACCACTTCAAATTTGAAATATATAGTCATCCCCACTTATCATTTGTCTGTATTCTATCATTCATTGTAGTAATTGTAAAAAAAAAGGCAAAGAGTATACTGCTGTAGGCTTTTCCTCACCAATGAAGCGAACAATTCTGCGAATGTAGGAGTTAAAATTACATCCTGCGGCACTGATGTTTGCCTCCGTCTGCAAAGTGGAGGACTTCCTCGATAGATAGCAGAATAGAATAGCCTCTCCTATAAGGATCTAAAGAAAAAGAAGAACACATAAAATACTCATGCATAAGCATTCATTGGACAAGCCCATTTGATATATTGCATCCAGGATATATTGACTACTTGTGACTGCTAATGTCCTAGAAACTAGCTTGTTCAAGAGTTGTGCGGTCAGCTATGACTTGGAAACGGTGGCGCTAACAAAAAGAGCTGGACGTGGCAGAGAAGATGTTGCGATTCTCTTTGGTGACAAAATACAGGTAACTGCAGATTCTACTCACCGTAGCAGTGGGAATGGCAAATGCCAAGCTGTAGAGTAAAGGCAGAGGACAAACTTCTTTTTGGGGTATGATGTAAGGTAGAGAAAGACTTTTGTCATTACAGCTGTATCCAGAATGCACTGGCTGGAAAATATCTGTTACCTCCAGGAAATAGAGACTGATGACCGATAAGGCTAGAATAGGTAGCTGCAATAAAGACAAACACATAAAACAGAAATAACAAATGCATTAAAGTATTTGAAATGTAAGACTTTGGAGCAATTGCTGATTCACCACCTCAGGCCTCAGGTATGACATGCCCTCAACCCTCTACAGTTTGCATATCAGGAGAAGGTAGGAGTGGAGGATGCTATTGCCTACACGCTGCATCTCTCTCTCTCTCTCTCTCTTTCTCACCTGGACAATGGCCAAGGTGCTGTGAGGATTACGTTCCTGGATTTCCAGACTGCTGTCCATCATGAACAACTCCATCTCTCGAGCTAGCTAGTTGTCTGTCTATTTAACTAATTTACAAGTAATGTACAAAGCATAGAATAATTTGTTACCTCACAACATTCAAATAATGTTCAAGAATAAAGAAGACAAATACAATCTTAGAGGGACCAAAGATTTCGACGAATGACATGCCTGTGCCACTCTAAAAAAAAAATGTATCTCTTGTAGTGGGATAGATTCATGGAACAGGCTGAAACGACGTTGAAAATAATACTTCAATTTATAAATTAAAAAAACGCTTACTGCTTAAATATACTAAGACAGAGTATCAGTAAATGGTCTGACTGGACCAGGTACACCATATGCACTCTATATATTATAAAGTGGTAATCATGGACAATCAAACAATCCTTAACAATGGCAGCGACTTTATTTTGATCTCATGAAGGCTTGTTAATAATTGGTTAAACTGATATGTTTGCAATCATTTATTGTAAATGCTAAATTAGAAAGGGGGGTAGGTGAATATGCTTCAGCCAACTCCTTTTGAGCATGAATCTTGTTTAAAGATGTTTCATTTGTGTATGTTGTGTATTATTACATTATTTGCTCAATAAAAAAATGATATATAATATACACGTATACACACATGTATATATATATATATATATATATATATATATATATATATATATATATATATATATATATATATATATAAATAAATACATATATAATATATAAATATATATTATATATATATATACATATATATATATATATATATATACATACACACGTTAGATAGATAGATAGATAGATAGATAGATAGATAGATAGATAGATAGATAGATAGATAGATAGATAGATAGATAGATAGATAGATAGATAGATAGATAGATAGATAGAGACTAACCTCAACAAAATAAAAACATGGCAGCAACGTTACGCTTTCCTTTGTCTCCCCTCCAAATTTCAGTCGTTTCAGGGTAGTCATTACGAGCCGCTGCCGTTCTCTCCCGTTGCCAAGAGACAAGGCGCCGTACTTAATAGCTGTGTTATTTTAGGCTGTTTTCCTGCAAAATAATGTCTCTCGCCTGTCGAGATGATAACCTGATGCGGAAGGTTGTCCTGCGTTTCGGCTTTGAAAGACGTAAATGCGTGTATTCGGTGCTCTGCTCAGGTTCGTATGTCCAAATTCAAATATTATTATCGAGGAGTGCAGTTCCTCAAATCCACTGCTCAAATATGGAATTCTACTCCCCCGGCTCTGTTGCGCTGGTGGATCATAGTGACCAACTTGCGGCTCGCGAGCCACTTGCGCACGTACATGCACACACAAGCTGGCGCACCGGAAAAAAGTAGGCGGGCAAGGACACACGCGCATACTCGCGTGGATAGTATTAAATGCCCTCATCACAAATTCTTACTTTCTTCCAAGTTACCCCACTTTAATGGTCAAGACAAGCAAAACAAAAAATAAATCTCAGACAAGACAAAGCAAGAAAACAGAGAATGCACTTTGAGTGGTGACCAGCAATATATAAAAAATAATCATTTATATAAACTATATAAACATATATGCCATATTATAGCTACAAAGCTCATTTTCTGTAGTCAGCAGGTAGGTTAATACAGAAGTAAATAGAACACACCAATATATACATACATATAAATACATTTATGTGCATAGAATACATTTTTACATTGTGTTTCTTTTGATTGCTTTGAAAAATCACTTCTTTTTTTTAACTGAGAAGCAAACATGATTTAAAAAGCCAGTAATTTAGTCGCTCCATGGCTAATATCAGAACAGAAGCTGCCTCTTTAACGCTCCTTGCATGAGTGTCAATTACAGCATCATCTCCATACATTTGAAAATTCATGTTATTGCATGTTTTGGGAAGATCATTTATGTACAGGGAGAAAAACAGATATAGACATCATAATTCTTGCCTCTGCTCAGACACAACTGATTGATTCTCGTCTTCTTTGTTTTGTAGTTTTTTGGTGCTTTTTTTCATCACAGTGGTCTGGATGCTCTGGTAAAACCTAGAAAATATAAGTTACAAGACTTGTGTCTACATCTACAATCAAAACACAATTTTGGCAGGTAACTTATTTTAACCAAACCTTACTCACCTTTCAATTAGTCTTAAATTCGCTTCCATCTTTTGATTGGCTATCCCAATTAAGAAATCTATATACTCATGTGAAACCAAAAGATTGCCTTGGTGACTGAGCGGAACCTCCAAGCTATGGGTACAGCGGACTGCCTACAGATGGAAAACACAAGAAATTAAACGTGGTCCAAGAATTTGGTAAAAAAGAACATCACATATTGTAAGTCTAAAGTAAAATTAAGTAGGTCAAGGCAAGTCTTCCCATGAAAACGTGACAGGATGGAAACAAGTGGAGAACAATTGGTTTCACTTGAAATTGCACTCCATTTCTCTTTACAACAAATTTTTCATTCTAGTGGTAGCGCCACCAATTGGCTATGGGAAATATTTTTTTATCCTTTAATGTTTTTCTCCCAGTAGGTTAACAAGATCTATTTCATTTTTGTGCCGACGAGTGCCTTCAAAATGTTAAAACAGTAAGTCTAAACATGTATAGGGTAATACAAGGAATTGTGTTTTTTATTCAGAAAGATTACAGTACCAAGATGATTTTCCCAGTCTTGCCCAAAGTGAGACCAGAGTTCCTGAAGCCAGACTGCACAGCTGCAGTAAGCTAAACAGAAGAGATGTTAATTTGAAAAAAAAAAAAATGGGAACACACTCAAAACAAATCCCACAATGCAGGAGGGGTGGGAATCGTTGGGTCCCCTCACAATTTGAGAACTGGGATTCTTCTCATGGATGCATGTTTTGGACAGCTCGTTTACAACTCTTGACTGACCACAAGTAATTGGTGTTTTGTTTCACGTATGAATTAACCATATTTCTCACCATCAAGCGTGCATCCTCCTGTGTTCTACATTGAACATGGAGCACAAATGGCTCAAACTTTAGTACGGCACTTCCACAGGAGCGGGCCAGAGCAGATACCTGAAACGCAATCGTATATTCAATAATCATGTACAAAGTTTAAACCATTCACATCATTGAGTTAATGAACAGGTTAATGACCTAGAGCAAAAAGATCCTTACCACGTCATCAAAGTTGCACTTTGTATGTGAGACATACAGCCAGACAAGGTTCTTCTTCTGTACACCACCATTTTCAAGTGCCTAAAACACATTAACATCCAAAACAAGGGGAGAGGAGATACCATACTGTTGAACAATTTGTAAGACATTGTATTTTCTTTTTGTAATGAAATGCCGCAACCCTAATTACTGAGACCCCCAATGCCACACCTCCACCTGGAGGGAGTAGTTTGGCTAAAAATCGATTACAAGGGGTACCTATATCAGAAATGCATAATTAGTTTTTTTTATTTAACCATAGATGATCTGCACACGCACGCAACGTGACAATTATGTTATTGTCATTAGCTAAAACAACCTTATCCCGTAACGTATCAAATAAACGTAAAATTTCGCTTACCGTGTCAATTACTGTAATGCGTCCTGAGCATGAACTAGTGGTGAAATATTCCTCGCAGCTATTGAGCAAAGACACCAAGTGGACAATGTCTTCATCCACATTTCCTTTTTTACTAATGTCACATTTGTTGAGACACCGCTTCTTACACTCACTAAACGTTTTCTCCATTTTAGACGTCAGCTATGATAAAAGCTTTAAAACTGGTAGAAGAGTCGCCAACTTCCTCTTGTGTAATGGGGTTGGTAGCGTTGAGGTGTAATGGCACCACCTACTGGACTGGAGTATCATCGGTCCATAGGTAAGAACAGAAGCGAAAGGCAATACCGAAAGGTTTATTTTCTGCCACGATTAAACGTTAACCTTTGCGTTGTCTTGCGGGCCATATTTAGCTGTAGAAAAATACCATAATTATTTTTTTTCCAACTTGAAAACTTCCTGACTTTTCCTAAATGGATCCTATTTGAAAAGTAACACTGTACTTTTTGTTTATACAGCCTTTGAATATGGACACAGCTCATGTCACAAAACAGCAACTTTGTGGGGTCAGCGATTCTTGTCGGGCCGCCCCGGACTGCTGCCCCGGCCGACGTCGAGCCTCTGAACCAGGACGCTCGCAGCTCATAGTAAATGAACTTAACAGTGTACATATTTTGTAGGTCAGTTTTAATGTTACAAAATGGCACTTAAACATCAGATGAAAATGATCTTTGAGAAACACAATACAATTGACCTTAGAAAGTTTACGATAACATAACTGGACATTGAAGGAGAGATGGACTATCTACACATGGCAGAATGCAATAACACGCAAGTGAAAAAGGCTATACATTTATTTTTAAAGCAGTGGCTCTTAACCTGGGTTCGATCGAACCCTAGAAGTTCGGTGGGTCGGTGTCAGGGTTCGGCAGGGCCTCCACTGTGGAGGTCCGAACACATCTCTCCATCCATCCATTATATGTACCGCTTGTTCCCACGGGGTTCGCGGGCGTGCTGGAGCCTATCCCAGCAGTCATTGGGCAGTAGGCAGGGAACACCCTGAACTGTTTGCCAGCCAATCGCAGGGCACACAGAGACGAACAACCATTCGCACTTACACTCACACCTAGGGACAATTTGGAGTGCTCGATCAGCCTACCAAGCATGTTTTTGGGATGTGGGAGGAACTCGGAGTGCCCGGAGAAAACCCACGCAGGCCCGGGGAGAACATGCAAACTCCACACGGGAAGGGCCGGAGGTGGAATCGAACCCGCACCCTAACTGTGAGGCGGTCGTGCTAACTGTGGCAAACTCATTCTTTTTGCAGGCCGCATTGTAGTCTTCTTTCGGAGGGCCATTATGACTGTCAACCCAAATAAATGTATGAGCACCTCATATTAAATACAGTAAAAGCTACAAAACAAACTGACAAAAAACTTGTTTTCAAATCAGATGAGTAAAAACTGGTCAAATATTAAAATATATATATATATTAAAAGTGAAGACAATTTGCAATTCTAGTAAGGACACGAATTTGATGCACAATTTGTCTTCACGGGCCACATAAAATGATGTGGCAGGCCGTATCTGGCCCCCGGGCCTTGAGTTTGATACCTGTGTGCTAACCAGTGCGCCACCAAGCCGCCCAAACATCTGTATGTCGTGTAAATTTGTGATGACGCAGGTGTCACACTGATTTCCTGGTATGTAATTTGTTGTGAGTTCATGGATTGTGTTATATTTCTTCTTTGAACAAAGTGATGTTCATGCACGGCTCATTTAGTACACCAGTAAAAAAATCTCTCTTGAAATCGGTGGGTGGGTGAGGATGTTTTCTTTTTTTTTTTTACAAAAGATGGGTTTGGTGAATGCACATATGAAACTGGAGGGGTTTGGTACCTCCCACAAGGTTATGAACCACTGTTTTAAAGGGAATATACATATATACATGACAATACTGGGGACCACCCCCCACACTCACAGATGTTTAGGAATATAGTAGACTCGTGCATAGTAAAACTGATGCCTGCTGTAACGCCTTGAGTGTATTTAATAAAAACAACCCAAAAAATTATTCCAAAAAATCCCCATAAACTGCCAATGTGTTTTCCACAAAGACCAAGGGGAAATTGGGGGTTGGTAATGGTGGTGTGTGCTGAAAAGTATTGAAAATCCCCAAATTGGTGTGCTGAGTATGCACGGGTCCACTGTATATTGGTCAACGCATTGTGCTCACTAATCAGTTGCTGCAAAATTCCAGCTCAGCTCAGCTCAACCTTTTGGGTAATCAACTTTCAAATAGTACCACGGGAAACTGTAAAAAATAATGCTGCACGAAGCATATCGGTCGCAGCAAGATGTAAAAAAAAAAACCCAAACCCAACAACAATGGAGGAGCCTCAGCGCCACTTGTAATTACGTACTTGGAGGCACGTCAGTAGTGTCGCCCATACGAAACATTGGTAAGTAATGTTTAATATAGACTGAGTAGATACAATGCAGTGGAAAGGGGCCCTGGTGAGTCCTTCCCTTGGATTTTCTGGTGTACATTTTGACATACCAGTCCAATGTTCGGACATTGTATGAACATATTCCAAAGACTACAACATCAAGAATACGTTCCTATCAAATTAAATACAGGGGCGAGTTGAACTACAAATTTCGTGGTGATAAATATTTGTTAAAAATGTCATGTTGGTTGGTTGATTGGTACAATTGCTAGTGGTCTATTGTCACTCGGTCTCACCTGCTGGCTGCTAACTTCTACGGGGCGAAGACACACAGATATTGAGTAGATATAGTAACAAGTTTTAAAAACTATTTTGAAGAGTCATTTAGAAGGATTTGTCAATCTTTCCCATTTCACCTTCTTTTCTTTGTGAACACAGGTCCTAGTACACAACTTGACTCACGCTGCTTTCAAATTATTTACTTGTGTTCTTTAGTCGGGGCAAAGTATAGTTCCATGGGTTTGTTCACCTTCCAGTATTTTTCACTGACCAGCTCCAAAGAGAAAGAACCATTCAGCACCTATGGACAGAATTCAGAAATTTAGAATATAAGAGCATGTTAGCTTAAAAAAAAACAAAAAAAACAAACCTATGCACACGCAGGTGCCGCTTGTCCCCACGGGCGTCAAGTACTCACTGTGAACTGGTTTCCAGCAGTAGGTATGTAGATAGTGTACTGCTTCTCTGAAGCTGCCTCCACATTAACAGGACTTGCCTCTGTATTTCTTCGAAGCTCCTCCAAAGCCAGACGGACAGCCAGGTATTTAGAAAGGTGATCCACTGTTGCATTTCCAGATGTCTTTATGTAGCGAGGCACAAATTCCACACTACATTGGGACGCACAACAACATAATTGATCAATTTCAGCAACACCTCAGGACTGAAAGAGAAGCCCGCAGGGATATTCTAAAAATAGCTCATTAGTCATGGGGTGCTGATTTCCTACCAACGTTGCAGAGCTGATAAAATGAAAATGTGTAAAGTATATACTTTCTGAAACGTATACAAATACATTGTTGCACATTGATGTTGATCTCTATAATTGATAATTATTGTGAGAAATACCGCTGGTGCTGGGTCATGAAATCTTCTAGCCAATGTGGCTAACCAGTAAAAAAGATATAAGCACATTTGAGCATAGCCACAGCATCTCATTTTTATGTGGTGGCGGTGTTGCCTGTTTCGCTGCTATCTTGCTACATGTGAATTGTTGCACAAATAACACAAAACGCACGATATCGCGGCCCATCTGCCAATTTTCTCAATCTGTGATTAAAAAAAAAAAATGGTGCAAAAAAAAAAAAAAAAAACAACCCCCCAGCAAACTTTCACAATTACAAATAAAAAAAAAAACACTAAAGGTTTCCAACAAGAAATACTGAAACGACAATGGAATGATTATGTGGCAACATGAGTATTGATACTCCTCGAACTTTTCCCAAAATAAATCTTTTATTCTACATTACAAATGACAAACATTTTTTTTTTTTTTTACCTGTTGTGACCATCATCCTTTTCCATGAGTGTGGGATGAGGCCTGAATACCAATTCAATTTCACTGGCACCGCTGTCAATCACAGAGTCACCTCCTCCATTCTCAGCAGCATTGTCCATGTCAAGTCCACTGTCATCACTTGTCTTGGTGCGTTTTATGCTCGGACCAGCCTCCTGGGGGATCGTTTCAAATTCATAGTTAGTATGGAGCAAAGGCAGATGGATCTTACGCTTGTCTCTGCTGAGAGCTTGCATTCATTGGCCATACACTCCTGAAACTGATGTAAAAGGCCAACTTCCTTTTATTTTATGAATGGGCAGATGAGACTGTTGGGCACCTTTCCATTTATATTGCAAGCTATCGAGCATTGTAGTGGTTAACTGTGACCACTTAATAGTAGTGATGGATGGGCAACACCGATACGTCGGCGCATTTGTGGAGCTCAGCGCGAAGCCCCGTGTCTGTACGCGTATCGCTTTAAGTAAGTCACGTGACCGAAACAGCAGCAGTATAGCCTGTCAAGGAAGCGCGCCAAACCTCTCTTAAAGGAAGCGCATTGTCAACGGGAAGGATCTGCCAAAACAATAACTGATCTCAGCCCCAAATCAGATACTGGGCCAATCAAAAGACCTATTTCCCAAACCTCTTCCGGCTTGCGTTGTGATTTCTCTGCACTCCAGTCTCATCCGTGCCGTGTGAGCGGGTGTTTTCAACGGCTGGAGAAATTGTGTCCAAAAAGCGCAACAGACTCAATCTCAAGATGTTGGAGAAACTTTTTGTTTTGAATAAAAAAATTTAAAAAAACAAATCCCAGTGCATAAGCATCCTCTTTCACAACACGTTCATTTAGATTTTCTTGTTATATTATTTATTGACTGCAACTAAAACATATATTTTAAATTTCAATGAATAGATGAAAGAATACAATATAAAATATAATATTTCACAACACGTTCACTTCGCTTTTCATGTTATGACATTTTCACATTAAAGTCCCAAAGTTAAAGTCCCAATGATCTTCATCACACACACATCTGGGTGTGGTGAAATTTGTCCTCTGCATTTAACCCATCTTGGTGTGATTTTGATCCATCCCCTGGGGGAGAGGGGAGCAGTGAGGAGCAGCGGTGCCGCGCTTGGGAATCATTTGGTGATCTAACCCCCCAATTCCAACCCTTAATGCCAAGCAGGGAGGCAATGGGTTCCATTTTTATAGTCTTTGGTATGACCCGGCCGGGGTATGAAGCCACAACCTTCCAGTCTCAGGGCGGACACTCTACTACTAGGCCACTGAGCTTGACTAACTAAAAAATACAATTTATTTTAAATTTAAATGAATATATGAAACTATACAATTTAAAATATAATTACTTAAATTAATTACTGTATATAAGTCATCAAATCAGTGTCAGTTGAGTCTGTCAACTAGGTTGCCTGTAGTATTTTCAAGGTCCAGCAGGTGTCAGCACTCAGTGAATCAATACAGTTTGGCAATGGTTTGAAACGCTTCATGACGCCTCATCTACCCATCACTACTTGATAACATAGTTGCACCTGCTGGTTCATAATACCAAGAAGCCAATCTCAAAGCCACAATTTAATTTCAATCAGTTGCCCAGGCCTTGCAAATAGCTTCGTGAACATGTTACTTTCCTTTGGGATGATGTGCTGTCAAAAAGAACTTACCTGATTGCTGTGGACAGAGGCATTACTGCAGTGTGAAGAGTCACCATTATCTTCAGCTCCACTACCATTCTCCACTGTTTGTCTTTTACCACGTTGCAGTCTGACAATAAAAAAAGTGTGATTAGTTCAGTTGCCATCACGGCCATCAAAGCCTTCTTCTGCAGGCCCAACGGAGTCATAAAGCCAGCCGGATGTACATCATCCTTTCAAAACATCGAGGAAAACCCTTCAAAGTATTTTAACATCAAAGAAAATATTGGCTATCGAGAAATGGCAGACTTGACCATCGGATTGACCATAGAGTCTAAAAACCACCCAGATAGGAGTCTACATAAATTCATGTTACAAGCTGCTTTACCTGGTCATAGCCTGTATCTTTAGTCCTTCCTCTATGCTGTGAGAAAGTGCTTGCTGGTTGTTATGTTTGCTGATGCGGGCCAACACTCTTTCTTGGTGTGCTTCATACTCATCCCGGCTGGGGTAAATTTTACCTGTTGGGATAAATAACAAATTATTATTATTATTATTATTTTTTTTTTTTATACCTCTGTTGGCAGAGGTAGAGGGAATCGTTCGATGTGGCGAATATTTGCCACACGTTTACCAATTGTTTTAATATTTTTATGTAGTTTTTAAACACCGTTAAACAGCATCACCAGTTAACGCTGGCTTATGTTTATTTAAAAACATCACAGTCGAGTGACATGTTTTTTTTTATACTGCCAAAGCAACTTTGTTTACATTTTGCCCAGTGCATTGTGGGATGGGAGACGTAAATGCTCTATGGTGCTTAAGAGTAATTTTTGGTGTATATTGTGAATGCAGTGTAAGGAATGTTTGAATAATACATTGGGCAACATTGAATTTCACACAACCCCTGTTTTCTGCAGTTGATGTATTGGAAACTTACTTATCAGGGCATCAAAATTAGGGTCTGGACGCAGCGACCTCTTGGACACCAACTTCTTGCGACATGTAGGACATTCTTTGTTGCTAACATAAAAAATTTCACAGGACAATGAAAGTAAATTGGATGCAGCAATTATAAGACAAAATTTTTTTTGCAATGGTTAATCAACATCGAATTAATGATCAAATCATTCAATAAATGTTTTTTACAAAACCAAACAAGCATTCGTGATACAAAGAGGTACATTCTTGGGATAGTAGGTGGCCCAATCAATATGCTGAAACATTTGTTTGTTGGGGCCTTCATTATGTTTAGAGTATTTTTTTTACCCCTACTGAATAGCCAAAGGAATACAAAAATTCAAAAACAAGCAGAAAAAAATCTTAACTTACCCAGATCGCAAAGCTGTGATAATGCAATCAGCACAAAAACGGTGCAGGCATTCTTTAGTTGTCATTGTGTTCTTTAGCATATCCAGACAGATAGGACACATGAGTTCACTATGCAATGACCTGGGTGACACAGCTATCTCCAACCCATCAGTAATTGCTTCCTGTGCCAAAATTTACACACACAAAAAAAAAAGTGAATTTCCGATAATACAATAAACAGGAAAAAACCAGGAAAAATTGTGACCTTACATTGGACAATGCATTCTATTACACAGTTGTTTTGGGATTAGAAATTATTCATGTAGTTAAAATAAAATCATTTTACCTGTGGGGTTCTTTGTAATTCATAAAGGCTCAACTCCCAGGTTTTACTGAGGGGTTGGACACCATTGGTCTGAACGGCTTGAGTCATTGTCGAGAAACTGAAACAAAATTGATTGATGTGGTTAGGAGTGAATATTTATCCTTAAATTTAACTGCATGACTTGGAACATAACCAATAACATCCTTAATATGCAACTGTATTTTACTGAAAACCCTGAACCGAACAACCGGTTATTTATCAAAGAGCGCAAGAGCGAGCGAGAGAGAGGAGGGGGGAGGGCGGTGATTGGAATCTGAATTTGGCAAATTAAAGTCAAATTAACACTTTGTGGCGAGTTGTCTGTCACGTCAAAACTACTGCAAATTGCAGTTTAAAAAAATACAGTGAAATGTGTTCGTGAAAAAAAAAACAATACTTGGATAGAAGACCTTAAAGAAAACAATCGCATATTGACTCGGAATCGCAATGTTGGGGCCGCAATTTTATTATTTCCCGAAAAAAAAACAACAACCCATATTTAGCCTCAGAAATAATAAAATAAAATAAAACGGCTAATGCCGTCGTCATCCTTCTATTGGTTACACTAATACCATCTTCGGCATTAGGCCAAATCTTCGCGAACCTAAAATTGGAGCTCGACTATCAAGCAGCCCGATGCAGAAAAACATTTACTCTTACATTGGCCCCCCACATAAACCACAATGCCTTCAAATAAAACCTCTGAATCACTAACGTACCGAAGGATTAGCTAGCTAGTCCCTTTGACAAGGCAAACAACAACAGTACGAGTGACCGTCCTATTAACCACAAGTATGGATTCGAAACATTAATCTCAACGTTTTGACGGTTGTAAATAGCCACACAAACACAAATGAGACGAATAATTGTTGAAAACACTCGTATTTAGTCTGCAATAATACGTATCCGTACTTACTCAAGATACAGGTCGACCAAAGAGTGCGTTTTGGTAAATGCAATATGGCCGACACAGGGAAGGAATTCTTCTTCTCTTCCTTTTATTGTCTCGACTGGTAGTGAGGAAGCACTTGTGTGCTTTACCGCCACCTTCTGAAATAAGTACGAACAGTGCTGATACAACATATTTCTGTTTGACCAAAATACCATATTCATCATCATCATCATCATAGCTTGTCACGCCAAACAGCCAACCATTCATCATCATCATTATATATATTATATTAACCACAAGAGCAGCCTGTATCAATTTTTATTGCATTAATACAGTACAGTACAGAACACTACAGTACAGGTAGACTTGGGTGATTTTTATTTTGGGTAAGTAAACAGTGTGTGAACATAAAAGGTGCTACAAATAGGTAGTAGTACAATTAAAAGTAAGAGACCAAAAGTTAGCAAGACAAAGACAACATGAACCTTGAACTAATGAAGACATCAGATCCAAAAGTATGAACACAACATTGACAGACACTTACAGTATTTGTTATTTATTTTTATCCTAGCCATAACAATATGGTATTAAGCAGTTGTTGCCATGGTAATATTGCACTAGCTCTTTTTTTGTCTTTGTGCATGCATATTTTCCTGTTGCTTGCATGTTACTTCTGCTTATTTCTACATAACTAAATATTGCTGATTCCTTTGCTACCTGTACATATAACATTATTCCACTGTGTCTTCATATTCTTCGAATTAAAAATCTTGAACAAAAACCTGGTGTTACACTCCCAATGTCAGTGCAACATATGCAGAGCTGCCAGCCTCCAGAATTTCCCTTAAAAATTTAACAGAATTTACATGACAGACCTCCCAGAAGAGTGCATAAACTCTCGCATGCCAAGGCTTTGTAGCCTGCATTCAGATAATTACATGTATGGCAAGATCATTGCCATGTTCTGTGACAGTGACAGCTGTTTTCAGTTCAAATGGGTAAAGGCATTGAGTCTCAAGTGTTGAATTTCACACTCTGGTTGAATTTAAACCACCTAATAACGATGTAACATTAGTTGATTCAATCAATTAGAAACACTTGAAATAAATACTTTTGTGGGTGTGATATTTTTTCAAATTAAATTCATTTCAACATGAAGTGCATTGCAAAACCGCTGGAATTTAACACACTCATCTCAACTGAGTCAAAGAGATATTGGAAAGGGCCTTGCAGAAGTTTTCTAGAAGTCATATAGTACTTCCAACAGAGTAGCCAAAGACCATGCTTGAGTCTCACAGCTAAACGGGCAGTATTGGCCATTCTCATTTGTTAATTCTGGTAGACCTTTCCATGGAGACCTAAAATAGACAATGACAGAGGTTGGGAGGTGGAAGGGGGGAAAGCAAAAATTAAACACAGACAACTTTATTGTTGCTCATGTTTTTCATCATTACGCTCAAAACAGGGGTCCTGCAGTGGGAGCTTCATTTTTATGTACAACATATGACATTCGTACCTCTCCAGATGAGTATAATGTTGTGAAAGAACATTTTTCACCAGGGTCACCGTCTTGGCATAGGTTTTTTCACCAAGCTTTTTGGCAAAGTAGAGCTTGGCACGCAAGAAGTATCCAACAGGCCACAGCCACTCCTGGACAGACATAAGAATTGAAAATAGGAATTGAACTGATTAGTTGACTAGTCCAATGCTATTCAACATCAAACCTGCATGCCAAAATCGCTAGGGGGTTCAAGTCATTCTACAAGATGAATTTAGAAGAGGACCCCTTGTTTTCAACAATGGCTGTCCTTGTCCTTCATTATTACTACCAATCATCAAACTCAAATTGACTTTCTCACCGGTCCTTGATGGTAGTTGAAGCCTTTTGCCACATTGTAGTTGTCATTGTCCAGTGCATTGTCATACACGCCACAGTAGACCATATCACTGCAGGTTCACAAAATGCAACATCAGTCAACAGATTTAAAAATCCAACCATATAGACAAAACAATGAATGTTTAGACCAGTGTTTTTTTTTTTTAATTTTTTTTAAAATATTTTATTCCACATTAGTATTAAGACGGTGTATTACTCAGGGTCAAGGGTTTTCATTCCAAGGGGTCCAAGTAATTTCTCCTCAGCAATTTCAAGAGCTTTCCAGGCTCTTTCCACAGTAAACAGTTCTGGAGCCTGTCATTTAAAAAAAAACAAAATAAAATAAAACAGCTCTGTCAACACATAGAACTTTAAGTTTATTATTTCAATAATAACAGTACCAACTTACCACAACCATGGCAATAGTAAAGTTTGGTCTGAGTTGGTAGTCACACCATGGGCTAGATGCTCCAAAACTGTCCTTATAGATACCTTTTTTGTGTACAAGCTCAGATTGATTCTCATCGGACACCCAGAAATTTGGCTCATAGGACTGCTGGATCTGTTCATTCCATTTGGTGTATAAGATAAACACCTCTTTTCCTGCAACACAATGCAATGGAATCTGAGATTTAGGTTGCAAAATATACAGTATTTTATGAACTATTATACACTACCATGTTGTTATGCAAAATAAAATATAACAGCATCTAATTAAAATGTTTTAGATAATCGGGCAACAAATCTAAATGCGTATTTTTAATGTGTGTTTAATACCATTTCTGTGAACTTTTGCTCCATCATAAGGAAACAGTCCCTTGGCATGGAGCTCCACAATCCAGCGGATGGCTGACTTACTTAGACCAATTATCTCCACAGCTGCTCCGTCTCTGCGCAGAGAATTTAACATTGCATTTTTCCATTCATGTAAATAATTATGCACATTTCTGAGGGCAATGGAAACCCAGCTGAGAGCAATCCACAATGGTATAAAAGCTTTATCATCCTTTTTTTAGTGAATTACATGCCCAACATTAATGTACATACATACAGAGAAAAAGGTAGTCTCACACCCATCTATTTTAGCAAATTCAAGTGTGATCATTCTTTTTCTCTTTTACCTGGGAGTAGCTGGTTTGCCTTTGTTTTTTGCTTTCTCACTCTCTCCCATTTTATCCATCCACGTGCCACAGTTAAGACGGTTTCCTCCATGGACAAAGCCTGTTGTAGGGTCGACGTTAATATCAACATTGAACCCTGGAAGGAGGAAAGTCAAAAGAATGTTTAGGCCTTTAAGTTTATCGTTTATTTTAGCGAAGCAACTCTGGATGCACGTCATTTGTGGTTAACACAAGCAAGCACGCACGCACGCACACATCCTCAGACCTTCGTCTTTCATGTGCATGTCTATCTTGGGTCCAGCATTTCGCTCTCTGAAGGAAATTCCCTCGAGGTGACGCTGCAGAATCTCTTGGATGACATCATATAGAGGCTGCTCCTGTACACAAACACGGTATATCCCAATACATAAAGTTTTTTTGGTGACTGAAAGTTGTGGGTTTTGAATTACAGTGAAGACATGTGAAGGTACATACCACTTCTCCTGGTAGGCAGGGCTCGCTATCATCAGTTGGATACATGCGTGTGACAGGAGACTGGAGGATACAATGTCCTTGGGGAACATGGCAAACGTAATCCTGAAAAGTAAATAAATAGTATAGTATTGTAAGGATAATTAGAAATGGGAGGGGGGGGGGGGGGGGTCAATGCAGGGGTGTCGGTTTGGAAGTTGAAAATTTGTCCGTAAGTAGATGCAAAAAAATCACGAGGCTCCGGTTTGTATGTTGAAAAGTTCGTATTACTACTAGTTAACTATTTGCATTTTTCTTTTGACTGTCAAAAATGAAAAGTGGAATTTTATTTGTGTATTTAATTACCTTAAGCACCTCTGTGGTATGCATTTATATATATTCATACATTCCTGTTTCCTCCTACCTGCAGGCACTGCAGCCACCACCAAACAGCATCACGGCAATTGTATCTGGCAAAGCGACCCTCTCCCAGCAAGTTTGGGATTAAACCATGACGTAATGTCCCTGCGAAGGCCAAGATGATGTTTCTAAGGACACAGCAGAAGACCTCATTTATTGTTAATCTACTGTATCCAAACAGGAAATAATAGCATGGCATAAAAGAATCAAACATCCATGCAGACATAGATGGATACCGGGCTTCGATGTGTCTCCCAGTGAGCAGCATCAGTCCTCTGAGAGCAATAAAAGTGTCTCTGCCCCAGCAACGGAAAATTCCAGTAGAGAAATGAGGAAGACCTGATGAAACAAATTTGAATCGGTATTAAGTAAAATAGAGATGGGGTAGTACCAATACCAGATATTGGTATCGGTGGCGATACCAGATTATTTCAAACTATTGGTATGATAAAAGATTATAGATAATTTAGTAGTTTGGTGACCTGCAGCCACTGTCACACAACACTGCTCCTTCTGGCCAGTTATTGGGCTGATGCAATATGGAATGTTGTCAATTTTTGTCGAGAGAGGAGGAAGGGCAGGGACGCGTCCGACACCACACATCTGAAGTGAACCCAACGCCAAGTGTCGCACAAAGCTTGAGCCACTCTGAATGAAACTAAATAAAAATTGAAAACAGAAACTTTGACTCGATTAATCATCATATGAAAAGCATAATATTTGCATAATTTGCATAAACACTGGTTGCATAATTATACAAAAAAACTACCTTGACATGAGTTTGTAAGTTGCATCCAGAGCTGTGGTGAAAGTTGCCACAAGGATTGCATCAAAGTAAGATGGTATGAGATAGCGTGGGATGTGCTTCAAATAAGTAAACATGGCCTCGAGCCATTGTCCAACCTGCACATATGAAATGACGAAATAACTCAAGTTGTCTTCATTGGAATGTATAAGTGAGATTTCACCAAGACTAAATCAGCGGGAGTGATTATGTCTCAGTTATTTTAGTTCAAAGATATTTTAAGGTTGTTAAAGTTTTACCTGTGCAAGAGGTCCTTCTTTATGTACGAGTCTATTGACGATATATTCCATTAACCAGTCTCCTTGTCTGAGGTTAGAACACACAGGATGGCCCAGGTCGTTGTTGGCGCGAATATCAGCCAAAATTGACATCAGTCCTGCATATAGTTTACAGAACCACAATATTCATCAAATAAATTCAGAAAATAAAGGGAATTCATTGGACTTACCTTGGAGGCCTGCATATTTGAAGGTTCCCCAACCTGGAATATTGTAACAGCCTCCGCCATCCTCTTGTTCTTCAGCATCGCAGCGAAATAGCAGGACATTCATGTCTGCTAGCGTCAACTTTGACATCAGCCTACGTAAGAGTTTCATTCAAGATAATCAATCATGTATACAAAATAGTGATGCTATAAATGGTAAAAACATACACAAAACATTTTTTTTAATTCAGTGAAGTAAAAAGGATTGCATCATGTTCATGATAATGAAATTTTACATATCTAGATGTGGACTCACTGTGCCAATGGCATCTTCAGGGCGTCTGGTGGGTTTTCATCTGCTATGCTGCCTTTTCTGTATTTTAGGCTAAATTGGGACAGATAATAGCGGAGTGCCCCGACCAACTTCTGAGCTTTGGGGTCCAAACTAACCCTAAAAGAAAGAGAACGTTTTTTTTTTGTTTTTTTTAATCAGGGATTTTACTGTAATTTGCAGTTTTGTGTAGGTAATGAATCCTATAGTACCTGAAGGCAATGACACTTCCCGGTGTCAGTTTCTTGAAGCTGATTTCCTGTACAAACTCTGATCGACCTTTAGATGTCACACCAGCTTGGTTCACCACTGAGCTGGCCTGTAACTGCAAACATACACAAATATTTGATTAAGTATAAATCCTCGTGATTATTGGAATCAACATGCAACATGTACTCAGCTGTTAATGGCTTTTTAAAAAAAATGAAACGAATCATACGAGAATTCTAGAACACAATGCTGAAGAAAATAGTATTTTATTTACCGGAATATGCTCTTTTATCTCAACTGTGTATTCGGGCATGCCATTGATGTAGTTGTCATCTTTTACAAAAGTCCCAGCATGTCTTTCCACTGTCCTTGCCTCCAATACAACCTCCTCAATTTTTCCTGGAGAGAAGATTTGGGTAACAGGATCAATGCATAACAATGACCATGACATAAACAAACAAAAAAATAACAAATGACTAATCAAAGTCAAATAACTGTTTCTAACTTGTATTACCTTGACAAACGATTGTATTGTAAATGGTCAAACTTGCCCTGAATGATTCCCGATTCCCGAACACACTACAAGTGTCTTAAAATAGCAATCACATTTGAAGTAAGCTTTTTCCATGAACTTTATATCATCAGGTTGTTCAAACTACATTTTAACTAATTTCGCGGTTTTGCCGCTCAGCATCAACTTTTATACGGAAACTGCACTGAAAATGTGCAAATGCCGAGAAATGTAATTGCCAAATCTTTGTTTGAGATCTGAAAAGATTTCCCAACATTTTGTGCCCAACTCCAACTGTATAATGAAATATCCCAAACTATTATAACCCTGCTAAATACTGAAATAAAATGAAAGGCACAACATTATCATCAATCTCCTGTATGGCACTATACTTTATATAAGATCATTAAGGACATTAAGGACAAAAAAGAAAAACAAATTCTGCAACACAACTATTTGCGTTATGTGTGTGATTCTCCTACCAGGTATAAACATTGGTGGCACATCAGTTCTATAGTGGTGTGTATCAGGATTCTTGAAAGCTGTCCTACAAACTGCCACTACTGACTGATGGGTGCTGGGACAGTGACGAGTAATGGCCACAATATCTTCATCAACCTGGTCTACATAGACCTATAGAGGAGACATATTAAATGTAGAAATCCATATATTAAAAAAATAATGACCAAAATTATACCTGTATGAAGCCTTGAGCAGCCAATTCTTGATGTAACTTATTGAGTGCCAGTTTCCCAGCAATGATGCCAGTTTGTGGTCCAACCTCGCTGGCAGAGGTCAGGGAGGCAGAAGGGTTCCACTTAGGGTAAAAACGCTCCTCTGTAACAACAGAAATCTACACACACACACACACACACACACAAACTTCAATAAATTTGAATGTAAAGTGCAGTATTGTATTATAGTGTATGTTGAATATTACTTGATGTGGAACTAATTCATCATATCCTCTTGTTGAGCCAGTAGCACAGCATGCCATGGAGACCATAGCAGAACTTGGAAGAGAATCCAGTGCTGAACGCAGCTGCACAATGGAAGCAAAGAAACACTGGTAATTATAATGTAAATATAATATATTAGAACCATTTATAATCATGTTTTTTTTCTACCACTAGTTATGTCATGATGTGATTTGGATAAACCACCTGTATAGGACATTCGTTGTCATGGGTTACATCAAGGAACATGGCATGTGCAATGCATGGCGTCAGTGGGCGGAGACTTGGTTGAACAAACGCTCCGACTGGTTCCCCACCATAACGATAGACCAATCTTCCCTCTTCGTGGCTATCACCAGCGGACATGGCCTCTAAAATATTAAGGGTGCAAAACACAGTACACTGTAAAAAGAAGAAAAAGCTTGTCGGTACTTTATAGCTTTAACGTCGTAAAAAAATTTCATTGCTATTCAGTTATGTTTCTCAGTGTGCTTATTAGTTAACATGCATTTTCCAGATACTGTAGCTTCATAGAACAGAGCAGTCAATGTTTTTTGAGTTAGTATGTTAATTTGTAATTGAATGCAATGTAAATACAACACTCGACAATTACTTTTTGTAGCTTCATAGAACAGAGCAGTCAATGTTTTTTGAGTTAGTATGTTAATTTATAATTGAATGCAATGTAAATACAACATTCGACAATGACTTTTTATTTAGTGATTTGGTGGTAGCTAGCTGCCGAACAGTCACCTTACCAGTATTTCATCACAGCCATTCCGGTGATGTCACATAGGTTTGAGTAACTTACAAATAAGTTAATGTACTTACTTCCCCTTTCTTTTTTTCATGTTCACTGGATGGATGTCAGACAACTTTGTGATTCTTCAGTATTTCAATAATACAATTTGGATACATGGTTCTTCAATACTGAGTTCTTAGGACATTTGTCTCACATTTCTGAGGTTCTGCCTTTTTGTGTGGAGTTTTCATGTTCTCTGGGCTTCCTCCCACATTGGCAAAACATGTATGTTAGGTTTAATTGAGGAGTAAATTTTCCATAGATATGAGTGTGAATAATTGTGGCTGCTAACCATCCAGGTTGTACCTCAGTCAAACGTGAATGGCATTTTAAATGTACAATAAATATACATTTGATTTACATGTTAATTGTTTAATTCATATCCATTGTAAATGTGATAATTAAATCAATAAAATTGAATAATTTAAATAATTAATTTAAATTATTAAACATCTGTCATAGCCAAATATTTATATTCATTATATACTAATATTTTTTATACAAACTGTGAATAAATATATCTATGTGGGGTTTTAAAAATACAATACCGTACCTCGTATGAGTGATGTAATTCCTAGATCTGTAACGAAGATGTTATCCAGTTCCTCACTGCCAGTGAAGAGTTCAGCCACCACATACAGGTTAGGGCACACTGCTCTAGCCACATCTAGCATGTACTGGTCAACCACCACACAAAGCAACACAGTAAAGTCCAAGAAGTCAATATAAATTAAGGATGGCAAAAAGGTGGTGGAGGAATGGATATAATTGTTAAAGGGATGAAGCCGGTTAGTGACAGTGAAGAGATTGGGAAAAGTAACACCACATTAATTCATTCAGTCCAGGAAAACAGAATAGGAAGGAAAGTGAAAAAACACAAAATGCAGGGGAAAAGAGAAGAAAAAAACAAAACAATATTAGTTTGTTTGAACAAGTACCTCTTACAAGGCTGCTAATTCCCAGCCGATTCACAAATACATTGTCAATGATTTCGCTGCCTGTAAACAGTTCAGCTATCAAATACAAATTGGGTCTGACCACTCTGGCTGCATCAAGCATAGCCTGGACAAGACATTACATTACAGACAGGGAGAAAAGAAGAGAATTTAGTGCACAGCTATTTGGGAGATTTCTTCTTCTTTTGTTGTGAGCTAATATCAAATGAGGATCTAACAAAATACAGCTAAGCCTCAATTTTACACGCTTCGATTCTACGCGACATTAACGCGGTTTGGTCATGGACCCCTAATTTTTTTCTGTTGTATTTTGAATGCACAAGATTGTAGAAATTGCAGTACGAATTTTTTAAAACATCCCGTCGTCCGTACAATCAACGTCCATCCTGAGACGGAATGCTGCTACTACAAGAGTGCTTACCTCAGCAACATGTAATGGTGTAGAGTGGCAGTTATCCAGTCTGACTCCATGAAAATATTTGGCTGTTATTTCAGTGTATTTCTTCATGTGGGCCCAGAGAAAAGGGCAGTCTGCAGGTCCCTTGCCATAGCGAAGTTTGACACTGTCACCCCAGCATATCAATTCTCGCCGAACGTAGACATTGGATCCTAAAGTAAACAGAAATTAAGAGCAGAGACACAGACAATTACAGCAGGGCCAAACAGACAACACTGATTAAATTTAGGAAAGGAAAAAAGTTAAAATCAATAATTTAACTGCACTATTTTTTGTTACTCCTTCTTGAGTTGTCATCATTTCCAATTTTCCACTTTTTTTTAGCTTTTAAATACATTATGTTGTGCACTTGGAGTCTCCAGGATTGTAGAAAAATGTAATCTAATCTCTCCAGGTGCTGCAAAGATATTTTTAGAATCTTTTTGGGGGAGATTTTTTACTCCGTTCAGTTTTATCCATTTTCTATTACGTATTTTTATCTATTACGTCACAGTCTTTGGAGCAGCACTTCAAAACAAGGTAATGGGTGTGGCCAAACGGTTTCGCAAATTCGCCATCTTTATTACTCGAAGAGACTTTTGTAGTCCAAGCAACTCAAATATGCTTTCTGCATGAGGACCTTAAATCTAATCAACGAATGTTTACCTGGTTCAGCAAAGTTGCGCAGCGGATCATCACCCATCACCCAACCATTGTGAGCCATGAAGTGACATGTCTTGTCTGGTTCATCTATCATCTGCATCTCCTGCTTGAGAGTCATGTCTTGATATGGGAAGGTGAAATACCTGTGAGAAAAAAAATCAGGGCCTTTTAAAAACTGTTTTGAAAATATGGAAATTATTTTAAGATTGAAAATAACCTGAAACCTAATTTTATCAATAATAACATATTAAAGTATTTTTGGTAGTCCAGTTTTTTTTTTTTTTTTTTAAAACAACAACACACCATTTGTTTGTTTGTTTTTAAATACCATCATTTAACACTCCATAATTATCTAAACACTGATGCTTCCTGGTAAGGTTGAACAGACATATACAAGCAAAGAATAAAAAAATGACCTGGTAACAAGAGGGTTCTTCTTGCTAAGAGGGCCTAATTTGGGTCCATGTCCTGCCAGACGCTCATACATAACATTTCCCAAAATGCAGTTGGCTGCCTGCAGGCAAACGTTTACAAACAAATATGAAATAAAAACAGTCATAAGAGATGATATTTTTTCAACTATCCCTTCATCAAAAGGCTTATTCTTTTGGGCGGTTGGATGAGTTGAATTTCTGATGTCTCCTCACACATTATGATTTATAACTTTCTCATCATTAATTTGAAGAAAAATGGACTCATCAAAATAAACAGGTTAGGTTATGTTTTGTCTACCTGTTCTTGATGCTGATGCACAATGTGGAGTTGTTCTTCATTAAGCTGGTTCAGTTTCTGTCGCAACAAATGGCAGCAGTCCTCAATGTGCTGTGGGGAAAAGCTGTAAAAACAATTAAGTTAAGTGTAGTAAAAGGTTCAAAAAGACATCTTTCAGACATTATTTCAGCTTGTTGGCAGATTCTAAAAATAGACACTTCATAGATTGAAGTGGGAAAAAAATAAGATGGGGGTGCACGTGGACACCAAGTATTTGTGTGAAAAAAAAAAAAAAAGATAAAGGTATGAATTTAAATGAACTGTGTTAAAATGTGTCTTACCTGTGAGGTACAAATGTTTGGAGAGCAGAGTTCATGTCCACTGTGTTGCCATAACGTCGCCAACCAGGGTCCTGGATAATCATAAGGCCTTTTTCCCCTTCAGTCTTACTATGGTCTGGTTTGGCGCCTTAAAATACAGATATGGTATATGTAACACAATGATTAATACGACTCAACACCAAGGACACGGTTGACCTCCGGAGGTTGTGACCCGGTCTGAAGCAGACTGACAGAATCAAATAAGTCCCAATGTTGGGCTGGTTGTATGTTTCAACAAAATCTGTAAAAAAAAAATCTTGTTGTCTGGGATTGCGATTTCGGTTCTAAAAACGATAAATAGTTCAGACCTATACAACACAGTGTAAAAATAAAAGGAAATAATATATAAGCTTGGTATTTGATTCTTTTTCTTGTCTCATATTCACGTTTTGGAACCCAAATTGTTTCAATCAACAGCAAAAATAAAAGAAATGGGTGTACTGTTTGTTTCATTCCTCTGAAAATGTATACTGTACGTATATCTCAGATGAACAGTTCTACATACCATTTTGTAAGAGAGTTCTGAACTGTTCGATAGCACTGTCCACTTTGACCTGGTAGAACTCCCAGAGTTTGATCTGAGGATACACATCTTTCCATAGCACACTTCGAATCTCCTGACAAACACACAAACACAAACACACAACAGTAAAATTGTCAATATTTTCCCAATTGGCTGAACAATCCACGTTCCCTTTGCAAGTTGCCAAAAAAAAAAAAAAATGTAAAAAGCAATCGTGCACTTACATTCAGATGATTCTCATTGGCGATATTAGCAGTAAGGCCAATGTCCTTGTACTGTCCGTTTACGATTCTGGTGGTTAAATGCCAGATAGCTCTGTCCAAGACCCAGGCTGGACGTAGATGGGGAGAGTTCACCAGGTTGTAACCACATTCTGGATGCTCACGGATCCACTTGCTATTAGCGGCTGCAAATACAAAAATGTACTCAGATGAAAATCACTACAAAAAAAAAAGAACCGTAATGCCAAATACTTTTGTACCTAAACTTTTATAACACATTGAGTTACTTACCAGTATGGTTGTACACCACATCAGTAATACACAGCATGTTCCATTCTTTCCTCAACTTCTCCACTAGCGCTCCCACATGTGTCCAGGTATAGTTTTGGCCATCTGGGCTGAATTCGGGGCTAAAGATTAGCTGGTCTGCCAAGGAGTAGCATGACCTGGATAGTCCTAATGTCTGCAAAGGCGTGAAATGGATCATGTTGTACCCTAGGAAATAAAATAAACATACGCATTGTTCATATGGTAACCCACACTTCTGGATAAAAAACAACTACATTCTAAAAAGAAGGGTTCAAGGTAACAAGCAATATAAACTGTCATCCAAAAGCATTGGAAAAGCGAGGCCTGTTTCTTTCAGGGCTCCAGACTGCAACCATTTTGGTCACATATGCAAGACTTTTTGGAGGTTGTACTGGTGCACCTGATGCTGCCCGGGTGGAAAAAATAAAAAAATAAATGATGCAAGCGCATCATCTCTCTGTGTTCTGCTGTGACTGGACTCACACTCATGGTGCAGACTATGATGCATGTTCAAAATCAGAGCAAGCCATCTCCAAAAGAAACACATACCTGACTCCTTTGCAACTTGCAATCTGGCTGGCCAGTCATTTAAGATACCCAAACACTTGGATAAATAGGTTTGAATGGTGATGCAGTCTAATGGGAGGACACGGTTCTCTGATCCAACACGAAGGATTGGGTTGACAACAATGTAGCCTCCTCCAGATTTCTCTGTGTCCCTATAAGGGGGAAAAATATTTTTCGTTTTGAGTTAGCTGCAAGTTGATCACAATGGCAATCAAGTGATGTTGATATTTAGACATGTCAAGTGAATAATTATCTTCATCCTTACAGTTAAAGTGGAATCTTACCCAAATCCAAAGTGGTACTGGAAAGAACCAGCCACCTTGATATCTAGACAGCAAAACTTATCAGAGTCATCTTCACGTCCTGTCGGGTTCTTCCAGGTCAAAATACGGAAAGTGTTTCGTTCAAACGCCTGTCCTTCAGGTGGGTAGTTAGTTTGGACTGTAACTCTCCGGCCCTGAAGACTTGGACCCAGACGGAATTGGAGCTCAAAACCTGAGGAAACATAAATATATGAACTCTCTGGAATCTGAGACTTTTGTTATAAATAATTAATCATAATGATTTAAAATAAATATTATATAATGTACATAATTATTATATAATAATTTTCTTTTTTTCAGTGTGTGCAACTGTTATTAATTTATTTATTTTTCAAAACCCCTCTAATACCACCTCACGAGGGTTGCAATCATGCTAGAGCCTACTAATAACCATAATATTAAATCATTTGAGTTTGAACTAAAAACAAATTTTACCTTGATCAAGTCTGAACAGGGTCCTCTCTAAATTCTCTTTGTCATTGAGTATCAGTACTCGAATCTGCTTCAAGTCTTGAGGCAGCATTTTGGGTAGATGGATTATGCTTAATCCTGGTCACCTGCAAAAAGGACATGTTATACATTACATTAATTTAATAGGACTGATAAAACATTCACCCTAATCTGATTTGACTATGACATAGATGTAGTCATCTCCAACTTTATTTAAAATGAACTTATTTAGTTACTTGCTTACTTAAATGTAATTATGTCACACTACCAATGAAACCCATTCTCCTGCACCCCAAAAAATTATTAATATTAATCATTTCAGAGGGAAACGATGGGGTTGCCTCGTAGTTAAGGCAACCCGAAATGATACAGTATAAAGCAGTTAAGAGTCATTGGAGCCCCCAGAAACGTCAAACTTGATTCTGCTTCATGCTTTTCCCTGGACAAGGTCAGGAATCTAACTGATAATGTCAATGTGTATTTATATAACTCTTGTCACTGTTGAGCTTGCTTGCCAGCATTGGCTCATGTCAACCGTTAACGGCAAAACTAGAACAGGTTTTAGATCAACTTAAAGTATGACAGTAAAAAAAAAAAAAACGGAGCTTCAAAATGTACTAAGTCCACCTGCCTTGGCAAATAGCAGCAGAGCAAACAACACAAAATATGAGCCGTTTGGGGTCGGTTTTAACCGTAAAACTGCTCGGAATGCATCAATGTTGAGACGGGATGAAACATGAATTAGAAATAGATGATAATTTCTTCTTCATGCATTTGCACATCAAGTGGACGATAGGCCCTTCAAACGTACGTCCCGTGTTCGAGTAACAACCAAAACGTATTTTGCGTTATTTCAACATACAAAACGTTGCCTCTTGAACAAGACATTTCTTGTTCCCACTTGTGCAAGAAATGACATTTCCTCTTGTGCTTTTAATTCTCCAATCTGTTATGATCACTCACTCTGTCGACCATAACAAACCAGGAATTACGACACACAGAATTATGATAATGTTGACATATTGATTCAAACGACTGACCCCGTAAAGTGTTTGTCCGTCCTAAGTATTCTCCGTCCTCAGACGAGTGGAACTTGCAGTCCAATTTCTATGCGACGACTGTATTACTGCAACATTTGAGACTGGAGGCGTGTCGCAGAAAACCCAGGCAATGGGGGTTACCGTAATAACAGAAAACAACGCAACAAAAATTATTAAGAAACATTTTTTTCCCAACATAAAGGCTCTATTTTGTGCTATTTTAAGTTTTATAGGCATGCATATGATTATGAATTGATTTTGATACAATGGCAGTCCAATTTCTTACGAGTTATCTTGGTTGCTATTTTTATAAGCCCCGCCTCCACGGTACGTGCAGTTCGTCGGGAGACTCGAGGTGCGTTTAAATACCGCACACAAAGTAGGACATCTCAAAACAATATAATCTAAAATAATTGAATTCAATGCACCAAACTGCAATGGCAGTTACACGAGCATACTACATGGAGTATGTGGAAACTCAATTCAATTTATTTCACGCACCAAAATCAGAACAGATGAATGTCAACTCAAGTCACAGGGTCAGCTGCTCTGGTAAAGTGGGCATGGATGGGCCTGGTAACGTGGAGGCCCACTTTGGGACGTTGTTGGAATTTCAATGCGTATTCGGGCTTTCTCTTCAACTAAGCGCATGGATAGGCAACTCCGGTCTTCGAGGGCCGGTGTCCTGCATGTTTTCTGTCTCCCTGTTGCAACACGGATCAAGTCTCAGGTCAGTCGGAGGTCTATCATCTGACCAAATGGATGCAGCAGCAACAACCTTTTGACCAAAATCACTACACTGCAGAAAGACTCGTGACAAATGATGTCAATAAATGCGTTTGACTTTATTCCCAAATGAAAATATAGAAACAATTTTTATGTTGCTGGTCGTTAGATTTATTTTGTAATAAGTGCCAGCATTGATTGTGAACACACAAAAACATACTATACGTATTTAATATCAAATATAGCAAGCTGCAAAATTGCAGAGGGTCGACAAAATATATAGTGCAGATTTGCGCTGTAACAATAATAATAAAAACACAGGATATTGAACATTACACACAAAGAGCTAAACATGGCATGCATTTAATAGACATATGTACTAATGACAGCAAAGTGCATGTTTATTAGCAGATGTAATTTAAAATGTGTAGATAACTAACAAACTACTTCATACTTACAAGTATAATGACGTATTTAACATTAACTGCCAGATATAAAAATGTAAGAACCTTCATATTTGAAAGGCACAATAGAAAACTCATGCAAAGTTTTGGTATGGAAAATAAGTATTTTCCTCATCAAAGGGTGAAAGAAGCTGCCATTGTTTATACACTGGGCAGTTAAGATGGGAAATTCAATAAGCTAAAAAAGAAAATGTAAAAAAAGCAGCAAGTTGCAACAGAAAAAAAGAGACTGAAAATCCAAAAGCACCATCACAAAAAAGATGGACATTAGAGTAAAATGTGAATTTTGAACAGGCCAGTGACAGCAACAGCAAAAGTGTCAAAATTACAAATGTCATCAAGTGTCAAAAGGGTTTCTGTGTCTAGTGGTCTGATGATTCCTTATACCTAGGATAAGATCTTGAATTTGGTTCCATCGAGAGGTGAATTCAGCTGCCGTGCCGACCCTGGAGAGAAGAGGGGTCTCCTTTTGTTTCTCCAGATGACATTACAGACTCGGAACACCAGCAGGATACAGGTCAACACCAGGAGAGTAACTAATGACACAAACATAGTATACAAGTGAACAGTCAAACTATCAATAACAACGTAACGCTGACCATACATTGGCTGACCACACTCCTTTATCCCGTGTAATGCTTTTTTTCTCAGCATCATTTGCATAGTTTGACAGACCTTTCTCTAAAACTGAGATGTTACACTCACCCATAAAGATGGCATTCGGGCTGGGGTCAGCTGAATCAAAATGTTTCAAGACATTTCCAAGCAGCGCCACGATCACAACCGGGTACACTGTCAGAATGTAGCGCACCCAACGATCCAGTACCCAGTTTTCCAGAATAAACCTGGACAGAGATCACTTATTGTAAAATATGATAAATATGATAGCGTGGTATTGTGGCACAATAGTACATCACAGCAAAATACAATTAAAACAACAACAACAATAAAATAATAATAAATATTATCGCATCAGTACATCTGGCAATCTATAAATATTCTAGTCTATAAAAAAATGGTGTAAAAGGGCCAAAAACAAAAAAAAAATGTTGTCTTTCGTAAGCTTACCAGCCCACCACCTCAGCAAACAGGAGGCAAAGGGACACTGTTGCTGCTGTGCTCTTGGCGACACCCCACAATTGAAGAACTAAAGTGAAGTTGATCAACGAAGCAATTGATGTCCATGTGGTGTAGAGCGCCAAACCATTCTGGACCTTCAAAGTTTCAATCAACAGAGAGACCAAATGAAATTATTGTAATTTTAACAACACAATATTATATAGTATTTATTGTTATTTTATATTTAAGACGTGAACCGCTTTTCGACAGTGCTGGCCAGCGGGCAACTGGTTAGAAGTAATTTTTTTTTTTTTTTTTTTTTTAAAAACCAAAAAATTAAGAGCTTTTTCTAGGCAACTCTGCACTTGCACTCACACAACAATCAGTCCACCTACCAGAATTCTGACACAGGTCAGGTCTTTGGGATAATAAGTTTTTAGCCAGAGTCCATAGTAATCTGTGACATAGCAACAGATACCCAAGGCACTGTGGTTGGTAATCACAACTAGGATCAATACAACCAATGCTGACAGCATTAACCTATAATAGAGAACAGACATGAGAAAATCATCAAATTAGCATCTATTTTATATGTTATGATAATCTGAACTTTATAATGTGGGTTATTAATTCAAGTGGGCACAGCTTTTCACATTTTAACATAGTCCTAGTAGATTAGAAGTATTTTGTTTTTTTTGTTTATTGTTTCCTGATAAATAAGACTGTATTTTTTAGGACACATTAACATTAACATGCATTGCGTAAAAAGAAGAATAAGAAACCATAAACATACTCTCTGTCCCACAACAGCAACCATATCATATTCAGCACAATGTTGAACAGCCAGAAGAAATAAAATGCATACGGCAGTACACACTGAGCCCAGGATCTGTTGAAAATGGGGTAAAAAAAAAAAAGTTACCATTGGTCTTAGAATGAATGGTTAAAAAGATTCCAGTGTACATTCTAATATTTGCTCACCCCCTGAACACAAATAGGGTAATATATATGACCATTAAGGAGAGCCAGGTATAAATAACACCCCAAATGGAGAAGGTCCAGCCAGCAGGAGTAATGTTGGTCTCATAACGGGCTGACACATTACCAGTTGAAGAATAGAAGGCACCTGCAAAACAGAGTCACCATTGAATGTTATTTTCTCCCACTCATCCTGTTCAGCATCACAGGTAAGGTAGAGCCCATTTTAGTTTATTTCACTTGGTCACTTGATAAAGTCAGACAGAGCACAGAGAACTTGGGCTTTAAATATTTGCTTGAAATTGGGTGTTAAATATCCAGATTTCATCCATCAATCCATTATCCAAACCTCTTCATTCTCACAAGGGTCGCGGGCATCCCAGCTGCCTTTGGGCAATAGGTGGGGTACACCCTGAACCGGTTGTCAGCCAATCATTGGGCACATACAGAACAATTCACATTTACAATCGTGCCCATGTACAATTCAGCGTTCTATTTGCGTATGGAATGTGGAAGGAAACCGGAGTACGCAGGGGAAACCCACGCAGGCACGGGGGAAACATGCAGACTACCCACAGGAAGACCAGATCCAGGAATCGAACCCACGACCTCTGCACTCTTTCCAGACAACTTATTCATTAGACTGATTTTAAAATGTAACTTGAAATCAAACTTTCTGGAATGAGGGCGCTACACTAACTTTTTCCGTGATAGTAATAGAACAGAGCTACAAACTTTCTCAGTTGGTAACACCAACCAAAATCAATAATGATTAAGGAGGTCCATGTAAAATGATTGATATTCTGAAAATTTTCACAGTATTCAATCATGTGGGAATGTTCCTTAAACCAACGCCCCACTCGCATAGGGAGTTTTAAAAACACTTTAGATTATTGCAACCACTTACCTCTACCAGCCCCTGCTAAACCGTTAACGACTAAAACTGCCACAAAAACCACCGCACACAAGATGATGACAAAGATCCGGGGGTAAATGATATCCCTCATTTTCTCTACGTTGTGACTTCTTTATCCAAGTCTTCTCCTCGGGTGGTTCCAGGCAAAAATATGAAGACATGCCAACGTTCTGCCGCACCCCGGTTAACTAACGTGCCTACGTCACGGCCATGTTAGCAGGGGCGGTTTTCGATCAACGGCAACGCATGAAAATTATGTAAATAAGGTGTTTCCACAAAAAAAAGTTGTTCATTTCGCAACCAACTCACATGAGGTTTATTTTTTATTTGTCAATGCCAATCAGTGGGATATCAATCAAGAACATTTGAAAGGGGGCGGGGCGATGAACATTGTGTAAGGTTTCTACTAACAGGTATAATTGTACGCTGCTGTGCACAACAATGTGCCGCATGATTCTTATAATTATTGTACGCCACTGTGTATAACCGTGTGCCGCATGATTTGCGTCTTTGTTCTTTCGCTATTCTTGCCGGTGACGCCCATGAAACGCGTCTTTGCCCCTACTAGCTTAGCAACACTATAGGCATGCATCCATGTGGTTGCATAGCAAACAATGACTTGAACGGCGCGGCCTGTTGCTGTCACCGAGTGGGCCAACTTGGAATGCGACACAGCTTCCAAATGACCATTAAACCTAACCAAAATTTCTGTTTCAAAATTTAAAACAAGTATTAAAAGGCAAAGTATTGTAAAACAGTGAAATGTTATATCTTTCATTCATATATTTGTTGAAAGTGATGAAAAAAAGTAAGATCTTCATTATGTATGTGGTATATTTCTTCAGAAGGGCAAGTCTGTCCTAAATTCCCCCCAGAGCGGCTGATGAGCAATTGGAGATGGCAAAACAACGACGACATTGGGAAAATATTTTATTCATCCCAAATACTGCTGATATCAGAAAACAAATCTCCACCAAGAAATGGTAGGCGTTTTTTTGTTTATTTGTGGGTGCTTATAGGGCGCGACATAACATTCGAGAATTGAACCTACGACGCGCCGGATTGAAGGTTCACGGCGACCGTCTCCCCATTATGTGCTCCGAGAGCGCACACTTAATGTCATAGAATGTGTACTTGTGTCTCAAGAAAAAAATCCACAAGAAAGTTTTTTGTTGTTTTTACCAATCTTGGCATAAACCAGAAACTAACATGTAACAATAGAAATTTACACGCAGACAGTGCTTGAAAAAACAATTTAGATCACAGTCCTGGAGTTCTTATGGGGTTTGAGCTTGATGGTCCTGAACCTCTGTCTTAGTATTTTCATAGTCCTTTTGTATGTCCAATGGTCCATACTGCTTTTCTAGTACTCTCAGTATTCTGCATTGGACTAAATCCACTTGTTCGACAGGGCAGTATTCATCGAGACTGGATCTAAAACACATATAAAAATGCACAAGGAAGAATAAGAGTCATCAACAGTATACAATCAGTCACAATTCTTTGTAGGTCCAGTAAACTCTTTTTACTACTATTATATTTACCTATACTATATATATATATATATATATATATATATATATATATATATATATATATATATATATATATATATTATTATATATACTATAAACTATTTACCTCTATGTCAGGAGGATAGGGAATGAGCAAATAGCGAAAATTGGTGAAGACGAATTGCATTATAGTAAGCGTTCATTGGATACAGATATGTATATATAAATAATATAATGCCAAATTGTAAATACACAGGGGTTCACTGTAATGCCCTAGACTCATTGGGCTCTGAAACTAACATAACTAATTGCTAACCTGGACATTGTCACCAGAGTAGGTAAAGGTAGGTGCTTCAGAAAGCATTGTACAGCTGATACAAGTCTGTCGATCTCTTCATCAGAGCTAATATGATGGGGCAACTCGATAGAGTCACAGGTTAAACCTGCCTGATGTACCTGAGGATGAGAAGAAAAAAATCAATAGCTAATAAAGACAACAAGTGAACAAATTCAGATGTGAACAAGTAAGCAAAAACCACTCAATGCAAAAAGAGAGTCATTATTACATATATGAATCTGTGGCAATCATTGATCATTCTTACCAATTCGTAATCTGGGTGAGGATTTCGTGACTTCAAACTGGAAACCAGGCGGACAAAACAGGCCTTTCTGAAGACACAAAAAAGTAATTATCCACTGGTAATTTCTTTGTGGGGATTACAAAACTCAAGTAAGAGAGAACATTTGGTCAATGTTGAGGAAAGCTATCCTTACCCAAGTTTGCCAACCCAACGTGAAACAATCTCTTCTCGATCGTCTTCTATCAGATCGGCAAATGCTGCTTCTAAGTCTTCCAACTGTTGAATACGATGATCAACACATTCATTAAGCTCCTCCTGGAGATGAAAATAAAAAATAAATTCATGTTAACATATCGAAATGTAGGAGTGTTCATTCTGGAGTGTTATGGAAGTCTGACCTCATTAGCAGTCGGAGCAGGCCCTCTGAAGCTGTAGAGTTCCTGAAGGATGGTATATTCCTCCTTCAAAAAGACACCATAAATCAATTCATTATGTTGCATGATAAATGCAAATAAAATCCCACACATTCACTTCACAAAAACAATCACAGTAACAACGTCCACAAATACAAAATGGAAATAGTAAGCCGGAGTAGGTACCTCAGTATATAGTTCCTTGAATGGGTTCTTACAGGAGAAGAAATCTAAGTCAATATCCAGGATGTATGGCTCTGTTTGATTCAGGACAGTTGATATCTTTTCAACAACATAACTTGTGGATCCTTCTTCATTTCCATCATTGCAATCTCTTTTTACACTGCAGCTTTGTTCTTGCCTGGCATCTTTAATAACAGATCCGACCTCTGCGAGTTGTGGTACATCAGGTTTTGGAAGGAGTTGAGAGCAACTGGTATCCCCAACTTGAGGACATTCTCTTCTGGGTTTCTTGGCAAGCTGCGTCTCAGAATCTTCCTCCGTTTTCATTTCTGCAATATTTATTTTGGGGGTTGGGAAAGAAGCAAATTATTTTGGCAATGCCGATGGGAGATGATATGGCACATTAATATGATACTTCTGCTGAATACATACCTGCAAAAGGTTGGTGATGATTAACAGGATTGACTTTAATCACATTTAATTTGAAGGGTTTGGGGTTTTCAAGTTGTTCCTCTGGAACATACAAGCCATCGCTGAGGAAGTAATGATCTTTACTTGTCACCCTGCCAAAAGTGGAGAGAATTATGTAAAAGATACTTTGATGACAAGTCAAGACGAAAACAAATAGTCTCATCAAAACCAATTTGGAATTTGTGCATAATACCTAATGGTAGTTGTGGATGAGTCTTTGCCAACAGTCATTTTGTGTTCCCCTTCCATGATTTGCTGTGACCAGTATGGGTGTAGCCATGCCACACAAGAGATGTGGCCAGCATAAACCATGGGCATGATCCAGTTTTCTATACTCAACTCACTGAAAAAAAAAGTCTGTAATCAATAGCTTTAAGCACAATATGTCAGTCTTACTATCTAATGCATGTGAGCAGTTAGCATAACAATATGGGACGCTATTTAAGGGAGACAACCCAGTGATATTTTTCATTACTAAAACCTAAGGACTCTGACAACTTCGGCCAAAGTGGAGATTTCTAGATATCTCCAGATCCGCATTTGGCTGTGTACAGGAATAACCTGAGATTTAGAAATTTTAGAGGACCATCCATCAGCCAGTACTTCTTCACAACTACACTTGTCTCGGAGGCACAACGTGTTTCCATGCTGCCTCTTTTCAACATAGAGACAAGACATGACACACAAAAACATTCACAATAACACACTAGACACACAATCATCGTCTTTTGTTGGAGCACCCCCCGACCACAAACCCCTCAACGTCCCTCGGATTTCATTCAATTCTTGACAAAACATACCTAAACAATTTATCCTTTTCAAAAACTGTATCAGCACACAAGTTGACAGGAATTAGTAGATCTGGATGGGAGTCTAAATGAATAAGCTTAATGTTCTTCATGGGGAGATGTCTTGTTGCAATGGCACGATATATATGGCACACCACCTAAAGAAGACAAGAACAAATGCAGCTTACATTTTGAAAATGGATTGCACTTATTTGTTTAAAATGTAAACATTAAATTTTAAATGATCAAACTGCAACCACACAGAAATGTCTGCAGAAATAGCTTGATATTTTCCATTCACTCAGTAAACCTGTTAGCTCTAACCTTGCCCACAAGTTGAATTTATGTGGTATTTGTGACACAAAACAAACACTGCAATTGATTTAGTTGACGTAAAATAAATAAAGTCTAAATAATAATAAATCAATTTTATTTTTTTAAAACGTTACAATTATTTTCCATTTCCAATTTTGCGGACCACGTGCAATATCGCCACGGACCACTAGAGGGCCGCGGATCACCGGGTGACAATCCCTAATATAAGGCAAGAAAACGGTTGACAAATAACGCCCCGCCCCTGCGGCTAAAGAAATTGATACGCCGATAAAAAAAAAATCTCCCTATTTTTCACGCCGATAAAAAATAAATCTATTTTTCACAACCCAAAGTTGACAAGTATGGAACTGCAAAACAGACCTGCGCGACGTGCTCATGAAAATCACCTCACGAAAAATGGCAGAAACAATTCCATTGTCATGTCCCTACTTTAAGTCTTATTAACTATTTTATCTGGCCAGCACTCGCCAGGACATCTCAAGTACAGTACAGTACAATATAATACAGTACAGTACAATACAACACAGTAGCACTGACTTACATCGTGGTGGTCCTCTACGATCCATACTGGCAGATGTTTATAAAACCGCGCTGGTTGAACAAAACTCATCATTAGCTCGATACAAAAGAGGGATATGCACACTTATCAAACGCATTAGTGACAAACAAACGAAAAAACACTTGAAGCGTTTACGGTGGTTCACGTTCACAACAGAGTTTCGTTTTCGTCTTATTTCTTCATCTTTTGTGTTTAATGGCGGTTAGCAATCAGTTTTTACGGATTATTACCGCCACCATCTGGACTGGAGTGTGGTTCAAGCGTCTCCCTCCCCTAAATACGAACTAACTAAATGAATTAAAATAATAATAATAATAATAATAATAATAATAATAATAATAATAATAATAATAATAGACAAACAAATACATGAAATGTAGGTAGTAGCTCCATATTCTGTGCAGTAATCCCAGATTCTTCAGGTAATTGTGGAGGAAGTTGTAACATCTGTCTAGTGCGAACATTTTCTGTAGGCTAATGTCCATATGTCTTTCTTGCAGCCGAGTGAATATTAGTTGTCTGAAAAGATACAACTTTTATTTTTGTTCATCTTTTTTTTCTTACTATATTAATCTTGTTCCTCATGGTGCATTACCGCTCCTACTTGTATGGGGTCCAGAATCCTTCAGTACTACAGTAAAGCGCAATCAAAAACTAAATAAACAAAACAGGTACATAAAAAAAAACCAAGACAAATTTCCAAATAAAAATAGATCGTCTTTATTTTCCTTTTCCTTACAAACTATAACAAGGCTTTCTACTTAAATTGAATATGCATTTTCCATGCAATTGATTGCTAGACACTTAAATGTAGTTTAATGACACTCTAGGGTAAAAAACAAACAAACAAAAAAACCCAAAGTTCGAAACACAAATGTGAAAATTGTCCCCAGTCTCCACTCCCTCTCATTTCTGACAACTCCTGCCCAAAGTCAGCTGGAACCCTACAACTCACCTGCAAACCTGATGAGTAGAAGTGGCGTAGAAAAGTCTTATGTAACACATAGCTAAACATTAGCTAGGGTTTCGAGCTGGATGGATTAAGAGAAAAAGAAAAAGCAGTTTAAACTGTGAAAATAATTTATGATTTTAAAGAATATGCATTTATCAATCCATATTCTATTATCATTCACAGAATTGCTTTTACATTGTTCAATGATTTTGTGTTTATTTGATAATGACTAATGTGTTTCCAATGCTGTTATGTTGTCTTGACATTTAAGATGTACATTTTTGGGGTATTCTGCGATGACAATAAAGGCATTCTAATTCTGGGGATCAGCGTTCAACTTTTGGTTTGGTGGATAACTAATTCATCATTTTTGCAAGACACAGATAAATCACTACCTTTCAAACAACATTTTAGTTTAATGTAACATAATTAAAACATTTCAGTCTACCCCCTGGAAACCTCCACCTCTGCATTTGGGCATGTACAGTAAGTGGATGTGTCACAATTCATCTGTCAACAATCCAGAGCTCCATAAAGTCAGATTCAATTTAGCCCATAGTGACCTAAAAGAGGGAGGGTTGTTCCAGGTTATTTGAGTGTGAACTCATGTTAACTACAACAGATGACTCGAGTGAGGTCAGTATGGGTGAATAAGCTGAGCCTGAGAGCATTATTTGTTCAGGTAAAAAATTCTATGACACATATGATATATAGGTTGACCAATTTTCATTGATACCAATGTGGAAAACAGCCAAACTACATTAAATGCAAAAAGAAAAAAAAAAAATCCCTAATCTTACAATGACAAATGATGTTTTAGCAGAAGTGTGGCTTGCAGTTTTTTTCAAACGAGTCTCAGTAAAGTCATAGAGTCCTCAATGTTGCAATAGCTTCGGTTACATGGGTACAAAGGTCACACAACTGCGAATGCCAAGAGAATAATACAACTCACTCCGTCAGTCAATCACTGCAGCCTTGACCTTGACAAGTGGACCAGCTGAATTCACAAGGATAACACTCTTTATCAGCATTTACAGCGCCGCAATCCAATTTCCAATCAGGTCTTTCCAGTTCTATAATGAAGATGTTTACATTTCAAGTGACCTTTCATAAGATTGACTGATAGTTACTTTGATCAAATACTTTTTATTTAAATGAATTAAAAAGGCAAGCAAAGCACAAATAGACAGGGGAACAAAAGGACTGCAAAAAGTTCCAAAAGTGATCCAAAAGGAAGAGTCTTGACAAAGTCCAAGCAAAAAATGATTGTGTAAAAAGGAACAACAAAAGGGATTCTAACTGTGAGCTGTGGCAGCAAGGGTTTGAGAACTATGGATGCTTCGGTGATCACAAGTTCAAACAAAAACTACAGGCAACAATGTAAAAATAATGAACAAAACAAATTTGGACGTGACTTGGATCGGACAGCGTAACGCACAGCGTAATGCGCATAGTAACGCACATCGTAGCGCGCAGCATAACGCGCAGCGCAATGCGCAACGTGCAAGGCCACGCACAGCGCAACGCACAGCGCAGCGTAACGCGCAGCGTAACGCGCAACGCACAGCGCAGCGTAACGCGCAGCGTAACGCACATTTGCATTTATGAAGAAGTCATTCAATTATAAACTGTAACTAATTACATTTTGGAAGTAATTTGCCCAACACGGCTAACAAACGACCCCATCTCCAAAGTAGTCTGTTAAAATGAGGTTGTGTGTGTGTGTGTGTTTGTGTGTGTGCGTGTGTGTGTGTGCGTGTGTGTGTGTGTGTGTGTGTGTGTGTGTGTGTGTGTGTGTGTGTGTGTGTGTGTGTGTGTGTGTGTGTGTGTGCGCGTGTGTATTTTACAGTTAAAATTTATCCCCACACACGTGTTCGCTGGATACCCAGAATTGAATAAAGTACATATCACATGCTGTTCCCCCATCTGCCTCTTCACACATAGTTACATTGAAAACAAAACAAGCGCAAAGAGGAGACCTTGAATCTATTTACCAACCCTTATGTCTTTCAGGTAACACTGTCCATGGACTCTGGTCAAGGCCATCATACACACAAGCCCACTCAGTCATTGCACACATGTGTTTGATAGAAAAGTCATTTTGACTGATTATAGAGGGTATGTACAAATGAGTTAAAATCACTTGCAAGATCTAATAATGTTCCACATCGGGAATTATTATTTAAAGACTAAAAATAGACAATTTAGTGCAATCGTAGTGACTAAGCAATAGTGACAAATCATCACCGGGCTCATATTAAGTGATGACATAATGCACATTTTTGGTCCGCCTTTGGGCCCACCCCAAGACACAATGTGTTATAAAAACCTCCGACATGCGAATGTGTCATCACTCTCATGCTGATCAATGGCACATACGCACTCATGCACATGTAAAAATACTGATTGATTACACAATTTTGATCTCTTGCGGGAAAGACTTTTATTTTGTTGGAACTTCCCATCATTACCACTGTTGCCAATATGATAATAAGCATCGCTCTGATATGGGCAGTGCTGGTGGGGTTCTGCTGCATCCTTTGGTTGGCTGTGGGGACACGACGCAGGTAAGACTATATTCAATCTGGGTATACAAAATGTGAGAGAAAAGCATTTATGATACCTCAAAAATGCTTAAAAAAATGTAATAAGGATAAATTTACATCTCAAAACCTGATGTTCTTAAAAAAAAAAGGAGATACTTTTTCAAATCAGTGTCAAAAATACATTTTGGGATATAAAGCCATCGCTGGTTCAAATTAGTTCTTGACTTATCTGATTTTGGAAAAGAATTGACTGGAAGTGCGAATGTTGCCTTTGCAAGCCTTTAAAACACAGGTGTCAGACTCAAGGCCCGGGGGCCAGATACGGCCCGCCACATCATTTTATGTGGCCCGCGAAAACAAATTGTGCATCAAATTCGTGTCATTACTAGAATTGCAAATTGTCTTCACTTTTAATAATATATATTTTTTGAAATATTTGATCAGTTTTTACTCGCCTGATTTGAAAATGAGTTATTTGTCAGTTTGTTTTGTAGCTTTTACTGTATATAATATGAGGTGCTCATACATTTATTTGGGTTGACAATCATAATGGCCCTCCGAAAGAAACTATGACTACAATGCGGCCCGCGAAAAAAATGACTTTGACACCCCTGTTTTAAAACATCAATTGTCAAGCTAAAACAAGACCTGTTAGTTTAAGCTTTCTAATAGTGACTCAGTAAATGAGGTAGATGGTTTATTTCATTGTCCACAGGCAGTCTGGAGAGCCCGCAGTTGAAAATGGTTTGATACCATACCTTGGTTGTGCTCTCCAATTTGGGGCCAACCCTCTTCAGTTCCTCCATAGCCGTCAGAAGAAGTATGGCCACATTTTCACCTGCAAGATTGCAGGCCAGTACATTCATTTCCTGTGTGACCCCTTCTCTTACCACTCAGTCATTAGACAAGGTAGACACTTGGACTGGAGGAAATTCCACTTTGCTACATCAGTAAAGGTAAATTTATACCATTTGAAAGCTGTAAAGTTTTTGTAAATGTTTGTTTTACTTGTAATGTGTGTTTTTAAACACATTTTTATTGTCAACTTTCTTTACTAACTCACCAGGCATTTGGCCATGATAGTTTTGACCCTCGACATGGCCACACCACAGAAAATCTCCACCAGACTTTTTTGAAGACTTTGCAAGGTGAGGCATTGCCCTCACTAATCGACAGCATGATGGAGCATCTCCAAGATGTAATGTTGAAGTCCAACACTCTCAGTCCCAGCATGGAATGCTGGGAAGTAGATGGCATTTTTGCTTTTTGCTACAAGGTAAGCGAATAACTTTCTGTTTGTACTCCACATAGCACAGACTTGATTAAAGTTATTTGGATTTTGTTTTCCAGGTGATGTTTGAGTCAGGCTATCTTACATTGTTCGGTAAAGATCTTGGTGGGGATAAATGCCAAGCCCGGCAGGCAGCTCAGAAAGCCTTGGTGCTGAATACGTTGGAAAATTTCAAGGAGTTTGACAAAATCTTCCCAGCTTTGGTAGCTGGCCTCCCTATTCATGTCTTTAAGAGTGCCTACAGTGCAAGAGAGGTCAGAAGCAATCTTGACAAGAAATGGAAGAGATGAAATGATAACCTATTTATTTCATGTCTCGATGATGTCAAAATTCATTTTGGTATTTCTGTGCCTTTTTTTTTTTTTTTTTTTTTTTTAATATGCAGAATCTAGCAAAAACAATGCATGCTGAAAACTTATCCAAGAGGGAGAATGTTTCGGATCTGATCTCTATGAGGATGATCCTTAACGATTCCTTATCTACCTTCAATGATGTAAGCAAGGCCAGAACTCATGTTGCACTCCTCTGGGCTTCACAGGCTAATACATTGCCTGCAACCTTTTGGAGTCTTTTTTACATGATAAGGTATTACAAACTCTTTTTTTTTTGATGACTCACCATTCTGTATATATTTTATGAATTTATTTATTTATATAATTAATTTTTCTAGTAGTGTACAAAAGCCTACTATTGATTTTATCACTGCAATTAAAGCAAATTGATTCGGTTACATCAAGAATGTTGTTGTTTACCTATAATAAAGAAACTGAAATACTGCACATGCAACAGTGACCACATTGCTCCTATATCTGTTTGTAGAAGTCCAGATGCAATGAAAGCAGCTCGTGAGGAGGTGCAAAGAGTACTGGAAGCATCGGGTCAGACCATTAACCCGAGTGATCCCACATTGAACCTGAAAAGAGACCAACTGGACAATATGCCTGTTTTGGGTGAGTTGATTGCAATAAATAAGTCAATTATCATTAACATTTTAATACTTCAGACTTTATTTAAGAAAACTGTTCCAAGTCCATTTGATGTTTTCACGTTTGTATTATATTGATCTATCTTTCAATCACAGACAGTATCATAAAGGAAGCCATGCGTCTATCCAGTGCTTCCATGAACGTGCGAGTTGCCAAAGAGGACTTTTTACTTCACCTTGACAACCAGGAAGCATATCATATACGCAAAGATGATGTCATAGCCCTTTATCCTCCTATGCTGCACTACGATCCAGAAATCTATGAAGATCCCTATGTAAGAAGCATTCAAAGTTGATATATCAGAACAAGATCAGCCTAATATACAGCAAATTTGCTTATTGGCTATTTCTGTCCTCTTGAATCTGCAGGAATATAAATTTGACCGATTTCTGGATAAAACCGGTCAGGAGAAAACGACTTTCTATCGCAATGGCAGGAAATTACGCTACTTCTACATGCCATTTGGATCTGGGGTCACCAAATGCCCCGGCAGATTTTTTGCCATATATGAAATCAAGCAATTCTTGACATTAGTTCTGGCTTACTTCGAAATGGAACTTCTGGACCCTGCCATCAAAGTCCCACCTCTTGACCAGTCACGGGCTGGATTAGGAATCCTTCAACCAACATATGACATAGATTTTAGATACAAATTGAAATCTAACTATTAATTGTTTGGTTGTTCCAAAACATAATTTCATTACACGTGACAAAATGTACATAGTGTATATTTAAATATTAATGTAGAAGTCTTGCTACTTTTGTAAATAGATGTTGTACTGGTGTATATTAAAGCATTGATTTGTTGCTCTGGAACATAAATTCTGGCCTTTAATGCAGTCAGTGTATTTAAGATTTATTTTAATTTCTTCATTTTGTGGAAGTTTTGGTGAGTAAGCTTGGTGGGTGTGACGGCTCAATCAACCAAAATTATTGTACAGCACAGCAAAGACATTTATAGTAAAAATGGATGGAGAGATGGATGACGAGGGTGCTAAAAGAGGTGATGACAGGCCAGTAAAAAAAATAAAATAAAATTGAAATATGCGCTGCAGTGGCGGAGGTCAGTAGCAGGCCTCTCACCCAGCAGGCCTACAGTTAGGGTTGGGGTGATGTGTTTTGTCTTTTGTGATGTCATGCTCTTGGATCTTTGATGACTTCTCTAGCCACAGTTGTTGGCAGACAGTCATGGAATAAAGATATGTTCCTCCCTTCTGCCACACTACCTCTTTTTACGGTGCTGAAATGTAGCTATAGTGCTGCCTAACCCAAAGCATCGCTCAGGTGATGCAATGTGGTTGTCGTTGTCGGACTGCTTGTCGTGTGCAACCGTCAGACACAGCGACGGTGACTTTGTCCTCAGAGGAGCTTGACTGTAAACAAGCATACTGGTTATATGTTGTTATGAAACAATTATAAAATTATACCACACTTCACCGGGGTCGATGGTTGTTTAAAACAAAGCAATGCAACCTTTGTTCATTATTCATACAACCTACAGCTGGTTTAGGGTTTAATATTTCATATTTAATGGATTTAAATTTGTCGTCTATTTTAGCTTATTCTATAGACCTAAGATAGACGTCTAAACTATGTCTACACATAGACCTAATATAGATGTCTATTTTAGGTCTATAGAATAATCTAAAATAGACGTCTATATCAGGTTACAGAAATAACCACATTTCACATGTACGGATCAATGGTTTTTAAAAACAAAGCCAAACAACTTCGGTACATTAAGTGTCTGATACTAACTTTCTCATTATTAAAAAAAAAAACTGTGTCTACAATGGTAAGGAATTCGAAAAGTTCGAAATTAATTGATTGTAGCCTAACAAGAGATAATAATCGTTGGTTATCACGTCCTCAATTAGGCAAGGCTTACTCTAGCCCATTGTGTCAAACTCAAGGCCTGGGGGCCAGATACGGCCCGCCACATCATTTTATGTGGCCCGCGAAGACAAATTGTCAAATTTTTGTCATTACTGGAATTGCAAATTGTCTTCACTTTTAATATATATATATATTTATATTTGACCAGTTTTTACTCGTCTGATTTGAAAATGAGTTATTTGTGAGTTTGTTTTGTAGCTTTTACTGTATATAATATGAGGTGCTCATACATTTATTTGGGTTGACAGTCATAATGGCCCTCCGAAAGAAGCTATGACTACAATGCAGCCCGCGGGAAAAAAAACGAGTTTGACACCCCTGCTCTAGCGTATATATATATATTTATGCTCTGGACACTCGATGTGACGTCATTCATCCGTTGGAAAAGCGAAGAAGACATTTAGCGTAGAAGAAGAAAAGGCGGAAGTTGTTTTCAGTATTCGACGCTTCTTATAATCTATTAATATTTAGGTGTCATTTACAAGGAAAACATGCTTTATTCTCTTAACAGAATGTTAAGGACGCGAGTTTGTTTTATTACTGATTCGATCAGTACAACATGCATTGCTGTCACTCGACGTGAAGCCATGTGGCGCGTGTCTAGTTTCGGCCGACCGAGGATAAACCATCTTCATACCGTCAGAAGGTCATCGCTTAATCTGAAATACAAGGTACCGAGTTCGGTATGTCAAGGATTCATTCTGAATTTAAGGTTGTGATGGACCTGCCGCTAGTGTCTCAAATCTTAATGTATCTTATACACTGTGTAGAATATTATTAACATTAAAAAATACACATATCAATATGATATGGGTTAACAAGGACATACAATATAATAAAGGAATGATGAATAATAGTCATGTTTTTTTGTTATTTATTTTCTTTTGCAGGCACAGTCTCACATTCCAGCGTCTTTTCTAACTACCGGGGCCCAATCAGATGATGGAAATCTTGTTTACACAGGCAATTTGAGAACTGCAGTTCGTGGTGAGTTGCTTTATATTACCCTAGAGTTAACCTGCAAGTGAGTGAGATAATGGAGGAAAAATAGTCACTCAATAAATTTTGTGTTCACAACACCAGTGCTATTTACAAATGCTGTAATCGCTCAACTTGAGACAAGGGGAAAAAATCATGTATTTGTGACACCGGTAGATTGTAGACCGGGGGGTGTGGAGAATTAAACACATTTGAGACATTGGAACTTTGTGTTTGTCGAAGTAAATGTGGTCCAGCGAGTAGGCGCTGAGGTCTAACTTATCTATTTTTCTTCTGTTTCTCTTTGTCTTGTATCAGGAGTGAAATTATTCTCTTACAGCACAAGTGGAGCCAGTCTCTGTTTCATGCCACAGATCCTCTTGAAAACCGGACTAGGAGTCCAGGGCCTTGCCCTGCAAGTGGCTTTCTGCGGTATCATCGGGTTCTTTACCTTCCTTACCCCTGTGCTCCTCCACTTCATTACCAAGGGTTACGTAATCCGTCTGTACCACAACCCAGACCGGGACACTTATACTGCGGTAACCTATAGTGTTTTCCTCACGGAGCAAAGGACAGTTTTTCACCAGAAGCAGGTCACTATACCAGCTGTCAGCAAGATGTTCACCACCTTTTATGCCAACAACACAGGGCTGCTAGTGAACCCTGACTTGTTTCTTCTCCCTCAGGATTACAACCACCTTATGGGCTATGACAAGCCTTTTACCTTAAAACCAGATTGTATGGAAAGACCATGATTTTATGTAATGTACAGCTAACAGGTTTCAGTAGAATTAGTTAAATATATGCTTCCAAATTGTTACGCATTTAGTCTTTTTGTTCATTTTCCAAAATGCAATGGAATTTCAGTGATTATACTATTTTTGGAGTCTCAAATATTGTCTAACTATTCATTATTTTATTATATGTAATAATCTGGATTTTATTGACAAAACCACCAGAAAGAAATCAATCTTCTCCTTTCTTTTCTGGCTTGAGGATTCTTTGAGAGTTACAATTTGGAAGTCTACACTGCTTTGTATTCTGGCCCTGAAGTTCAAATCACCCCAAAAAAATCTGAAGTACAAGCAAACCGGAAACATAAATAAATAAATAAATAAATAAAAAACACAATACAACACATTGCAAATCAAAAATTGCAAACAAGACAAGTAAACAAGAAAAAGAAATTCCGAACAACCATGCGAACAAAAAAGGCATCTCACTTTCTTTATCTAGCAATATTTTCTTTTCTTTCTTGTCACCTCTCAATACTTTCAAAATACACATCTAGCTCCACCTAATAACTGATCACGGCATCACCAGTCCAAAAGATGGATTTATCTGTGAATAAAAATCACAAATTAAAGCTTTCAATGAACAATAAAATGAATATGCAATTATTTTGCAATTTATTATGTTGATATATTAGAGCTGAAACAATTACTATTATAACAAGTTGTCAGACAACTAGACAATGATTGAGTGCCACATCAGTATTTATGTCTATTTCCTCAAGGGACATAAAAAAAACCCCAAAGACCTAGTATACACCTAAGTAACTGGCTGACCAACATATATCTACCAATATTTTTATTTTTTAATATCTGTAAACATAGAACAGGTAGGTGATTTTTAAATTTATTATGATTACACAAAACAATAAATATACAAAAAAATAAATATGCAAATTGGTATATGTATGGTAAATAATATGCACATTAAAAAAGAGTTATAGAGGTTAAGGTTGAAGCATTATTACCATACATGGGAGGTCTACCAGCCCAAGCATTGAACAGCTCTCTTTCAATATGCCATTGGAGGTCAGTGGCAACTGCAAAAAATGTTGACCAGTGGCCCTGGCATCTTATTAGGATGCCTCCTCGACGCCTCTCTGGTGAGCTGTTCCTGGCATGTCCCACCAGGAGATGATGATCCAGAATGTTCCTACATTCATTTTCCTGGCAAATGTTTTGCTAAATAAACACAACAAAAATGATCTTTTTGTGTGTATATTCAAACCATTATTCAGAGGCACTAGCTTCTAACTTGGGGAGAAAAATTCAAAGTGTCATCTTTATCTCTAAGCAATACTATGCAGGTACTCCAAATGGTTCAAGAACACCTTCAAATTGACTGTGGGTGTACGTTTTAAAGCGTTTTAGCGTCAAAATAGAAAAACAGGAACAATCAAAAGATCACATGCAAATGTATTGGACTCAAAATGTATGATAAATACAACTGAACTGTAAAAGCAATGATTATCTGGGATACCACCAGAATAAGCCCGTTTGAAAAACATCGATTTAGAGATTGCGGTTTCAAATCTGTGGAGTTAGTTAGTTAAATCTGCTTTGGTTTGCATTCTTGAGCTTCCTCCCACGTTATGAAATCACAACTCTAATGTGTGATGTTTTTTGTTGTTGTTGTTGCCTGGAGTAAAATCAACAACACCACCGCCTTCTCTATTTAAATCACTGAGCTCAAACACTCAAAAAAAGAAGCAAATTATATGCATGCATGTTTAACATCCAAAATGGTGTGACATACTGTAGCTAATACTTTAACTGACCAAATGTTGCATATTTTCCCTGTAGTTAGCTAATACTTAACACAACACAAACACTAAACAAGTTCAAATAAGAAAATACAGGTGCTCCATTTATTTGCCTGTTGTCAGTTACTAACTGGGCAGCTTTGTGACAGGCCTTAATGAACCCACATACAAATAAAGCAGATCAATAGAGAGGTTGATAGAAATAAATCCATTCTCCTAGGACCCCGGCAGGGGAGAGAATCCGCCAAGCGTTTCACATTCCTGCTCAGGCCCTTTTCACCCATCAACACGTCACTCTGTAAAATAGTAAGGCAGCTGTCGACATCCGTCAGCTCAAAGTGCATCTATGAACATATCCAGTGTACAACACAGAGTCAGACATAAATGTAACAGTCAAACATGCACAAACGTTTTCATGCATTGATATTTTTGTGAAATATAATATAAAGCTCAGCAGCAATAAAACTTGATTTGACTGATTTCCATACTTACCATTAAATGACTGATTAAATGTGTAGATTGGCTTCATAAGACTTGAAGCGCACTGTTGTAATTAATTAAATGGCATAATTGTGGTTTAGCTCGTAGGGAAAAAAAAATGCACTTAAATATTAGCCGTAACTAAAAAGCAATAATTCTAATAAAACGTTTAGACAAAATAAATCACCCAAAAGAATCATTTTCTTCAACAAAATGGATGAGGCATAAACTTTATTGCAGCACTGAAGCACTTCCAAGTTTCAAGAATTACTCAGTGAAAATGGAGATAAAACAAGAGGCCATTTAAAAAAAGACTGCAAAGTCTGCACATTCATTATCCATGTGTGCTGTAGTTTTGAAATCTGTCTAGAGAATCTAAAGTTGAGTCTCAGGTGTTATTTTCTCCCTTCCTATTTCCGACCAGTGAGCACTTGCTTCAACTTTCACTGTGCAAGTGGAATTGCAAATCATCCCCAGTCCAATCAGGTTGCGCCGAGCACCAGAGACAGCCGTTCAGTCCATCCGGAGACTGTGGTGATAGCGTTGGTTTCATCTTTCTCTACCACTGCTTTCTTTTCTTCTTGCGCCAGCCTCTTCTTTCCTTCCTCACCACTCTTATTTTCAATCCTCCATTTTTTTTTTCCCCATTCTGATTGGAACCCATTTTAAAAGGCTGATGGAGAGTTATCAGCATGGGTGACAATTTTGAAAAAATCTGAAAGATCAGAAAATCTTGAGATCAATGTACGAAGTCATCTATTAACAATATGCGAACAATTCATGCATGTTTACATTTGTTCATTATGAAAAAAATCCAATGTAATGTTAGTAAAATTGGTATTATTAAAATTGAGTTTTGAAATGATAATAAAAAAAAAAAAATGCACTGTATTTTATTGTTACTTACCTGAGTTCAGATTTGGTCAAGTCAGGAAATGGACAAAAATAATGGCTAGACCAACATTTAATAACATCACCAGAGCCACCAAGATCGAGTTGGGACCCTGTGGAGGGGGGAAAAATAAAATTTGATATTCTACAAATATTCCCACACACTTTCAAAGCAATAAATGTAACAAAACATGGCTTTTAACCGGTCTCCTAATTATCGGAGCAATATATTTCTTTTTGTAAAATGTTTGCTTCCGCTAACACTTCATACATCATTTTGCGCATGCGGTGCATTTCCAAACAACGATGCGAGTGATGAGCAAGCAATTTAGCAGCAGAGATCTTAGCACACGATCTTATACAGATCTGGCAAAACATACACACCACCAGTGGCTGCATTCTCTTTAGGTCATTGGTGTCAAACCCAAGGCCCGAGGGCTGGATTCGGCCCTCCACATCATTTTATGTGGCCCGCAAAGGCAACTCGTGTGTCAACTCAATGTTTCTTGTTAAAATACCAAAATTGTAAATTTTATTTCCTTTTAATAACCATGAGATATTGCAAACATTTTTAAACCCCACTTTGAAAATAAATTAGAACATTGTTAAACTTTTTTTTAATGCTGGATACTGTTGTGCGTATGCAATAATATAAGATAATCATTAATGGCACCACGAGGGAAACCATAACTACGATGTGGCCCGCAATTAAAAAGAGTTTGCTTTATATGAACATGCAGTTTGGCGCCCACTATTTCGTATACTAGTAAAACAGTTTTCAGATGAGAGAACTTTAAAAATCAATCATATTGCGTGAACACTTACTGACTCATCCTCAACAATATCGGGGCTACTTTCCATGCTTGCTTTCTTGGTTTCTGCAAAAGTCTTTGGTTTGTTTGATTCCAGTGCTTTCTGCTTAGAAGACTCTGGAGCATTGATGTTGTCTTTCGCTGGCACTGGAGAAGGACTGGGAATGACTTTTGGTGGCGGTGGTGCCCAAACTTGCTTGGTAGGGGGCGGCAAGCGTGCAAGGCTTGATGGGTGAAAATCATCTTCCAAGTCAATTGTTTCTTCAGGTGGCAACATTTTGACATCCTTGACGTAGTAACCGTGATATTGGGAGTGGATTTGTCCATTATTAGGGTGACCACTATTTGGTATGGCTGTTTTAAGTGATGATGATTCTGCTTGTTGCCTCACTTCCTGTTTGACAGAAAGCTTTGATGCTGGCTTGGTAATACCTGGTTTGTAAAAAAAAAGGAAAGTGTCATGAGTATCCTGTATATATGTTCAACAATAAACATGTATGATATATGACATGTATACTAACTAACCCGATTAAGTAAATAAATAAATAAATAAAAATAAATAAATAAAAATAGATATAAAAGCAGCAAGCACATTTTTATTACTTTCATCAAAAGATTCTACTTTCCTGTGATATGACATGTATACTAACTAACCCGATTAAATAAATGAATAATAATAAATATAAAAGCAGCAAGCACATTTTTATTACTTTCATCAAAATATTCTACTTTGCAGCGGCTAGTCACAATGTAGACAAAACAACAATCAAAAGAAATGTTACCTTCTTTTCCAGGCTCAGCTGTTACTTTCCCAGGAGGCTTTGGTGGAGTGACAGTGGCAGATGGTTTACTGCTGAAAACAGACTTCTTGATGGGAGTTGGTGAGGGAGTGGGACTGGGGCCCGGGCTCTGAGATGGAGAATGTGTTGGTGTTGTGCCTTTCCGGTAGAAATGAGGGCTACTTGATGGCGTTTTCTCAATTTTACTTTCCTCAAGGACATCCTTCACTTCCACTGGTACATTGTATTTCTGCCGTATATAGTCGGGACCTGCAAAACAGTTCCCAAAACTCAATCATACACATGAAAACTATCCAACATATATTCAATTTACCTTCCTATAATCGATTAGTATATTCAATTCTCCAATGCCGTAGATACCTGGCTGATGGAAATTTGGCGAGAGTTCTCTGGCCACAGTTCTTGCTATATCTGAATCTTGGCTAGCTGACTGCGCAGCTTGATCTGCTGCCTCTGCTTTGGCCCGAGTGTGAGATGTCCTGCAAAAGTCCATACTTTAGTGCTAGCAAGAAAAACTAAATGAGGATAAGAGCTGTCACTTATGGTACTATTTTGCAAATTCAATAGGAAGTCAAATTAAGCATGCATGGTCTTGTGGAACATCATTGTGACTCATTGGCCAGCTTTCAAATATTTCACAACGTACAGTAGATACCCGGGGAAGTAAATTCCCTAGAAAGGATTGGGCAATGAGTGAGAAGGGGTGACAAAGATAATACCTGGAGATAGCAATCTCTACTTTGGTTCTGGCAATGGCAGCGGCTCTCACTGCTCCTTCAGTGGCACGATCCACCTTCTGTTTAGTCTTGGTGTTCCTCAGCGGGATGAACTGTTTTCTAAGACCCCGGGTCAATACATTATTTTTATACTTCCCTTCTTCTTTGGTGCCATTCGGAAAAATAGTACAGCCGTAGCCATGGCGCTTATTGTTTAACCATTCTCCTTCATACTTCATGCCGTTGGAACGCTCGGAGACACCAAAGCCATTGCGTTTGTCGTTCTTCCACTCGCCCATGTAGGACTCGGTAGTGGTGGCATCTACATTGTCCTCTAGAGTCAAGAAGTCATCACTTGGGTCTCCGTCTCCGAAACTGATGGTGGAATTGGCATCACTTGAACTGATACGACTCAGGGTGGTTTCACTACGTGCTGAGCTGCGCTTACTGGAGATGGATGAGCGTGAATCGGATTTGCGCAATCGATGCAGGCTGCCAAAAAGAGAGCCACGGCGAAAGAGACCCTTCTTCTCAGAACCTTCGCCATCTGAATGAAAGTTGAGCACAAAGCCACCACGGGTGCCGGCAGGGCTGTCGGATAGACTGTCTCGTAAAACTGTGCCGTTACTCTGTTCACTCCGCAGGGAAGCCAGTGAGGTTCGAAGTGGTGAGCGGATGACTGATGCCATACCATACGGAACACTCTGACGAACACCGTATCCATGACGCATCCCACCGGTCCACTGACCCTGGTATGTACCTAGAGGAAGAAAGACAAAGAAAATAAAAAAATCTCGGGAATCAATAAAATTCATCAGAATTTTAATGTAGCATCTCAATGTAGAAGGACCCGGTAATAAATAATCATAATCAGAATTTAAAATAATATCCTTTGATATTAGAAGTCACTGAAGTACAGAGAACCTTGCAAGTGAAGTTCACGTAACTTTCTGTGGAGATTTCTCACACACACACACACACACACACACACACACACACACACACACACACACACACACACACACACACACACACACACACACACACACACACACACACACACACACACACACACACACACACACACACACACACACACACATGCATGTACATACACACACACATGCATGTACATACACACACACATGCATGTACATACACACACACACACGCCGCTCATGGCTCCTCTGCATGCCTTCGGTCGAGTTCCAATTCAATTTCAGATAAATAATTGCAAGACAACCCCCGGAGGTCAGCTTGTTGAAAAGATTGGCAGCACCGGACTTCCAGCAAGAAGGCCCACCCTTCAGCTGAGTGTGGTCGTTTAAAGAACTTCCTTTTTTATATAATCACTTATGAACAATTCATAGTTTGTCTAGGGAAAAAGCAGACAATAACAACTGTTTGTAAATAGATTTATTCCAACAAAGAGAGTTTGTTGATTAACAGGAGCCCTGCTTCAGGCAGAAACAAACTACTACATATCCACGTGCACAAAATGCGGGCAGCTGGTGACACCCAAATGACCAAATAATCAAAACCAAAAAACACTAGTTGAATCCCTAATCCCACTAAACCAAAGATAACTGAAGCACTAACGGAAATAAATGAAAACACTCTGGGTAACTAAAATTTCCAAAAGCAAACATACACCTTAAGGTGCTGTTCTTGTTATCTCAACACATTTTGACCTCCAGTAAGCCTTCATATTTTCTAATTTGCAAATAATGAGAAATCGCATGCTATGGTAGTAGCAGTAGCTACAACAGGCCCATCTTGACTTGACTGCAAGTCGCAAAAAACAGAGCGAATGAAACTGGAACAATAACGATATAGTATTGAAAGCTAAAATCGCAGTACTCTAAGACAAACTCGTGTCAGCTGTGTAATGGCCGAACCATGACATGCCATCCTTCCGAGCTACTCCTTCATTGTTAAACTTTGAGATTTCAGTTTAAACATCTAAAGCCCATATTGAACTGGGTGGTCAACTTTAGCGAGGCTCACTGATATTCCTTGTTTCAGGGTTCGTTCAAGGTCACGAACGTTTCCCCAGTCTGTACTTATCTAGTAATCATTAACGGAACATGCATTTGCTACATTCGCTAACAATTCCAAACGGTATCAGGGCAAGCTGTGGCTACATAAAGTTCTGTCCCACCACCTGAGTGTAAATGTGAGCGCATTCATAATATCTATTGTAAAGCATCTTTGAGTGTCCAGAAAAGTGAGTGCTATAGAAATCTGATTATTATTATTATTATTATTGACATTCGCACCTCAGCAGGATATGAGCCTTGACTGCATTATCTTTAGATCTGTAACCCAAGTAAAATATGACCAACGGCGAGACAGAGTTGTATAACAGTGCTAAAAATGAAGAGAGAGTGCAAAAGAGGCACATGCCACTCGACCAGGAAGGGAGGTTTCATGTAACCACAAGCTGGCAAAAGGAGACGTCCTAAATATTTGCTGGAGATAGGATACCATACTGGTGAGGGCAGTTGATATAATTGTCATTTGAAGATGATCTACTTCTTCACTTTTACAATACTAATATGCTTATTGTCTTTCATACACAGAATGGTTTCTCAAACTTAATGTACGTAATAGTGTTGACAACGAAGAGGCAGAATGTCGTGGGACGGGAATCATATTAGTTCCTGGATATTTCACACTTGTTGCCGACAGGTGATAGAAACTACTTAGCAAGACGTAGAAATCAGAAAGTCTACTGCACTACGTTTTGGGAAAACAGGATCGTCTCGGTCATTGGGAAAGGTAATGTAGCCTTTCTTGACTGAAATAAATACTTGATGTCAAGTTAGCCAATGGAGATCAGCCAACTGAGAAGCTCAAAACATATGGTGGCAACCATCAGCTATGTTTCTCACACTCCGAGTTCAGTCAGCAATACAGTACAGTGTCTATAAATAAAACGGACAACCTCAGGAGAGTAGCAAGTTTCAAATGACATTTTACCATTATTAACATGCAAACTGATTGAAGCTACAGAGAATGTAAAGACAACATCTTCCCATTCATAAATTTAATATTTGAGATCATTTCATAGTGTTTGTGATCGAGTAAGATAGATGCCCCGATCCAGTATTCTGTAAAGGCTCTTTTGTGAGTATGGCACAGGATCTGATTCAGCACAGGATCAGCCCGATCTTGTTTCATGTGTTTCTGCGGCATCCTCAAGCTTTATGGCTGGTGTAAATCATAATGCCAAACATGTTTAATGTGTGGGATTACGTTTCACCGCAACAAAACGATAGTCAACCAGCAACGTGCAATTGCAAAAGTTTAGAGGATCAACCAGTGTCTGTTCATAGAAAACAGTGACTTTTTGTTGTTAATGGACTTTATGTAGCCAAGGGATGAACTTCCTTCTTTCTACACCCAGCCTCAACGCTATCATATAAATGCCAACGTTCAGCCCGCTTCATTGTCTCTTTTGCAACAAATGTGTTTGTTTAAGTAGCAACATGACAAGTAGCCACATTCTAGAATTTTCTAAAAATGGGATGAGTACTTCACATCCCTCTAAAATCCTCCATAACAAATACATGTATGAAACAATAGATTCCTAAAGTACCATATTTTCTGCACCATAATAGTTAGGACAAACAAACAAACAAACAAACAAACAAACAAACTAACTAACTAACTAACTAACTAACTAACTAACTAACTAACTAACTAACTAACTAACTAACTAACTATTTTCATGAAAGTGATATAACTCATTAGTCATACATGCAAGCTTTTAAATAATTATGGTTTCTCAAAACAAATAATGATAATAATATCCAGGAGGAATTCACTTTTGGGATCTTCTGCCCGTATCACGAAGTTACCTCCATCAGAGTACGTCTCGATGCCATAGCCGTCCTGCAGCCCATTAATCCAGGTGCCCTCGTACCTGGCTGGTGTGTTCTGGCTCTGTCGCACTCCGTAGCGACCCTTAAACCCGTGGGTCCACTCTCCTCGATAGATCCACTTGCCCTTGGTTTCTACGCCGAGTCCGTGTCGTTTTCCTTGCGCCCAGTAGCCTTGGTACACGTTCCCACTGGGCCAGGTGTACACTCCCACCACCTCGAAGCCGTTGGACCACGAGCCGGAATATTCGCCCTGGCCCTTGGGTCCGGTGCACACACCGTGGCCGTGAGCTTTGCCGTCCCCCCAGCCTCCACAGTAGGTGCCACCATCGTCAAAGTCGAAACGACCGCCCGTCATTCAGAAAAGGTGTATAAAGTAGATAACTGTGTTGCTCAAACTTCGAAGAGAGCGGGGTTCTTGAATATAGACTGGCAGGACCCGGTGAGAATGTAAACTCTCAGCGGGGGTGGGAGTGAACGCTGATGGTGGGCGTCGGGGAGCATCGGCAGTAACGGGACATGAGGTATGACAGGCGGCACAGTCACTCACTCCACAGCTGAGAGTTGAGCCAGTCTCACGACTTTGAGGCGAACTGTCAAGTAACACTATCCTTGGGCTTACGACATACTGCTTCCTTCGGGGATTTTCAAAACAACAGACGCAAATATCGACGTGAAACATTTACTGAGTGAGGTTCCATAAACTTCAGGAACAATAATTTTTTTCATAGAGAGCTGTAGGCTACTATTTAATACGACGTTCACTACCCTGAGGGACCCAATTAATCACTTTTGACTCGCAGAGCCGTGTCTAGGCAGGGGCAAGAGAGGGGGGGGGGCTGGCCCCCTAAAAAAATATGGTTACATTTCCTATATTTTCATTATCTCAAGTCTCCTTCGCTCCACTTTGTATTTCACTTGTTGTGGTAGTGCAACTGTAACACAAGATGGCAGTAACAAGCTATCTGACGGTTAAAAACACTGCAACAAAGGCATCTGGAAAAAATATTGTAGTAAGATAACAAAAACACTAGATGGCAGTAACAAATTGTGTGTACAAGAAATTGGTCTGTTTCTCTCTTTCTCTCTCTTTCTCTCTCTCTCTCTCTCTCTCTCTCTCTCTCTCTCTCTCTCTCTTTCTCTCTCTTTCTCTCTCTTTCTCTCTCTTTCTCTCTCTTTCTCTGTCTGTCTGTCTCTCTCTCTCTGTCTGTCTAGCTATCTAGCTATCTAGCTATCTAGCTATCAGCCTTGATGATGATGATATTTCTGTGAACACAAATTAAAAGTGGTAAATGAGACTGAACATTGGATTTGAAATTACATACGCCCCCCCCTCCCCCCTCTCTTTATTAAAAAGAAGTGTGAAATTCAAGAGGCACACGGTAATAAGTGTCCTATTACAACCCAGCTGGAAGACAGGAGATACTTTCTCAAATAAGTTTTGATTGTTTTTCACCCAAGAAGCACATTGTCATAAAGGATAATAAAAAGATTATTTAGTCAGAATTCGATTTGCAGATACTGCATGCAGTACTGCAAAACAGCCACCTGCCACTCTTCTGCTAGTTGCCTGATTCTTTTCTGTTTTGTGAGTCCCCATAAAATAGTCCCCATAAATCACCAGCACAATTTAATATTGCCCTCCAGTCCACCACTTCTGCTTATGTACACATAAAAACACATATCTTTTCTAAAGTGCACCAATTATCTGAAAATGATGCTAATTTTATGTCACTTAAGTTGCCATGGATGTCTCTTCCACAAATAACCTCTTGTTTTGCAAATGTTCACATTCACATAAGTGCCCTAAAATAACAAATTATGTGGTTAGAAAATCATGCCAGCACTTAAACAAAAATCAAGTATCCCCCAAAAGGACAAAAGCAAGCATTAACAAGCAGCTATGGGTTCAATTACTGGAATACACCAATCCCAATTTCCATATTTGTCTTTGGAGCGGGACTGAAATGGTCATCCTTTTTTTAAAGTCCTTAAAAGTTCTGACAGACCTCACGACAAACATCCAATTGCCAGATGCACCAAATTGCAAAACAAACGCAGAACTTCAAGTTACATGAGATTTAAAAATGCAACATATTCAACACAACGGTTTATTACTAGAATTTGTTACTTCTTGTAAGCGTGGCCTTTAAAAATTCTGCAAAATCAATGCAACCTTCACTTTGCGTGAGAGACGTGATGCCCTTTTCTTTCACTGAGGAAATTGTGTGTGTGCGTCTGTGCATTTGTAAGTGTGTGTGCGTGTGTGAGTAGATGCGTGTATGTGGGCGATAATGGCTTCTGGTGTCATCGAATAACAAGTCAACAATCTTATTTTATTAAACCCTGACTCTGTTGAGTAATTAACTTAATGCAGAAACCATGTTTACTCAATGTCAATGTCATGAGTAGAAATATTAGCATAACACGCATCAGAAACGTCGCTACTATTTTTTTCCCCATCAAGGATGCAAGTGAATAAGATGTGTATTGGTTGCTTTAATGTCTTTATAGCGTTTGGCTCTTTATTCCAGAGGAAAAGACATTTTCTTGTTTATTATTCACTATTTTGATTTATTTATTTTATTTTTTTTTCCCCTACAATGTTCATTGTTCTGTGTGAATAATTTATTGCCGTTGATTATTGTTTGCTTGACCAAGCGATTCATGGCAAAAGAATGCCAGAAGGTGCAAGTCATGGAAAAATCACAGTTGGTGGCGAGTTATTGCGCAATTCCTAGCACTAGCGGTGCTGGCTAGTTGAAAGGATGTGCCTAACTATGTGTTTGTATGTTCTGTTATGGTCAGATGTGTGTGAGTTGTGTGCATGAAGACCCAGCTGCATTGCCAAATTAGGAGTTGTCTTATCTGCTTGGGGCCCTTCAGGTCAAGAGTCGGGTCACTGTTCCCGTTATTCACCCACATTCTGTTGCAAGCGTTCAACACCTGCAGTCACCCTTTAGCTTTCTTCCAGACAATTTCACTCTTTTCAACCCACTCAGACACATTAGCCCTTATGAGTAAATCAAAATTTTTAGCTAACAGCACTACAGCTAATGAATAGTTTGAGAGCGAAAATCCAATTACATGTCACCCTTAAATATTCACCACCGCACCATATTCATTTTATTTTCATTTTCAGGTTTAGGACAAGTTATTTGTCTGTAAAAATAAGAAAAAGAGTTGACAGTGTGGAGAGACTACAGTGTGTACCGTATGTGTGCTTCAGGCCTGTGCTCACAATTAGCATCACCATCTGTGAGTCAGTGGGTGGCAGATACATGCCATGTTTTGTCCCTGCCTTCAGCTATTAAACAATGTACAGTATTTATGTTATTTTCTCATACTCAACGTTGCACATTACTTTCAAGACTTTTTCAATGTCACAGAGTAGTCATGAATTTATAAGACCATCTTTTACAACACTTTTAAACTTGTTTCTGAGAACAAATCCAAATGAAAACTTTTATTTTATTATAATTATTTTATTTTAATTTCAATAAATTATTTCATTATAAGTAGAATAAGTGAAAGAAAATGAAGTGACAGAGAAAGCGCTCAGAAACAATATTTAGCCTGGTGACTCCAAAAAAAATGACTTGGGCATGTACTGTAATATCACAAATAAAACACAGTCAACAAACAATAGTTGCTTTTTCAAAATTCAGTGAATAGGAAAACCCAACCCTCAGCTTAAAGTGTACAAATTGAAGCACTTTGTTTACCATCTCTGCACCCCGGCCTCTCTTCCAACTGCTGCAGTTACAGTGTGTTTGTTTGAGCTAAATAGCAGTTATGACAGCACTCATATGCAGAATGGTGGTAGCTGCTTGTCCTCGGGTCAAGTACAGGAGAGCTTCTATTTTCATACCACCCACTTATCTAAAACAACCTGGTTTCACTCACCCTGCCTTTCAGTGGTTGATTTTCACAACATTGAATTCCCAAAACAGTCCAAATAACCATGCAAACTATAGATTTATGATAATAATAATAATAATGATAATAATAATTTGATGACAGTGTCTGCACACACACACATAGATGCACACACACTTTGCCCTTCTGATTCTGTTCTGCTAATGAGTCTCCTCCCTTCCTAAATTAATTTTTCCTCCCCAGAGTTTCCTAGAAACAATAACATTAAAAATTAACAACTACCCCTCCCATGTTCTGTATTGTTCGCTATAAATTGATAGATGATAAAAGCCACGAAATAGATTCATGAATGTTAGCTTGACAAAGGTTTATTTTTACAAGTTTTATTTGCTTCAGTAGTGTCATTGAAAACTAACAACTTAATTATTTAATCTGTCTTTGATCAAATCTGCCTCTGTAACTTCACTCTAAATTGTTTATTTTTTCAATAATAGGGAAATAACCCTAATGTAGACTATTGTTCAAAATATTGTGGGTGATTTTCTCCCAACCCAAAAAGCCATTGTGACCAAATCGAAGTGTCCTTGAGCAAGACACGTCATGTGTCTGTGCTATCAGCACCACGGACAGTTCAGTTTTTTTTTCTTTTTGCTCCCTCCTGTGATGCAGATTATCTCAAACTTTTACAGTCTCATCAATATATTGTTTTTATTAAATATCTCACATCAAGCCTCATGATAAATAGGTTGAACAAAAGACTAAATCTCCCAACACAATTTAACAATGGTTACCTGACGTCAATGGCCATACAGATAAGTGCTACGCTATGAAAGATCATAAATGCACCATTTTTGTGAGCTGTACCTAACCCGGCTCCCCATTGTATATTTCATTTGGTTCTGTAGCTTTCTGCAGGGCTAAAATGTTTGCATGTGTTCTTGCAAATGTGTGTTGTATGCTTTTTTTTAATGTCTTTTTTTTTCAGGGAATTCTTTGAAAATTGGATTTTGCAAAGTAAGGTCAGTGGGACGTCTACCAAAGGTAATCTTCTGCGTTTCTTTAATCTTACATATTCTACAGCTATACTTTGTGTGTTGATAATTTTGACTTACATTTCTTTAGTAGGTATGGCCCAGCCAAATTATCTTCTGCCTGGGTATATGAACAAAGCAGTCAAAAAAAAAAATAGAAATACTTGGAAGTTTTCCAATTGGGTTTTCAGAATTGTTCCCATCAACCATAATGATGCAATCATAGAAACACAACTGACAACATAGTGAATACATCTTTCAGCTATTGTGCCCTTGTTGTGTGGTTTGGGCAAAATTGCTCTGCTTTCTAAACCAAAACCTTTTCATATATTTTGCAGACCCCAACAACAGCTGGTATATGCTTATATTGTTGTAGCATGGATAAAACACATAATCTGTTGCTCTAAAACTTTCAATTCTGCGTGCCATCCTCACCTCAAATAGCTCCAAAACATGAATCAAATATAAATCAATGTTCAGGGTTTAATAATTATAAAATATGAGTGACCACCTTAAAAATTAAATTACAGATACTAGTAGAAACAATGGCAGTGTATCTGTACACCGATGTAGCTCATTACACACATCCCAATTAGCTCATTACATATACTAATTATCTTTAATTTGTAAATCACATCAACATAATTTAGATGATGCTGGTATAAGGGAAGATTATCTTCTACTTTATAAAGAGTAATTTTCTTCCTGTCATTATGACTAACACCAATTATGCTGCTTCAGGATTTGTATACCAATCAATCCTCAGCCTCACTGCATTGTTCTGCGTGCATTCACCCACTTTGACGATATGATAAAACCAATAGAAGAGGAAAGATAGGTGACTCTATTTATTCTCTCTATAATGGTGAGATGGATGACAGGAACATACCAGTGAGAAGATGAACAACAAAATCAATGTGCTGTAACCTCGCACATTCCATCCAATAATTCCAATAGATTGCATATATTAGCTAGAAAGCAAGCTGGAATATGCTGTTTTCCTCACCAGTAAAATGCATTCATATACTGTAAATAGAAGCCCCAAAAGGAAAAAAGATATTTTGACCGACTTCCAGTATGTCTTTGTGTCCAGAGGCAGTGCGAGTCGTGACTGTCGCTGGCGTCACACTGACACAGGTGCATGAGTAATAAAAGACAGAATGCCAGTATGGTGTTGAACACAATGTGTAAATGTCCTGAGCCTACTTGGGGTAATTGTGCTTTAAAAGTCAGGTGGACATTTTGGTGAATATTGTTGAAACGATTATACAAATTTTAGTGTATGTGTTTAGTATGATTCTCTCCACTCGACATGGAGATCTACCTTAAAACCCAAGATAATATAAATATCGCATTTTCCGGACTATAAGGCGCACCGGACTATAATGCGCACCTTCAATGAATGGCCCATTTTAAAACTTTGTCCTTATATAAGGCGCACCGGACTATCAGGCGCACCATTACTGCATCATGTCAGATTTTTAATTCAAATCAAATCATTCCCCATTTTATCTTTTTCAGACGCAACAAATTAATTTATAATCACAAAATAATGATCCATAGTCTTTTTGATTCATGATTCAGTCTTCAGCGGGCCACTTATGATTGATTTCATGACACAATGCTTCAGGCCAATTTAAATTTAGGAATTTGGTCCATATATAAGGCGCACCGGACTATAAGGCGCAGTCGGCTTTTGAGAAAATTTTTGGTTTTTAGGTGCGCCTTATAGTCCGGAAAATATGGTAATTATTATAAAAATATCAACATTGCGTTTTGTTGTGTACAGACTAGATTCACTTTTGTTGAGGATATAATCTTTACCAGTTTCTAACATTTTTTTGCAGGTCTGGGTAATTAAATGGACCATACCGGGCCAAGAACTGTGGTGGACCACCTTGCAAGTAGCACCAGGAATGAATCACAACTTTGACAGCTGACATACATACTCACACACAGAGTCGAAAAGTTTGTAGTCATTTCTGTCAAAATCCCTCCTGCCAACTCTTCTGCTGTTATGGAATTTTTTATTCTACTCCTGAGTCGATATTCTACGACTGACCTCATTACCCAAGCACCCACACCTGCAGATCTCACTAAGGCTCATTCCCCAGCTTACGTTGTATGTAGCGTCACACCACTACCTTTGCCTGATCATGTGTGTGTAGAGCTCGACTTCCCAGCATTAAATTCCAGATTGACTACTTGGTTCCAACTTTGTTACCTAACCTTACATCATTGTCATCATCATTGCCCAGTGCAAGTCCAGCCACAGGTCACCACAGTGAAGTAAGCCCCTCCTGAGCTTCTTTCGTGTCCGTTTGCTCTGCTTTGTTTGATGGAGTAAGGAGGTAACAGATGCAGCCCAAATGCAGGAAAGCAGGAGTAAGCTAATGTTTTGGAGTATCTGGAACTGGTTCATTGGATTTTTTTTTATTATTTCCAAAGGGGAAATATTTTTTGAGTTTGGTTGCAGCCCGGGATTTTGAAATGGATGAATCAGTAAAAGGTTCCACTCGAGTATTTAAATTGCGGGAGTTGTGGAACAACTGCCAAAATTTTCCTTCACTTGAGTCAAGTATGAATTATGTACCATCTTAAACTGAGGCTTTTTATTAAAGCAATAAAAACTGAAAATGAGTGTAAAACCTAAACCAAATGCTGCAGGTGGGAATTTATTCATTTGCCTGCATCATTTTGGCATCCTGAAGTCTCCAAAAGCAATTTTTACTTTGTCACACAAAGCATTATGAAAGGACCTGGAAGCTTCTAAAAAAAAAAAAAAAAAGTGCAGCCTGAAAATGCATTTCAAATGCTCTACAACGGAACAGAAGTGTTTCCTCTGCTAGAAGGCGTCTGATTCATTTTAAAGCATAATTTGGTTTGAATAACACACCCAGTCTCTAACCAATTGTCTTCATTATCAGCTTCATCTGCTGCATCCAGCATTTAAAGTTTCTGGAGAATGTTCTTCATAATACTATCAAATACTATACTATCTAGTACTATCTACAAAATACTATCAGTCAAGACATGCCTAGGATATCACACCAAATTTTCTCTATTATTAGAGTTGGGTTTGGGGAAAATGTACTCTTTGGGGAAACATAGATGAATTACTAGCAATCCAAGCAAAAATTGCCAGGACCTTGTTTTTTGTCTTTGCCCTGCACATCAATACTGTTTCTGTATTGATATTGTATTGTATTGTTTACATAGTATTGTTAGAATAAACAATCATATTGATGTCCCCCCCCTCCCATTGCTTACATTTGATTGGGATTTCTTATAATTCAGCACAAAAATATACATCAGAGGATAGCAGAAAATATAACACAAACTTTGATGTAAGTCAAACTGCACTATACTTTATCACTACGACAATGCAGTAATAAAGTCGTAATTATAGTAAATATTTGATTATAGTAAATATTTGTATGACAGACATTGGGCTGTGAATATTAAAAAAAAAAAAGACGTGAAAATCAATAAGGAAGGTAATAACATATAATGCAGCGGCTTAGTTCATTATGCATCTTTTATAACTTTTAAACATGAAAGTACCATCATGTTTACTAACAGCTCATACCTTCCCATTTTGTATAATTTACCTTTATACGTAACATATCTCTGAGTTTTAACGATATTGCTTACATTATGTGGCACACATGACACCTGTTGCTTAAGAGATTTTCATCTCGCGTAGTCTTGTAATTTCCTTTAGGTGTACACACGCGTGCGCACACACACACACACACACACACACACACACACACACACACACACACACACACACACACACACACACACACACACACACACACAAACACACACACATTCAGTAAACAGTATCTGCAGCCTTCCTAACTAGCTTTGCAGTATAATCTTTATTGCCCCTCTCGTTCCTGTCAAATAAGTGCTGAGAACAAACAACGAGGCGACTCAGTTATGTTAGAGTAATGCCATTCCTAATTAAAAAGCTTGTCTTCAGCTTGTTGTTATAGCTACAGAAGAGATAACAGATTACTGTGAGAGAGGCAGTATATGAGGAATACTCTTCTATTCATGCACACACTTTGGGCAAGAGCAGGGGTCTGCAACACACGGCTCTCGAGCCACATGGCTGCTTGATTCTTCTGCTGTTGTCCGATTTGGGAAAATTAGGAGTACATTATTTCAGATTAAATTATAATACTTTGTTGGTTTTCTAAATGCAATTGTAAATATGAAGATTATATTAGTAAAAAAATGTTTGATGCTAGGATAGGGCTTTCAGGTTGAAAAGCAAATCCCTCGAGTAAGCAATCGTTACCATAACATCCCACCCGCTTTACACTCAACTGCAAATCGTTCCAGCATTAGAGATTGCGTCTTGGTGAAGCCAGGCAAACCATATCATCTGCATCTCAAACTGAGTCTATAAAAGTAATGTACAGAATTAGCGACAAAAGGAAGCCTTGAAATGAATCTTGTTAAAATAGTTATTGTTCAAAAATATTTATTATGTGAATCTCTATTATTTTAAGATATTAATTACAAGAAACAGTCTTTAAATTTTACTCATGTCAATATAACATAAAGATCATTCTGGAAAGCTACTACTGACTGCAGGCAATGAGGACCAAACGGTAATATTAGTCATACAGGGATTGAACAGTCTACTATATCACATGGCTCGGTACCCCTGTTGTTAATATAGTTGTGATTATTTTATGGAAGATATCTAGTGTGTCATTCATGTTAGTTACTGTACTAGGGCAGAAAATACATTTTTTAAAAAAACATCAGGAGCAGTGAGAAATACATTTATGGTTTACATGTTAATGAAGATTGTAGAAATTAGTCAAAGTAATTGAGAAAGCTCACTTTGTAATGTATCAATTCACTAAGTGTTATTGTTATGCCAGCTAAAAGATCAACTGGATAAGATGAGTTTGTTCTATGTTACAGCCCCTGAGGTGCCATGGTGGAGTTGCATCCTGCTGCCACTAATTCCAATACAAGAAAACAATGTGACCTGATGGCAACCATAAAAACGGCTTGCTTTCTTAAAGCACATTAAAGTCATGGAGTAATTGATGCCCAAAGCAACTGGTTAGATTTTACTGTTCTTGTTGGAAGTGATCATCAACACAGACATCAAGTAAATTATCCCACTGAGATACATATGCCAAAGAGAGCTACGGATGTATACAGATATTTAAAAAGGCAAGAATTCATCAAGATCAATTACCCCCATAATAATATGGTTCAGACAACACTTCTGTTTCACAGCTGGTAGAGAAAAAAAATAAAATGAATTGGCCTCACTGAAAATATGGTAAAAAAGTGCCTCTAAGGAAAGTAAAACTTGAATATGATACTGTTTTGCATTACATTAAAACAACAGTCTTGTGAGGTCAACCCAAGTCTCTATATTTCTCGGGGTGTGAATGTGGGTGTGATTTGTTGTCTGTTGGAATGTGTGAAAGCCTTGTGATTGATGGCTAAGCTTGTTTCTCACAAGATGGGGTGACGTCAGGTTCATGAACACATTTAGGTGACTCTTAACTCTTTCCTCCAAGTTAGTTAGCCTGCCACACATAAGACAACTTTGATTTTTCATAATCAGATAGTTACTTTCTAGTACAGCTGCTTTTAATGTGAGTACTGTAATTGCCAGGAGTCGTGCAGCAGCATGTTTTCTCAGTTAGGGGGGTAGATGGGAGGGAGGGGGGGGGAAAGTGACATGGTGCCTTCTATAGCTATTAGAAAAGGCTGCTAGCTGTTTTTGAAATGGATGCCTAAAATGGCTCATGACTGATCTGGAAATGCCCTTTATGTCTCTGAAAGCCATTTATCAAAATACAAAGGGAAGAAAGAAACATACTGTAAGATGCGTTTGGTCGACACAGGTTGGCTTGCTTTTGTATTCTCGACAGTGATGGGAAATCAGCACAGGGAGTATAATGAATAAATCATATTTCTAGCATATATTGAATAACAAAACGCAAGCTTGGTGAAAGCAAATGACTGGGTGATGATTTTATTGTCATCATTCAGAGCAGTCGGTTACAAAAAAGATTAATATAACAATTTAAATATGTTGAGGTTGACAGATGAAGCATTACAACCCCTCCTCTTATTGCCTATATGACAAATGCGTCGCTCTTAATAAAGTCATACCAAGCCCCCCCCCCCCACAGCATCCACTCCCTTGACACGATATATGACGTAAACTAGAAAAGCTACTTAAACAGCTCCACTTGACTACTTACGCGTTGATTTGAGTCCTAGGGGGTAGCAAATCCATTTTTATAAGACACTGAGCATTAGGTGGCGTAGTGTGTGTTTTTATCTCAAATGATTTGCTGATTGGCTGAAAGCTGACCGCGCGTGCCACTTACTGAACGCACGCACATAAATTGCGAGCACCGGCTTGGCCGTCGGTCACCTCGTGGGTACATCTTGAAGAAGGAATTGGTCACAGCGAGTTCATAACTTCACCGTCGTCGTAAGGTAAGACATTTTATGGAATTCAACGATAGCAAAGTTATTTATGCTATTTTCTTACATAGAAAGAGAAATAGAAAAGAAGAGTTTATTAAGAGATTTTTTTTTTTTTTTTTTTGGTGTTTTCTTCCTCAGTCAATGGCTTTCCCTGCATACCGCAGCTGCATTTGGATGTTGCTTCTGGGATCATGCGTGTCGATGGCACTTGGAACCGACTGTAGAAAGGAGTGCGCTCTCTGTGTGTACCGTCTGCTTGGACAACACACTGGTTTTTCTACTTTGGTAACGCTGCTACACTCTTATTATTGTTTTTTTTTTCCCTCTAGTCTACATTTTTACTGCTAAAACAATCACGTAATTAAAAAAAACACCTTAATTAATGCATGGGAGTCCCTCAATAATAGTGCTACAAAATAGTCAGGTAAATAGCATTGTGGTTTCTAATAAACTATCATACCAAGCCAACACTGCGGGTCCTGTAGAAATAAGAATTAATTAATTGGTTAATTAATTGAGTTTAATTTCGGCAACCTGCACCCCTCAAAATATTTAACTTGGGGGATTTTTTTCCCCCCCTCTTTCATGTAGACTGGAAATACGCATGCCACTTTAATGTGCAGTAATACGTGATGTGAGAGCTATATACAAATATGTATTTATTTATATGTCTGTCTTTCTGTCTGTCTATCCGTCTGTCTATCCGTCGACCTGTTTATCCATCTATCTGTGAAAGAGTAAAAGCACAAGGAAATCATATTTTATCGCTTCTCACTCTTCCCACAACAGCTATTGTATACTTTTCATCACTGTCATAAGTGAGGAGCGTGCCCCTCCCCACCGCTGAAGTGCCAATATGTCTTCAATTCAATTTTCCCGTTCATTAATTCTGTCTTCATAAGCCAGCGGCATTGAAAGCTCAGCAAGAATCCGTTCTCAGTCCAGTCTAACAGGAGTTTCTGATGGTTCAAATAACTGAAAACTAATGACACATAAGAGATTTAGAGCATATGATACTCCAAATAGTGACCCCTGGGGTATTGTAGGTATCCCGATGTGTTTGAGAGAGTGGGAAACGAGCAATATTTGAAATATGGACTTTCATTAGAAGCACTGAAAATTGTGTCATTGACTGAATGGGTCTTCCTTAAGGGGTCTTCCTTTAATTTTAAAGAAGTGCACTTGTGATAGATATTGAGATGCATTTTGACTTTAAAAAAGAAGTTAGTATCTGTTAAAAATGTTGTAACCTCTTTCTCGTCAAGCCATTCCTTCTTTTTTATAGTGTGTCAGTCGTTCCCCAGATAACAATTTTCATTTTCTTCCTTTTAGTTCAAGTGCCAATTTAGCATGGCTTGGCATATGGCGTGAGGAGTGGGTGGGGGGTTAATGAAATAGGGATAGATTGAATGAGTCACATATGATTGAAAATCCCTGACGGAAAGTGAAAAGAAATCAATTTCGATTAAAACTGTACCCTGGCTACAGCCAGCAGCTGAATAATATAACAGATCCTTTTAATCAGCCTTGATAATAATGATAAATAATAAAAAAATAAATAATGTTGAGGGCATAACACTTGACTAGAATGTTGTCCTTAACTTTACTACACATTACTACACATTAAAAAAGATTAATTTGTAGCCTGTTCCCGAATGACTCAAGACTACATCTAAGTGAACTAAATAATGACAAGATTTGATTTCTAAACACTTCATGGTGGTTTTCCACTTGCTCAGTGTAGATGGGTCCAGCACACATGTACAATCCATTTTCACAGGTAAAAAAAAAAAAAGCAATTTTATTAAGAGCAAAATATGTGTTTACAACACTGATGGGTTTCCAGCACGTGGTTGACCACCAACTGAATGTGCACATCTTGTAATTGATGTACAGTGATCCCTCGAAGCGTTCCAGAACCACACGCTAAAAACGAAAATCCGCAAAGTAGAAACTGTATATGTATTATTTGAAATTTAAACACCGGTGTTGAAATTGAATGAACGTGGTGTTTCTTGTTAGCCGCTAGAGGGTTAGGGTTAGGGCATGGGTGTATTGTAGGTTAATTAGAAGTTTACCTTGCAAAGCAATTAAAATAGTCCAGCTACAGAACTACCACGCGACACTTAGCCGGGCGTCCTGCGTCTGACTTCAATCACGTCCGCAGTGACGCACATTGCTCAGAGCGACGCCTTGCGCTATTAGCGTTCATTGCCGCTGACTCCTGGACGGCAGTGCTTTTTTTCTTACGTGCACAGCAGCTAGCTGCGCACCCGCCCGGTGCTTTTCCGCAGTGACGCACATTGCTCAGAGGCACACCCTGCGCTATCTGCGTATATTTAAACGCCATTCTCCTGTCACTTATAAACCCGCGAAGTAGCGCATTCGTGAAAGGTGAAGCGTGAAGTGGCGAGGGATCACTGTATTACAATTCCCTTTTTTTCCAATTACAAAGAAACAAATGCTGCTATAAATTTGTGGGAGTTTACACGAAATAATTGTAGTTTCAGTGTGTGTGGACTAACAAAGACTGCTTGAATATGGTTGTAAAGAGTTGATGAGAGATTTTTTTTTTTTTCTCCCTCAGACATGCTCACTTGAGTGTGAGGGTGAGTTGGACAGTGAGAAGCTCCGTCTCTGCTGGGACATCCTACTGGAGGAAGAGAACCATGTTCCTTTTGATGGGGACCTACGGCAACAAGAAGAACCAGAAGAAGCTGGCATCATTACAACTAATGACGAGGATGAAACATCACCAGGACATCAACTGGCCAAGAAATATGGCGGCTTTATGAAGCGTTACGGTGGCTTCATGTCTCGCCGTTCTTTTTCAGAAGAGTTGCTAGATGATTCCGTAAATCAAGATGAGGAAGAAAAGATACGCCTGGAGATCCTAAAGGTCCTTAATACAGAGTCTCAGCAGGGCAAAGAGGGGGGCATTCAAGATGGTGAAGTTGTAAAGCGCTATGGAGGTTTTTTGCGTCGTGCTGATGACAGGGAAGCGCAGAGTGATCTGTTGGAGGCGGTGTTAGGTCGTGGGTTGAAAAAGCGTTATGGAGGGTTCATGAGGCGTGTGGGCCGGCCTGAGTGGCTGGTGGACGGCAACAAGAATGGGGGAGTATCTAAGCGTGCATGGGAAAATGGCGAGCTACAGAAAAGGTATGGTGGATTCATGGACTAGAAGCCCAAAGTTATGACCCCATTCTTATATAAGCCCATTCAACCTTCCTTCACCTTCATCTGGCTTTGTATAAAGTACTGCTCCCTACTTTGTTGCTTCAGTGGGTCCTGTAATGACATGAAATATATGCATTCTGTCAAAATCAATATTTGGGTGTTTAGAATTTGAATATATTATTTATTAAAATACGGTGTTGATCAAGGTGGTTTGGTTGTGTTCTGTTTATTTATTTAAACTTTCATTTAGTTAATTTGCCTTGCCTGTAAATAAATCACACTAGACATTATGCCTTTATAATTAAATAGGGTGAATGAGTGCACCACTACACACGCATTTATATTTAAAGTACAACAATTCATATTTTAATGCTAACAAAATACATAACATACAAAAAGAGGTATGTTCATAAACAACGACAACCCTATAGAATAGGAGCACACAGCTTCATATAATTGTTGCCACACCAGGAAAACTCTTATTTCAATTTTCTTCCCAATAATACCAAAATTATATTGTCCAAAAATTATTTAATTATACAAAAGGTGACCCTACTTGGGGCAAAAACCCCAGTCAACTTAATTCCTAGGAGCACAGTAAGGTGAGGGACTCATGGAGAGGAATAACAACACTGTTTATATTATTAACAATGCTGCTGCATCGAAATCAGTATCTTGTGAGTCTTCACTTCTTAAACCATTTTGGTCGCTGAATTGCTTTTGGTTAGCTGAGGCTCCCGACTTATGATTTAACTGGTAATACACACGGACGCTTATATGTCCGTACAGCTACACCGTAGTTGGCTATGGCACTGCATTGTGGGACTTGAAGTATCGCGGTGAAACATGGCTATATACTGTTAGGTGATAAAAAAAAAAAAAAAGTAAATTGCACGAGTGAACTACCATTTGTGTCATTTTCATGGGCAGATCAAGATGGTTAGAGTTCTTCTTTCGGTGTTTTCGCAGAGTGTCAGGTATTTTAATAAGTTGGTAACATGTCACGTGACCCATATGATCATCCCTTTTCCACATGTAACAACCCCGTTGTGTTGTGTACTCCACTTTGACGTAACATCCTGAAGTTGAGTTTACATTCCCTGAAGCTATATTAACGAACAACAGCGTCGTCACACCGTTGTACCTGCTGTAGCGACTTCCACCGTAAGTTAACCGACTTCCACGGACTTGTTAGTTCGCTATTTATACATTTAAATGTTTTCAGAAGGCGAGGCATCAAATCCCGTGTGGCGTATGTGTCCAAACAAAAAGCAAAATATAACTGTGATAGTGACGTTCATGTAATGTGCACGTCCTGAGGCCCAGCATATATCTTTGTGTCAACTGTAGTGGACTTTTGATTTTCATGTGTCATTTCACTCAATTTTGCAACTAAGTCCTGGTGTGCTCAGTAGAGGACATCCAAACCTTATATCTCATGTGTTTGGGTGGGATCAAATGAACTTTGCTTTGTTGCTGCGACAAAATTGAGAATGCAAAAAAATCAAAATACACGTGAGGAAAAATTACATATTTTATTGCTGTTTAAACAATATTAATCACTATAGTAGACATGCTTGAGTAAAATACTTTCTTTTGGCCAAAGATAAATATGTCGTTTGATTTTAATTTACACTTTTTAGTATACAATATTATATAATACTATTTATAGTTAATGATTCTGAGGTTCCCTTCAGTATTATTTTACAAATTAAACTTGAAATTATTGATTGATCATTGTTTTGGTAATGTACCAACATTTCTGGACTATGTGTAAACTTTGAACCTTGCACTTTATCTATGGAATTTTTATAATTTTTACGATGTTTTATGACAATTTGTTTTGTTAATACAGGTAATCAAAATGAGGACATTTGCACCTATATATATATATATATATATATATATATATATATATATATATATATATATATATATATATATATATATATATATATATATATATATATATATATATATATATATATATATATATATATGTGTGAACAAAACTGGATTTTTGCCTAATTTTAGCTAGTGCGGTTTATATTCAGGTGCGGCTTATAGTCCAGAAATGACAGTAGTTGTTGCGGTAATCCCTTCTGTTGAGAAATGTTAATAGACTAAAGTAAATGCCTTCAAAACCATACTGCCCAAAATAAGGCTCCGTTTTAAATCAAATTTAGGTCATCATTTTGCTGTGCCCTGCCTACCTAATGAGAATAAGCAGATAGGAAAATAAATGAATTGATGCATTTTGTGACTTGACATGTTCTTGTTATTCTCTTATTCTTTTCACCCTAGGTGTTTTTATTTTTTAGACCAGTCTGTCACTTAACAATGAATCGTTTCCTGGAAACCCTAAAAGTCATCCTGTTGTCACTATGGTTCAATGTGGAAGCCTTCATCCACTGCTTTATACCTAAGAAGAGGAAGAACATATCCGGTGAGGTCGTTCTAATCACAGGGGCTGGCAGTGGAATTGGCCGTCTTATGGCCCAGGAGTTTGCAGCTCATGGTACTACTGTGGTGTTGTGGGACATTAACCAGGAAGGCATGAAGGAAAGTGCCCGATTGGCCAAACAGAGTGGTGCCATTCGTGTTCACTACTATCTTTGTGACTGTAGTGACAAAAATGAGGTCTACAGAGTGGCAGACCAGGTAAGGATTGCCCTTTGATTATAATTTTAAACTTCTTGTAACTTGATTTTATTGAGCAATTACTTTAATAAAAGTTTTCAAACAGTATCAAGTACACAAATTTGAAGTCCTCATTCCGTCTATTTATTTTGTTGGGGGTGGGGTGGGGAGATAATTCCAAAAAGATGGTGCCCACTTTTTACATTACTGTTGCTACAACCTCAACAATTACTACTGCTGCTGAACTGAAATAATACGTATCTCTTAATCAAAACATTCTAATGCCATTGGTGTTAATTTATAATCAGTATTTGCTGTTATAGTGGGAAAAAAAAATCATTATCCTAATGCAGTGTTTCCTAATTCCTGGACCCCCTTACAGGTAAAGCGAGAGGTGGGTGATATCAGCATTCTAGTAAATAATGCTGGAATTGTGACTGGAAAAAAGTTCATGGACGCTCCAGATTCCCTCATCGAAAAGACAATGGAGGTCAACACCATGGCACACTTCTGGGTTAGTCACTTAACATGTCCATTTTAAATGCAGAGTGATAATATCTTACCTTTTGCTGTTTTAATGTCTATCTGCTGTGGCCAGAAGCTTACATTGCGTACTCATGATTTATCTTGAAGAAAATTGCACATGATGATTGTGATTTTTGGGTTGTTTTTTGTCTCCGTATTTTCCCCAACAGACCTACAAGGCATTCGTTCCTGCCATGATTGCAAATAATCATGGCCATTTGGTTAGCATTGCCAGCTCTGCAGGTCTCATAGGAGTCAATGGATTGGCAGGTACTGTATGTGTTCAAGTCTATTAATTTTATTGTATTGTGGTCTTCCTTTCCAATGCATACGCTATGTTAGTGGTTCTCAACTGTTGTGACCCTGGGGCAGATTTTGCTATTGATCATAAGTTGTCAGCCACTTTGATACAAATTACAAATAGAAGAGAAAGAAAATCTATTGTTAAAAAATAGCACTTGAAAACACAAGCAATTCATTTTTTGTTAATATACCTAATATATGCGTACTTACATGTTTACAAAGTCACAAGGTTAAAAGACTGCAAGAAAATGAATGACTACAGTGCAAATGTGAACATACACAGACCAAACATTAAACAAATAAAATAAGCATTAATGCAAATAATAACTACAATAGTAACCTTACTTCCATCTATTGCCTTTTTAATCATACTTTTTATTTGCACAATAAGTGATGAAGTAGTCATTTTTCCTCAAATCGTGCAGTGGTAGCAGTTTTGAATGGACCGAGGATTCTTCAACAACAACGACGTCACTTCAATCCAAAGTGTCAAGTTTTGGTTGTAGTTCTCGGCTGCAAATACAGCAGCCTGCTGCTCGAGATAGCCAGCTGTCATGTCCAAAGGGCTGTCAAGTCTAAAGGCAACAACATCCACAATTAGTTTTGTGCGTTTAGATGTCAAAAGTGCTGTTGCTGTTGAGGTTCGATGGAGAAAAAAAAAGATTATGCGCCTGACACGTACAAGCAAAAGTGATACGTGTGCAGCTTTAAAAACCAGCTTAACTGGGAAAATATAGCACTCAGCCTCTCTATATACTGCAATTCTGAACACGCTATTGAACCATGTTATTTCCGAGTCCTTTCTTTTGCCATTGATTGTTGTGCACATGCTCATACGTGTTCCTCAGTGACGCCGGGTACTTACATTACGATCCTGTCACTGCCAACACAGGCTCTTGCTATGCACTTTGCTCCCATCTTGATTTCCCAATGCTTCCTTAGATAACTATAACTTTACCATTCTACCCTTTGATCGATATGGAAGAAGATTATCCAACTCTTTCAGATGACTCCTCATATAATTCCCTCAAATTTAGTGAACAGATGCTACGACAGCTGTCATACAAATATAAAAGCAGCCAAGCAGTCGTTAACATTTACAGTCTCAATTTCGTTTGGAAATGTTGATGTTTATCTTGCCTCCAATGTGTTTTCTAAATACTGTAAGAGGAAGTCACTTTGAGGTTTGATCTATTATTTTGGGCAAAGTGTTCTCTCCAAAAAAGTTCATCATTGAGGTCTGTCTATGTGACGCACTGCTGCATTAGCACAGATGTCTGTATTAAAAAGCAAAGTGCTGGTAACTGAGGGTAGCTCATCAAACAGCCAGTGGCATCAAGCAATGCTGATGCAGTTTGTCTGTTTAAATCAAGAAATTGTTGGCATCATAAATTTGCTGCATCTGTCTAGTAATGTCTGCCATTGATTTTTTTTTTTTCATCCACTGAACATTTCAATCATATTATTGTTGTTTAAGCCTCTGCGTAAATTTAATGGTTTAATCCAAACTCATTTTAATCCCGCAAAACTGAGCGATTGCTTGACCAAAGCAATTCTAAATGTAATAGATATCTCATGTTACTTTTCTAATGTGTCCCCCCCCCCCAACAACTTGATCTGACCTATGTTGCTTGTTTGAATCACCTTTTTCTTGCAGACTACTGTGCCAGCAAGTTTGCAGCAGTAGGTTTTGCAGAATCCGTGGGTTTGGAACTCCTGGCAACAGGGAAAGATGGGATCAAGACCACCATTGTTTGCCCATACTTCATCAATACTGGAATGTTCGATGGATGTCAAACTAAGTAGGTGTCTTTACAAGATCTTAATGATGTTAACATGTAAAAAAAACAAAAAAAAAACATGTTTTGCACATTATGTACTAATAATTATATTGCACATTTTAACTAAATATTTCTCAATGCTGAAATGTTCGATAATAACTTCCCTAATTAAAGAGGAAAAAATAATGGCTAAAAATAATGAATCACCATTCTGTCCAAAACCTAATGAAAATGCTGCGTCCTTCCCTCAGTCTTGTTAATGGTTCGTTATCCACCACCAAACGACTTTGAGACACAGACTGACTTCTTGGAATGAATGGAGCAAACACAATTCATAGTTGGAAATGCATCTGTGATGGATTGCATAACTAAATACAGATAAATCAGGGGATTGCTGTTTTACCATAGCTTGTCTTCAACAGATGGCCAGGAATTCTCCCAATTCTTGATCCAACTTTTGTTGCCAAGAAGATCCTCCAGGCTGTCCTCACGGACCAGGTCTATCTTCTGTTGCCCAAGAGCATGTACATCATTGCTGGACTTAAGAAGTTAGTCCCTACAAGTTTCATTTTTTCCTTTGTAATATTCACCAAGTACATTCTAACAACTTGGCATGTATCCTCAACGCAAGATTTTGGTTTTTGATCTTGTGTGTGGTTTTGTGACAGTAACAGAACAGCAGATGTCCTGTTCTTTTTTATTATTATTATTATTATTATTTATTTTTTTATATCCCTGGAGGCATTTTACACATTACCATGCGATTCTGTCTGGCTACACTACTCATGAACCTACAGGGCTATTTAATTCTGGATTCAGTTGGGCCAAATTTTTTGGGTTGGTTCTGGTCTGCATTTGGCGTGTCCTGCCTTACAGTCTCCAATCACTCCCAGATTAATTTAATAGTCGATTATAGTATAGTCGATAGTGCGTCAGTGTGTTATAAAACAATTTTACCAAATAATTTTTATGAACCAGTTATTTTTATTTGGCATTGTTTAGAAATACTTTTTATATAGGCTTCACTCTAACATGTCTACGGATACAAATCCATCCATCCATCCATCCATCCATCCATCCATCCATCCATCCATCCATCCATCCATCCGTCCATCCTTTGAAAAAACATTCTCTCTGGACACACACACACACACACACACACACACACACACACACACACACACACACACACACACACACGCATATCGATACTATATGGTGAACCTCAAAGTAATATAAATGATCAGGTTTCTGACTTTGTGGACCTCACAGCTCGTTTTGGCCATGATGATGGGTGACTCATTGAACCTATTAGCGCAGCCACCACACATCGTGCCGCTATAATTGTTGGGGTAATGGCGGCCCTACACATGGAATTGTTCTGTTCATGACACACAGAAAGGGGTTACAGTGGAGTGGTCATTTTTAGTTGAGTTATTTTCCTGCTGCTGTTGCTCCTTTACAGCACAAATCTACTACAAATCTTATTGTTTTGATTGTGGGGGTGCATGACAGTAATTGAAAATGAGGATAAGACACGAGACAATTTAAGGAAACTGTTTAAATAAAGTTTTGGATTTAGGCAAAGGTAGGAGGTGGCAAATGGGGGATCAAGGCATTTGAAAAAGGTGGCAGCTGCCTCTGCTTGCCACCCTGTAAACCTGCCCATGTATTCTTTTATGAATAACTTGTCTATTCAATACAGTTGTTTTTGAATTGAACACTTTCTCAAGTTATCTTCTCGCCTTGTTCTTGTTTTCTTTATTTGGTCCATTTGTCTGAGGACAGAGCCATTATTCTTTATTAGAAAGCTTTCCTCTCTGGAACACAGCACATACAAATGGATATAGTGCCTCGTCTGTCACCTCTGTTAATTTCACATAAAAGCCTTTGTATTCAGGCTTCTAATAATGTGTTTTTTTTTCTATTAACTATTATTGTCTTTCTTCACTTTGAAGGAAGTCATTGTTAGTCAAATGTCAGTCATCCAAAAGCTGGAAGCATTGACTGATTTTTAGAAGGGAGGCATTGTTTTTGCTGTGAGCAACACCTTACAGAAAAACATCCTTTGATGCGCTGCCATTAAAATCATCTTGACTGAATTACATTGGAGTGATTGGATAAACCTGATATACCTAGTACATTATCCAGATGGAAAATTGAGCCGGATGAAAAGAAAACCATCGAAATGTGGGTATTTGATCTAGCATTAGTCTCAACACATTGGCAGGTTCAGCAGGTTCGTTTATGCATTGCTGTTTGTTGTGCAAATTGGTAATTAAGTGTAACTTGGTATGCTGAGTCACAATATATTCACTTGGGAAAGAAAAATGGACTGCACCAAGAAGTTAGGTCAATTTAACCCAAGTTTGGGTTGTTTTGGGGAAAAAAAAAAATTGTTGGGTTGTTTTGGGTCATATTGAAAAAATAATAATAATTTTGATTTTCAAGTGTTGAGTCGAGAATGAAGCTCAGGGAATGATAAAGAATTAAAAAGTAGTATTTGTTTCAAATGGCCACAATATAAAATAACTAACACATTAATGTAAGCATTATTTTTTTCATTTTTTTTTTTATTTCAAGAACTGTTGGAAATGATGAAACTAGGAAAAGAAAAACACTCCTGGGAAGTTACACCACATTTGCTTAGCCACAGCAATTTTTTTCTTTCTTTCTTCAAAGCAAGCAAATGGCTCACGTAGAGCCCAGCCCGGGTTAAAAAGCTTCAGTTGCTTTCCTCATTCATTTTAAGGAAGAGGAACAAAATGTAATATTAAATATTGCCGATGTTACCTTGAAATAAATTAAATAAACATTAATGTCGCCTTGTTTGTAGAATGACCCTACCCCCCCAGAAGTCAACATGACTTGTTAAACATTAACTAGTAGGACATGGTATGTTTACTCAAATTGATACAAAACCAATGTCCACAAAACTTTGTAGAGGAATAATGCTGCATGAATGATCAAACAGTTACATTTCAACATCCAATTATATCCATTTTGGTGACGATCTGGAGAAGTGCGCATTTCTTTGTCTGTCTGTCTATGAAGTGGACTGTGCTGTTATTTTTACGTTGAACTGATTTCCAGAATTCATTTTTGTTTTTGTGTTTTTTGTCATACACAGTATTCTCCCGATGAAGCAAGGCCTCCTGCTTGGTCACTACTTGGGTGCCTTCAACGTGATGGATTCATTCCAGGGAAGAAACAGAAAAAAAGACTAAGGACAGAGGAGAGAGATAAAAGTGCAGGGAATGATGCCAGAAATGAAAAGATGATTATGTTCTACATTGTGGCAGAATTTTCACAGAGTAGCTACCTCCTATCAGTGGTTCAAGAGATCTTTCAAATTAAGTCCTATTTGCTTTCAAACAGTGTGGAGCAGAGGTACCAAGCTTTTTGAGACACAGCTACTTGTGTACCGATCAGTGTGAAGGCTTACCAATTTGATAATACATTTCATCTCATTACCATTATTAGTTAGTATGTGTTGTTAATGACATGCATTTCAAGACACTGATCATTTTAATGTCTCACAATAACAGATAAATTCTTTTTTGCATACATTTCTGCCAGTGTCCACTTTTTTAAGTGATATAAATTCCTACAGCAGTGCTTAATATTTTTGCATTATCATTTTATTTTTTTCCCTTTTATACTATATGGTGAACCTCAAATTATAAACAAAATCTTAGTTCTGCATATATTTACTTATAATCATCTGTTTTGTTTATGTTTATTCCATTTTGTCTTCTCACTTTTACCGTTCACCCAGAAATTTTTCATTTGAAATGATTGAATGTGAGTGGAATCTTGTACCAAGCCTTTCCAGATCCAGTTCCTCCTTGCACTGATTTAAATTGTGCTAAACAAATAATTCCTAGAAAATCACAATGTGCTTTCACTGTTTAGCTATTTCTGGAACAGCTCCGCGGGCTACTCCTCTAAATGTTAAATAGATGGCACTTACAATGTGGCAAAAAGGTATTAAGTTAGTTTAGTCTCCCATTGTGCAAGATATCCCACTTAAAATTACAAGAGTTCTTATCAAAGTTACACTTCAACTGTGAGTTACTTCAATCCTTATTTTTCACCATAAATTCCCTAAAATTCCTTAAATCGGTCAGTTTGGTGCCTTAACTGCTTTACAATACCTCACATTCACACATCAATGAGAGGCAATTGCCAGGTCCACTGGGAGCAATTTAGCGCTCACTGCCTTGCTCAAGAACACATAATTATGGTCACCTGAGTTGAGGGTTGAACCCACAACCTTAAATTTGGGAGACCACCTCGCTACCGCTGAGCCACGTCAATCTAGACTTAAAAAAAAAAAAAGTTGTGATTTGTAATTGAATTTCTGAAATATATTGATAAAATACGAGAAATAATTTAGTGTAACTGACTTCGAAGCAGTTGAATTGTACTTGCTGATTTTTACAGCTGTATTATGTTTGTAAAAATTAATTTTAATAAATCTTTGAAATTATAATAGTTATAGTCTCTTTTACTTTAGTTATATATACGTATGTATATATCTATATGTATATATGTATATACAGTATATGTATATATGTGTGTGTATATTATTATTGTACATTACTTTGATTATAACTGATCCAAATGAGAAAATTGTTAGGAATTTCAACCAGAAGCAGCTTGTTGTTAGCCAAGAGAATTTGCCATATTGATTTCAGCTACTTAACTGGATGTGAGGCAGAAACACACTCAATGGTTCGATTCCTAACATGAACAATGGTTTCAACACTATCATTATTATTTTTATTATTATTATTATTATTATTATCCTGCAGTGTTGTCAAATAGCTGAGGTCATAAATGCAATTATGACAAAGATGGCTACTGCACATGATTAGTTCCAGCAATATTTCACTTCTGTATTAACAGTCACCTGAAGATGATACTGAACTTTGTCCAAACTGCATTTTGAGATAAACAATATAAAAGTGAAAGCTATTTTGACCTCCCAAACTCCGTAAAAAACAAAAACATCCTAGAGACACAGTGAGCAACATATGCCAGTTCTCAGCAATACAACAGGCAAAGAGATTACTACTCTCAGCTGGATTCTGAAATGTTCCTACTCATGACCGACCACAGCTCCACAGGCTTTCTCTGACTAAAATGTTACACAACATCATTCTGACAGCTGTTGCTTTTTAATACAGTACATCTGCAAAACGTGCTTACATTTGAAAGAAAACTATGTATAGCATACAGTCCCTATGACTTTTAAGTAAATCCTAAATATTTTAAAACCCAATTATTATCCTTTTTCTACAATGAAAGGTTCTCATTAATACCGAGAACAATTTAATCATTTGAAATAATGATTTTATTGCACCCCGGCAACCCTGCACAAGATAAGCAGTGTTGAGAATGTATGTTTGAAACAATAGCTGTTAATGTCTCCATCAATCTACAAGACCGCTGAAATTCTAGTAGGAGAAAATATTCTGCATTTGCATATACTGCAACCGGGGATTTAATTTAGACTCATGAAATACAGCAGATTAAGTTATGATCTTGTAAAAGAGTAAGCAATAGGCCTCTGCCAATCTTTCAGAATTTCACACGGTACCCTCTTTTAATCCTGGGTGGGGCACTACTGCCATCGCATGTTATTTTTCTGTAAGGCACTCTGGAAAGAGATGGTTTGTGATGTGGCTCAAGACACCAGAGCCGCTACTTAATAAACGCAAAACATTGGATTCACAACAAAAAAATAAAATAAAATAGGGTGTGAAATTTTCTTGAAAAAAAATAACGTTTTTTTATTTCCCACTTAGAAATTCTAAGTACATTTCACAAGAGTCTTTCTGAGTAAATTTGACTAAGAATGTAAATCTCCTGTCTTATTTTGTTTGTCGTGACCGATTTTATTTTTATTTTTTTGTATTTAATGGTAACCATTTATTAATTCATACTATTTTGCATGTTTTTACAATTTTTAATGTAAACATGTAATAAGAGAGGGCCAATACTTTTCCACAGCACTGTATATTCAGAGCTTCATCTTGTGACACGTTGAACAGCAACCCTGAAAATATCCCGCACTACTTTTGCAGCTGCTGATGAGTGATGTGCTTTTTTCCACATACAGATAAAAGCACTCTTTTTCCAGCTGCGCTTCGCTGCACTTTCCGTGATGACCCTTTTGATGCTGCTTTATCCACCTCATTGGTGGCAATCAGGGTGAGAGCGTGAGCTGCACACCGTTGATGAAGGGAGAGGAATAAATGAAGCTCATTTCATCTCCCTCAATTTCCAGAACAATGTCCGTATCCGAGAATCGGAATCCATTGTCAAAGTCAGCCAGTGCTGCCTCTTCAGTTCTTTTAGTCATGGAAAGTTACTCAAGTTGTCCATAACAGTAGTTCCTATTTTTTGTGGCAACTTGTAGTCTGTATGTATTTCACATATTTATGCCGTAAAAGTATGCCGTCCACTCAACATATATGTATCATATATGTATCTTGTTGGGAAATACTGGATTATGGTGACAGGTGAGTCAAGTCAAGTCAAGTCAAGTTTATTTGTATAGCCCTAAATCACAAGCAGTCTCAAAGTCTTCACATAGACAAACAATTGACAATTATTCTCAAAGCATCCCCTGATCTTGAGCTCCCCAAAGGACAAGGAAAAACTAAAAAAAAAAACTACCAGGGGAAAAAATGAGAAACCTTGAGAAGGGACCACAGATGGAAGGATCCCCCTTTTAGGATCACCAGGCTGCAATGGGTGCAAGGTGGACGTAGTATTAAGTAGAGAGGGAGCTTGAGAGGGAGAGACACACACAAACATACATGCAGAGACGCATTATCTACAACCCTGTTCATCCTTCTCAATGTCTTCTGGCTGTTGAACCACCATGACACCACAACAGTACGTATCCAGAAACTCAATTGCTGTTCAAGCCAAAACCAGGACAGTCAGTGGAGCAATACATCCGGATACCTGTTATGGTGAGTAACAGACCTGTTTTCACTGTAAGGGACATCCAGTAACATATCACAAGTCACAATCTTCAAAATAGTAAAAGCTAGTTAAAATAGTTTCATGAACATTATTGGACTAATTAATGTTTATGTAGATTTTTTTTTTCTGCAATATTTAAAACTGTCTTTTTGCTTGCGGGTATTGTTTAGTAATAGGAACTTAATGCTTGCAAAGTCCCGATATTACCAATACTGGTTAGCTGACATTTTCCAAAAGTATATATATCCAGACTTTGAAATTTTCTATTTTCAAATCAGATGGCTAGGCTCTAGCTCTGACTCTCATTGCTATATGTGGTAGCACTTTGTTACGGTTTTAAAATGCACTATATAAACATGCTTGTATTGTATTGTCATGTATTATATTGTACTTTCATGGGATTTTTTTTATATTGCGTTTCAAATTCAACAATAATTTTTACAAAATGCCAAATTACAACACTAATGACCACAACAGTAGTGTTAATGCTGAGACCAGTTGGTCCTATTTCAGTCATCAATAGGATAAAGATTAACACAAGAGAGTATTACTCTTCGGTAATGCCATCAGATTAACTGAGGTCAGTCTATTTCAACAAGGTGCTGATGCTTCTGACTTTGCATTAGTTACTGAATTGCTGTTGACAGTAAAACCTGTACATATCATCCAGAGGGTCTATATACAGTGTTGAGAAAATTCATTTTCCATTACCTTTGACTTGGCTCTGGATCATTTACCTTTGTCAATCATTTGTTCCATCAAAGTCAGGTTCTTAATTATCTTCTGGGATCTTGAGATTTTCCCATTAATATCACAATTAATTTTTTTTACCATTTTAATTTTCTCAGGTGAGCCACACAAGTTTGATCCTTTCTTCAAAGGTCCAGTCCACAGAAGGTTAGCCAATGCTTCATCCTCGTGTCTATTTTAATCAGAGGTTGGGGGGCTGAAGTCATAACTTGACTTATAAATGAACCATATCACTTGACAAGTATTATGTGTATGTATGTTTATTATATTAGTAATTTCACATTTTAGTGACCCAAGTTGGTCATACATTAAGTTACATTGGTCATACATTAACAAAGCCAAATGCGCTACAATCAAACCCTGCACCTCAGAACGATGAGGCGGTCATGCTCATTTTTCTCAATTATTTGTCAAATAACCTTCAGGTTTGAGCTATCTGATGCAGCAATCTCTAATATTATCTTGCTTTCAGAAGTGCTAGCGAGAGATGGTCTTAAAAAATGGATGATGATTTTCTCCTGTCCCAACAGAAGCGGCACGGATGTCTTATGCTGTTGGATCTTCGTCCTTGCCATTCTTTCCTATGTGGCCATTGGAATAGTGGGTGAGTCAATCACTTCCTTAGTGGTTGTGCAGAAATTAAAATGTCAAATGAAGTGTAAATGAAAGTTCATCCAGTAATTATTTCAATAATACCCTTGTTTCAATTTTTGTAAAATAATGACTCCCTTTATTCAGCCTGGTTACATGGTGACCCCAGGAAGGTGCTCCATCCAACAAACAGCTATGGCGAGTTTTGTGGTCAGATGGGAACCTCCAATGCGTGAGTTATTCATTTCACCTGACTTATTATGAATGTCACATCAAAAGCCTTCACATTACCAGAGCAATGATATTGATCTATTTGCAGGAAGAGGCCCATTCTCTTCTATTTCAACATTTTGAAATGTGCCAATCCTTCTATTCTAATTAACCTACAGTGCCCAACAACACAGGTAATAACTACAAAACTGTTCCATCAGTTTTTGCGATGGGCTAGGCCAGTAGTACCAAAGTTCAGTCCTCAAGAACCCCGAGCGTGTTCTAGGTTAGGGTTGACTGCTCAGTTGGTTTAAAAATCCAAATTGCTCAAGAAGTTCACAAACTTTTGCTTGTGAATAACATCATGTGCCTTCAGATGTGTGTCTCAAAGTGCCCCGACAAATTTGCGACTTATACTGAGATGCAGCTGGAACACAAACTTGGCAACAGTGACTGGCAGTATTACAGACAATTCTGCAAACCTGGCTTTAACAACCCCAACAAGGTACCGATTACAATCTATGTTGATTTTATACAGTTCCTAACTGTACTTTTACATATTGAATCAAGATCTGGTTAAAAAAAAAATCAGGGTGTGTCACACACTTGTGACGAATTCATTCACCAAAACATATATGCACCTTTTTTACACTTTTTATTGGCCTTTTTTTTCCTTCATGTTTCTGTTTGGGTTCTTCTAGCCAGTATCTGAGGTTCTACGAGATGAGGATTGTCCCTCGATGCTTGTGCCAAGTAGACCATGTAAGGCAGACATTTTAATAGTTGGAATATGAAAATGTGAATTTTTTTCTCACAAAAATTCAACCTTGTTTTTTTGACACCACTGTATATTACATCATGTTTGTGTGTGTGTGTGTGTGTGTGTGTGTGTGTGTGTGTGTGTGTGTGTGTGTGTGTGTGTGTGTGTGTGTGTGTGTGTGTCTCAGTTCTTCAGAGATGTCTTCCAGATGTCATCACTCTTAATGGCACTGTGACAGTGGCAAATAAAACACGGTTCAAAGACTCTCTTGAAACAGCACGCAGCGCTAATGAACTCCAAAATGCTGCCAAGTATTGTCTATTTTCTACTATTTTACACAATTTTACACAATCTTTTTTTATTTCACATTTGATTTGTCTGATTTAACAAAATTTTCACTGTATTCCAAGTTGTTAGGCATAAGCAAGCATTTTATTAAACACGCCACCAAGTTTGATTTTGCTGTGAATTGCACAAGAACTCGCCTTCTGGCATTGTTTTGTTACAAATCGCTCAAGAACTTGATTAAGTGAGGACTGACACGAGACACGTTGTGTCTGTAGCGGCAATATTAAATCCACAAGATGGCAAAATTATTTTTAAAAAAACACACACACACAAGAGCATAACTTCAAGAAGAAACAGACAGGTGGATTTTATACACAATACCAGAAAACCTTAATAGGGGGACATTGCTTCAATATTTGCCCCTCTGTGAAGGGTATGGATTTTGCAGAACAGGTACACAAGGTTTGGGACCACTGTTAAACTAATATCTGAAGTAAAACTAGATTGACACGTTGGAATTTGGAAATATAATAATGACAACTCTTATTGATTACACTCTAATTGTTTGCATTTTCCATGGAATTCAGAACAAGTTGTTTTATAACTTAAATGACCTCTGTCTTTTTTTGCAGTGGAGTAAGAGGACTAGTGGATACTCGGGAGATGGGCTTGAAGATAGTGGAAGATTATGCTAAATCTTGGCCATGGATTGTTGTGTAACTACAACCAAACACACACACACACACTGGATTTAAATGGACAGAATAGTTTCTCTGTAATTTTGATTTACTTTGACAGCAAGTGATGAATAATTTAATGATGTGTTTTCTCAATGGCTTCTCTGTCCTGCTGTTCCAACTCGTGTTTTTATTTTTATTTTGTCAGAGGTCTTCTGGTGTCCTTGGCATTAAGTTTCCTCTTTATAGTGCTGCTGAGATTCACAGCCGGGCTGATGTTGTGGTTTACCATCATAACCGTCATGCTGCTTGTGGCATATGGCATGTTTTATTTTTTATCCATCCCTCTTTATCGCTCTCTAGCTCTCTTTCCAGCTCTCTAGCTTTCTCTAGAGCTCTCTAGCTAGCTTTTTAGCTCTATTACTAGCTCTCTCTCTCTAGCTTTCTCTAGAGCTCTCTAGCTAGCTTTTTAGCTCTATTACTAGCTCTCTCTCTCTAGCTCGCTCTCTAGCTCTCTATCTAATGTATTTATCTGGTAAATATTGTAACCTGACCAGTGTGGCATTCAACATCTCATTCAAAATGTTTGCACGATTGTAGGTATGTGGTACTGCTCTGTGGTGTTACTCCGACTCGGACACAATCAAGGTTCTGATGTATCTATCGTGGAAGTCGGACTGCAGACAGATCTCAAAGTCTATCTACAACTCAGAGAAACTTGGATCATTTTTTGTAAGTCATCTTTTCCTTTTATCATTTTGTTTACGGTATATTTTCTTTTTTGTCTTTTGTCGTAGTCTGAATCTTGAATTGTAGTGATTTGTCATATCATTTGTCATTTGTCCTGGAACACAGAAATGGGTTATTTTTATTTGCCAAATTTAATCTAAACTAACTATCCTCTAGGTATTAAGATAAATGCGTTCAACTACATAACCAAACAATTAACGCAAGAACACATTTTAGTGTCATGGTTGTTATTGCTTCATTCTTAGTGACATCTCTTGGAGTGACAGAGGTTTCAATTGTGTTGATACTGGTCATCATGAGGAGGAGAGTCACGTTGGCCATTACCCTGCTCAGAGAGGCAAGCAAGTATGTAAATCATGATGTGCTTTAAAAAAAAACAATGGAATTTATGACTTTTATTATTTATTTGATTTGTCTTTTGCAGAGCCATCGGCCACGTCACGTCGACCCTTTTTTATCCGGCTGTAACATTTTTGTTGTTGACTGTTTGTATTTCCTACTGGGCTGTTACTGCTGTGTATCCTTGAGAAAGGGTCAAATATGACCATTCTATACATCTGCAGGTGTGAAAAATCTCTAGGGATAGTCCATTTTATTCAATATTGTGTTTCAAAAAATGACGATTGGCTCATGACGAACAAAAAGTGATATATTCCAAGCCTTTATTTATTTCAGTGTTGATGATTACGGAAGAAAAATACAAAATTTGAAAAAATCGACATCAACAGTTCAGCACAGTTCAGTTTGCTGTAGAGTCAGCAGTCGAAAGCCTACTAAACCAGAATGAGACTATTTAAAAGCTGAGAAAAAAATCTGGATTTTTGTTTTGTTTTAACTCGCTGAAAAAAAAATGGGCCAAAGGGAGCGTACAATGTTAAATTTGGTCATATTTATGGATATTTTTAGTTTTTTCAGCTTTAATGGTAAAAATTCATACAAAAGAAGGCTTGAAATTTCATTTTGTCAAGTGACATGATGGTTTGCTGTGGCTTAATCATGCTTCTGGTTTGATACATTACATTTATGTTGTTTATGCTCTGCTTTGTCATTATTGCCAATATCACTCAGTTTATAATTCTTTAACCGGAACTCTCAATCAGCTACTTAGCATCCTCAGGTGATGCCATATATAGAGTTATGTCCCCTGATGTGAGCTGTCCACATTCCAACAGCACTTGCAATCCAAAGGTAACAGTATATTGTTTTCTCTTGTCAGTTCAGAGATTGTTTTCAACCAATTTCTATCATAAAGTGTTATTTATAAAGCATTTTCTTCTTTTCTTTTTTTCTTCTCTCGATTTCATGTGATGCATCCAAATGTATTTATTTTACAAATAGGTGAACATATTGAAACAACACAATTGTTTTTGTCTTAATCTTTGCAGTAACACTATTACCTTGTTTTCATCCATGCATGCCCTCACATCATAGAATAGATCTTTATTGTCAGTCACATGTACAACGAAATTTAAAAGTGCCAACCGATCAGTGCAAAAAAATAAAAAAAGATACAAAATACAAGCTAAAGGTCTATACAAACTAAAACTACACAAAAGAACATACACAAACAGGTGACATGTAATTGCACACCCCCCGTATTTTTGTTAAAAAAGATATCCAATTGCACACCCCCATATTGCATAGAGCTATTTTTCTGCTCGTTAAAGCAGATAATTATTTTTTTAGCGGCATTTAGTGTGACTACCGCTGTAGGGTAAAAACTGTTGGCAAATCTGCTAGTCCTTGATCTAATTGATCTGTAGCGTCTGCCTGATGGCAACAGTTCGAAAAGGAAGTGGCCAGGGTGGGAAGTGTCCTTCAGAATGTTCTGTGTTTTTCATAGACTTTCAACAGAAGCAACATATCCAAAGAAACATCCTGTGAGGGTTCTCAGTGCCTGTTTGCATTTTATGGAGGAGAGACACCCTACCATCGTTACAATTTCCTACTACAGATTTCCAACTTGCTGATGTTTCTCTGGCTGGTTAACTTCATCTTGGCCCTGGAACAATGCACTCTTGCTGGAACATTTTCCAGTTACTACTGGGCTAAGAGGAAGCCCGAGGATGTCCCTCCCTGTCCATTGTTCTCGTCCTTCAGCAGGGCAATCAGGTCAGAAAAATTAAAAGATGTTTTCTAAAAATCTCCAAACCAAAATGCAGGGAAAAGATAAGGTATGGCATGGGTGTAAACGAATCTACAAAAAAAAAAAAAAACTTATTGCAAAAGGACAAACATGAATAGCAGAATCAGAAATTAAGGTCCCAAAAAGTGAGGAACAGCGAGAATTAAAAGCAGAGGCAAGGGGAGTAGAACTGACGACACCTGTTGGACACAGACATGACAAGCAGAAATGGAAGGAAAAGAGAGGAAAGTTAAAACAACAAAGCAAAACACAAAATAATAGAAAAAACAAAATAAAGACCCAATCATAAAATTCAAGAACAATAAAAACATAAATTATATAAATAAATTAATAATAATAATAAAAATAAAATCAGACCCAAACAAAGATTGGCAGAAAAAAATGTGAACCTGGACTACTAATTTTCCAGACTGAAATAATTTACCTATGATATAATTAAAGAGTTTTTTTATTACATTGATAATTTATTTACTATCATGTGTCGCTCCTTTTTTTCTTTTTTACAACCCCCTTACTTAAGTGCACCATAATACGTGTCAAGACAATAAGACTGCAATCATCCCAACATAAGGAGAGTTATTACAGCAATAAAATGTAATAATTTGCACATTGAACTGCTGTTCTTCCTGTGAGGCGACATTGTTAACTACAAACTACACGTACTGTTAACCCCACCTCTCTCCTTTAGCTCTACTTTTACCAGTGTGAAACAATGTAATGGCTTCTGTAGCAATAACTAACTCTCATTAACTTTCGATTGTGTTTTCTACAGGTATCACACAGGGTCTTTGGCATTTGGGGCTCTCGTTCTCTCTGTTGTCCAGCTTTTTCGAATTACACTGAAATACTTGGAGAAGAATTTAAAAGGTTTACATATTACACAAATGTCAGTGTGACACTATCAAGTGAAACTTTTCATCTGTTAGTATCCCCAATTATATTGTTTGTGTCTTTGTAGGACTTGACAACAGCCTGTCTAGGTTTATACTGTGCTGTCTGACTTGCTGTTTCTGGTGTTTGGAAAAATTCCTTCGCTACATGAACCGAAATGCTTACATAATGGTTAGTTTCCTAAATTGTGTGTTCGCTATCTTGTGTCATAATCATCTGGATAATGCTGTCATTGCAGACATGTATGTGTGATATGTATATTTTCCGTTAGGTGGCAATCTATGGCAAGAACTTCTTTAGGTCAGCTCAAGACGCCTTCTTCCTTCTCACGAGGAACATGGTCAGGTCAGCCTCTGTTCAAACACGCACACAGAGTGAGAGTGAGAGTGAGAGTGAGAGTGAGAGTGAGAGTGAGAGTGAGAGAGAGAGAGAGAGAGAGAGAGAGAGAGAGAGAGAGAGAGAGAGAGAGAGAGAGAGAGAGAGAGAGAGAGAGAGAGAGAGAGAGAGAGAGAGAGAGTGACCGAGAGAGAGAGAGAGCGAGAGAGAGAGAGAGAGAGTGTGAGTGAGAGTGTGAGAGAGAGAGAGAGAGAGAGCGAGAGAGAGAGAGAGAGTGAGAGTGAGAGAGAGAGAGAGAGAGAGAGAGAGAGAGAGATTTTTATATATATATATATATATACATACACACATCCGTATATATATATATATATACGGATGTGTGTATGTATATATATATATATATATATATATATATATATATATATGTACATATATCTTTTACAGGGTTGCAGTTGTGGACAGAGTGACTGATTTTCTGTTGTTTTTGGGAAAAGTAATGATAGCAGGAGGAGTTGGTAAGTCATGAATAATGGCCCCTGCAGCAATTCATGATTTATGTTTCATGTGGAGCATAACACAAACAGGCAATTTGTTCTCTCATCTGCGTTTCAGGTGTTTTAATGTTCCTTTTCTTCACAAAGAAAATCACCCTTTTCCAGGAGGAAGTACCCTATCTCCATTACTATGAGGTTCCTCTCATGGTAGTTACAAGCAGACACATGCACAAATATACTTTATATAAAAATAAAATGATAAAATAGTTACTTTTGAAATCAGAGGGTAGTAAAACATTTTACAGTTAATTAAAAATGAAGACAATTTGCCCAGGTTTGCGCCAAACTTCTCCTTATCAAATTGTCTCTTTTACAAGCCAGTTTAAGATCAATATGTTTGCAGCTTTTATTTTAGAGTTGCTTTGAGAGGAGTATGTCTAATAATATTTGTTTTAGTTATGAATGAAAACATGTTCAAGGATGCAACAGTATGCGTTTGCTTTTTTCAAGGATGATGAACAGTTATTGTTTTTTGTTTTTTGTATCAGACAACGATGGTGGGTGCCTACCTGATTGCTCATGGTTTCTTCAGTGTTTATGCCATGTGCGTCGACACATTTTTCCTTTGTTTCTGTAAGTAAATCACCTGTATATTTAAATATTCACTTTCATCCATTGTTTTGGAGCCTGTCCATGGGCAACTATAATCAGGGAGCCACTTCACAGGCAACCATTCTCCTGTTTATAGTGTTCAAATAAGCTAACATAATTACAATACAATACAATCCAACTTTATTTATATAGCGTATTTCACAACAGCTGCACCTGTAACACTAACAGCACTTTTTTGAAAAAAAAAAAGTGCAGTTTCTACAAAAAAACAAAGCAGTATATTGAAAAAACAATTAATCTTGTCTCCATTCTCCCCTTTCCTTTTTATGAACTATTTAGGTGACGACTTGGAGAGGAATGATGGTAGCTTAGAAAAACCTTTCCTCATGTCACCTGAATTGTACAGGATTCTTGGAAAATCCTCCCGGTCATGTTGAACCCAAATATTGCTGTGAGAACTGTGGGAGAAAAACAGACTTTTTAATGTATGAATACATTCTCATGTTTCACTGTATTGCAATGAGCCTCATTAGGTGCGTGATACAGAAACCGATTGCCAAATTTTCCACACAAATAAATAGAGCTACTCTGCTTCTGATCAGGAATTTGTAACACTCTTGAAATCCTTAGTTATGTTCCATTTAAAATGAATTACATTGACTCTGTTTTGTAAAATTTCTCAAAATCAGTTCTTTGGATTCCCGTTAAAATTATTTCAAGACCAAATTTTACAAGCCCGCTATGGTCTAGGCTTCTAAGGAGTCAGCTTAGATTCAGATGGGTTCAATCTTATGGACTGGTGGGGAATTGTGGACAGGGTGGGCTGTACCCAAGTACAAGGATGATTCTTTTGGGGTAGTGGTTCATAGTCAAGATACAAGTACATAAAATAAAAAAATAGCATTCTGATCAATTGCTGACTACTCCATTCAAAAGCAAAATTACCGACTTACATAATGAAGAAACATGCTAAAATGGTCTGAACTTACAATTGAAATTAGTGATCACAGCAAAGAACAGGAGGAAAACAAAGCTTCTTCTGTGACGCACTTTATTTGTTGAACTAATGAGGTGCTGCTCTCCAAAGGCTAACAACTAATTCCCAATTGGTTTTCAGAGCCACACTTGTCTATGTTGTAAACAAAAAATGTGAAGCCCACCACAGTAAAGATGTATGGCAGAGCTGCATGTGTGTGATTTGTTTTTGTTTATTCAATAAAAAAAATAAAAACAAAACAATCTGATTCATTTCTATTTTATAATAATTATTGTTGTTGTTGGTTTTATTATTATCATTAGGGTCTTTGAAAGTAGTTGCCATTGACCGAACAATTCTGTCGTTTGGAGGGAACGTCACGATTTGGAATTTTCACCTTTATTGGCTTTCTACAATTAGTAAAGCGGGCAGGCTATCCATCCATCCATCCATCCATCCATCCATCCATCCATCCATCCATCCATCCATCCATCCATCCATCCATCCATCCATCCATCCATCCATCCATCCATCCATCCATCCATCCATCCATCCATCCATCCATCCATCCATCCACCCTGAACTGGTTGCCTGGCAGTCAGTCAGAAGCGCAAGGCACATCGGGAATCTATCGCACGCTGCTCGCACACACACGCAAGGTAATTTACGCACAGCTTTTATTTTGAAGGTCCAGAAAGGATGTTTTTTTTTTTCTTCGGTGGTCTTGTCGCTTCGACTCTCACCATAAATTATTATCATTGTGTCCGACTGTCCGAGCATTTTGACTTTTTATTCACCTCGGGAATCTTGATATTCTGCAGGAAAAGAGGTGACTGTACAGTGGGCTTCTGTACTGTCGTCCATTATTACAAGCTTGCTGCATGATCGTTGACGGAAGCAACGGTCGGAGGATGAGAGTGGGAGGACTGCAGTAATGATGCGTTTTGTTCTGGACTGCCTGAGGACATCGAGCGCGAGGAACCCAAAAGATGAACGGTACAGATACGTTTGTTTCATATTCTCGATGACCTGCTTGCATTATTCTATTGCATGACATGACTTCTAAATTTAATTAGACTAATAATGTTGATGGGCAATTATGACTTTTTGTTAATGCTGTGCACTTAAAGTCGGTTTTTGAGATTTGGGCCATTTTTGTGGTTGCCCAATTGTATGCAATAAAACCCCATTAAGGCAACTTGTTTTTATTCCATACGTAAGGCCTAAAATTCCCTGCAAACTCATTGAAGAACTGTCAACCCTACTGTAGGAAATAAACAAGTCCAAGCACTATACATTTCCAAATAAATGAAAATGCTTTTCATGCATCATTTCTCTCCATCCATCATACCACCATTTTATTGTGCTCCGATTCTGGCATAGGTTTCGCGGCGTGGACTTCCTTCTTTGTCCAACTCTTCTTGAGGTTTTCCCAGGCCTCTTCATCCTCCCCAGTGTGTCCTGGGTCGTTCCCATGGCCTCCTCTTAGTCAAAACAAAATATGTACAACACAAATAACACTGTATATTTTCAGAATGAGTTTGAGCAGATCAGAATGTCAACAAAGAAATTAGGATTCAGTTAGTATTTTGGTCTGGAGTATGTCAGAAAATCAGGGGAAGGGTCATTGGGTCAATATTATCCCCAAGTAAAAGCAGCTGCTTCCAAATGTCTTATATAGATTAAACACAAAAATAATCACTTGTCAGTTTTACATAGAGCCTTGTATTCCAATTAGAATGAAACCAAATTATCAAATGCAATGAAAGTACTAATTACAGTCAAAATATAATTTCATTTCTGTTCAAAGAGCTAGCATATTGCTTTTGCCTATTCTGCAGGAGTCTTAGAATAAAATTTATCATTTAATTCCATCCAAGATAAACATAATAAAAAGGTACAGAAGGAAAAGTAGAGTGGTAGAAAGTGCTTCAAGTTAACATTGAGGTTTTCAACATTTGTTTTGCTGTCTGAACATTGGCTAACACCCATGTACTAAATTTGTGACTTTTTGACATTCAAATGAATTTTTCATTCTAAATTGTGAAGCTCCACCCATCGCTGGTTAAAACTAATCAAATAAGTAACAATATTTTTTTTATCTTAATAGCAATGTAAAAAAAATCCTGATGGTACTGCTCTAGTTGGATAAGGTGTTTGTTGAATATTTCTATTGCACTGGTTAGCGTCCAGCGCACAGATTGCGGGTTCAATTACGGTGCCGGCCTTCCTTTGTGGAGTTTGCATGTTCTCCCCGTGCCTGTACGGTTTCCTCCGGGAACTCTGGTTTCCTCCTACATGCCAAAGACATTCATAGTAGGCCAATTGAGCGCTCCAAATTCCCCTTAGGTTTGAGTGCAAATGTTTGTTTTTTTGTCTGTGTGCACTGCGATTGGCTAGCAACCACTTCAGGGTGTCCCTTGCCTACTGCCCGAAGTCAACTGGGATAGGCTCCAGCATGTCTGCGACCCTTGTGAGAAAAAGCGGTTCAGATAAATGATGGATGGAGGTGACTGCTCCACATAAAATTGAAATTAAAATACTGATGATTTTTGTTTGTTTGTTTGTTTGCAGCCAGATAATATTCACCCTCTGGTAGAGTGTTTTCTGTGGCATTTTTATGAATGGCTCTGTTCCTAATGCTGAACACTGCAATAGCAAATAATGGATGTAGGGGTGGGCTTTGGATGGGGGGAGCCAATTGATGTGTGAAGAGAGAGCGATTGTGAAGGAGGTAGAAAAGAATGAATTGAAATCAATAAGTTTCCTTTGCAATGTGGCTACGCCCACTCTACCAATATTCTGTCTGACTCACCCCCCTTCATATTTTTCCCCGCCTCACATTGGTGCAGTGTGGCTTCTAGCTTCAATGACCACAGATACGCACATGCACATACTGTCACGTTCACAGATGTAGCTCCGCCTCCTCTGCAGTGGAGCGACTGCGAGCAATGGAGGAGCCAACAGTGCAGCAGGATAAATTAGACAGCTCATGGGAAGAAGGGCATGATGGAGGAAAGGCTAATTGGAAGAATGAATGTTCCATTTCCTCACTCCTGAAACACTCTTGTCTTCTCTGCTGGTCATCTCCCAGGGAAACTGACGTCGTGGAAACGGACGAAAGAGTCCTCAGCAAGTCAGCCGAGATCAGAGTAAGAAGACCGCAGCACCTTGCGCTGGTGTGTGTGTGTGCGTGTTTTGTGTGTTTGTGCATGTTAATTTGTGATTCATTTGTTTCATGATGCATATGATGCATGCCATCTCATTTTTGTTGCATTTGTCTGTGCCATTTTTTTTAAATTCAGCAATCACTTCATTTCCCATGATGCTCTTGTGTCACGCATGCTGTAATGTGACGTGGTAGTAAAATCAGTAAATCCAGCTATGGTAATAAGAAACTGCAAAATGAATGGAAAGTATTCTTGTAGATTACCTTGTAAATCAATGTCTGTTGTTTGATTTTTAATATGTAAGGTGTATATTAATTTTACAATAACTTATATCATTTAGCAAAGCACATCATCAATCATATTGTTTTCTGTTAAAAGTGTCATGACGTTAAGCCAAACCTTGCTCACTCACTCACTCCCAAATGCTCAATTTGAATTTTGGGTATTTTATTTTGGTTTACCTTTACCTCACCACTTTATCATTTCATATGATGTCAAACCTCCATGCCCACAAATTTTGAATGGGCATGTGTTTTTACATTTGTAGGAGCTTGAGAATGCGGTAACAGTGGAAAATCTGGAACTGCAGGAGCAGCAGTCAGACCGCAAGGAGCTAGAAGAAACACTGATCAAATTAGAAAATCACAAAGATAAGCTTATTCAGCAAATAAAAGCAACCAGACAGCTCTGCTATGAAGAAAGTCAACAGGTAACACTAATTATTGTACGCTACTAATCAAGTCGGCACGATATGTGATGATAAAACACCTGACTGTCAATATTTGTATTTTCCAGATACTATCTCTGCAGGCTGAAGAGGTTAAGAGGGAGAGCCAAGTTGAGGAGTATGAGCGAGAGCTTGCCAGAGCCAGATGGAGACTGAGGAAGCTCAAAGAGGAGGTGAAACAAGCCAAGAGCAAGATGGAGGAGGCTGGGGAGAGGAACTATCCTCTCCAGGACTCTATTAGACAGTCCTATGAAGAAATCTTGCAGGTACAGGCAAAAGTGCATATTTGTTATATGTATCATGAAATAAGGATTTGTTATTAGATGATATTGACGATATTTGATTTTTCTTCTATTTACCAGGAAAAGAAAAGGCTATTCTTTGAAATATATTTAATCTGGGTGGCACGGAGGTCGACCCACACAATGCAAACACAATGGCAAATTTCTTGTGAAATACAATTTTTTTTTTGTGGCTATTTTCATCAAATCCCGCCTCCGCTGTTCATAGTTAGACTTGAAGTGTGGTCAATGTCTCAAAAAATACAAAAAAGTCTCAAAATTATTTTGAAAAAAAAGCTCATTTACTGTAATGCACCAAATAATCAGAGTAGCTGCATGTCAACTCAAGTTGCAGGAACAGCTGCTTTGAGAAACTGGGCGTGGGTTTAGTGGCTGGGGAGGTCACGAGTGGCTCCTCACTTTGTGATGTCACAATGTGAGAATCCGGTCGTTTTCATGGATTGTATTTGTATTTGGAGCTATCAAAGTGACATTCCTGGAGTATCTGTAGCTGTGTTTGTCACCACTTTTGTTTTGTGTTCTTTTGACTATTTAGTAACGTTGGTCAGCACCAAAAAAAACAGTCACTGGTGTCATCCATGCAGGAAGAGCACACGCTATGTTCTGTGTCAGGTGGTGCAGTTACTCCAGAGAGCCAGCTTGAAGGCTCAACATCTCCTGCAGATACAACTGAGGATGAACCAATTCCAATCAGACCGTGGGGAAGGAGCCAATCACTGCCTGCATATGCTGACCTAATCATGGTAAATCATTTTAAAATCAGTTTTTGTCTGCCATGTTGATTTCTGAAATTATATTCAAATGCCTCGTAACAAATGTCAGAGAATGGAGTGGGGTGGAATTGAAATGTCACACTGTACTTGCTCCCGTTGCTACTTCAACTGTGTAGCTAGCTATACAGTGATTTTTTTTTTCTTTTTTGCAGTCTATTAATATTTTTCTTTTGTGTTTAAACTGTATTCATGTTCAGGTGTGGTCAGTGAGAATGAATTCATCTTTTCAAAAATATAATTAGCCACATTTACTTTCTCACAACACCGTATACAAATTTCCTTTGTGTTTATGTGTGACCAGGTAGCCAACAGCGCACCATTCTGCAATAATTTGGCTGATACCAGAGAAGAGGTAGATGATAGTAGCAGCAGCTCACCAAAGGTTAGTTTTGTAAACACAAATGTCTTCCAGGGAATACTAGTCGTTATCATGAGACATTGTTACAGTGCTTCCATATGTATTTATAGGAGCAATAATTAAATGTTCAAATATGATTTGCCATTTGTTCTCTAGATGGACAGATCTAACCTGGAAGATGATCCAGACGAGGGTGACATCAGTGAGGATCAAGGGGAAATAAAGGAACAGTCCATTCTGAACAAATTGGACTTCTATCAAGCTGACCCATTTGCGCATTGTCATATAGGCCGTATGTGTCATATGATTTGTGATTTAAAACATTTAGTTTTATTACGTAGTTTCATTTTTCAGCAGAAAGGTTACTTTTTAACCCTGTTTCATTTTGTTAAATAACTGGACTTCATCACATTTGTTTTCTGTTTCTGCTCTATTTGCAGATGACCTATTTAACGAAGACCTCTTCCCGAAAACAGACTCATCAGGTCAGATTTAATAATCAAGTCAATAGACTTTTAGAAATAGAATATTATATGATATTCTAATTCTGATATTATCTGTTGTTGTTTTTTTAGATGGATTTACATCAGATCCTTTCAAAGGCAGTGACCCCTTTGCAGCAGACATTTTGTTTCCAGAAGCCAACGTTGGTGGTGATGACGGAGAAGTCATTCTTTGTGATGAGGCCGACACTAGTCTATCTTGTGCTGAAAATAAAGCTTCAACGGGAACACAGTGTTTTGAGTGTGAGTTTCCCGATGAAGATAGTGACATTGAGATCAGCTATAGTCAAGAGGATCTTGACACCATCCCTGGGACAAATGATAACCATGGATTTAAACCAATCCAGAGTTCATCTGAGGAGCTCGGTCCAGAGCCCATACGAGGCTGGCATACCCAGGGTCAGTTTTCTGTAGAATCTGATCCCAATGGGTATGAACTGGACCTAAGCGCCGTCTCCCCACCCTCTGACATCGAGGAGCACAGTCTTGGATCTCTGGCTGGAGAGTTGACCAAGGAGGGAACAGCAAAAGTAGAGGAAGGTAATTTTGGGGGAAAAATATAACCTTTGAACTTCAAGTCTTTTATAACTTTTACATTTTTTCACATTACAACCACAAATATAAAACTATTTTATTCAGATTTTATGTGATAGACCAACAAATCAAGCATCATTGTGAGTTGGAAAGAAAATAATACAAGGTTTTGTATTTTTTTTAATAAAAATATTCAACACCCCCAAAGTTAATTTGTGGTAGAAAAATCTGTGAACTGTCTCAATGTGTAATTGGCATGACAGCAGTTGGATGTTCCTTGAATCCTAAAAATTATTTGTACATTTTTCCTGTGATGGTTTCATAATTTGGAAAGCAAACCAGATTTCTTTGTTTTGTTTCAGCTATCATTGTCCCTGAGCTTGGTGATCCAGCATCGTTGGTGTCAAACAAAAAAGACAGCTCTCAGCATCTTGATAGTGATGGAGAAGTACCAGATTGGCTGAGTGACATCAAAAAGAAACCAGAAGACCCTTCGACATCTCCAAACTCTGTTGACTCTCATAAAGCCTACATTGAACACGAGTCACAACAGGCCAACCTGAGTTTTGACTGTGAACTAACAAGTCAGTCTTCTTTTGATCCATATGGCTTCAAGCTCAGTCCAGAACATTCTAGTCTCACCCTCTTGGACCCCGATGAAGCTGAGCTGAGCCCAGCACCCAGTGATCAAGATCTGGATTTTGACCCAGAACACGCTTCTTCTCAAGCAGACCCATTGTGTTTTTATTCCTATGAGTATGAAATCCCTTCTTCTCAAATGTTACAGGACTCCGATCCCTATGGCTTTAAGCTCAGCCTTGAAAAAGAGAATCAGGAGGTACCCGAACCTTGTTGCGATGATAATATGGAAAACATGGCCATTGGTAAATTTCACAATAAGGACAACGAAGAATCCTTTCACTATAGCAATCAAGAAGTACTAGAACCTCTTCCCTATGAAAACCAAGAAGTGCTTGATCCTTGTAGCAACAATAACCAAGAACTGCCGGATGTTTTTAAGAGCCGAAACCAAGGAGGGATGGAATCATCATCTCTGGTCAACAGTGAAATTGTAAAGTTAGTAAGCAAAGAAAATCAAGAATTCACAAATCTTTGTAGTCCTGAAAACCAAGAAGTGGTTGAACACTATTACTTTATAAGTGACAAGGAAGTTGAAGAGCATAAAAATGATAACCAAGAAGTGCTGGAATTTTGTAGCCAAGCTAATTCAGAGCAACTTGATTTCTCCTGTACTGAAAATCATGAAGTGTTGGATTTTGACAGCTATGGCAATCAAGAAGTAGTTGAAAATCAGGAAGAGCTAGCTTTAGATCGCCATGAAAACCAAGGAACAATGAATCTCGATAATAACGAATATGAGAAATTGCTCGATTTGGATGGCCATAATAACCAGGAAGTGTTGGACTTGGTAAAAGATGAGCGTAGCCCTGAAACCAACAACAATCAGTCCATCCTCAAACCAGAGTTGAGTAACAGCTCCGACAGTGACGTGGCACCAGAAGAATTCCAACCCAGTACTATCAGTGTTGGAGACGCCCTCATAGACTGCAGCATTATGTCCACCAACCAGACTTGCATATCTCATGATCCTTCTAGTCACAACATGTTAGAGGGTGATCTTGGTTCTGTGTTCCGAGCTGGTGGATACATTGGTTGTCCTGATGTAGCTGATGATCTAGAACCTATGTACCACAGACAAGTTAACAGTGTAGCAGAGCCAGTACGGCCAGTCAGACCAGTAAGACCTCCCCGACCTTCACTCAGGGTAAGTTCCTGCATAATATTTATCAAATGCTGCATGCAAATTTGTATATTTATTCATGTATCACATTATGTGGATCAATGTGTGTTTTAGGCAAAGGAGAAAGCTGAGTCCCCAACTCAGGGAATCGACCTGAAATGATCCATCTATAATCAACAATGGTATTCACATCCCCACAATGAGTGAATTAAGAAGATGAACATTTTTTTAAAGGGAAATTGACAAAGGGATGGAAGAGTGTCGATGGTTATTTGCAGCAGTACTGTAGACTCATGTCTGTTTTTATGTTTAGCAGTTAAACTGAAATAAGAAGCAGAAGGGGCCTGTTTCAACAGGACCAGCTTGCATAGAGGCCTGACAACATACAATATGTCTCAATTTATTAGGACGTTACTGTTAGTAATTTATGAGGATCTTTTTTTGGGGGGTAACTGTGAAGTTAATAACTCTTTTCATACAGTATCTTCTGGCAGCATACACTTGCTTGTTTCACGTCCAAGACAAGGCTAATCGGTCCAACATTACGATAATTTCCAATATTTTGATTGATCTTGAGCTTGTATAAGTGGACTTGTTTCAAGATCAGATGTATATAGTAGTGTGGATTTTATCCTCTGTAGCAATTGAGTTAGTCAGTTAGATAGATACGTAGATAGATAGTTAGTTCAGTCAGTCAGTTACAAATGAAGACATTTTTTATTCATCTTTTTCTGCCCGGTTTTATTGGGGGTGGGCAGTTTTTGTCCTAACTCATCATCCATTGTACATTACATATGTAATCATGAAAACATATATATTGGACTCTCCAATGTAGGTCACATATGTACATTCAGTTCCATGCTGGTCGATTTCCATTCTGAATGATCTGTATTTATTTATGAATAAATAATAATCAATAAATTTACAGAGGTCCGTTCCAGCATGAAACTACCACCATCTTAAAACCTGTGTGCTGCATGAAAACTCTGCAGGCAATGTTTGAAGTAACATTTGACGTCATCCACTGTCATCAATGTACAAGTAAAAGGTAACCACTTTCCTCCTAATTTGTTAAAACAATACACATACAGTGCAGAAGCTAAGAGAAATTGTTGATAAGCATCTATTGTTAACTATGTGAGACTATATCACAATATTTTTTATTTCTGGTGTTTTAAAAAAAAAAAAATCAGATGGGCAGAAAAGATCTCTTCTCCACCTTGCCTCTCATTTTGCCAGTCCTCATTATGGCTATGTTTATGGATGCTGTTTGGGCCTGTCTTTCAGACACGGTATTTAAAGATGTATAATTAGCCGTTGCACATTGTCTCAGGTTTCATATTAACACACAACACATGAGGCATACTAATCTCCTCCCAGAAGGTGCAAAATGAACTGTGTGGCAATTTAGCACGTTAAGCAGACGCAGTCCTGGGTGTGCCCAATTAATGCGCAATGACTTTTATGCCTTTTTTGGGGCAGGTAAACTTTAAGTTAATAAGGCCCTAAGTGTTTATGCAATGGTTCTGCAATACTGTGTGATACATTAGTTACACTGAGAGTGATTCATGAGGATAGCAGTGGGTCATTTAACCAATTCATGACATTAAAAAAAGAAAGACACAAAAAATGTAGCACTGTATTCAGTAAAAATTGCGTATTTATGTAGCCAGTTCACGTGATGAATATATTCAATACACTTAGTCCATACCATATCATTTAAACAGGCCTGGAAGCAAGCACTTGAGATTTTCTTGTTTTAGTTGATACCTACCTCATTCTTATTTTGTTAAAATTGCATGTTAACACCGTGAATCCTGTGATAGCACCCAGTTCTGTGATTCTGACATTACGTAAACATGTCATGTCATCAGAAATGCATGACCTACTAACAATCATTGGTCATCACGTCTTATAGAATGAGTCAGAAATCCTTCACTGATCAGTGATGTGTCTAGGCGTAGGGGTGATACTATCCTTGTTAATGCTTGATATGTGATGTGTAGTTATTTCCTGTCTCGGAAGATATTCTGCTATTGCTTCATCCAACCCAACACTATTTTTGGTACAGTATCCTCTAATATAAGTTGAAACATGCTTGTCATGTTTTGTCATGATTTAGCAGGATGTCAGTTGAGCAAAAATCTTCTCCAGAAACATCAGACTAAGTTGCAATTTTTAATATCGCAGTGTGTGTGTTTTCTGTTATACAGATATCGGCATTTAAAGTCAAGGTTGCGTGAAACGTTATTCAAAACAATTCTGTATGATACCATGGTGTTTGTTGTAATATTGTATGTGCTGCAATGTAAATACAATTGTCTGTGCTTGAAACATCAAGGAATACATCAATATTGAACCCCACATGAGGTGTAGTGCCATATTTTTGAAAAGTCGTACTTGTTGTCACAACCTCCATTCTTGCATTGTCTGCAATCAGTGTGAATTGGGCATAAGGCTGAAGTTTGCATAGTGCGTAGTCGTCCAGGTCTCTGAACCTCTTTGATTTGATTATATAGTAAATAAATAAATAAATAAATAAATAAACAAATAAATAAATAGATAAATAAATAAATAAATATGTATGTCAAGGAAAAAGTAATCATAGACAAGTAATCTCATTGACCTTTATTTGACCCTGTTTCTCTAATATCTATCACTGATAATTTGTCAAAAGGAAAATAAATTGTGAGAAAATTAGGAAGCAAAATGATGGTACTGTATTGTTGCTGTAGGTCAGATCAGTTATATTTCATGTGCACTACATCTTAAGATAAAAAAAAAAAAAAGAAAGAAAGCCATGAAACATTTAGTTCAAAGTTGTGTCGTCTTGGCATACTTTTGATCAACAAAAGTTAGTTCCAGAAATTATATGAATTCAATGAAAAAAAAGAAAAAAAAAAAGGAGTGGAGAGAAGTTGGTTAATGTAACTGAGATTCTGATAAAAGTTCACCAGATGACCCTAAAGCCCCCATATTGATGGTTACGGATGTGAAACAGGCTTGAGGACTTTTAAAGAATTACAGCGTAAATAAAATGGCTAAAAGCATTGAAAGAAAGAAATGCAAGGCTTGCAATTGTAGACTATTGATGGGAATGGAATAAGAAAATACTTATTGCAGTTTCTAGCTAAGGTGTGATCCATTTGCTATCTAGATACAAGTTGTTGTTTTTTTAAATAATATTGAACCCATAATGTATTTTTTTTTTACACACACATTGTAAATATGTTGTGGTTGCAATGTAGCCACAGTTTAAAAATACAATCTAACATTAGTGCAGAGGCATATAAAATATTGTAGTGGACACACACACAGTACACAGAGAAAGACCAGCTCCCTCGGGTGATGTTAACAAGTTTGGATTTGACTCCAAATTAAAACATACGGATAATGTGGGTCATTTAAGCACACACACACACACACACACACACACACACACACACACACACACACACACACACACACACACACACACACACACACACACACACACACACACACACACACACACTCATTCTCATTAATTTAAACAACTGTAGATGACTGATACATTTGCGAGCCACTGTTTCTTCGTCTGCAGCATACAACTGTCACTGTGATGATGACAACGAGAATTATTAGCAGGATAAAAAGTCCACCAACCAAAGCGCCGAGACTCAGCTCTAGAGGGGAAAATGAAGATTACATTTAGACAGAAAGACTTAGAAACATTTTCCAAAGAGTGCATGTACTTTACCTTGAAAGACATTTTTGTGTCCGGGAGTACATTGCTGGATGCTCCAGGCTCCTTGCTGGTGCAGTGTGTCTCTTGAGGGGATGAAAGCTGCCACCATGAAGCAGTAACTTTGATCTGCATCCAACCCAGACACTTCTCCTATATTGGACTTGAATATGATGTCTCTCTAAAATTAAAAACATTGAATATATTATGAGTGTGTGGGTGTGTGATGATTTGCTTTTAGGTTGCTTTTTAAATTAAATTGAAATTTTTATAGAAGACATTATAAACACAAGATGTAGTGTCATTTAGTCTTAATTTTTAAAGCATTTTGGGTTTTAGTACTTTTTCACTTTAATGAAAAAGTTTCTTTCAATTTTTAAATTAGTTAAATTATAATTTCCCACCTCTTGGCCAAAGTCACTTGTGATAGGCTCTAGCTAATTTATTAATAATACAAAAAAGTGAGTTCGACAAACCTTTTCTGAACATTTGACTTATGGGACTTTTGGCTTTCATCCTCCACTTCAAGTAACTTTAGTGGATATTTAATTGCATTTCCATTCAAAGTCATAGTTCCTTAATCCTCTTACCTTTCCTGTATTTCCAGACTTGTAATAGCTAATCTTGTACTGAAGTTCACCCTTAAGAATGTCTCTGATGGTGAGTTGCCTCCCGTATTTGTGGAAACTGGTTAGAGGATCTTCGATGTTGACTCTCACTTTGCCTTCTTCCACAACCTCCACTGTGAAATTTGCTGCACTAATCTCACCTAAGCAGGAAATATAATGAACAAACTTGAAGTTGTGTCTATTACAAACGAGCCTCTATTGAGGCCCTCATTTACTCAAAAATGCGTACAAAGGTTCTTACGCTGCACGATGAGAGTGTAAATTTAAAAGTTTAATTTTATGTCTGTTTGTGCATACATGTTTGCATTGCAATGTGCATGTGTTTATCTTTGTGTAAAACTTACTCTGCTTATAAGGGTTGAAGGGTTGCGAGTAAGTGTGAGGTAAATCGTCGTCCATATTGTCAAAGTCTGTAGGTTCTGTTTCAATTTTAGCAGTAAATGTCCTGTCAAAGTACAAAAGCATACATTTGTCATACACAGAAAGAAACTCCAACATTCTGTCCCATTTTTAAAAGCTAATGGGCAAATGTCTCACATCGCTTTAACCAAAGTGTTGATACAAATCAAAACTTCCACCATATTATTTGCATAATGATGCCATGAAAGTTTGGGGCTGCATAGAACATGTTATTGTAAAGGTTGACTTCACATTTAAAACACACAGATTAAAATAATATTTAAAGTATCTTTTTATTACAACACAAAGTTCAGTTTATGAGGTACATACCTATCGAGAGGTTCAAATTCAGTGGATAGATCGCACTCTGTCTCTGCTATTTGGATGCAGTTGGGACTTCTCATCCACTTTTCACTGCTGTCCCTGATATTCACATAACATCAATTTACTGTCAAACACGTAATATTTTTCTTTTCATTAAGTAGATATTTTTACAAGTGTCTGCTACAAACAACACTGGCATGGAAGTCATGTCAATATTCTGCTTTTACAGAAAAAAAGTAGAGCGCGTGTGTGCTGACTCACCAAGTGTACTCGACAGTAAACGTGTCGTCTGATGACGTTGCAGTCCACATGAGAAGAGTTTTAAAATCCAGAGATATCCAATGTACATTGTCGGCTTTTGATGCATGTTCATCTATGAGATGACAAACTTAGCAGTTATACACATATTGGAGAGTATGACATCACAAAGGACACCCCACCCCTAACTGTTGGCCAGCTGGATGAGAGACCTGCTACTGAAAAAATGTTGTTAAATGGTAATGTGAAAAGCGTCATGTGACCTCATGGCCTATAGTTTCCTCATGCTGGCTAGTGTAAGATGGGAAGGATCCTTCTGTGGTAACAACTGACGTTTGTGTTGTGAATGTTTACAGATGATCTCAATTCTGAGGAAGTATGGTGACCCTATGGAAATAATTTTTATAACGCATTTCAGTGAGAAGAAACCAGTCACCATTCATGCACGATGACAAAACAATGAGAAACCAAAACCGCAATTCCCAACCTTTTTTTGTGTTGCAACACTACAAACTCCCCCTCAAATACCAAGTGATTGAAAATAATTTCATGTGTGGCTCGCCTTCAGCATTGTCAGTATATGAAGTCATTATCTGATCATCGCAATATCTCTCTTTTACATTAGTCACCCATGTTTCACAACTGTTTTCAAATATTTAGACATATCAATGTCGTAATTCAGTGACGCCTCATCATAATAACGTCTTACCAACCTACTTTCTTGGAACATCCACTACTTTATCCTACTCACTCTTTCCCATAAACAGACCATGATTGAAGTCATACTTTAGGAATGGGGCTCAGCAGATGTGACCCAAAGGTGGAGCACTTACATGGTAACATATCACAATTTTTAAAATTTAAATTGTAAGCTATTTTAGTTTAAAAAAAAAAAAAAAAGCCAGGCATTTTGCTGGCAATTGTTTTCCACTTTAACATCTTTATTTAATTCAATACACAAAAAAAATATTCAAACTGATGAACACTATTTTTTGGGGGAATATTCTCTCATTTTAAATTGTAAATATTCTCTGCAACACATTCCAAAAAAGCAAAGTCAAGGATAACAAAAAACTGGGAAATTTGAGGAATGCTAAAAAAAAAAAAACAGGTTTGGGACATCAAAAATTAGAAAACTATATTGTGCTGTCAAGTCCACATTTAAATGTTTATGTTAAATTTTGTGGGATATTTTACACATTATTGTTACCTTGCATGATACATATTTGTACCCTTTCTAGACCAATCTGTACCCAAAAGTACGTTATCAGTCACTGTCTAGAAGCGTGCTGGGCAACGTTATAAAAATGATTTCTCATTTTTTTTTCTCAAGCACCTGTTCTAAATTGTAATTGGATCATATAAATAATCAACACTTCCGGAGGTGAAGGGTCTATCATGTACTGTCCAAAGATGTGCATAATGTACAGGTATAGACGAGATAAATCCTGATAACTTTCTTGTAACGTCAACAGATTTAACAGGTTTTTTTTTTTACATCCTGAGGTTATTCTTATTCAAGCCACAACATAACAAAAGAATAAAGATATATTTAGTCATACGTCACAAAAATAACAAAATAAAAGTAAAGTTTAACATCACCAAACAACTAAAAATGATTCTTTGTGAGCATTTAGGGTAAAATCTCATCAACAAAAAATGGGCATGCTCCTCATTTGCGCAATACAGATTATAGAAAGGAATGTGAATTGGAACCACATGAGGTTTAGAGATCGTGTGTTAAAAATGCCTTCAAATCATCTCAGCAGTTGTTCTCTAGTATGGGACTTTACCTGCAACAGTGATAATCCAAGCAGACATGTAGACTCCAAGACAAAGAGCTATTCTCATTGAGGCCATGTTAAAATGCATCAATTCCTTTATCCTTCAAGCTGTGATGGCGAGTTCTTCCCTCTGTGTTTAAGCTACAATGTCTTAAAGAGTGTGCGATGTGAATTTGGGGGAGCTGAAGGGTCTGATCAGGGTTCCGCCCCTCTGTTTCACTGACTGATCCCTCCCACATGCCTGCTTGCTGATGGAACGTTCCCATAAAACGTCTTCTACCAAAACATGCACCACTTCCCTTACACTTGGAGTTATCTTTATCTAGCATCTCAGAAACACAAGAGTCTACATGTAAAACTCACCCCACTCTGACAAGAACCATCTGTTTGTTGGGGAGTGTGTAATTTGAGAATGGAAAATACCTTGATTCCATGTTACCATGGCAGCAAATGGGCATTGTTCCAAATGGTCCAGTTCACATTCTGCTGAAGAAACTTTTTGGATCTCTTCACATGACTACAAACAACAGGGCTGCTATTCAGACTCATGTGGAAGTGTGTTGGAAAGCTGTTACGCGAGCAAGTAAAATCAGATTTAAAGAGCAATCTTAGAAATACCAAATTTATGTGTCAGGCACAAAACAAAAGGCTCAGACTGGAGGTTCTGTGAGAGAGAATGTTTACAACTTGTTTTCAATTCCAGTTTGCAACTGCAAGGATGAGCAGTTTTGGATGTCACTGTCTGTTCTAATGCCAGATATTTTTAGACATTAAACATCTTGGGAACTACTCTAAATAACCAAAGGTCTCAGTTTGTTGCAGAATGAGCAATGAGTTTGTTTGAAGTGTTCAAATATGCTGGGAACATGCTGACTCATTGATCTGAGTTCATTTACATAACAAACAGATTATTGGCAGGTTTGGATCGCTTTATTCCCTTAACAATTTTTGAGCTAGTCTAGTGTGTGGAATGTGTACTATTGTGATAACATCAGACTCAATTATATTTGTGCATTTATCCAACATGTGTACGAGCATGCTTGTATATCTTTGATCCATGTTTGAAGGATGATGATTGGATATTTTCGTACCCTCTCACACTATGATAAGCCATATCGAGACACGTGAGAGCAAAACAATGCAAGTGTGGACCTCGCTCGTGTATATCCAGTGAACCAGAACCACATGTGTGAGCCACAGGACAAGTTTGAACACTTACTTACACTCCCCATTTACATTATGTACTGAAATTTCAGATACGTTCATTTTGTAATCCATGCAGTAGGTCTATGTTACATTTAATCAATTGTAGTGTAATAACTTTAAGTGCTTGTGGGCCTCAGTCAGTTACCCCCCTGAGAGTGGAAAGAATGCGGGGCTTGAGAGATGCACAAACATAATACACAGATGTTCTAACTGTTGAAGTAAGATTTTCTGGAATTCGTCTAGTGCTGCTCCCTTTCATCACTGCTTAACGGAGTTTGGCAGGAAAAAATCTGAGACCCACTTGGAAAGAAGAAAAATCATTGAGAAAGTGTGGGAACATAAGGGGTAGTGTGATCTATAAATCTCTCTGGTAGCAATAACAAGCCATGTGAATAGTGTACTTGCTCAAGTGAGACATGAACACTAACACAGAAACAGTCTGAATGAGCTATCAATATGTATTCTTAAGTATAACTTTCATATATTTACATAAACATTTGAACATATTCATTGTTTTTTTTCTTGCAAAATGTAAAATCCACTAAAACATCAACTGTGCAATGTGTCCTGTTTGTCTGATTTGTATTTAAAATAAATAAGAATTGTGATGACATTTGTGATTTCATAGATTTAAAAAAATGGAACGAGGCAAACTTTAATTCAGAAATACTATATCATGAATAAATGAAAAAAAAAACACAGTCTCACAATTATACGTTTGTCATTAATGAATTTGTAGCTCAAGAGGAAGAAAAACACAATGTTTTCAGTGACCCAACTGTAATGTGATCTGAATGTTATGAGAGCTCAGATCATCTAAACCATATGACTCCTTCCAATTCAAACAGCACACATCTGTTCCGCTACACAAACACTTTGTGTTATTGTTACACGTATCACTGACAAAAGTGTCCTTTGCAGGGTCTAGAAATGCATGTAAGCATTTAGATGGAAAATTTATATTGTGTAAAATTAAGTTGGATTGTGCGGGTGGTAGTTTTCCCAATATGAAATACATTTTGCATTTATATAGGTAATGTCTTTTTAAAACATTAAAAGGCTAGGATGCAACATGTTCAAGTACTACTACAAATCATTCTGGTAATGTGTTCTGTGTTACAGGAAAGCCTGTTTGTGTTTTGCGGTGAGTAGTAACGTGTACAAATGTTCAACATTTACAAACATGTTCAACATGTACTCGGACAAGCACAATTTTTGATGACACTCGAGTTTCTCAAGACGATTCTATTGAGACATGTTTCGCCCTCTAGTGGATATTTAGGGTACTACATTGTGAACAACCATGCCACTGTTCAACCCAACCACGTCGGATGCCCTTCCTGATGCAATATTTTTTTTAGTTTATCCTTTTTTTTTTTTACCTGTAATTACATTAAATACCATAATATTTTATTTTTACTCGGTTATTATACCGTCCAAATTTGATACCACCCCATGCTCCAAAGAGAGTAAAAATATCCATGAAAAAACTGGTTATCAGATCAAATCTATCAAACAGAAATCTACTTCAGGCAACAAATAATTTTAGCCATTGCATTGCATCGCATTATTGCAAGAACCTCAATTGCCTGCACCTAATCAATCACATTGAGAAGCCATCTATATGACCTATATATTTAGCACAAAATAAAACTAAAATATTTATCTATATTTATTCCAAATCATTACATGTTACATTAGATGTCCAGTTGAAAGAGCATATGGTAACAGTAAAACTACAACAAAAATTAATTGACATAGATCAATTTATCTATGATGACAGAAAAAATCCATCCACGTACAGCCTGGTTTCTTCCTGTTGCTAGGTAACAGTGAAAGGGTTTGCACACATAGGAGCCTCTGAAGCTTTGCATGGCCATTTGTGTGTCATGACAGAGAAACAGCGCTGTCTTTCAGCTAGCACATACTTACCGACTCTTAACACGATCTCCCCTGCTCTCACGAGTTTGTTTATCCTTAGCTGCGGAGGTTGAAGCAGTTTAGTATTTTGGGTGGTCATTATTATACTATAGAAACTTGCATGGATAGTATTGATGTCAATTAAGATAATGGCAATGTATTGAAATGAGCAATTAAGTTTGTGTACAGGGATTTTCTTTTTAATTTTTGAAATGTTCTATGAGAACATGTACTTCATGGGATTAAACAGAATATGTGTATTTATATCCGTAGTTACTAGTCCATACACGCGGGACAAATAGAGTCGTTAGTTTTCCATTTTGTGATCATTCGAGTTTTTCATTGAACAGATAAATATAGCGACTGATTGTGATTGGATTTTACTTTCAAAACTGTCATATTCGTCACCTAAACGTTCAAATATAAAATGTGACACTTGTAAAACTTCATATTCTTGAAATTTCATGACCTTTGGAAAACAACACATTTGTTCATTTGATCGTTATCGGTTAACTTTTAGATCATCCATCAAATAACTGTCCCATACCACCGTGGCCTTTTATTGTGGAAGTTATGAGCGGACATAGTCGTGCTCATGCCAAATGACGTGCAGTATTGCTCTCGGCTGCGAACAGGATGCTGTCAGGCCGAAAAGACGCACCGACCAAGCGATGGCAACTGTAGCTGCATCCTTTGTTTACCTGGCCTAAACAAAAAGGTAAGCCCCGTTAATCACCGTTATGACGACGCTAACGTGGCAGATGGTTTTTATCCTAGAAACCAGAAAATGCATCATCCGCGGTACGCTGTACTTGTAGCGCCTCTTAAAATTGCTGTGATGCTTGAACATAGCCATTGTTCTCAAACTGTCAAATAGGCAGTAATGGACACGGTCACGTCCATTTGATACGGTATACCTTTATTATGATGAAGTGAAGTAGTGTAAGTAGTGATGGTAAGCTTTTAATGTGTTTAGAGATGTGTGTATGTCGGCACGGCGAAGCAGCTAGCTTCCATGCATGGCGGTGCTGTGATGTCGGTGAGGGTTTGGCATTGCTTTGCTGCATCACCAGTGCGTGCGTGCGTGCGTGCGCAGGTATAGTTTGTGTTTACGTCGTGCCTCGATGTAGCATCCATTCAACGCTCACCCCATCACCGATCACCGACAGAGCTTCCGGTTTCATTATGCGTGCATAATATGAATGTAAGAGTAATTGCCTCTTTTTTTTTATTTTTATTTTTTTTTTTATTAGAAGCGTTTGCTTTTCGGTAGACACATATACACACACACACATACCCTTATAAACTTTAGCGACCAAGCCATTTTGTAGTGATTAAAATATAGAACAATGAGAATAGCCATTGATTGATTTGGCAAACTATGACATTACAACCAGTCACCAGTTTTGCATAAAAATGCAAAATATCAGACGATCCCAATCCAGATGCTCAGTGTATTTTGTGCGGCCATGAGAGAAAACTTGCGTACACTCTCACAGTTAGTGATTTGGTGCAGACATTTTCATTTTTTCTGGATGTTAACCTTGCCATTTAGTCTGGGATAAGTCATGGAGTTTTTACATCAGGGGCCCCAGTGGAAAACCTGCTGACAATGCATTGCTTCTGTCTGCATTCATGATGACTAATGCTGGATAATTTAGTGCAGGCAAACACAAACAGTCAGGAATTGTCCTGGCTCTGATTGGAGTTATAGTGTTTGGCCCAGGGCTGAAAACTGTTTGCTTTCAGGTTTTTTTTTTTTTAAATAAATGAACATACTGTAACTGTATACTCTAAACACACATTCTACTACACTGAGAACATTGACAACTAGGAATGACAACAATTTTGAAATGACAAATTTTGTCTGGTTCCTCCACTTATTCCCAGCAAGGCATGGGAAGAGGGAAGGCAAGGGGGTTGGCTGTTTTGCTGAGCAGAAGGTGCACTGCGCTGCACAGGGAAAGGCAAAATAACCCACGGACTACTGGCTCTGTCAATTTACTACTGAGTCTACAAACACTGCTGCACGTCCACACCACCCACTCACAGTGATCACAAACAACAAAAAGACTATGTATTATTATTTTATGATTATGAAGTATTTTAAATGATACAATGGAAAATAATTTCATTTGGATTAAAAATCTGACATGATACAACCTGGCCTGTTTACTGAAGTCGAAACACTAATATTACCCTTCTCATTAGTACAACAACAACAACAACGATAATAAAACAAACTCAATACATGTAATAGAAATTTCATTCAACTTTCATAAAATCTTCATTTGTATTTAATTTATTATTATTTTAATCTTTAACTATCCTGGTAATGCAATTGACAATAGATTCTCATTTGCAATATCAACCTATCAGCAGACAGCAAAGGATATCGTGGTAATAGTTCGAAGAATGTCGGTCTGAATGGTTGGCAGCGCAACCATCCTCAGGCTCTTTTAAATATATTGTATGTTCACAGCAATGTTAGATAATATTTTATTATGTAAGGCAGATTTTCTCAGCGGCATCTGCTCCTGATGCTACGTATGTCCATACTTTATTCGAACAGCTGCAATGAGGATTTAGTCATGAATGTTTTCATAAGATTGGAGTTTAGGAGCTCTTGCATAACTAACTAACTAACTAACTAACTAACTAACTAACTAACTAACTAACTAACTAACTAACTAACTTTGCTTGTTCTGAGAATATCCTCCGTTCATCCTTTTGTTTGTCGTCCATATAAAAGTAAAATTGGTACTGAGTAAATCAAAAATCAAAGCGAATCTTTTCAAATCAAGCCCTTATGGATCGAATCGATTCAATTTTGAAAATCTAAATCAATACTCAGTCCTTATTATTAGTAGTTATTGTTATTGTATTATTATTTGTGGTATTATTGTTCTTCCTCTTAATGTTCTCGTCATTGTTATTACTGTTGTCATTTTTATTATTATTAATATGACCATATTTATTAATTATTGTGGTTTATGTTTCTTTTGTTAGAGCTCATGTACATCGCTTTGTTAAAAGTGTCGTTGTTAAAGTACTCGCCCTATAAATAAGGTCGAGTTGAGGTCTTCTCTAAATCTTTAAGCATTGCTCAGTAGCTCTGTGCCAAGCCCATTAGCTTGGATACAACGGTGCCGTAGCTTAGTTCTTAGTTACCACTTTAGACAGCGTTCTACCATATTTTTTTATACTATATTTTGGCCTATTTTATATGTGTAGTGGTATATTTAAAAAAAAACAACAACTATGGACATAAATGTATTGTTGTCCCTGTTGTCGACATAGCATTCATGTGTTGTGATGTAATATTAAGCTCGTTGTGAGGTCGAACTTGCTTTTGCGATGGGCAACAATGTGTACCGTGGTTGTGTGCTTCCTCCTTCGTCAGGTTATCAAATGCTTGATAACTGTTTGGAATTCCAGAAACTGCTCTTGTGGTAAGCTCATTCACTTGATTGTCATGTATAGCGAGTTGGTTGGTTGGTGGACCACAGTTGTGACATGAGAGCCCAAAAAATTCATTTGTTCAAAACCAGGTCAGGTCAAAATGATATATGCTTTAAAACAAACCTTCCTGCTATGTGCATGGACACATTTGATCATTTATTTGATTAATTAACCTAAATCCAAAGTCAAGTTAAAAGGACAGCTGCTTTGAGAAACTCGGCTTGTGTTTAGTCTGCAGGGGCAGCATGGGGGAGCTCCTCACCTTTGTGACGTCACAAAGTCACGACCTGATCATTTTCTTGAATAATGGGAGGCTGGTGCTTAGAGAGAAGGAATAAGGAAGAATTGGCAAATATAGATAAACAGAGAGGAAAACACTACTTTGTGAGTGTTTGGTGAGTAACATACATTTTTACGTGGCTAAGAGCTCACAATAATTTTCCTAATAATTCCTTTCAACATTTTCTGAAATCACATGAACTGATTATTATTAGGATTATTCATTATTCATTAGGAGCAGCCCAACAATCTTTTAAATAATGTCATTGGAATTTAATTATTTTTACAAGCAAAAAAAAAAAAGTATTTAAATAAATAAATAAATACTTAGATCAGGAATTTTAGCCAATAGCTTTCACACCAATTTCACTGTTCATGAACATCACATGACCATAGGAAACATTACTTTGTGACATAGGCCACCAGGACGTAATGTTTTTGTCATAGAAAAGTAATAAATTATTCAGTCCTGCATCAAAGTAAAAAAACAAAAAACAAAAGCACTCCATTGTAAGTTGGTATTGTACTTTTTGATCATTGCATTTGTCATTTTTATTAGTTAGCCCCTTGCCTAAATAATTGGCTAACTATGTGGCTGTCTTACTTACATGTTACAAATATAATAATGTGGATTACACACAGCCCACTTTGTCAGCCTCCAAGGGCTGAAAGCCTGTAATAAGATTAGAAGACTCGCAGGAATCTGGTAGTGAGTTCGAGGTGATATAGGGGTCATTCTTTTCACTTTCACAAGACATGCAAAACTCTTTTTTTGTTATTGCTGAGGCAATGTATCATTATTAGAGCAACATAAATGTAGTCTTTGCAACTGAAAAGTGTTTTTCACCAATGTTCGTTTCATTCCAGTACATGGTGTCTACATTTGGGTTGATTTAAGAAGCAGACACGTTGTGAGATGCTTTCTCTAAATATCTGATATGGATGTGTGACAATAATGTTTTTACTATGATTGTTTATTTTGAAAAAAACATCACTTTTTCAAGAGATCCACACACGCACATGCACACGGACGCCTCAGATATTCACGTTTGACAGGCAATCCCTCTTTCACCCGCCTGGGGGCAGTGTTGCTGTCTACATTGAACAGGAGCGAGCCATCTCCCGTGTGAAATAAACAAAAAAATAAAACATCATATAAAGACTCGTTTTCTGCTTTTTAATCGACAGTTTTCAAATGAGAAACGGGAGACGTGTGCACGTGTTCGCTGATCCACAAACGCATATTCAACACACATGCAGAATTGAATATTTACACATGATTAATGCACACACAATAAAATAAAAAATAAAAAAAAAAACGTGAAAATCACAAATGTATTTGTGGATCGGAAGAATATGTAAAAATCATAAATATATTTGTGAATCCATAAAATGCGTGAAAATTACGGATGTATTTGTCTGAATAATTCTGACACAAATCTTTTTATTTCTACTTTTGTTGGTGATCTGTTGTCAATGTTTGTGTCTTTGACAGCTGTAGTTCCCTCCGACAACCAGCAGCACCTGGAGGAGAAGAGGGAGGCATCACGTTGTAATAGCCAAAGTTTGGAAAACTGAAGTGGCAATCGCATTCCTTCAATCCATGCTATGAAAGACTACAGATGTAACTCCGGTAAGAGCAGTTTGAATGATTTTCTTTCCATTTTTATATTATATACTGAATTATTATTTAACATTATTTGTTGTTAGTGCACGGTGAGGCACTGGTTAACACGTTATCTCACAGTTCTGAGGTGCAGAACTGGTTCAATTCTCCATTTTGAACAGAGACTAAAACTCAAGGAGTTGTCAGTTTCATTTCATTCTGCAGTTTTATTCATTTATTTTACATTGATCCTAAATTTAGAGTTAGGTGATTTTTGGGGGGGATTTCAATTCTCTTTTGCGGTGACTGTTGTGGCTTTTTGTCCAAAATAAACAAAAGGTCTTTCTTTCAAACTATTTATCATTGCTTTAATAGAACTTTATGCATCAAAAATACTGGTATTAGTGAGTATTTGAGTTGAATACTGGCACTGGTATCATATTTTTAAAAAAAAGTGGCTCTGTATTGAACATCCCTAGTGTGCATATGTGTGCGTGCATGTGTGGGAGCTTGAAGCGCTCTGTTATGAATGTGTGTCTCTTATCTAATCCTGATTTTGTTGCTAGGTGCGTGATGCCATTTATAACATTATTGCTAACGCTGTTTTTCTTTTTTCCCTTTTGTTCTATTTCAGATAGTGAGGAGAGCTGAAGCCAAGGTGTAAACTGACAGTTTTCCTTTCCTCCACATCCTCTGGTATCCCTTCATCTTTGTACAAACACCACTGCATGCACACAAACAAACACACACACGAACGCATGCACATTTTTGTCTCTTCCAGTCTGTCTTTGAGCTTGTTCTTGCTTGATGAATATCATTTGGCTCACTACTTTGAGTTTAGCACTGAAGACTAAAAGTAAGAATTCCTCTCGGAATTAATGTCCAGAGTCAAGTTGAAGATTGACTGGTTCTTCTTGGTGATGGTGTCTTTCCTGTCTGTAGGTGGTCTCTTTTCCACGTTGTGTCTTCATGTTTTGGGGGTCCTTCAGTGCCCCCGCCCTCTGTCAATCCCCCTGTTCCTGCTGCCACCACGGCCGGCCACCCCAGACACTCAGTTGCCATGCCAACAGAGACATTGTCTCCAGCTCTGCCAGATAGCAAGGCCACTGGCACTGCAACACCTTTCAGTTCTACTGTACCCCTCCGAATCCTTAACAAGGGCCCAGACTACTTCAGGAGACAAGTACTGGTTCTTCACTCAGCACTCAACTGCATCTTGACTTAAGTCTGATTTCCTTTTCCTTCCATGTTCTGTGTTAATATTATATTTATCTATTTCAGGTTGAACCCAACCCGAAACGTCTCAGCGCTGTTGAGAGACTTGAAGCTGACAAAGCAAAGTATGTTAAGAGCCAAGAAGTTATCAACGCTAAACAGGAACCAATCAAACCACCCATTTTGGCCAAGCCTCCTATTGTTCATTCTAAGAGAACCGGAGTGTGTGGTGGAGTACACGGAGGCGGAGTACCTTTCAAACCTTCAAATAACAACGCTAAGTCAGAGACATGTGCAACGAGCAGCAAACGGGAAAATTTAAATTTGGAGATTCTAAAAAATCTTCTCAACTCGTCGTCTTCTTCGGGTGCGGGCTCTGACGGGCTCGGGGGTGGAGCTAAGAGTGCTGTGTTGATGAGGTCATCGGGGGGACTGACAAGGAGTTGGACACCTTCCAGGTAAAAGATGAATCAATGTTATGTTTTTATTTGACGTTAACTTGGGTACTAATCATTTCAATGTCTTATGCTCCTAGGATGCCGTTAACCTACCGATCCACAATGGCTCTGAATGAACAATCACGAGACTCTGCTCCCAGTCCAAGTACCTCACATTCCCTACGCTCATTTTCCCATTCCTTGAAGGTTCCTCCAGGCAGTAGCGGTGGACGGTGCAGTCCACAGCTGGTAGGGAATCTCAATCTCAGCAGAGTATTAGATGAAAGAGGACGTGAAGGAGGGGTTACGGAACGATCGCGGTCTCCACTTCCGCCGCTGCTGACTTCCCATTCCTCCTCCGACCTTCTGCGACTGTGCAACGGCAAGCCGCTCCGCGCTGCTCGATCCAGCAGCTCCTCAGCTCCGCCACTCCCACCGAAACCGAACCCCGCTTCCCTCCCACCTCCTACCCTCTCATTATTACTGCCTCCCCCTCGCACAAACCTATCCCCGTCACCTTGCAACAACACAACCCTTCAGTCGCTGCCATGTGATGTGGGAGAAGCTGCCAATCCCTCAAAAGATCCCAACCTGGAGTTGGAGCTGGGTTCCTCCGTAGCACGTCGTTCCTCTCTACATAGATCAAAATCAGACCTGTCGGACAGGTATGCCCGAGCTGGAGCTGATGTGGAACGTTTTTTTAACTATTGTGGCCTCGACCCCGAGGAACTGGAGGCAGTTGGTCCAGAGAACTTTGCACGGGCCAATTCGGACATTGTGAGCTTGAACTTCAGATCGGCTTCCATGATTTCCTCTGACTGCGACCAGTCACGGCGGTCTTCAAATGACGGATTGTCGGATGGGGACGAAGGAGAAGATGAGGATGAAGAAGCCGGAGAACGAGTTCCTTATGGTATCTCTGCTGTGGAACGTAACGCAAGAGTCATTAAATGGCTGTACAGCATCAAACAAGCGAGAGAGACTCAAAAGGTCTCGCATGTCTAGATAGTGTTCTACAATCAAACTGCTTCTCGTCTGTGATGTGATTTTTCTCATTGCTCCAAGACGGCTTTTGAGAATGACATGGACAGAAAGAAAACATAAAATGACATCAGCAAAAGAATAGAACTTAAAACACTCGTACAAACCTTTACAGGACATTTATGAACATGAAATAGTTCCTTTGGGAGTATTTTGGGACGTTGTACACTGTCAAATGTTCAAATGTTGGATTCAGCAACACGAACAATGTGACTGCCTCATGACAAAGAGCAACTGACCTATCATAGCGGACAATCCATCAATTCACATCTAGTTAAATGAAATGAAATTCACATCTCATGTGAGCGCAGCTTGCTCTGGGTCCTCTGAGTCATAACCCGCTTTGCCCGTTCAGCTGTTAAAATAGGTCAAGTGATGTGCATGAAAGAGACACAGTGGACCATTCCAACCTTGAGGAAAATAAGGATGGAACTGTCATGGCTACTTCAGATTTTACATTCACACAAAGTGCCATGTTTCCTCAAATAGTCACCAGGACTCTAATATATGCCTGAAGGCGTCTCCACAAAGACATTTTTTTTCTCTCTGAAAAAAAAATTAAAAATCAGGTCGGGGCAGTACATTTATACTAATTTCTATGAAGTTGGCCTCGTGAATTGAAATTGATAATATGGGCCTGAAGAATTACATGGCTGCTACATTTGGCTGTTGCGTATATAAACATCCGTGGTCACTGTTTGAAGAAATGCGGCACTTGATGAAATAAATGTTACAGCTCCACATTGTTGATGCCAGGGGTGTCAAACTCATTTTTTTTTGCGGGCCGCATTGTAGTCATAGCTTTTTTCGGGGGGCCATTATGACTGTCAACCCAAATAAACATATGAGCTCCTCATATTCAGTAAAAGCTACAAAACAAACTGACAAATAACTTGTTTTCAAATCAGACGAGTAAAAACTGGTCAAATATTAAAAAAAAAAAAAAAAGATATTATTAGATGTGAAGACAATTTGCAATTCTACTAATGACACACGAATTTGATGCACAATTTGCCTTCGCTGGCCACATAAAATGATGATGTGGGTCATATCTGGCCCCCGGGCCTTGAGTTTGACACCTGTGGTTTATGCCATAATTGTGAACAAGAGCCCTCAAGCAGAAGCAGAACCATCTATAACATCACCCTTGATTATCTTTTTAGGACAGATCAAAATTATTTTCAGAAATGTTTTTGTTGCATTGTCAATCTATCAAGTAAATGAAAAGAAATGGTGACCTCTTATGCCGGTGCACCATGTGATCACATTTAGGTCATTCATATTTTTTATGTTTCTGAATGAAGAAGAAACAATAGAAAAGTTCATTTGTCTCAATGCAGTGGTTCTTAACCTTGTTGAAGGTACCGAACCCCACCAGTTTCATACGCACATTCACCGAACCCCTCTTTAGTGGGGGAAGAAAAAAAAATCGAATTCAAGACAGATGTTTTTTTACTGGTGCACAAAATGAGCCGTGCATGAACGTCAACTTGTTCAAAGAATAAAAGCAACACAATGCATGAACTCACAACAAATGACATACCAGCAATTCAGTGTGACTTCTGCTGTTGCCTTTGCAAGACCAGTTCAGATATGCGTTATTGCAAATTTACGTTCGGCCCTCCGCAGTGGAGGCTCTACCGAACCCCTGAGACCGACTCACCCAACCCCTAGGGTTCGATAGAACCCAGGTTAAGAACCACTGTCTTAACGGGTTATAATCAGGACTCTATTGTTCATTGTTAAAGAATTTACCTCATGTTGGTATTGGTGAATGCGATGAGATTGATGTTGCTGTCAGCTCGGTTTTACTCAAATTCCGTTTTTAATAAGGTGGTTTATTCCATGAGAGGAAGAAAAACACAAATATGACTGAATCAAATATTGTGTCACCGACATTGGACCAATGAGTGCTTTTGCAAATAAATGTACTTTCATCTTTGTCATTTTACATTTCACACGATAATTTGTGGGTTCCATTTTTTTATGAATTCAAAATCATTTATTTATTTATTTTTTCTTAGCCGCATGTTCAAATTAGAGGAGAACAAAGTTGACATTGAGTCACATCCATTACAATTGAGTTATTTCAGTGTTATTGTTGGATCTTGGAAATGCTCTCGGGGGTTCTACCAACTAGTGGGAAGGATTCAAAATGGTTTATATGAGATAAGTGCTGCTTCTCTTGTGGGTGGGTCATACCCACCTGATTCCCCCTCAAGCTAAAATTTAAAGTTATGCAGGGACTGTCTGTCCAAATCAAAATGATCAGTCTGTAACTGGGAGAAAATTTATGTCAGCTGTATGATTGCATGACATTGACAGTGAGACATCAGATTATTAACTTTAGTTAAAGCAATACTAATAACATGTCTGTTCACTGTTACAGGCCATTTAGGAAGGACATTGTGGTCATGTCGTGCCGGTGTTCTCCAACTAATGTGTTGCTTTTGCTTCTAATGACATCTTTGCAGTATGTAGAACAATTTGCTCCATTCAGGATGTTGTTGCCGGTTCAGTTTAGTATCTGAGTTCAACTCTCCAGTTCGTGATAATCAAGTCTCTTAATTGTAGGTGCTTCAGCTCGACCCCCCCCCCACACCCCCCAGTTTATATCTTAACATTGGAGTGACCTCCATTTTCATTCTCTGCTTCAGGATGTCAGAGAAAAGCAGTGTCACTGTCACAATTTCGATCAGTGATACAAAAAAATAGGTTTTAGCTGACTTAAGTGGGTTTGCAAGCTTGATTCTTAGCCAAACTAGCAAAGCAAAAACTTTTTAGCCAGATGTAGAAAGTCACCGGTAAAAACGGCTACAAAAACAACCAGCACCTTGAGAAGAATCAAATGTTTTCAAACCTGCTAAACTATTATCAACATATTTAAATGAAAATGGCATCTGTCTATGTAAATAATAGATTCCAGCTGTTTTCTGTTCTGAGGGGAGACTCGCAGTCCCACTCTTTGGAAACCTGCTTTTGGTATTTGAGCATTAGACAAACTATTTCTTCTGCATTCTTCCAAAAGTGAAGGGAAGCTAGTCCAATTTCCTGCTAAAGGTTAAGCAAGTATCCATCCATTTGTTATGTTGCTGTTGAATACCCTTGTCCTGTCATTTCTGTTTTGCCAGTGGAATCCAGAAGGAAAAAAAAAGTCTCTCCCTGTCAGCATTAAGTAAACAAGAGTGTATTGTTCTTGCAATGTCATCATACTATCAGTTCTGTCTAAAATATTTGAAGTTATTCTGTGGTACTTTTTTTCTCTGTGTAAATGATAAAAGAAAAAAATTATAATTGCTTCTGGGGGGGGGGGGAATCAATGTGTGGATTTCTGTTTTTGGTTCGTTCGTTTCAAGGTTAGGATTTTAGAAAAAAATCCAAGCAGCATTCTTGGGAAACTGCCCTCAGAACCGAGCTGTCTGATCTAACCTCGGCAAAAAGCTTCATGTTGGCTGTGTTTTGCTGTGGAAACATTCCATTTTACTTGACTAAAAATAAAAACATTCATGTTTAGGTTCTTCTATTTTGCATTATTCCAATAAATAGCTCTTTGCCATTGACTGAATTGCAGTTTTTTCTTTGACCAACATAATCACATTCCTGGCTTGGGCTAATAATTAATAAGAAAAAAAAAAGATTAAAATGCCATGAAAAACTGCCACCAAGTTAGTAATAAAAAATGAACATTACAGTATGTAGTCTTAAATCAATCACTCCAATCTTAAATCACAACAGATTATTTTAGGGAAGCGTATTCTGGAGCTGACATTTTGCACATACATGCATGTCGCACTCTCCTATATTGTAGGGTTAATATATTTTCATGGATGGAAAGCCTTACACGCAAGAGAAAAAAGTCATAGTTTTCAAGGGATATGTGTTTTTAAGTCCTGAAACTATTCTGATCCACTTTCCTCAAAGCAGCATATCGGAGACCCGCTTTCGCCAATCTGTTTATCATTACTGCCATCTACTGGTGAAAAATAAACACAACATCTACGAATGAACAACCAACAGAACCAATCCAAATACTTGCAAATATCTAAAGAAATATGATCAGTATCAGGACGGCTCCGTGATGTGCGCATATTCTTCTAAAAAAAATAATAAAAAAAAATAAAAAAGGACACGGGGGCAAGAAATAATAAACCTGTTGTTGACGTAATTATCTTTTATCTTCTATTGTCAGTTGATAAATATGTAAACATGAAACTTTTCTGCAGTTTAGATGTAATCTGTTCACCCTCCGAAACGATATGATTTAAATGTCGTTGGGCTTTTTTTTTTTGGGTACGTTTTATTACATTTTTTTATGAAACTGAGTGACGTCGACATTTAGGGGGCGGGGTGTCAGTAGTCACGTGATCTGTCATTACGCTGTTTATGTCTATGACGCCCCTGGTTTCTCCCTCGCAATTGTTTGGAATGCATCTCAAGAAATCGGTAAGATTTTGCCACTCAAAGTCGTCATAGAGTAGCACTTTGAGCCCGTTACCGTTTACCTGCACATAAATGCGTTAAACATATTAGTCACACAATATTACATTGCATTTGTGAGCGCGACCAAGATAGCAAGATATTGCTTTATCTTTATCAACATTCTGTATGAGCTGTCTTTTTCGCTATCACAATCAACAGCTAAAGGTAGCCTTTTAGCACTTTTGATTTCGGATGCCGATGCCTAGTTATCAACATTGTACAGTAATATCTCGGGGTCGCCGTAGCGAGAAGTGAAGCCTCCCCCGGCCATCTTGCGTTGCCACTCGGTTCGCCATGCATGTTTTTGGAACGTGGTAGGGAATGAATGTTCCAACCTGTTATTTTATGCCAAGGCCAAAATGAGTGTAATCGGCCGATATTTATGGTTTTGACTGGAATTCACAACGTTTTACAAAGCTTTATTTACGGAGGCATCAAAATCATATTCTTTCTGTGCAGAAATGAGCTGTCTGCAGGGTGCAGAAAACTTCCATCAATGCTGTCAGGTCTTTCTTAAGCTGTCTGATCATTTAAGAGATGGCTGGAGTTGGGAGCCCATCCAGGTGAAGAATTGATACTCTATGGCAAAGATATCTGTTGTACATGTTTAATTAATGTGGGTTTACCATCAGGGTTCAGATGAGGGCTTCATGAGAAAGACTGTTCTCAAGTCAGTCTTCATAAATCCCCAGGCTACACGGAATCATGACGGCTCGAGTTCCAACTTAGAGTCACACACTTCTTGCGACACCATAGGTGATCAACTAGAACAGGTGAAAAATTGCTAGAACTGTGCAATTTTTTTCTTGAAAAATGTTCATCAGATTTCTTTTCATTGTTTTTTATTGTACGTCGGGTGTCGAGACTTTGGGCAGCATTGCCAACAATATGTCAGAGTCATACATGATCAAAGTTAGACTCTGCCGAATCTGCTCTTTGTCACTGATTATGTTCCTAAATTAATGGTTGGAATTTCCAGGCACCGATTAGCGCAGACGACAATAGATGCACGCATGAATGACGATTCATAAACTCTTTCCGTCCTCTCTAGGGTGCTACTGCTGACGAAGCGGATGTTTACGGCTTAACTGATGACTTTGATCATGAATATGATGAAGTTGGAAGCAGAAGTTTGCTTCAGTATGAGTATCACATCCTGTATTCCTGCAGCTATATGGCGCCTGTGCTCTATTTCAGAGCCTCCACTCTAGGTCAGTTCTTTTTATTCCCTTCATGACCACTAAGTGGGGTCAGTACATGCCGAATCATCCCGCAAGTTTCACCGAGATGATTTTGATTAAACATGCTATACTTGTGAGATGAAATCTCAAATTTCTGGTCAGTTGGAGCACTGGGTTGGGAACTATGGTATGTCAAATTTTAGTGTTCTCTACAAAAAGCGGTGTGGCCACCTTCCTTTCAACCCTTCTAACTCAGAATACAGAACTAAAGAAAAATATATTTGAATTGTACGGCTTCAATGACACCTAAACTTCGATGTTCCATTGCACTTTTCATTTTATTTATTTCTTCTGTCTGTATATCAGAGGGAAGGAGTCTTTCTCTAGAGGAAGTGTGGAGTTTTGTTCATCCAAACTTCAGGTCGCGATTGCAGCACAGCCCGTTGACAACTATCACGCAGCAGGTAGTGTATCACTAATATGGATAATGAATGTGACTAAGATATTTTTATCAGCTATATACTTCTGTGGCAGGAGCATCCACTGCTGGGTCAGCCTTTCTTTATGATCCATCCGTGTAAAACAGAAGAATTTATGAGACCGGTACTGCAGTTAGAAACAGAGCAACATAGGTAAGACGGAACAGACATTATCATTTTCATCATTTCATCATTCATCAATTCTTTTTACTGGCTTCCCACAATGATGTAATCGTGACGGATGCTGGAAGTTGTAAGCGGGTCCATAGTACAAATTATTTGAAAAAAACTTTTTTTCCGGCCAGACGCCACAGACACACACGCATACAAATAAACATATAAACGTGTTTTGTGCTTTTGTGTCTGTAGGCAAGCGAACTACATTTTGACATGGCTCAGCGTGGTAGGCCCCCTGGTGGGTTTGGATGTTTCCCTCAAATACTCCACCCTGCAGTCTCCTCCCACTCAGCCTGAAGCTTCTCTGCACCCCGTTTCACCATGTTGACTGTGTAGGTCAGAGGTCCCCAACCACTCGGCCGCACAGAAAATTAATTAATTAAGGTGGGCGGCTGGGTAGCACTTCCGCATCACAGTTAGGAGGGTTTGGGTTTGATTCCACCTCCGGCCCTCCCTGTGTGAACTTTGCATGTCCTCCCCGGGCCCGCGTGGGTTTTCTACGGGCACTCCGGTTTCCTCCCACATCCCAAAAACATGCTTGGTAGGACGATTGAGCACTCCAAATTGTCCCTAGGTGTGAGTGCCAGTGCAAATGGTTGTTTGTCTCTGTGTGCCCTGTGATTGGCTGGCAATCGGTTCAGGATGTCCCCCACCTACTGCTGGGATAGGCTCCAGCACACCCGCGAACCCCGTGGGGACAAAGCGGTTCTGAAAATGGATGGATGAAATTAATTAAAGACGCTTGTCCCGGTCACATAACATGTTTCCCCAGTCGAGCCCACAAAGCTACGGAGCAGATACTTAACGATGAGTTTTATTTGTATGCGTTTTTTATTATAAATGTATTATTTATTTATATATTTGTATAAAGACCGGTCTGTGAAAATATTGTCTGACATGTAACCGGTCCGTGGCGCAAAAAAGGTTGGGAACCTTTGGTGTAGGTCACCGAAACAAATCCACTCTGACATGACAACACAATGTGCACTTGTATCACCCGACTCCGTGTTTTGCATCTGTCTGCTGTCATTACCCTCAAAATTCTTCGAAAAGAAACAAGAGGATGAGTAATTTGCAAATTGTCAAGTTTCCACACATTCTGGAAAACCTGAAAAAATATTGATTCATTTTTCATGACTCTTCCCAGCCCCATCGTGGTGCCCTCCAAACCAAAAAAAGTTGTGTAATATGTACTGCCGGCAGCGCCACAGCGCTTTTACACGGGACATTGGATAAATGTTGGGCTTTATCCCCCCCCCCCCCCAACCCCCATCAGGGCGTATATGAGGCAGTGGGCTGCCTGCATGATGATTGGATGATCTGTCTGAGGCGGAGTTGAGTTTCCCCTCATATGAATGCCCAGCAGCCGCTACTACACATTGCTACGTCTCGTTGCCGTTTGACCCAACGTCTGCCTACCTGTGTGTTGAAAACGTTGCCACAAAAGTGAATTAACTCTCAACGGTAGAAAGATCTATTTTTCTCCCCATACTGTATGAAAAATGACTTTGCTTAAAAAGATGCAGCTACTTCCTAATTTTCCTTTAATTAGGCTCACTTGGGAGACTAATTATCAACGAGATTACTATCAGTTATCTCAACATATATGCATAACCCTTCCCAGAGCAACCCTCCCCTTTCTCCTCCAGTCTCCCTCCTCCTGGCCATCTGCCTCTTTTGAGTCCAAGTCCAAGAAAAAAAATTAAGCCTTCCACTCATAATGAGTTAGATGTGAGGATTAGATCTTAAAGTTCTGGATAAATACACATTGCATATGGTGATTAGGTTTATGCTACACATTTGTGTTTGTTGTTCATCAGTGGCATGCATATAATAAGCTTGTTTGCATATGGCAAATGAACTGTGTGTGTGTATGTGTGTGTGTGCGTGTGTGTGCGCGTGTGTGCGCGTGTGTGTGTTCACTTTTGCACATAAGGCATCTGCTGTGGGGATTCATGGTACGAGAACAGTGAACCATATGCTATTATCAAGGTCACATGATTAACTGTGTGTGTGTGTGTGTGTGTGTGTGTGTGTGTGTGTGTGTGTGTGTGTGTGTGTGTTTGTGTGTGTGTGTTTGTGTGCAGTATGTTTGCTGGTTGAAAATGTTTTGGGTGGTCCAATGTCAGTGTGTGTGGGCCATCACTTTCCCATATGTTTGTCTTGTATTTAGTGAGATTGAACATGCATCGCTGTTTAACATTCCGTATATTTCTGTTTGGATATCTATATTTAGATTTTTTTTTTTTTTTTTTTAGGACAAAAGAGGAAAAATGTTATACTTGTAAAGACTGTCAATTAAAAAATGTTAATGGTCAGTGTTTAAGTTAATTCAGTTTATATTACTCCACTATTCAAGTAGACTGGCAAATTAATAACAAACTCGCGATGAATTAAATGACATAAAACAAAACTTTAAAACATTTAAAGGAAAGAGGTGGAGAGAGGCTTGCATTCATCATGTAAATATGTAAAAAAAAAAAAAAATGTTTTGCAGCAATACGGAGTACACAAAAGACCGTACATTTAAAGAAATCAAACTAATTTTCTGTTACTTTGGAAGATGTAGCTGATTCTTTTGTACTTTGTACCTGCTTATTCGACTGATGTTTTTGTTCACTGTCTCATTGAAGTGTCCTTCATACGCCTCCCTAAGCAAACATACGGACTCATGCACGTGCACATGCCCTTTCACAACAAATAGTCAGAGCCCCACTTGGTCCTAAGAGACACACACAGAGTAAGTAGCAGCTGCTGTCCACACGCACACACACACACACATGTGAACACACACACACAAACACACACGTGTGCACACAACACACTGTTTTGTCATGCTTGTTTGCCATTTGTAAGGGTTGGTAAACATTGATACGCCTCCATTCACACAACTGGTATCCTGTGATATGAGCCTCAAGGATTTAATTATTCCATTTTATTCCATTATATATTTTAATGATAGCGGTACCATTGATATTAATAGCCCAAGGATATATCTTGAATGACATTGTGCCCATCACCAGGAACACACCGTCTTCTTCAGGACATTGAACATCCAGCCATCCATTTTCCATTCTGATTTCATGGGCATGCCTGAACTGGTTTACGTTTACAGTTCAGAAGAGGTGCTGGGTCCCAATTCATTCTTCGGCCTTCCTGTGTGGAGTTTGCATGTTCTCCCCGTGCCTGCGTGGGTTTCTCACGGGTACTACGTCTTCCTCCCACATTCCCGAAACATGCACGGTACACTCCAAATTGTCCACTCGTGTGATTATGAATGGTTGTTCATCTATATGTGCTCTGTTATTGGCCGGTGACCAGTTCAGGGTGTCGACCGAGGGGATAGGCTCCTGCACACCCACGACCCTCGTGATGATAAGTGGTTTGGAAAATGAATGGATAGTATTGGTGTCACTCTGTGGCTTGAATGCCTCATTCAAGAGGTGTTGTCGCTCTCCCCCTCTCTCTCTCACACTCTCCCTCTCTCTTGCCCCTCCGGACCCCCCTCCTCTCTGTTACACACATGCACTCTAACACATGCACACACTGAGTGAAATTTTCCAGTACTGAGATGATAAGAGTGTGTCAGATTATTGCGACAGTTGGTGAATGAAGATGTTGGCCTGCTCAGCCATGGTACAATTTCCACTGCTGACATGAGCACACACAAAACAGCAGCATCCAGACTGGAATGCCCATGGCTCCAGTGTATAGTGAGAAAATGCATAAAATGTTCAAAGTAGAATCGATGGAATGTTTGGTATGTAAGGCTACTGTAACTGTATTTCCTGACCAATACAATTGAACAGTGTAGTCAAAGAATGAATAAGGAAATTGAATGAGATTATCATCTCATTAGTGTATTAGTCCATCACCGGGACGTCATGACAGTTTATCGTCATTAGGTCGAAAATATAACCACACTGTGACTTCTGTCAACTCCTGTATACTTTATCAGGAATCATGAGTCTGAGGTCTTAATTCATTAAAATCCATTGAGCTCTCTGATCAGGGCCCCAGGTAACTGGAGGCTATCCAAGATCATTTTGGACAAGTGAGATACAAGCATTACCAAGAGAGCAAGCTATTTTCAACACTTTAGATTGGTCAAAAATTAGAAATAAAAACATAAAAATGACACCCACACATGTGGTCAGACCAATAATATACATTTTTGAAAAAAAAAATCTAATTTACCTTATGGCACTGATAATTGGTGTAAGAATCAAACATTTGCAATATAAACAAGCAGTGGATCTAACCTGACAGCCAATCGTCCTAAATGCTTTGAATTCCGCATTACAGCCATGCCACTGAACGTCAAGCTTAATTCCCTCACACAGCGTAATGAAGTGATTCCATATGACACCTCCAATTGGTGCCTTTGGAGGTGTGCCCACTAGACAAGTTCACTGTCACGCTGGCTTTGAAACAGTGAAATTAAAAAGGTAAATTCATCAGAGAGAATACGTATTGACCTATAAAAAATAAAAACAAGATCTCTATTCTTTGTTTTTTAACATATAATTGTGATACAACAATTTGAACAGTTGGGTTTCACCTCTTGAAAACACATTGCGTTTTCTTATCAGGAATTAAATGCTGAATTAAATGCTGGAAATACTTTAAATCACACAGGCTCTTTTTAACATGGATAATAAATTCCTGCTATTTGTAATTTCATTGGACAATTCTCGGTACAGAATTAGGAAAGGGTCAAAGCAAGGAGATAACCTCAACAATAAAGACAGCAATCCAAGATAAACCAAGTCTCATTAATGAATGTGACTGGCACCACTGATAGTCTATTTTTAAATTGATCAATACTGCATATTCTTTACACAAGTACCACTATATATATATATAAAAGAATGAATACAGGGTTGTTTAAAACAAACTAGGAAGAAAAACAATTACCTTGTCACCTTGATACAGAGGACGTCAATATTTCTTTCAGTGAGGCAGAGTTTATCAGAGCTGGCCTTTAGTCCAAATCGAGTGAAAACCTCTGCTGTCACTGATAACCGTCACACGGATACAAAAAGCATCCTGTTGTCAAGGTCACATAACTAGCTGCCTGTAAAATGTTAAGCACAACTTAAAATGAAACATTAGGGATGGGAAATGGTGTAACTTCATTTATTATTTTGCAGCTATTAAGCAGTAATCAATCATTCAATCATTTATTCATCCGTCCGTCCGTCAGTCACGTATCTGCGCCATCAGCACCTCGGACAGTTCCGTTTCTCTGCTCCTGCCCCTTCCTCCCCCATCTGCTGCTCATTACTTACTCTCTTTAATTGTGCTACTTATACCCTGCATTTCCATCACTCTTGGTCGGTTCATCTGTCTTGCTATTTGTCGGTTTGTCACCTGTTTCTGTGTTCTGCCTGTTTCCTGTTCTGACTCCCTTTGCCGACCTAGCTTGCCTGTTGACTTGACCACTCCTGAATAATGCCCGGCCTGACTCTACCTGTCCCTGACCATGCCTCAGCTCTACATCCTGTCTGTCAGTTTGCTCGCTTTGCTTTATTCCAGTCTCCCACAACCCTTTTCCTTAAATAAAGACGTTCGTGTCAAACATTGTCATCCTGGCCTATCTCAGCAGACTTGAGGCGCTGAGTAGGGTACACCATGAACTTTTCATCAGCCAATCGCAGGGCACACATAGACGAACAACCATTTGCATTCACACTTACAGACAATTTGGAGTGGTCAATCAGAATACCAAACATGATTTTGAAATTTGGGAGGAAGCCGGAGTACCTAGAGAAAATCCACAAAGGAAGGCCAAAGCATGAATTGGGACCCTGCACCTTCCACTGTACTACACAGCCCGAAGAAGTAATCAAGAAATTGAAATGCAGTACCATCAATTGAATATTCAAGATATTAATACATGGGCATTTACTAAATATTCAAGATGACTGGGGTTTATGCACAGTAAAAAGGCTATAGTGGCCCTGACAAATTAAATGGAATTCTTATTTTATTACGTAGCCTCCCTGTTCTAATAAGTGAATATAAAAGATGTATAGAAATAGAAAAACACATTCATTTATAATATTGTTTAATCTGGCTTATTTTCATAACAGTTTGTCTTTTACATATAGTTCATGTGGTTTTTTTTTTTTACATTTACTATAAAATATATTCCGTGAAATTACTGCTGTCACCACTTTTGGGGGTGCTGAAATCAAATTTAAGGATCTTGAATTTGATTGGTTAATGTGATTCTGCCTAACCTAACGTGGCCACACTCCAGCTAAGCACGTTGCATCAGTGGAATGAACATTGTCAAGAAAGGAAGTAGGTATAGTAAGTTTTGGTGAGTATGCTTTCAAAATAAGCACAAGTTGTTTTGTGTTGACGCAAGAAAAAACACTAATGCAAGAAACCATTTTTTACAAACTGTAGAGAGTTGTAATATCAATAACGTGGCATTTGAGGTTGGACTCACAATAACAACTGGCGTTGTTCAGGATTCACAATTTTAATTGTGAAAGTTTTTAGGAAGTCAGGCAGTCGTACCGTCATGCAAATGAAACCTGAAACGATCGACCTGTTGTGACAGTTCGTGTCAAGTCCTAAACAGGTAAAAACCGAAAATGCAATCTTTGACAGTTGTTCGTTGTTTGTATACCACCACATTTAATTTATTAGGAACATTCCTTTGTCCGATGTGAGCCGGTTTTTGTTTGAATTCTTTGCTCGCAGTAAGGCTACCATCTAGGAAGAGTACCAAGCTCCAATGCAACATTATTGAATGTTTGCTTTCATATTACGGTGAGGAGCGTAAGTTGCAGAAACAAAGCGTAATATAAATTTTGTGTAAAACTAAATAGAACCGGTTTTAAATTGGCATTCACAAAGTGATTATTTAAGAGTTATTAACATTTTAATTCACCTATTGATTGCTAGTCAACAAATTGGATCAGGTATCCATGTCCATTCAAGTAACTTTTACAGTTCAGAAAAAGGACCTCGTATACATCTATATGAATGTTGGCTACATAAAAAAAAAAAAAAAAAAGGTTTGTACCAAATGCGCGCCCGCACACACCAATATGTCGCTACCCAACACTTGTGGTATTTGTGTTTTCTGTAATTCTGTATTTGGAAATGCACATTTACCTATTTATTTGTCTGTAATTCTCTACTTGGAAATGCACACTAGTTAGAAGTGTCCTATAGTAAGAGACAATCCAGCCTTGATGGTCTCCTAATGTAATTATGGAAAATTAACATTGTCTATTTTATCATTCAATACAGTGATCCCTCGCTACTTCGCGTTTCGTTTATCGCGGCTTCACTACATCACGGATTTTTTTTCCAAAATAAAAAAAACAAATAAAACAAACAAATAAATACAAATAAAAAAAAAATAAAAAAAAAGTATTGCCCTCAGAAATGCCCACTTTTACTAAAGTATATGACTACGCCCCCTACCGTCCGTAACCCAATCAAGTATGTACCATGGACGCACATTTCACATACTGACAGAAACACGCTGACTGAATGTGAAATATCACGACACGTCACTTGTCTCCTGCATGTTGACAGTGTCTAATGCAAGAGTGACTTCATTTTGCTTCCTAACCGTAACCCACCGACTGGATACTCCCAGCCAGTTAAGAAACAGACAGCAACGTCCACATTGTTTTTTTGTTATTTAACTTTATTCTGCTGCATCTGCTTATTCATGCACATACGTGTGACAAAAGTCTACTGTAGGGGTTTAAGTTCCCGCTTTGTGTAATCCGTACGTCCAGACCAAATGTGAATTAAAAATGCCCATGCTTGCCTGCCTGCCTGCCTTCTGTGATGTAGACAAAAACAGGAAGCTGAGCTGTGGGTGGGCCAGTTTGTCATTAATCTCATTACCAGAAAGCCCTTAAAAAATTTTTACTGGCATGAATTTTAGTGCTGACATCATTTTTACATATAGACGTATTACATCAAATATTAAAGTGTCACTTTAACATTTGGACACACTCTCTCTCTAGGTTAACAAAACACGATGGGACAATGGATTCTACACATGACTGTGCTGTTTCTCTTCATCTGTCGCAACCAGGCAAAGAGGGACCCGACATTATACTGTTCTGGTGAGTTATTTGGTATTATTTTCTATGACACTATACTGACTCCATGCAACATTTTTGTTGCAAGCTTTGGCGATTGTATAAGATTGTAACCACCAAAGTGTACATTTTTCAATTTCAAAACTATTTGAATATAAAGTGAACTCTACACTTAAGATTTGTGGCAACCAAATCCCATTCTAGCCCTAAACCTAACCTGTGTTTTCCAGCTTGCCGTGCAATTGTGGATGAATTGAATCACTCAATCGACCAGGTGGATCCAAAGAAAACTATTAATATTGGCAGCTATAGACTCAATCCTGATGGAACCATGACAGACAAAAAGGTAAATTACACAAATACATACAGTGATTAAAAGCATCATAGAGAAGGCAAAAGACAAAAACAAAATACAGAATTGGTAGTACAAAACTAAAGTAGGAGGGTGCCTTCTCGGCATGCTGACTTTTTTTTTTTCCTTAAATTTGTGAACTAAACTTTGAACTAGTTTGTGTAGAAAATGAACTTTCCCAACATTGTAAACAGGTGAGGTTTTTTATTTTTTAAAACATGTTCCAAACATACTCAAAAAATGCTTTTCTAGTTTCAAAAACATAATCGTGTAAATAATTGTGATTTCGATATTGAACAGAAGAATTGTGATTATGATTTTTACCCATAATCAAGTAGCCCTAAGGTAAATGGTATCCAAATAGGCAATATCTTCTGTTTCTCCCAAGTTTAAAAATCAAGGTTGATTGTCAAGAAGATCGGGTGTGTGCGGAAAATTCATTTGGCTACACTACCTTGGCAACTGAGGAAGCAAAATACACAATAGGATCATGACTGTGTGTATGTGCGTACATTTGTGTATGTAAGAGAGAATGACAGATACAGCGATAGCGTTTGAACACACCAGTACTTTGGATTCAGATTATTGTTGCAGGCCTAATAAGGTTGCGTCCCACTGGAGCAAGGATATCCTTTATTCTCCAAGGACCAGGCTATCATAAGGTGTCTAGCTAGTATTGATTTCCCAGGATTAGTTCCTGTTAGACTGGCAGTGACATCTGCATTGATTAGTTGGAGCAAATGAGAAAAGGGGAGCGATTGCAAAAAAAAAGGGGGTTTCAATTTGTGCTACTATTACCGTATTAAGACAGGCAAAGGGCTATTTCATTTTTGTTTGTTGAAATAATTACTGGATTGTGTTCTTTAGGGTTAGTTAACACATGTATATATTGATGTAGTAATGACAATACAGTTTGAAGATGACATTGTTTTAGCATTTTGGCTAGCGGTGTGACAAATAATTCATTTCGGAAAATCGTTCTTGATTAAATAGATGCGAGTGCATTGAATTGAATCAAATCGATCGTGCATCAACTTGTTTCTCTTTGGAGAGATACAGTAAGCTGCATGTCGGCCTATGTAGTTCATCCCCATGTAAAATAACACAAACCTAATTGAGGTCATTTAAATGTATGGCGTCTGGCCTACAAGAGAGAACAAATGGAGCATTTACTAATTAATTCTAAGATTGATTTTATGGGTGTGTCCAAAATATTGTTGTTACCTTTGTTTCCAGAAGCCACAATGACTTATTTGTTGAAAGATGTCTAGCCCTGCTGAGATTGTACTGGTGTCAATATTATTCTTTCTACCATTTTTGTCCCTTACTGTTATCTATAGATGGCTTGTTTGGTCTGTACAAGTATGGTCCTGTTCGATGCTCAAATGTCAACTCACTTCAAGGGTTATGATTTTCTTCCCTTTCAAACCCATTGTTGGATTTTACTGCTTACAATATTTCAGATCTACTGTCAGAGATAAAATAACTTGACAGAGATTAGTGCTGTGGTTTGTGTGAAGTTATTTTGAATGGTGAAAAATAAATCGTCCGCAATCGATACATCGTCATTAAAAAAACACGTACGTCGATTCTGCCCATTATTCTGTTTCTTCCACAAGGTGGCGTTCACTATCTACTACAGTACTTACTGTATTCACGATAATAACATTTGTGTAAAACCTTTTTTTTTTTTTTTTATTCGACGACAAAAATCCAAATAAATGATTTATTTCAAATTAGTTGCACACACTATTTTAATCTCATATTCACGAGCGTGACAATGCATTTAATTCATAAACCTTTGCCCAAATTTTGCATCTTTGTGGACAATTGCTGAATTGTTACCATTCTAGGGATGAGCTCCTCCTCTGCCCTTTGCTGACACAATCCTCCACCTGTCGTTTAGTCAATCAAACGTTACTGAACCACAGAAGAAGCCAAACCTTGATCCCATGCCCTCACAGCTCCCTCCTTTTCAACAGCTTTTGACCTAGTGTGAATCAGAGAGGGAGGGATGTCACAGCTTAGATGCCATCAGCGAGAAGGATTTGCTGGTTTTAAGTCTCTGCTCTTTGGCCTCTTCACAGTAGGACTTCCTGGGGCTGTGGGGCTGCTCAGTGACACAAAAGTTAAACCTGCCTGCTGTAACAATGACACATTTAAGATTTCCAAAGACATTGAACTTACTTTTAAGGCAAGTTGATCTCATAGCGACCGGTGGGAAGTCATGCATTGAGAATGAGAGGATGCACAATGGTGTGCTTACACAGTGACACATGATATCATGCTCCAGAAATGTGACTGAATAAGCTAGTTTGTGTTCCCAAACGAATGAAAAGATGAGAGAAATAACTTGCAATGATATTTCTGTCACTCTCAGCCAATATTTTGACTCATTCTTCACGAGCAAACTGCTTTCCACGGATGTTCAATAGCATTTAGGGACACTTAAGAATAGTCCAATGTTTTGCTTCTAGACATTTGTTGATGTTCTTAGCTTTGTGTTTTGGGTCATTTCCTGTTGTAAGACCCATGGACCTGCGAATGAGACAAAGCTTTCTGACACTGGGCAGCACATTTCTTTCTAGAATCCCTAGATAGTCTTGAGATTTCATTGTACCATGCAAACATTCAAGACACCCTGTGCTAGATGTAGCAAAGCAGCCCCGGAACATAACATTACATTTCTGTCTCATCTGTCCATAAGATATTCTACCAGATGCTTTGTGGCTTGTCAAAACATACCTGTAGTTTGGCAAATTCCATTATTTTTTTTATTCCTACTTACTCCATGAAGTACACTTTAGCTCAAACAATGACGGAACTGACAGTGATGTATGACCTTGGAGTTCACCTTTAATTTTTTGGGAGGTTGTTCTGGGCTCTTTTATTGCCATTTGTATTATCTGTCTCTTTTTCATCAATTTTCTTCCTGAGGCCATGTCCTTGCACATTCCTGTGGGACAGTATCTATTTGTCACCATTTTAATAGGCCGACTAACTGATTAGCAAGTTAGCAGACACGTTTGATGCTGATGATATAACAAATTATTATCAATTTATAAGGTTGATTTTGTGATTTTTGCAGCCTTCTATTTTGAATCCAGCTGCACACAAATTGTCTTACGTATTCATTCTTCAGGGTTTTTGGCACGTGACATTTCACGTCATTTCTTTAGCATGTAATTCATTCTTCAAAATGTTATTTTTTCTTTCATTCTTAACCTGCTCCCTTGATTCACATAATAAGCAAGGCTAACATTTTTATATTTAAAATCCAGCTCCCGTTGTTAGTCAAAGGAAATTAACCAATTTAACTTCCCTAGTGAAAAATATCCTCAAGTGTCACACCATTGCATATGTCACAGCTGTCCTCCAATCTTCTTCTGAAATGCTGACATAAAATAGCTTTAGGGTAAGTCAGTATTTTTGAGCTCTTCCAAGACTGAATATAAATTACAGCAACTCAATTACATATCACCCAATGGGCATAATGAAGTTCTCCTATCAAACCTTTTTACGTTACTGTTTTAATTTGCATCGACAAGTACATTTCATTTTATTTTTTTTCATCCATCTGCTTCCGAGTCAATATTATTATTATTTTTTTAATGGGTCTTCATTGGCCCATTTTAGCAGGACAATGAAAGTGAAAGGCCCCCGTCCACAGCGGTGTAATAATGGCGCCCTCTCCAATGGGAATTGAATGGAGGATAGCATCCCTGAGAAGCCTATTCTCTGGCCCAACCGATTGCCCCCGATGCACCCCCCTCCACCTCATTCTTCAAACAACACAGTGACTGACAGCTCCTTTTCACAGCGCTGCAACTGGCAAGGAAGGGGTTTAATTCTAAACCATTTTGTAGCATGGCATGATAATGACACAGACACAAGCCCAAGGGCTGCAATGGACCAACATGGTTTTGTTGTGTTGGACAGGAAAAGTTTTTTTTTTCCCCCTCTGGATGAGAGTAATGAAGTCAAGGAATAGTCGTGAAATATTTTTCGTTCAGTGCCCGTTACTAGGTGAATGTTTAAGAAATAGTTTCCCTTTATTTTTTGGGGGGAACAATAATATTTGTGTATTTCGTGAAAATGATTATGGGCTGTGAGACAATTTTAAAAAAAGTACATTTTAACGAATAAGGATTAAATGTACACATACCCATGCAATGAAAGTATCTAATATGGAAAAAAAGTTAGTGTGGACAGATAAAGATTGACATCTGAACCTCATCATCATGGGCTGGGGGGGTGACCTACATCCTTCATTGCTCGCCCTTCAGCCTTTGCCCTCGTGCTGTAACATTCTGTTGTTCCGCCAACTTCCTTCCTCCTGTGCACAAGCTCAAGGGATCCTCTTCTGAATGACTCCCATTTCTCCTTGAATGAAACGCATGTGGACGAGTCCGACGGGGGGGATTAGTGATTGGTTTAAGGATTTTAGTACTGCTATTGCAAGTAGAAAAGAGTCACAGAAGAGAAATGCAAATTAATAGATGATGTTGGAGGAAACAAAATGTAATGTCTGCAAATGGTACAGAAGGAAGCACAATAGGGTGACAAAAGGGAAATGAACATATCCAAGTTTTTATTCATCTTCAAATATTACTTCCATCCTTCCCGTCAAACTTTAGTTACCACAGTTGTCCACTTGAATGGGGGGGGGGAAAAACCACAAGGAAGATTTCTTCTGTTTGATCATTGGAGGATGGAGCAGGGGATATGTGGGACACAAAAGCAGATGGAAAAAGTGGGCTTTTTACCCTGTACTTGGCTTCTGTTGAACCCCCCCGTGTTTTCCGTCTCCTTTGACGACCATGCTCCAAAGGAAATGCACCCCTCTGTGTTTTTTCCCAGCCCTGGTCAGTTTCTTTTGGCCTTTTCATTGCCCTGTCCCCACCTCCTGCTCCCCCCATGCATCACCACAGATCCCCAGATACGGGTGTCCTTCCGGGGCTGGTCAGGGCGCTGCACCTGGCTTGACCCGTCTAGACTTGGCTGCTCTCTGTTTTGTCTTGCACAGGAAAAAGAGCGTGGGGTTTGGATGGAGCGGTGGGGAGGTATTGGCACAGGTTAAAAGTCAGAGTTGGGGGTGAGGATGAAGAAAACCAGGCAGAAATAGGTCATACCGCTGACCTATAGAGTCTTGTGGTGTAAGACAGCTGACACAAGGGCACTCCAAAGGACTTATGGAGGTTTTAAAGAGGTTTTTCCCTCTCTTTCATTAGTTTGTTTTTTACTTGCCATTACCGTGACGCACGATTTCGATGTTTACGTTGACTAGTTTGAATTTGTTATTGCTTTGAATTTTTTAGATTTTGCAATGGGCCCATTTTACATTGATTAACTTGGTTCCTTGCTATAGAGTTTTCTAACAAAGGAATTTATTTGAAGAAAATAATGACATGTTTAGGAAGTAACACAATAGTCTATAATCTCAGTTAGCCCCCCCTTTATTTGTGTGTGTGTGTGTGTGTGTGTGTGTGTGTGTGTGTGTGTGTGTGTGTGTGTGTGTGTGTGTGTGTGTGTGTGTGTGTGTGTGTGTGTGTGTGTGTGTGTGTGCGTGTGCACGTGTGTGTATCCCAGGTACCTCTGGCTCGTTCTGAGACTCACCTCAGTGAGCTCTTGGATGGAGTTTGCAATTCCATGAGTGACTATGCCCTCCACGTGGACCCTGATACCCAGAAAAAACAATACATGAGGTTTGCACCTCGGAGCAGTGGGTCCACTGGGGACTTCCCTGACCTTAAAAACTTCCAGTTCGACGGACCTGAAGCTCCCAATGCCATGAAGTTCGCAGTGAGTGCAAAAGCTGTACACATTTCTGTAGGCTTTTTGATCCAGCCTAATTATCATAGTTGATAGAGTACTGTAACTTTTGACTTGTTTCAATGTAGTCTAAAAGAAATCCTAGTTAATTAATGTTTTAATTATGCATTTGAACATTCTACCTCTATGTCCAAAGGTGCTCAAGTTAAAGTTCAGCATAAATCTAGACCCCATGAGTTGTACAAGGGTTATATATAAAATAAAGTCCATATCATGATTTCCAAATAGTTCATGATTTTTTTTTTTCAGGAGCACAAATTAAAGATTAAAAATTTACACAATTTGAATCTATTGAATATTACCCTTGGATTTTCTATTTTACTTGAATTTAGGTTTATAGGCTCAATTCACAGGTCCAGACCCGTTCTTAGTGTTTAATAATGTAAAACTTAAAAAAGAAAAGACCTAAATATACTACTAATTTAATTGTAGAAGGAAAGAATCGCTTTTCAACACAAGAATCCCTGCCCGGTTATATTGAGGAGTGAAGGGGTGATGTTGCTTTTACCAAGTACCAAGGAATATTATTTAAATCTTTCCATTCTAATCCCTTTTTCTACATCTTTCCATTCACATTCTCATAACATTCATCACCAAAAAGGATATATACCTTAAATAACACAACCAGATACATTGATAATGATAATAAGAATAACTGTTTGACAAGAGCTGTTAAGTGTTTATTTTATGAGTTTCGGAGATGTGTGTTATGCAGTGGTAGTTTGATGACTTGAAATTTTGGATGTGATCATCAAGAATAGGAGTTCTTCTTGAATGCAATATTAGTATGATAATCTATCATGACCTCAATCCTTTTGTAAGTGATAGAGATCAGTGTCGTTATGCATACGTCTGTTTTTGGATGTTGTATTAATTCACAATCACACCAGGATAAGATGAAATTTTCATTTAAAGCCAGTAATCGTTTTTTTTTACAAGAAATGAATCATGTAAAAGCTGAGACAATGAACACAATTAGCGCTGTACCAATGTTTGATAAGGACTTCAGTGCAAACACAGCAGCGACAAGAACCAAAATGCAAAATTATGGCTACTCTGAACTTTGAACCCAGTGTTAAGGGTAAACGTAAGTCAGGGCATGTAAACTGTTTACTTTTGAAGCCAAAACAAGTTTCAAAGTCTGTCTAAACCTCTTTCTTCAAATCAGCTGCTGCATGTATATCACGGTCATGATTCAAATTTGTTAATAATTTCAAAAACATATTTCCAGTCAAAAATAGACCAAATTGATTCATCCGATTGATACAGGCAATGTTATGTTGCTGTGACTTTTAGCTTCTCTTCACAATGGCTCCTTCACATGATTTTTTTGGGGCACAGGTTTGATGCCGGATGGCCCACCCCTGACACAACCTACGTACTTTTCATCTGTGGTGGGGTACTGTGGTACTGACCGGGTATCAAACCCGTTCCATTTGAGGCAAAGGCAGCGGTATGCAGCACTACGCGACCAGTGCGAGCAGAATAAAATGTGTGAATCAAAGCCGTCAAAATGGCCGAACAGTTGGGCAAGCAGTGGGGGGAAAATGGCCTCAGCCTCACAAACAGCGGTCGTCCATTGTGTAAAATAAATATATAAGACAATACTGTGTGTGTATGAGTATACGCATGGCCAAGCTGCTCTACTTTTACCTCCAGGCCAAATCTTTCTTCTCCTCTTAATGTTTTTTTTTTTCTTCCACTCAGTGTGAAATCATTGTAGAGGAGCTAGAGGATGATATCATCGCTCTTTTCAGCCAGAACACAGAGGATGTGCAAAAGGAGTTATGCAACATAGTCTCAGGTACCGTATTTCCTTCACACATTATTTACCACGTAAATCGGGATTTACCCAAGAGGATATTCCGTCACTATTTACTTCAAGTAGATATTTGGTTTTAACATTCTTGTGATTTTTGGATGCACACATCAAAACATACAAACCACATTTTAAAGCATTTCACTTGATATTCAGGGTGTAATTTCACTCTCCGTGCCCCAATGTGTACATATTGTATAATAAATTAGTGTTTGTTAATTGTTTCTGACTACTGAAATACAATTAGCGTCCGTTCACCCTGTTAGACATACTTAAGTGAAATCCTTTCGAGCTCTTTAATTAATAACGAAATGCGATCAGGAAACGAAAATAGCGTCATCGTCTTGGTACTGCGGCATCTCAAATCAAATTTCATCAATTGCTATATGAATCAACTTGCTAACCAACATTTTTTTTCTGCTTTTTTTCCAGACTACTGTAACGACGCTAGTAAAAGAAATGATGAGTTATAGTTTTTATGTATAAAAAAAAAAATGTGACCAACTTTGTTATAATGAAATGGAAAATCAAACCTCCTTTTGTTTGGTTTTAAAAAAGGAACTTTTGATGAACAAATAAATATTTTATCAATATTTTTCTGAGGTTTATAATTAATGCTCCTGCACATAGCTTTGTGGTGAACAACTACTAAACTTCTAACAAATTGAGTGCATGATCATTGCTGCAGTTTGTTCTATAAAGAATGTGTAAAACTTCACTTTTTTTTATGCGGTGAACACATTTTGTCTGGGAAAAAAAATGTGTAATCGGTGACATACTACACAAAATTGCTTCTAAACGTAATGGATTTTTTGTGTAAACACAATCAGACAAATGAATTACATAACAGTGGTAATCTGAAGGTATCTTCACATATTGGGTTCTTTAACATGTGAAATGAGACTTTTTTTTTCTTGAGCATAATAATTTATAAATTCATTGAAGAACATACCTCAAAGAAATATTAGAAATTATAAAAAAAAAGCCTTTTTTATTTGCTAATAATAAGTCAGCTCATATGTGAGTAGTATTTTATTTCAAACACTATCTCCCATAATCAATTATTTTAATATCTGTGTTCAATATGAGTTGGTTTATAAATGAAATGTCAAAGGTGTTCTATAAAATACGCTTGTTTTCTTTGGTGTCATGGTGTCACTAGTCACAATATAGTACTACCTTCAGGATTTGGTGTTATGTTATTATATTTATTGTCATGCAAACATGGAGTAAGGCAATTCATCTGTGTGTGAATCAGCAGTTTACCTTGCTTGCATGGCAGCATGAGCTGCTTCTTGTGTGAATGTGTTAGTGACACAATTAAAAGAAGAACACTTTCAATAGCTTAAATGTAAACATATTGCCCTTCTTAACCCGTCAAACATAATTTTCTTTTTAATTTTTTTCCAGAACAAATTTTGGTAGTTCAAGTTAGATTTAGGTTGAAACCCAAGTAAGGGTGAAAGATACAACTCTGCCCATCCATTACTTTACCGGGTCTTTACTTACGATATTACATATTATATACAATCAATTTAGCAACTGAAACTCAAGTTGAAATGCTTTTCAATGCATAATCCATTCCATACTTTATTGTATAGATACGTCAGGTATAATTTACAAAATTCTCAAAAAGTTGTGTTTTTTCTCAAAACAGGTTGCATACGCTTTTGGTGGATTTAGTAAGATAGCATTCTTTTACCAAGATCCCAAATTGCGGGTGGTAACTATTACATTATGTTACTGATGCTGTATGGGTACACTCACCAAACTTATGTGCAGGAAGTGTGTATGTGGGTGTGATTGGTTGATCATCTCTATATGTTACTATCTATCTTCGACTATCTGGCAACTAAACTATGACTGAACAACATGTATGAAAGGTACTGCTTCCAAACAAAATTAAACTTTATCTTGAAAATGTAAATACAATCCTGCTGGGTGTATTTGTCACTAATGTCACGTGCCAGGTAGTTTTAGTGAATTATATTTTTTATGAAGTAAAATAAAGCCAACTTTATATTGCATGCCTTGTCACAATGTCACCCTCCACACTGAAAACAACAAAAGGCTAAAAATACCAAAATACCTAAATTAAATCTATCTATCTATATCTATATATCTATATCTATATATATATATATATATAATTGAAAACAAAAAAACATATTTATGTTTACTTGTATTCATATATTTATTTTGTATTTATGTTTACTTGTATTCATATATTTATTTTGTATTTATGTCCATGTGTTTTGCCAGGGCAGCACAGTAGCCCACTATTTAGCATGTCCGCCTCACAGTGCAGAGATAGACAGACAGACAGACAGACAGGCAAACAGACTAAACCTAGTAGTACATCCAATACAAACATGACTCTTCATCCTAAATAAGGACTAGTGCATTAGGCATCCCTTTTGGTTTCCTTTTTCTGCTCTAGTCTCAACTTTCTTCCTTCCCTCATTGCTGCTTAAGTTTCCTCTCAATTCTGTAATTAAAGTCACGGCAGGACCCTTGCAAAGTCTTTGTGTAGCTGCCTGTCTGGAAATGTTAGTGAGCTCAGCTTCCACACATGACAGATCAAGGGTTACAAAAGTGCTGACAAAAGATGACAGACAGTCCTCACAGCTGTTGTTGGTCATTTCCCATAAACTATCTACGGATTGTCAGATATTTAGGTCCTGTCAATGTTTAGGGTAGCTTTACGACATGAAACCAGAGCAACATTATTTAAAAGTAGGTCTTATTTAAAACAGACAAGTATCATTTTTTGATAAAAAAAATCTTTAACTTATTTGAAGTAGGTTGCAAGACCCAGAATGTAAAACTTGGATTTTGTGTCTTTTGACATTGGTTGAAATGTTGTCTTGTTAAATAAGACAGTGTACTATATGGAAAAAGTTTAGATCAAATGTCAAATTTTGTACCAATGGCTAATTAAAAAAAAAAAAAAAAGCAATCAACAACACATTTTGTCTCCACCATTTGTTCCATAAAGTAAAGAATTGAATTCATTGATAGTTCATATAAATTTCACTTCAATCCACCATTCTTAGTGAATGGGAAAAATTCTTTGTGAGACAAAGTGTGATTTTGTATCCTTATGGTATAAAGTTTGGTCACTGAGCTGTGGCATTAACTTGTATTCTAACAAGATTAAAATATATTTGTCCTGGAGATTAGCATAGTTAAGTCTCCCTTTTTTTGGCTTTTGGGGCGGCTGCAGCAGGCTTTGATCAGTCTAGCACAGCAAGGCCCAGGCTTGGCCTGGCCATCCAAAGCCTGGGTGTGAAATTGCTCTGATGTCATCCCCCATTCTCCATCTTTTCCAGCTTTCAGGGCAGTAATTATATTTCCGCCACAAAGCCCCCGTCCCCTTCATTCCATATTTCAGGTTTGACTAGGAAGCGTTTTAGAGAACTATGGCTAAATTACTCAGTGGGGGGAAGGGGAACTTGATGGGTCATCTTTTGTCTGGCAGAGACACAGGGGGACATCACTACTTGTATATGTACTTTTCTTTTCTCTGTTTGTCTGCCATTTGCCTCTTGCAGAAGGGGAGGAATTTAAGACGAGTGAAAGGACATGAACTTTGTTTCAAAAAAACAAAAAAAACGGAACTATTACATATTCAAAAATATGTGTCTTGATAGCTTGGGAGTAGCAGGTTAAGACACAATAGAGGATAATCACACTGACCATGATTTCATAATAGAGCTATTAACAATATTTGGAGCATCATTTTAGTTTGTATACATTTGTTCAGTGTTGTCAATATTTTTTAATTTGTAAATGTTAAGTAGAACCTAAGAAAGCCCTAAAAAGTTAATCTTAATATGTATGTTTCTTCTAAAATGTTACTTCAAATTTGCAGGAGCTTCATGAAGTATATAACTGCATCGCAAATGATCACGAATGGATATGTGCATTTTACATGTCTGCTAGAAAGTTTGGATTTTTCCTTCATAAGCAAGCATAGCGAATAGCCAGTAAAAGTTGCTAATCTTTTATCCTTTGACCATTTTTGTTTTGCAACATAAAACAATTCATAACTTTCACTGGGTTGAATCTGCAATGACGATACAGTTACAAAAATTAAATATTGAATGCTTTTATGTTATACAGTTGGTAACATTTGTGGATGCAGGGTGAGAGCAAGTGCATCACATGAAGCATTTGAATATGAAATCATCTCCACAGTTGGAACCACTGAGGAGATTGATGTCCTTTTCCCACCAATCTTGGCAGCAACTCAGGCACCTGCTGCTATTTGCATGGACACCCAAAGTATTTTGACCTTCGTCCAGGTTCTCTAGTGATTTTACTCTTCTCCCCCTCTACCATCTCCCCACACCCTCAAGCCCTTCAACTGACAAACACAGACTGTGCACAGAGGCTCTGTTCACTGCCTTCCCCCTTTCCCAGTCCCAAGTCAAGAGCTCAGCTCATCAAGTCAGCAAGCGTTGGGTGTTACTTCCATATACAAGACAGCGGATAAAAGAAAATGCAGATGAAGTCCTCTAGTAGCCATTCACAGAGTCTGAGTCAAAGCTTCTGCGGGAGAGTCAGAGATAAATAACTCTGGCTCTTTACTTTCATACAAACTTTAAATCATTGTTTGTTTGTTTTTTGCCATTTTTCCCCATTTTTTCTGCTGTTTCATCACTAAATTCAGGCTTTGAATACATAAGTATCATACTATATATATATATATATAATTATTATTATTTTTTTTTAAATTATTATTTATATATATTTTTTTCCTTTTATCCTGTGCCAAGTGGAAAGGGTAGTGCTCTTTTCTCTGTCCATCTTTGCATTTATTGTTATGCAAATTGATTTCCAGATGACAGACTCATCAACTCAGTTTACTGCTCAATGCAAACTTTCATCTCCTTATCTTTGCTGTATATTTCTGTTATTTCAAATAAAATTGCAGAAATCACTTTGCACTGTTTTTATTTACCATCATTTAAAAAAAATCATTGCCATTAGGACCATGTAAAAGAAAACTTAAACCGGCTGAGGAGCAAATGACTAATTTCAATTTTATATATATTTTTTTTATGTCAAAGACCCATTTACTGTATAGAAAACGCGATCCCTCTCTCGTTACAACACTGCCACAGACTTCAGCTTTTATTTACATAATTTTAAGGCAAATGAGTTTACTTGCCAAACAATTTTCTCAAGCAGTTGAGAAAATATAGATAAAAAAAAAAACATTCACAGCATTGTAAGACAACCATTTGGTTTGGCTCATCGTTAACTCTACCCAGCAAAAGGCCTTTGATATGTTACACTCAAAAAAAAATATTGCAGGAAAAAAATAACTTATGTAAACGCGAGTCAACATGGCTGTTTTCATTATAAATACGAATATATTGTTTATGTGTTTCTAGAAGGATAAAAAAACTGGTTTCTTGAACATTCGTGGATGTGATAGCCTATAGTAATATAGGTCCATAAATTTCGGTGCCAACTCTTTACTTTGAATGACAACCTATTCCCTGAAAGCACTGCGCGTGGAATTCAGCCAATGAGACTTTTTAAAGGGATTTCAGACAAACATTTTGAGTTTCATTTTATTATACTGGTAATGAATGTTATCATGTAAAATCATCATATCAGTTGTTTAAATCAAATCGGGAAAGATGGGCAGCGTGCAATTTTTATGCCAATTTGGATGTGGAGACCAGACTGCTTATAAAATAGGGGGGCAAAATAATCAAGTGGAAATCTTGTGTGTGCGTGCGGGTGCCGGCGTGTGCCTATGTGTTCCCAACATGTGTGGCTTCCGTATTTCGGCATATTATAGGCACCCATAAAGGCGATTTGAGGCGAAATTCTGAGCTAAACAACCAGACCTGCTGTCACTGTACTATAAGCAAACAGACACTAAGGGCTAGAAAAACAAACAGACACTAACGGGCTAAAAATTAACAATTCATTCAGAAAAGATAAAATAACATTTTATAAATTCTTAACAGAGATACCAAAATGCAGCAAAAACAAATCTTTGGACTTTAGCATAGGTTTTTTTTTTGTTTTTTTTTTAAATCACTATTGTGAATCAGGCTTCGGTACTGAGCGGGACACGCGTCTTTGTCCACGCAGGTCACTTGTCTCAGCCAGTCAGTCCACACTCTCACGCCCAAGTGTCTCTTTTGTGACCACGCATAAAAAAATAATGAGAATGAAAATAAAAACAGTCCATGGCGATGGGACCTGTAAAGTATTTTGAATATTGCGTGCTCGGGTGTTTCATTTTTGTATGACCACGCATGCTTCACGCAACAAAACAAACTGACTTTAAGTTGTTCAGACTTTGAGTGACAACGATTTTACTCCCTCATGTGTTGTAATCAAAGAATATGTGTTCATTATTTGTCCAATAATTTTTTTTCTTCCAATAATTATGATGAATTTGGCTAAATTGCCATTTTCTACCGCTTTTGAAACTATCCCCATCAACAGCCCTGAGGGCGCGTAGTATACGCGCACACATAAACACACGCAAACACATTTTACACATCTAAAAGTTGTTTCTATTTGAAATATGAATGCTGGTGTTGACGTGATTTTTTTTTTTATTTTATTTATTGCATGGTTCAGCGAGAGACGCATCATCTCGGCTAGTCGCTGTCCGACTTGGCGTCCTTGGACGGGGTGTGGTTGTACAGTCCCTGCGCCATGAGATGCAGCGCCAGCGAATTTTTATTCCCTGTGGCTTTTTTTATTTTGGCCCTTTTGTTCTGAAACCAGATTTTGATCTGAGATTCGTTGAGGCCAAGTTCCCGGGCCAGGTCCTGCCTCCGCTGCTCGGTCAGGTACCGGTTGCTCTGAAACTCAGTCTTTAGCCGGTGGAGCTGCTCTACGGTGAAGGCTGTCCGAGGTCGCTTGTCTTCTTTTGTCGGGGTCCGAGCCCTCTTTGGTTTACGGGATCTGGGCCCTTGGGGGTGGGAATAAAGAGGAGAAATGTTGTTATTCAAGCAGTTGTTACAAGTTTGACATGAATTGTTTGCCTCATATGGAATCTTTTGGTAATAGTTGAACATTGTGTTTTAGTCGCAGATTTTTTTTAACCGAGTTCAATAACTTGTTGGATGGTTTTAATTATTTTTAAATGGTTATTCTTTGGATTCTTTATAAAGCGACAGTGTTTCCATTAGTCACCAATAAGCCTACACAAATGCATCTCCTTGAATTGACGCCTACTTCAGATGGAGACTCGGTGGATGAGTAAATAAACACCACCTGCCATGCCTGATAAAAGATTGTCACAAAAATACGTCATGGTTGCTTTATATACATATAAATGATCGAATGTCAAGTTTAATCATCATAAATTATATGCAGTATAGCCAGAAGCTACTTCAGTCATGTGAAACATGATGATAGCGCAAGATGGATTCTGTTGGGTGAGAAACAAAACACACTATACACTGTTATATTGTTTTATTCCAGTGTAGGGGCGGACGCAGAATAAACCCAACGATAATGAGGAAGACTGATACAAGGTGTCCTCCAAATCCGCTGCAGGAGGAGGAGCGGGGGTGGTGATGGGGGTGGGGCCAGACTGGGATGGATGCGGGCGGGGGGGGGGGGGGGGGGGGGGGGGGGCTCTTTTCCCTCTGTTCCCTAAATAATGCATTTATTTCTTAAAAAGACATGATAAAAAAACATTTTCCCATTTAGGATATCTGAGGGCTGTCGGAATGAAACATATAAACGAAATTCCAATTAGCGGAGGCTATGTTTAACTCTATAATATGTGAGCCTTAATTCAATCATGCTATTTTCAACTATTTAAAATCAGAAAAGTCTGTCTGCTTGTAAATTCGCAAATCAGCATGCTTAATTTGTCAGAAATTAACTTTCGGGGGAAGGATGTAGATCATTTGCAATCACGTGTAAAATATAATGCTTTTCTTTTTGTGACGTCAGTCTTTATTTCCATCGACTCTTTTGGTAGGCCGAATGAAGAAAAGCTGCAGCAAGCCCCCTTGCTCTTTAAAAGGCCCATTGTAGTGATTCCCGCACACTTTCCGTTAGTTTCACGCAAACTTTTCTCGCTACAAAAACATTTTTTTTATTGGTTTGTGTCGCACTCTGCCCTTATATGATCATTTCGGAACATCACCAAATGTCTGTTTGGGGGGGTGGACTGGGGGGGGTCACCGGGAATTTCCGTACATCACACAATCCAAAAAGAAAGAGACAAATAAAAAGTTGCATTCAAAATATCCGGTTTGACTGCAGTTTCAGTTATTTAAGTGAATGAAACTATATACTTTTTGTCACATTTTATACAAAAGAATGTAGCCTCAAATATTTTGTTTCACCGAGTGTCAAATAGCCCAAATCAAATTATTGACAGAGTTGCATGTTTATACAAATTTACATTATTATCTACTTCACATGTGCATGGGTTGCTCTTTTTTTTTTGCGGGTTTGTGGCCTGCATTTCACATCTAATCCATGCCTTCAGGACTCACCACTCTCACTTTTTAGGCACCCACCATTGTCAAAAATATGCTAATAGAATATTAACAAAGAAGGGTCGGGAACAATGGCGTTAAACTTGGTTTTACTTCATTTTCTACATTTTTGCTTCATTTTTTTCACCGTATATTCTCATACGACTTTATTTCTAGGAAACTACTATATACAAAACCGTCGAATTTATATTTATGTATGAGAAAAGCAATTATGAATTAGGCCATTGTTATAATAGTTTCTTCTGATTTTGGAAAGGTGCAAAAAAGTGAAGGAGAAATAGTAAGAGCGCACTATTCGATTGTTATGATCACATTAGTTTATTAAAAGTAAGGTGTGATAAAGATAACTATCTATGACGGTATAATAATTGCTTTGTCAATTGTTACAATGATATGTCGATTAAGTTGGGGGTGCGTGTATTGCTCTAACTATTTAAAACAAGTAATTCATAACCTTTTTTGCTATATTTTTAGGGTAGTAAAACTTTCACAAAAGTTTATTCTCTGAATTTATACAATTCCAGATCATTACAGAGGTGTTTTTGGGGGGGTGGGGGTGAACTATTTTTTTATTTTTTTACACTCCAGCATATTAGGTTACATTTTTCCCTATTTAATATGCTATTAAAATGAATTTTTTTTGCACCAACCTGACGACGGACGGTCTGAGTAGCGGGTACAATAAACCCACGCTGGCCACAGCATCTGTTTAGCCCCATCAGATGCTGAGCTGGCTTGGGGGCTGCTACAGCGGTTGTCGTTGTCTCCTCCTTGGACATTCTCACTTTCTTCGCTGCCTATCAGTTCACTCTTCCGACTAATTATATCCGAATGGCTGTCGTCGGATGATCGAGAGTCGTCCTCTACTCGTGCAGCTCTTCCTTGTACATCGAGGTTGCCGATTTTGGGGTCGTTTCTGATCTCATCTCTTCTTGTGATACTCTCCTGAATTGGAGTCCCATTTTTCCTTTTCCGACCAAAATCTGGCCTTAAAATGTTGTCAATATAAAAGTTGGTGATCCTGTGGGACTGCTGGTTGCCAGGTGGTAGGATAAGAGGCAGAATAGCTCTATCTGACTCCTCACCAGAGTCCTCAGGGCTCTCCGGGTCTCGACGAGCATTTTCTTCCATGATGATGACGCCTGATCCTCCCCAGAACGTATTCACCAAAGTATTCCAATCTAATGATGCGGACTGTTGACTATAGTTTCAAAAGGTTTATCACGATAATAATGATGAAAAGAACCAACTTTTTTTAGTATCGTATGATGAACGAAAAACCTGCCGTTTTTTGACTGGAAAAAAATCATAGTCCAGTATCAGATCATTCGATTCCTCATCGTTTGCTCTGTTCAGTGATTTCATAAAGAGAAAAATAAATTGGGTTCGTTTTTAAAAGTTTTTAAAAGGGGTCCCTGCGCACATTTTTTTGATGCGCTCAGCAGTAAATCATTCTGATTCAGACGACGCTCAAATACTTTCACTAAGGATTTGGTTCTCATTTCTCATTGGCTGAGAGGCGCTACGCTAAGGCGCTTTAGACACGTGCCTTAGACCAATCCAGTTGCAGAGATCCTGTCACGTGACGTCACCGGAATTCCTTGGAGGCTGTATCGGTCCAGCCCATATGCTACGTTCAAGTTAAACCAAAAATGTCAATGCTATCAAATTTAATAGCCTACTAAATATTCACACATGACATGACCATTAGAAAATAAAATGCACCTTGGTTTATTATAGCAAACTGCATGAAAACGATTGGATGGGTAATGTAAAACAACTAAAATTGATATGATTTCATAGTTATTTGTAGTATCATTGTAGTAATCACTTTTAATTATTTGTGTTTAGCAATCATCTCATAGATTTACTGTTCAATTAGATTTTTATCATGTTGGGTTGTTCAATAAAAACACAACGTTGAAATTGTCACCAAAAATGCAAAATAATAAATTCATGTCTCACAATATTAATATGAAATAACACACTTCGACACATTTTTTATATTAGTTATTAATCATTAAAAATAAAATGCATGGCTGAACATGGATTGAAACAATTATTTAAGAAAAACACTTATACATGTTAACTTTTTCGTTAACTTTTTTATGCATATTTTCAATTGTGGTGTTTTCCAAGACCACGATACTCAGTTAAACACTTTTGTCTCTGCGATGGTACGTGAATGCAGCAGGGATAACAATCTTTGCGCACACGCACATACACATGCACGCACACACGCCCAAGTGCACGCACACACACACACACACATGCACGCACGCACGCACACTTGCACACGCGCGCACACGCGCACAGCACGCACACACACTCAATGCCTGGGAGCAGTGAAATCAGTGACGTCATAATTTCTCATTTTGAAAACATTGAGCGTGCGCAATCAATTACGTTCTTTTGCTGATAGCTACATCTCAAGTTTTACATTGATAATTATTCATTACTTCTATTGTCTTACAATATCAGAACTTAAACGTAAAATCCAAGAGCATTCTGAGTGAAAACTCGTGCGATAGCTTATGCCGGAGGTATAGACCCCTCCGTCTATAAATAAACAAATGGATAAATAGATATCTATCTATATGAAGACATCCATCCATCCATAATTCGGTTCATTGTTTTTATTTTTCAGGAAAACGTGCTATCAAACCATCCTATTCATAATGAACCTCATATCAATTTTAAAATTAGTATGGATATCTTTATTAGCTTATTTCACTCTGTATTCAAAAGAATGAAAGCTCTCACGGTAGTTCTGCAACGAGGCTGTGCGAAGCCATTGTCTTTATGCAGGAAGGCAGCACCTGACAATGTACGTATGCTTCTTGTATGACGCTCGCCTGCACGCACTAAACAAAGGCTCATGTCCAGAATAGATTTATTTGTACGTACATTCGTCATCCACATATTTAAACTTGCAAAACTAACTTGACCTTGAATTAAGTGGATCAAAATGGATGTGAATTTGAAAGGAATATACTTAGTCATGCTATATACTTAGTAAATGTCATATGCAGTCAGACTGAAAAACGAAAGTAAAAAGCTCTTGTCTCAGTATGTGTTGTGAATGTATGATCATCATTTTTGACGGTCCAAAGTGAATGGGCATAAACGATTTTCTGTTTGGCGTTATTTATTTATTTATTTATTTATTTATTTATTCACTCATCCATAGTTATTTAGTTATTTTTATACAAGACCTTATTGTAGAGCAATAGTCACATCTTGCACCTCCACTTGTACCGTAAGAGTCATGGGTTGAATTATATTACAATTCATTATATCTGACCCATTTTATGGTATAAAATATGCGGTGTCTGTTTATACTTTGTTATGTTAGATTTAATTTGTAACCAAAGAAAACAAATTGTAGTAGAAATAAGTGATACATTTTACATACATTTTGTCTTTATCTCTTCATCGTTTAAGTGATAACTTCAAGTCTAACATCAGGACTTTGCAGCTGTTTTGGCCCACATTTCTCTTTCGGTATTTATTTTTGTGTTAGTTACACCAATTTTGAAAGTTAAAGAATTATCAAATCAGAAAAAAACTAAAATTTGTCCTTTTCTTAGCTTAAGTGGTTACATTTATAAGGGACAACCCAGCTGTTGATAAGCCTGTAAATAAAAACTGCTTTGCAGTTTCTTCATTTGAATATTTAAATGATTAATCACAATATTCAAGAACAAATGACCATCTAGGTACTGTAACGTTCTGTAAAGACGTATAGTCTCATTAAGTCTCAATACATTTATTTGCATCACATATAGTAAAAAATATCTTCAAAATTGTGTTCACTTACATATCGTATAAAACTAACACAAAACATCAAGCACTGTTTGTTTGTATGTTATTTATATACCATTTCAGTATAGCATGATTGAATAACAATTTTTGCATACACTGTTATATATTTCCAATGCAAATGCGCATACTCATACTTGAAATCAATTGATGGAGTGCCATAAAAATACCCGAACATAATTTGAGGTCAAAATGAAGTTGACCTGTTGCCAATAGGCTATTTTGCTAACAGAATGTACAGAGGAGTAAGATTTTCTCAGAGTACCTGTTTTAACGCTTCAATGTCGTTCTGATCCAAAAGCGGCATATCATTTCCATCAATTAGACGTTGGTTGATGTGCAGCTCAGAAGATAAGAGGTGGGCTTTGTGATACTCTGAATGCTGCTGTCTCCTACATTGTGTGGGTGCCCAGATGTGAGATGAGTCAAGAGACAAAGCAGAGGTCAGCCAGTGCCATCGGCTTCCTGTCCGCTTTACAAAACCTCCCAGAGGGGGAGGTGGGAAGAGAGGGGCTCCGAGGTTAGGGGACACTTCCTATTCCACTCTGTGTGCTCTGTTTACACAGGGACAGGGGAATTAGTGCAAAGCCACACAATAATCACACACACGCTAACGCATCATACTGGGAAATGGAGATGGTTGAACTGTGACCTCTGTTCAATGATGTCACACCAAAAAAAATTCATCACGACAACAGACTCTGTACATGTACTGTATGTATAGTGTATTTGAGGGACATAAAGAGAAAAATCTAAGACTCAGAAAAGGCGCTAAAAGTCACAGAAATAGATTGCTCCCATAGCTAAATAAATACATGAAATAAATAAATAATGAAATCAACCAAAATAAAACTGGGGATTTTTTTGTTGCCATGATAATTGAATAATTACGGTCAATCTAAATTTAGATTACAATTTTCTATACAATAAATGCCATATCTCCTGATGACCATTTATGACAAAGATAGGCATATTTGTATTCAATCTACATAAATATGCCCTTGAAAAAAATCTAAGTTGTGTTGAAAATCGACCCACTTCCTCGGTAGCAAAATGTCAAATACTTCTTGACAATATTAATGATCTCTCTGTATGACGTTTACAAATGTTTTTGAGCCGACTTTTATATTGGACGTCAGATAGTACATATAGTCATTATGTCGTGCGCAATCCTTGTGTATATCATATAATAGCGATACCAAGCTCATGAAAAATCCCTTAATCACATTTTTAATTTTGTCATTATTGAAAACCATTTTTTAAACTGCAATTAACTGTTTAAATCTTCTGTGATAATTCTGAAGAAACAAATTTCATCCACAGTCATTTTCATCAGAGTGGAAATCATCAGCCTAAGATTGTGTCTAATATTTTGCCCATCACGCACAGTAGCCACACAAAGTTAGCACAATGTCGCTCTGTCTCATGCAGTGTAAATATTCCAATCAATTTGATCAGAGAAGAGTACCTACTGTTGTGTCCAGTGAGTTTATGGTTCCATTCTCCCCTCCACCCACCCCCCTAAAAAACTAAAACTAGATTTAACCCTTACCTGAAAACACTCATCCTCCTGTATCTGCTTTTCTAGCACCACTAGGTGCATGTGTTTCAGTTCGGAGCGTTGACAGCATGTTCAAAAGACTGTGAGTAGGCTTGTTACTATCAGTTACTGCTTTAATCCCCCTGATCACCATGCCGTGGATTAACCTGGTGTGAAAGCAGCCCACAGGCCCGACTGATGGGCCTCCCTGGCTCCAGAAGAGCTTGGCAGCCTGGACTGGATGCTCAGTCCTGCATGAGTTCACCGCAGTCATGGGTGACAAAGGGAGGTTTTGCTCCACTGCTTTTTCAAATTTAAAAGCTCTCTCAAACTTTCTCCTCTGTAGAAGAAAGGCTACGTCCCAGTGAGTGATTCCTGAAGCTGTGTGTTATGTTTAAAGTGACACACCATGACACCAAATGATGAAAACGCCATCAAGTATTGTGTAATTGTTCATCACACTCTGTGTTTGCTGGCCTTAAGGGAAACTAAACAATTTTACATCAAGGTTGATTTAAATAAATAAATAAATAAATAAATAAATAAATAAATAAACCTACCGCACCCACAGTTTTCCATAAGTAAGGTAAAAAATGACCCCAATTAGAATGAATGCGTTTTATTCTGTAAACTTAACAAATTGTTTCATATTCTGGTTTACAATGCTTTATTTTTTTAATCAAAAATTATGTTTGGCCAGATGATTTGTCTGTGTCCAACTGGTATTGTTAATCAAGGGGAAAGTGTAGTAGATGTCACGTCACAGTTGATAGAAATAAAAGGTTTTTGGAGTTAACCTTGGAAATTAAATAGAAAGTTCTAGGGGTCATTTCTGACACCAAGTATGGAAAAGTGTGGTACCAAATGGGTGTTCCAGCACGCTTTTCCTTGTTCAAATTCGGAAAAGGCCGACTTCCCACTTTCGTTGATCGCAGCATAATACATTTGCAGGTCCTCAATCAGTCGAGGCTCCCTCTAGTGGTTATTTGTGTCTATGGGCTTCTTCTGCGTAATGCGCCAATGGAGCACATCACAGCGGCGGCGCGATAATTTTTTGGCTCCATCGTGCACTTTTGTTTCTCAATTTGTGGATAATGCTTGTCACTGTGACTACGAATGGCTTTGTAACCCTTTGCGGACTGAAATATGTTCTTGAATTTCTGTATTGCAACTTTTTGAGATCTTTTGGCTTACTTCAAATTGCCAGACAGGTTCCTTTTAAGTGATTCGTTGTTGTTGTTGTTTTTTCAATAAATGTACAAAACCTGGCAAAAAAAATCTTCATGGTGTAATTATGGGGTGTTGTATGAATTTTATAATTATGAGAAAAAACAAATTTATTTAATCTAAGATTTGTAATAAGTAAAAAGTGTCATAAGTGAAAAACATGACCTTGTCCACCAGCACTTATAATGTTCTCTTTCACCTCGGATCAGCCAATCATCTATGGACAATTATTCAAACACAATTCAGGTTCAGGTTTGAAATGCCCTAATTAAAAGTGTGTTGCTTGGTCTCTTTTTAATCAGATGGTGCTGATTTAATCTTGCTGGAAGTAAGTACCACTCCCTGAAACACCCAGGGGAAGTTGATTGTCAGGCAATTTGTGACTTCTTTTGTTCTGTTTTTTGGTTCTTGGAGGTCACTGTCTCTTTTTAAATTAAAACACTAATATTAAAACGTCCTTTGTTCCATTTCATTTGCTATACTTCATTTTGTCATGCAAAATGGGCTCATATGCTCAAGACTTGGCTCAGTATTTATTCATCCTTCCTCTCCATCCAAAATATAAGATTGCTTTGACTGCCAGTCAGATCTTCATGTCTATTTATATTGGATTTTCAATCTAATCACTGTTGCATTTGATGACATCTCTTTTTTTGCCAGTCATTGTTACAGAGGGTCATCAAAAGTGCAACCCTTCGCATAGTTATATGGTTACAAGGTAATAATATATTTATAATGTAATTTAGTCGTTTCCTCCTCAAGATGCAGCTATTGCAATTTCTTATACATATTTACTAAAGCACATGAGCTGAGTTACCTTAGTCACACATCTCTATCAATGCTCCAGAATGTGCACTTCTAAGCATCCATAGGTGTCATCCATGCACTGTGTCTAATTGTGTTGGAGAGGTGACATGAAGATAGAGTTTACATCGTAAAGTAAGACGCTAATGATAGGTGATGTGTCTAAAGGATAATGTCTCCATTTCACACCCACAAAGTCAACAGGTGATGTATGTCATTAATATGGCTGAGAGAGCTTATCCAATTATTGCTCTCAATTGGCTGCAGCTCATTTTGACAGTCAAGGTTTTTAAAAAGTGACCCACCTATAATTCACCGTGTAGTATCTGTCTCATTTCTAAACGCACTGGTCTGATCATTGGCTTGAGACGAATGAATTAAGTAATTAACCAATGCATCAAATTGTCAATGAAATGACAAGATACAAAATGAACCGTCAGTTGATTTGAAGTGCACATTTTATTTCGTGGCGGTAGCACGTGATTCTGTGTTATTGTGTGAGTGGTAATTTTAAAGGCAAACTAAACCCGTTTTTTTTTTTTTTTTTACAAGATGTTGTTGTGTGTGTCAACACTTGTCACAACCCGGTACAGTGGAATCCCGGAGGTCAACCACCTCGGAATTCAACATAGTCGGTAAAACTGGTGAGCCGTGATTGGTTGTAACCTGAGACCTGTAATTATGATGTCATTTTTAGTCGACAACAAGTAACAAAATGGCCGCCCCATGAGATGGACAAAAAGGGGCACACACATACTCAAACATACATGCAAAGACAGCTTTCTAATTCAGGTTTCATTTTCTGCATTCCCTGGTAGGTTATATGCATGTCATGTGAATAACAAATCTTAATGTTGAGCACTAACCCACTATGTGTATGCTATGCAATAACAATTCTCAACTATAGAGCTGCCACCATCAATTATTTGCGAATTGATGAGTCACTGATAGTTGTTTAAATTAGTAGACTAATTAAATCATATGTAAATCACATCATATCGCACCAGCAAGCAGCTGCTCTTACATAACCATCATTAGCTTACAGCAGGGGTGGGCAATTAATTTTGCAAAGGGGCCACATGAGAAGAATGTCAGCTGAGGGCCAAGCCAACATTATGACCTTAGCGTTGAGTTTGTATTTAGAAAAAAGAATTTTTGTGAGCTGGGATTCTGCTGTATTTGCTGGCTAGATAAGTGTATGTACATCCAATATGTAACATGTCATTACTGAATATTTACCAACTCTCTCAGTTTTTTCCCCACTAAACAAAGCAGCTAGTAATGGCTGATAAACGTCACATTCTCACAAATTCACACTCATGTGAAAACAGCTAAAAGTGGTGCACCCCATAAGCAAGGAGATGCAATGTTTCAAACATATATAATTTTAGAATAAATACCCCATAGATTTACGTAAACAGTGGCTGATAAAGAAGATATGAATATAGATAATGGAACTTTTTGACATTTTCTGTTTACTTCCCTTTTATTAAATGGAAATCATATTGATTTGCATTTTCTTTTCCCTGCTCCCCTATAAATGATTACAATTACATCGTTTTGCTTTTGATAAGCACGAGTGCTGAAAGTGGGAGTCATTAGTGCCAATACACCCCCCCCCCCCAATATTTTCTATTTCCAGCACTGTTGCTATACTGTGCATGTTTTTCAAGCCTGATGACAACTCGTTTGTTAAATGAAGTTATTGTCATGAAGATGTCATGAGGTCAAGTCGAATGAAGACTTCCTTTCAGAACAAAAACTGATGGAAGGAACCTTCAAAATGAATGTCAATGTTCTCTTCATCGTCTCCTCGTCCCTTTCCGCCTCACCTCAGTGGGGCGGAAAGGGTTACTGCAAAATAAGACAAAACACTAACCCGAATAGTATAGGGGTGTCAGGTGTTTATGAGAAAAACACGCATGATCTTGAAGTTCTTTCAATGTTTTTTTTTCTGCGCAAGGTGTCTCTGACTTGATTATAATTCTTTTTAGGACTGAATTCATGTTCAGAAGATTGAAAAAGCATGTAGACTTTGGCCCTTTTCTTACACACCCTCTTCATTTGAGAATGATCTGGTCCATGACGCGCTCACCGATTTGGCGCTAGAGAAGCCCGGGTCTCCTGCTGTAAGCTCACAGCAGACGCAGTAGTGTCTAGTTTTTAAACGTTTAGCTTTAGGATCGCATAAATGTTTTGTCCTATGAACTTAATGGACAGTCATGTCTGAAGAAGAAAGTAAGGTTGTTGATGAACTTTTTAAAGATGTCAAATTCTACGTGGTTGGGGACATTGACCCAAAGGTGAGACTGATGTTAGCTCCTCTTAGCTAGTGTGATAGCATTTTAACTTGTTAGCACTATTGAATCTCAATGGGGTTTGTTGCACAAGCTAACTAGCTGGCTAACAGCCTGTCTTGCTACGCTCAAAATAGCGCGCTTGGACTAGCGATCATTTGATTCAATGGTGACATCACTATTCTTTCTTTCGTAAAGTTGTGTGCTTGCTAATAAATGATCGCACTGAAGAACTTTTCTCCTAGCGACGTTTTATGCACTCAAATATCAAATGTACTGACTCTTAGATTCTCAGGTGCATGTAGCTCCTCAATGATCGCTCCGTTTTATAAATCTGTTGTCTCGTAGCGTAACAATATAAAGTCATGCATAGTGAATGACTTAAGTTGATCTGAGCTACGTTTATGTACCAAAGTGAATAACTTTGACAGTGTTCATTTGCATCAACCTGTCAACATTTTACTCCATCTGCGGTGTTTTACTTCCTGGCAAATAGTGTACCCTCGTCTCGCTTCATGGAATAATTGTTTATTTTTCCTCAAATCATTTCTAAAATGTAATATAGCGTGAGACAAAAGAAGTTTTGGTGGGAACTAGGATGACATAAGGACGTTATGTGGGCGTGACACGATGCTGAAATTGTGAATGGAATATGTTGTTACACGCTAATCGTCATTTGACTGGGTGAACTCTTTATGGCCATATTTTAGGTGGTGCAGCTGTTGAAAGACGGAAAAGGTAAAGAGGTCTCCTACAATGCTCTGGCCACTCATATTATTGCAGAGGATGGGGACAACCCAGAGGTGGGGGAATCTCGTGAGGTTTTTGATCTACCTGTGGTAAAGGTAAGAAGTCAATCCAATCTCGTATTTAGTAAACATAAAAAATGACAATTGTAAACACAAAATAACTTCAGTCTGCTGCAGAGAAAGTCTACTTACAGACACAGTGGTTATTTTAATGGCATGATTAATTCATGATTAGCACTCCTGTTTTCCAGCCATCCTGGGTGATCCTCTCTGTTCGATGTGGAGATCTTTTACCGTATCCTTCCGAAATGTCGAATTTATACAGAATGTGTATTCCCTGATATGATTGAAAAAAAAAAAAAAAGTTCTAATAATTTCATGATAGAGTTGACTATGTTTTCTTAACCAATAACTCTACAGTGTCACAGGGTTCTCTCCAGAATCGGGTCAAATATTCTTTGGAGTGACAGCCTGTCTTCCTCGTGTGAGTGAATGCATATTATACTCAGTTCTGAAATATGATGCAACCTTGTGGGGCTTAACATAGCAGAGATTTTGATATGATTGGTCAAATTCTCATGTATGGACACGTTATTTTTAATAATGGACGTAAATAATTTCTACATTAAAAGACACAACTTCTTCCATGTTTTTATTGCCATTATATACTACTGCCTGACTCTTTGTTTCTCCACAGCTTCCAGACGACCTCAATGCATTATGGGCATATATAACTTTTTATGGTGGAGAATGCCAGCTTAACCTTAACAAAAAAGTAACTCATTTGGTGGTGAATGAACCAAAGGGGGTAAGTTGATGATTTGTGTCTGAACTTCACATTTTCTAAAAGTGAACTGATTTTATTATTGCAAATACTGGTATTTATTCTTGCCAAATTCAGTTATGTGTTTTTGTTTTCACTCCAGGCCAAGTTTGAGTGTGCCCTTAAACATCCTGGAATTAAGATTGTCACTCCAGACTGGATAACAGATTCAGTAAAAGGTAAAATTCAGGTCTCTATGTGACTGAGGTTTTTCTTTTTCTGTTTGAAGAATTTAATCAAGAATTGTAATTCACAACTTTCAAAAGAGTAACAGTTCATCTCCAGTGATTATTCCAAGTCAGGCAACAATTCTGTGTACACTCAAGTCTCCCTGTACTTCTCCATTGCTACACATCGTCAAAGTGCACTACGCATGTAATTGTGAGATACATGACACACAAGTCCCTCAAATGGGCAAAATTGCCAAAAGTTGAATGTTAAAATTTCCAAACTTTCCACTACAGCTAAGAGCCGGAATGATGAATCACTCTATCACCCTCGACTTACTTATGTGGAGGCAGAGGAAGCGGATGAGAGTGAGCCAGAGTCATATGACCAACGCTCCCATTCAGATGGAAGCTACAGTCCGCGACGCTCCCGGATGTCCAGTGGTGGCTCGTCAGCTGAGTCAAGTCCTCGCAGACGCCCTGGCCCCAAAAAACTGAACTCCATCTCCCCGTCATCCCCACGGAAAACTGAACGCCGCAGCGAGCGCATGTTTGACGACTCTGATGATGACTCGTCCACAGAAAAGGAAGGCACTAACCTCAACTGGACACCAGCTGAGGTTGTGACACCAACCCCTCCATTCGCATCAGGCACTGCCAGGCGGCGAAGTGGGCCACCTGGCAACAAGGATCCCGTATCCTCAACAGGCAGTGGGTTGATCAACCTGTGTGCCACTGTTCCTCCAGTCCCTGGCGCCGGACCCATTTCAACAGAGGTTCGCACTGCTGCTGCCGTCAGTCAAAATGCACAACAAGGTCAGTAGGTACAAAGATGCAAGGCTTTGTTGACACATCCATAGTAGAGGTACAGTAAAATCTTATGCAATGTATTATTTTATCATTTGTCATTATCACCCCCCCTCAATATTGTGATTGCAATTTTAGATGCGATTTTTTTCCAAAGCCATTTTCCTTTTTTTTTTTTTATACAAGCAATAAATTAAGCTGTAATATTATATTTAGATTAGGATATTTTATACATGTTTGCATACATTTTATGTTGTTATGATTAGTTCAATTACTTAACTTGTGAAATATTTGTCTTTTTTTTTTTTTTTTTCTTTTGGTGTATCAGTTCCAGACAACATGCCCGGTTGGAGCCCAGCAGCTAGAACACTTCGCAACATTACCAACAATTCTGACATGCAACCAACGATTCGACCTACCAATGTAGCACATGTAAGACATTCTAAAAGAGGATGTTCTTATATTACTAGTTGTACTATGTTCATTTTCTTTTCACTTGTCAATTATCTTACTGGTTCTTATATTACTGTTATGGGTCAAATTTGCTATATTTAAGATGCTTTATTTATTTTACAGATTATCCAGAATCTGACAGCCAATCAGGGAAAGCCAATAGAGCAACAAACCAATCAAAGTCATGCTCAAACTCCAAACAGTAACAACCCCCTTCTGTTCAATCAGTCCAAAATGGCTGGGCAACAACTCACTGCGCAGCAACAGCAGCAGCAGTTAATGCAACAGTCACATCAGGCAGTTCAACAACACCATCAACAGTTACCCCAACAAGCGCAACACCCAATGATGCAGCTCCAGCAGCAGCAGCAGCAGCAACAACAACAGCAGCAGCAGCAGCAGCAACAACAGCAGCAACAGCAACAACAACAACAACAGCAGCAGCAGCAGCAGCATCAAATGATGCAGCTACATCACCAACAGCAACAGTCACAAGTTGTACAACAGCAGGGGTTCCCTCAGTTGTCCCAACAGCATCAGTTCCTCCAGCAGCAGCAGCAGCAGCAGCAGCAGCAGCAGCAGCAGCAGCAGCAGCAGCAGCAGCAGCAGCAGCAGCAGCAGCAGCAACAGCAGCAGCAGCAACAACAACAACAACAAATGCACCAACAGCAGATGTTTTCCCAGCAGCAGCAACACACCTTCTCTCAGCAGCAGCTGCGCCCTCAGCAGCTCTTACGGCCTGGTCTACAGCAGCTGCAACAGCAGCAAGCTCTGCAACAACAGCTCCAGCAATTCCAACAGCAGCAACGCATGCAGATCTTACAACAACAGCAACAACAACAACAAAATCAACAACAATTACACCAACAGCATCTACAGCAGCAACAGCAACAACACTTCTTGCAACAGCAGCAACAAATCCAGCAGCTTCAGCAACAGCAGCTGCAGAATCATCATCAGCAGGCTATACAGCATCAGAACCAACAGGCCATGCAGCAGCAACAGCAACAGCAGCTTCAGCAGCAGCAACAAACTCTTCAGCCGCAGCCACAGCAGCCTGCTCATATCTCTCTTTTTGGACATGAGCCAGGACAAGAAAGTGAGTAGGAGATTGGCTTTTTCGATATACATTCATCTCTGAGCAAATTTAACGTTAGCTCCAAGCCATTCATTTGAAATAAGCATTATCACTTCAAAGTAAACATTGAACACTTGACTCTTTCTACATACAAAAATAATAGTACTACTTCATAGCCTTTCTTAAAATCAACCAAGTTCATCCTTCTTGTGTAAATGTATTTCTGAACTGTTTTTTTCCCTCAATGTCACAGTTCCACAGGACGGGTTTTTGCTGGGATGTGTGTTTGCCATTGCTGACTATCCAGAACAGATAGCAGACAAACAGTTGCTGGCCACATGGAAACGGGTAAGATAAATTAGATTTCACCAACAAGCAGTACATGGTTGTTAATAACTCATTCACTAACTCATTTTAGAGCAATCATGGCCAATTTTTACACAAACACCAAACTACCAAATGGAAAAAAAAAGACTCTCTTTTCACCAGGAAGAATTTTGCCTCTTTCAGTTCTTTTATAATTAGTGGTAGGAAAAAAAAAAGGTAGTTTGCACTTTGCACAAATATTTCTTTCTCCCAGTGGACTCACAAACTGTGCTGATCTCATATTTAAAATGGAGCATCAGCATCATCACAATGGTCTTAAAAGAAGATTTTCTGCCCTTCCCTCCACTTGCAGGTGATCCAGTTCTATGGTGGTGTTGTTGACCCCTCCCTGACCAGTCACTGTACTCACCTGCTTTGTGAGAGTCAGGTCAGCAACATGTATGTCCAGGTAAGGATGCCTGTTTCTGTGTCTAGATTGTGTATAGAATACAACGGCATCAAACACTGGCTTTTCAAAGCAAAGAGCTTGTCAGCAAATGTTTTTTGCCAACCAACAAGATGTGATATGTATGTTAAAGATAAAACATGCTTACGCAGCAGCGTGTCAAGCTATTGTCTTTTTTGACATCCTTGGCATTGGGTTGATTGTCTCTGACCTACCAGGCCCTCAGAGAGGGAAAACGCTGTGTGACGGCCCACTGGCTAGACACAGTCCTCAAACGGAAGAGGATGGTGCCTCCTCATCGGACGCTTCACCTGCCATTTGCCTTCCCTCCTGGAGCCAAGCCTTGCTCTCAACATGTATGTCCTACTACCATAAAGTTTTACTTTAAATTATATATATCAAATATAAATATATAGCCACCAATAAACTAGACTCATAAAGTGCAAATTTTCTTTAAAGCTCACCTTGAAAATTTTTATTTCTGTCCAACATTATTCTCTTCTGCAAATCTTCTGTTTTGGTATATATGTCAAACTAAAACAATTACTTTCCTATTTAAGTCATGTGGGATTGACTATTTCTCTTTTTGGAAATGCATAAATTCCTTATTGTCGTTTTAGCTTTCTATTTTGAATGTTTTGATAATATTGCATGCTTCCCATCCTAATCAGCCTTTCCTCCTCTTAGATTATATCGGTGACTGGTTTTGTGGATGCTGACAGAGATGACTTGAAGCTGATGTCTTACTTGGCCGGTGCCAGATACACCGGGTACCTGTGTCGAAGCAACACCGTCCTTATCTGCAAAGAGTAAGGAGGGACTTGCATTGTCATGTTTTATTATTATTATTTTTATGTCGTCACTACCACAATGTTATTAATTTGTCTGTGCTCTGGGTTTCTCTTTAGACCCACTGGGCTTAAGTATGAGAAGGCCAAAGAGTGGAAGATTCCATGCGTGAACGCTCAGTGGATGTGTGATATTCTTCTGGGAAACTTTGAAGCATTAAGACAAATTCAGCACAGCAGATACTCAATTTATACGCATCCTGAGCCTCTGGTGCCAAACCTCCAGTTGGTCCAGAACCTTCTTGGTATGTCGTGTTTTGAGCAGCCTGTTTACTGTAATTTAAACATAATTTAAGATGTTTTGATTTCCAATTTTATATAGCTCCTTGGAGAACACCTGTCAAAGTATCTCAAGAAGCTTTAGCGGTGAGTTTGTTGCCACTTTTATTGGTTTTCTATTAGTGCTTGGAATAATACATTTCTTCAAATTTTTGACATTCCAGTCCGATTAAAGACTCGAGGTACAGTTTTGTTGACTTTGCTTGACTTCCTTGTTCTCTTTATGAACTTTGTTTAGAACCTGCTGCTCATCCAGAAACAGAAGCTGGCTGACTCCACAAACCAGCCAGCCAACAAAAAGGCGAGGTTAGTCCCACAGATCTCGCTTTTGCCTTTTTGTTTTGTGTACTTTCTTTTAGCCAGTGCTTATTTTGTGTGTGGTTGACACAGACTGGAGGAGATCCAGTCCCCCAGTAAGAAGCTTCCACCAGAGTCGACTCCAAGAGTTGTTTTCACAGGGTTCGACCCCACTGAAGTTCAGCAATACACAAAGGTGAAACCATCATAAGAGTCCAGTAAATTTTTTTTCTCCAATTAGAGATTAAATGGATGAATGGATCCAAGATAGATACTAGATAGGTTGTTTTAAAACCACAAAAGCATTGTTCTGAGACTGCATGTAAACATCTAACTTAAGCTCCCTCCCTCCTTTAGAGGTTGCATGCTTTAGGTGGTGAAGTAGCGGAGGGCAGTCTGAAGGCGACTCACCTGGTGGCAAGTAAAGTGATGCGCACCATCAAATTTCTCGCCGCAATGTCTGTGGTGAAACATATCGTCACCCCAGAGTGGCTTGAAGAGAGCTGGAGGAGTCAGAAGTTTGTTGGTATGTTTGTATTGATATGAGCAATATACTCTTGAGTGCAACCCTTTCAAACTTTGAGTTAACAATTATGATGTTAAGTTCACTTATCAATGTAGTTAAAGCTAATATGAATGGCTGTGCTGTACTCGTGTCTGTGTTCCAGATGAACAGAACTACATTCTGCGGGATACTGAAACCGAGGTCTTGTTTGGTTTCACTCTGGAAGAGTCACTCAAGAAAGCCCACAGTGCACCACTCTTTAAGGTGATATGGACAAAAGTTTAGGGACAGTCACAATACAGTGGGTCCTTGGTTTGCAACGGTCCTGATATTCATATGACATTTTGAAAACACAAATCGGCCACTACAAGTTAATTTAAGGCCATATCATAGACATATCTTAAATGTTTCTACTGATGTAGCAGTTCTAATATCCATTGGTAGGGCATTCCAAAGCTCTGGAGCCCGAATAGAAAATGCTCTAGACTCTGCAGACATTTTTTTTGCCCTCAGGGTCACTAAAAGAGTAGCGTTTTGTGAGCGGAGGTTACGAGACGGAACGTAAGGAGTAATTAGGTCGACGAGATATGAAGGCGCTAAGCCATGCAATGATTTATAGGTTAATAAAAGAACCTTGAAGTCTTTTAAAATTTGAGAGGGTTATTGCATGATCGTCAGCGCCGGTAATCGGCGGTCTCGACTGAGCGATTGGAATGGTCATCTTGATCTCATCCCTAATGGATTCAATCTTTCGAGCGAAAAATGTCATAAAGTCGTCAGCTGAGTGAAAGGAGCTATCGGAGGTCGGCTTGCGTAGTGTTAGCTTTGCCACTGTATCAAATAAGTATTCAGGATTGTTTTTATCGAGATTAATAACTCGTGAGAAAGTTTTTGCTAAAATAAGCGCATCTTTATATTTCAGGAGGTTGCCACGCCATGCCTGATGGAAAACCTCAATTTTGGATAAACGCCATTTGCGCTCATGCTTTCTACCGAATTGCTTAAGCGTACGTGTTTCATCTGTGAACCACGGCGTAGGCGTACTTACCCTGATTGATTACCATATTTTTTAGACAATAAGGTGCACCTAAAATTCTTAAATTTTCTCAAATAGTACCACTTACGTATTTGAAGTTGAAATTTGACTAAATTTTCTGTACTGTTTTTTTAATCTGCACTGATACACCCTGTGCACCTCTTATGGAAATTTCCCGAAATATACCTGCTCATTGAGATTGCGCCTTATAGTCTGAAAAATATTGAAGAGGACCCATTTAATTCCCTACCTCTTCTTTACTCTATGCTTTTCTGTCTTTCTACCTTTTCTTTCTGGGATGTAGGGAAAGTATTTTTATCTAACCCCTGGAATCAGCCCCAGCCTCAGCAGCATGAAGTTGATCGTAGAAAGTGCTGGAGGGAAAGTGATCGCGAAACAACCTTCTTACAGGAAGATTATGGAGCATAAACAGAACAAGGTGAGTTTGGTGCTTGACCTGATAAAGGTTGATGACAGGGACAAACAAAAAATAAATGAATTAAGAAATAAAGTATATATACTGTGAGGACTACAAAATGCATTTTGTTTTGCTGCAGAATCTCCCAGAAATCATTCTGATTTCGTGTGACAATGATCTACATCTGTGTAGAGAGTACTTCGTCAAAAACATTGGTAAAGTCTGCACACACTCTCGCACACTGTATATCAGGAGCGTCTAAAAGTGTGTGTTGATTCTGTGACGTGTTTCTGTTTTCCAGATGTCCACAACGCTGAGTTCATTCTGACCGGAGTTCTCACCCAGAAACTTAACTATGATTCATATCCTTTTCCAGTTCATCCATCTCTATGATTTTGAATTAGGGCAATTTGATTAAGGTTTTAGTATTGATGATTATTCCATGAAAAAACAACAACAATATAGATCAGTGTTAAGAAAAAAATTCTATAGCACGCATGCCCAAGCACAGAACAATATTTTAGGATATCATTTTAAAATGAAAAGTTACAAAAGTTGAGCCGAGAAAAACTGAAAAACTCTTACAAACTGAGATGCGATTAGTGAATTAATATCACAAAATGTGATTCCTTGACATTCACACGTATAAGTTCACTTGATGAAACAACGAAGACAATGAAGAGGAGCAATCCGTGTTAAACCACACTGACATTTCTATGTTTTTACTTTTGTGCATAGATAATCCAGTGTTTTTTGTAGTTTTTGGTATATAAAGTTAAAGTCCCAATGATTGTGTGTGTGGTGAAATTTGTCCTCTGCATTTAACCCATCTTGGTGTGATTTGGATCCATCCCCTGGGGGAGAGGGGAGCAGTGAGCAGCAGCGGTGCTGCGCTCGGGAATCATTTTGGTGATCTAACCCCCAAATTCCGACCCTTTAATGCTGAGTGCCAAGCAGGGAGGCAATGGGTCCCATTTTTATAGTCTTTGCCGGGGTTTGAACCCACAACCTTCCAGTCTCAGGGTGGACACTCTACCACTATGTTTCTGAATAAATAAATAGATGTTATTTTTGTCAGATTAATGTTCAAATTTTTGACTTTTAAATCTTCTTCTCACTGTTCAATGTGTACAGGCCTAATCGGTAATATAATGCTTTTTTTTTGGGAATAAAATTGATAAATATTTGTGAAGTTGTTTTCCTTTTTCACTTCCAATATGGTTTAATGTGTAGTGATGTATTTAAGATATTAGTAATAAGTAATATTTGAAGATAAAAAGGCAGACCTTTTAGAACAAAAGCTCACTCTCCTCATTTAAATTGATCTCAAAAGCTTTCTTGAAGGTATCCCTTCAAGGTTTGAGCCCATAATTCCTGGTAGATTTGATTTAATTAATTGTTAATAATGGTTTGGGGTAGTTACTGGTGAAGTTCTAATTGCAGACTGTCAAACAGATAGCCTGAGGCCTTGTGTAGGCGGGGAGGCTGGTTAGGAGTGAGGCACTTCATGTCGCTTGCGGTGCTGCCCTCAAAACTACCAAAGATTGAATTAGACAACCTGAGCCAAGGTCATGTGCTACATATTGTATTAAGTTAATGTTACCAGCTCTACCCAGAGTGGATTGTATTTGTTCAGCTCCATCCATCTGCTGTTATAATATGGGTCATGGGTGACCTGGACCCTTGAGGTCAGAGCTGGGCTACACACTTTGCATATCAACAAACAACCATTCACATCTAGTCTTCAATAAATGTGTCGGTTATTTGAAAATGGACTAGCCTAAAACAATAAAATAAAATAAAAAACTATGAAAATTAAATAGAATAGAGGAGGAGTAGACTTACTTAAGGTCACTTTATTCATTTAACCTTTTAACAACGTTTTTACTCATTACTCCAAAATATTGTAGGTTCAATGTGATTCTAAAAAAAGCGGGCGTATTTAAAACCAAACAAAACATTTTGTATCTCTTTATAGTGACATCATGTACTAATATGAAAATATCACCTCCTTTAAATATATAATTTTGCAGTACACACACATACATACGCGCATTAATGTAAAATCCTAATTAATCCCAATTATAAATGCAAATGAGGACCATCTTTGATTAAGAAGCAGCTAAGTTCCTTGTTGGTTTGTGATGTCCTCCTTTGATGCAGCCCAGATGTGGAGGAGGGAAGGTAGACAAAGAAGTACTGGGACACTGAAAATGTTGTAATTAATATACAAGTGCTTCATGTGAGACATTTCTAATTACTCCCAGCCCCTCCCTCTGTTACATCAGACACACTTTTGGCCCAGTAACTTCCTCTCTGTTCTGCAGGATGCTGTGGAATTACAGGCTAATTACGCAGAGGCGGGCACTGGGATTCATCCGGCCTCACAATTTACATATGCACTAATTATGCTGAAATTGAACTAATTATGAATCATTTGGCCAATTATTGGTGCAAGCTCATTACATTTTCTTTTTAAATGAAGAGTTATAGGAAAATGTATTGTATGTAAGAAGACATACAAAGGAAAAATGAGAGAATTTATTTAATGTGGACAAAAAAAGAATCGTTTTTTTTTCTGTACCATGTACCGGTCCCACTCAGCACACAAACTATTGCACATTTTTAAAATGGTGGTACATTTAGTGTAGTTGTTAAAGGTTGACAGAAAAATTTGGACAATAGAAGATTTTTTTTTTTTTTTTAACAGTATAGGCATCAAAGTTAATTGACTTTATTTGCTCTTTGGGCGAACATTTCTTGAAGGTCAATGTGTGCATGCTTGTGTGGCCTGTCATGTTATGTCATGTCATGTCAATCATGCATAAATGACACATTACCCTCTCTCCAGTTCATATTACTTTATTCAGATTTAAAACATCTTCTATCTTTACAATGTACATGATTCCCTTAAATTCAGTGAAGGTGTAAAACAAACAATGATTTCCTGAATCACGACAATACGGCCTGCATAGATTACATTGGAGGATTTGGCTTTGTGTGCCTACACTGCCCACTTCTGGACAGTCATGGTAGGAGCAGCTTCTTCTGCAATAATCTGGAAGACTTTTTATTATAAACCTTATATACGTTGAAAGTCTCATCATTTACTTTGACAAATAAATATTTACACCTATTTATAATGGAATGTTTTAATATTTCAAAGAGAAAGTGAAACAGTCAACAGACATGCAGGTTTCAGCTATTTCCAACAAACAAAATGGAAATTAAAATATACTGCACTCTAAGTACATTTCACATTGAGCGAAAGGTCCATGCATTGTTTTTTTTTACAAAGGGGGTGTCAGTCCGTGTTTCATTGTATTTGGAAACAATTCTGATGAAGTCTAAGTACATGTAAATAACACTTAAACATTATTATATTGATTATCTTGTGTGTCCATTTCATACAGCATTTGATACAAAACAATCTAGAAACAAGCCTAGGTCTCTGCATAGTTTTTTTTGTTTGTTTATTTTTCACAGTTGCATATTAATTGTGCTTGCAACAATACATAATCGAAATTTGACACGATACTGATAGAAATATCACCAAGTGCACTGTAATTATTTAGCAAATATGAAAAAAAATCTTACTTGGCTACGTTTAGATGTTGAGCAGTAACAATAAAGACTTTTTTTTCAATTTTGTTTTGTTTTGCTACCTCAGGTTGCCTTTCTATTTAAACCACTAGAAAATGACTATCACTCATTAAGACAAATATAAGTGCAGCATCAAATCAATATTAAGCGTTCATATTGCACATTTCTTCTGTGTTCATTATCAAATAGGGTTTCAAAATTTGGGGAATTTCAAAAAAATGGATGTTAACATAGTAAATATGTGAGAATGTATTAGACTTTAGGAGAATAAACTGAAAATTGGTAATACAAACCAGGAACGTGTAGAACTGAAGTTATTGATAGAACTGAAGAGGACTTTAAAGTTAGCATTTCTGGGAGCAAAGTTTTTTTTTTTTTTTTTTTTTTACTTTAGGCTTGGTGGGTTACACATTACCACAGAAAGTTGAAGTCACATGACCGAGATACAATACAAGCAAACAACTGAGTGAACACAATAGCTACATTAAATTTTTAATGTGGTAGTAGAATCTAAAAAAAAACAACAACAACATAAAGACCTGACCTTTACATATTTCAACAAGTCTTTGGAATTGGAATTGGACCTACTCTTTTTGGTATAGAGTTGTGCCCAATCCATTGTATATTCATCATCCCAATCAGAATTTGTAAACAACTTGACAGTGTCACACAATTAAATTAGCCGGTAAAAAAAACCCACACATACACTCACTGTGCTCACATTATACTTAATAATCATCTAATATTTTTGCATCACGGCCTGGCTTATCATATAAACATATATAAGGCAGTTTCATTCTTGGTCCATTCCAAAGGTTCAAATCCTTTCAAACAAGTGATGGATGGTGGGAAGAAAATGAGCAAACCAAAGGGAGATTTGGAAAAGGAAAAAACCTAAATGAAAGTTTTGTTATCGTGGGTTAGGGTTGATAATGTCACATTTAAATTGTAATTTTCAAATTCAAAAAGAAAAAAACCGAAAAATAAAGAAACATTTCGACAGTTAAATGAAATTTAAGTGCATTGAGCATGTGCTTAAGAGTATTGCCTAGATTTGGTCGCAATTGTGCATTACAGCCAAGCAGACCCTAATAAAATACAAACGAGAATAAAAATACTATAGAATTGCACACGGACTTAATAAAAATAATGCATATTTTGAAACATTTAACAAAAATGTTTTAACCAACCAATTACTTCTATGTATTAATTATAGATTGTAAAACTTTAGGGGTAAAACTGTGTTGCACTATTTGAAATGGAACTGAAAATATCTATAGGCAAAACATACCTTCCACTATCTAACCATAAAAAATAACTTTACCTCAAACAATTAAGAAACTAGTGAGTAAAATAGTGCCATCATCTGTGATAGAATATTTGTATATTTGTATTTTTTTCAGCTAAACCTGCCAAACAAATCATGCAAGTGACACCCTCCATTAACCCCTACTGAAAGGTGCCAAACATCACAACTACAACAAATTAATATATAGTAATACAAGTCCGCATTATACATCTATATTCAACATATAAATCCTCATATATAAGCATAATATCAGTGCTGCAATGATAGTTTTGCATGCAATACTGTGTTAGGATTGTGATGTTGTGTCATAAGTAAACCATCACACGGTTTCTTTTGTGGCCACCGCCACTGTGTGTTGGGTGTGGCTGAATTTCTTGCCACAATTGGGTGAATTGGGGTTGAACACATATGTTTGGCTGCAGGAGGAAGATGGAGAGAGTGGAGAGGATGAGGAGGAGGTGGGCGAAAGGGAGGAGGATGGCGATGACGAGGAATACGATGATGAAGAGTAAGAGGTGAGCTGAGACATGGCGGCGGTGGCGGTGGTGAGCGTGAGGCGACGATTCTGATGTTTGCCGCTGCCGCTGCGAGAACCTCTTTGGGTGAGTCTTGGGGTCGCCGGGTCACCGCTAGCGAGGGATGCTTTGCTAGATGAGGGGAGCAGACGACTCAAATTCAGAGAAGGGATAAGAGACTTGTGAGGAAGTGGGGAGGAGGATACAGACGAGAAACAATCTGGGGAACTTTCAGAGTTTTTAAGCACTGATGAGCAGGAGGTGGGGTTAAAGCGCGCCTGCTTGGACCTTGGAGTGCCAGAAGGAGAAGACAAACGGGAAGCGCACACGGAGGCTTTGGAAGAAGGGGATGAGTGTTTCTCAAAGGAAGAAGAAGAAGCTGTGGGTGATGAAGCAGAAGAAGAGGAGGAGGAAGAGGAGAAGGTCTGGAGGCTATCGGTGGCATCTGAGCAGTGAGGAGTGGACAGAGAGGCGGAAGATGAAGGGTGTTTTCCAGAATTATGGCACAAGGCTGGGATCTTAGATGCACGCAAAGCAACGACTGAATGGTTACTATCCCCAGTTGCTTTTATGCCTCTGCTGTCAGCCTGCAAACAGGAATACTGTATGTCAACAAAGGGGAATGACAACTCATGTTGTCCAATTAAAATGTGTGTATCTATTCATCTGTCCATCTATCTATCCATTTATATATCTCTGGATGTTTGGTATTTGTGGACACTATATACCCCACAAATTTGGATATTAAGTATTAAAGTAAACCACTTAAAGCTCAAAATAGTTGATATACTGCAGTCTGTCACTGACAGAAAAAGAAAACATGCTTGCCTATCTTGCGTTTGTTTGTTATATATATATATATATGTTTGTATATAAGGTTTGTCTGAGTAAACTGCATTGACGGCATATGTACAGTAGGTGGCGGCATACACATGCGAGAACAAGTAGCTGATTATTGTGCTAAGAGTGAATGAACTTCATGGGGTTTAAGTTTTAAATGTCTATTTTTTATATTAGAAGTGTAGGGATTGGAAGTTGTGTCATGTATATGCAGCCTCACACTCCTTTTCAGAAGGTGGCAGGAATGTTTGCCAACTACTAAAAGGCAAAAGAAGACAAAGAGTGATACACTTGGATTGTGTTGGTCAAAATGTTTTTGACACAACTCAGTAGATGCTGATAAATTGAGGAATAATTGCTATGTCCAATGAACATGCAGGATTACAAAGATACAGATGGCGAAATCATTGAGTGTATTTTGAATGGGGAATGCCAGAATGAAGACTTACAGCAAAAGTCAGAAAAAAAAAATAGAGCAAGTTTAGTTTAGCTTTTTTAAAAAAATTTTTTAGTGAAGCTGAATATTTACCTGGCTCGGTTGCTTGGGAGAAGCCTCTTTTTGCACTTTGGTTGTCTTTTCAGGTGAACCAGAAGAGTGATGTAACCTGGTGTGAGTTCGCTGAGTACAAGAAGTGGTAGTCTGGAGAGAGATTCATGAATAAAAGTAGACAGTTTAATAACAGCTATTTTAAATAGAAATGAAGTAATGTCAAGATGTTGAGCAAAGACAAGAAAAGATGTAAAAATAGAAACTCATGATAAAACGAAAGGAAATAATCTGTACTCTAAAACACCAAATAGTTAAAAGTCCAGTAAAGATTCAGACCATCCATCCATTTTCTGAACCGCTTTGTCCCCACGGGGGTCGCGGGCGTGCTGGAGCCTATCCCAGCCGTCATCGGGCAGCAGGCGGGGGACACCCTGAACCGGTTGCCAACCAATCACAGGGCACACAGAGACAAACAACCATCCGCACTCGCACTCACACCAAGGGGCAATTTGAAGTGCTCAATCGGCCTACCAAGCATGTTTTTGGGATGTGGGAGGAAACCGGAATACCCGGAGAAAACCCACGGGGACACAGGGAGAACATGCAAACTCCACACAGGAAGGGCCGGAGGTGGAATCAAACCCGCACCCTCCTAAGTGTGAGGCGGACGTGCTACCCAGTGCACCACCACGCCGGAATCAGACCAGAACTCACAAAACAACATAAATGCACAGAGTAAAGAGCCCATCCATCACCAATGAAGCAAAGCAGCTAGTGTAAATGTCAGACCTGTTTCTTAGTGGAGGATTTCACACAGTTAGGCGGAGGCTGTGCTTTAACTCTTTTGCTTTGGGGTGAATTTGAGTTCTTGAGGATCTGAGAGGCTGGCCTCTTTGATGGGGTTCCATCTCTCTGTTGCTTGACCTCATCTGACAGATGAGCTCTGTCAATGGACTCGGGAGGAGGTGAAGGAGGCGTTTTTATGCTGTCCATGGTGATTTCCAACAGTTTGATTGTCTCCTCTAAATTGCCAATTGGTTGACATGCTTTCTTGCACAAGTCTTTTCCGTCGTCTATTGACTTGCCGTTGGATATTAGTTTCACGTCAACAGGAAGTGAGCTAATTTGAATGAGAGCACCTTTGTCGCTTTTATTTTTATATTGTTTGGTGCTGTGGTTTGTAAACTTGCTTGATTCCTTATTCAGCTTCTTGGTTGCTTTTATTGGGTCTTGCTCAAATATCACCATGTCCTCTTTATGGACTCCCGCTTCAAGATTCTTCTTTCTTGTTTTTGAAGACCCTGATCGTATAGCCTGGGTAATCGCTGACAGTTTATTTTTGGATAAGTTGAATTTGTGGTTAGTCTCTACATTTTTGAGTAATTCTGGTTTAGTTTTCTCTTGATTTTTATCAAATGAGCTTTCTGTATGCTGATCGTGCTTAGAATATTGACCATGATCTAAAATGTCATTGACATCTAAGACTTTGTTTTCTTCAGACATGTTTTTAGTATCGTCAATTTCATCCTCTTCCACAATACCTTCTGGAGAAACGATTGGGTCAACATCCTCCTCTAACTCGAAGATAGTTGATAGACGCTTAAAATCTGACTCTAAGTCCAAAGGCTCATTCAAGGTATTGCAGGAATCATTGTTCTCAAAACCTTGGTTCTCATAACACAGTGGTTTCTCTTTTCTGTCTGAGCCCTTCATCTTGTCCAGATCTTGATTTTTACACTTGACTCTAATTTTTGAGATTTGCTGAGCAATTTTACCAGATGGAGGAGGAGGGGGAGGTCCCCCATCATCAACAATATCGGGACTTAAACTACCTCCTTCTTCTTCTTCTTCTGGGAATTGTTCTTTCTCTCTAGATAGCTGCAACTTGACCTCATCTGATTGTGTTTTTGTATCCTGCGTGCTATTTAGTAATTGTTGTTTAGAATACTTTGTAATGTTTTCTTTTTGTAATGTTTTATTACAATTTGACTTTTCAGTTGGTACCTGTTTGGCATCATTTGTATCTATCTGATCAGGTATTGCTGTGTCATTTGATTGTATATCATCTTTTTCCAGAGAGGTGATTGTTGTTGTTGTCAACATCTTATTTTTTGTATATAGGAATTCCTGGTTACACCTTAGAGCTAAGCTGGAAGTGTTGTCATTATCTGGGCTTGTAACTTCCTCCATTTTCTGTCGATCATTATATTGTGAGGTTGGAGAATTATTTAAATTTGTTATCGTTCCCTTTTTAAGCATCATTTTCCTGTCCGTCGACATCGGACCTTTTCTAGATTCATTGACTTCTTGTGGTACAATCATTGAATGGTTATCAAGACAACCATTAGTTGGTTGTAAATGAGGTGCTGACGTGGTACTAATTGAAAGGATGTGCTTCTGGCCAGATTTTGAGGATATCTTTTGTTGTCCTTCTACCAGACTTTTTTCAACAAGCCATTTATCATCGCTTGATGTTTCTAGTATCACCTAAAAAAAAAAAAAAGGAAATGGAGATTGAATAATTCATCTCTATTCATATATACTTGTTTTTATGTATATATGTGTGTTATTGATATTGGTAATATGTATATAAGAGAGAGCGAGAGCGAGAGAGCGAGAAAGAGAGAGTGCCAATGTTGGGCTCGTTTTACCGTCCCTTTAAAGCCGACGTACTTCACGTCGCTCCATGTCATACAATTGCAATAATTCTTCAAAGTTCATGTAAACATTACTGTACTTATGACAACTTAAAACGCTCCTTGCAAATATTAGATTGACTTCAATATTTGGAATTTCATGAGCAGAATATTTTCATCGCCACACTACAGGTTCTCAAAAGAGCTTACTGACAAACATGCTAATTATTGTACTTTTTTCAATAATTTATTTTAAGTTTTAAATTTGCATTATTATTATTATCATTATTATCATTGTTATCATTATTATATACCTTAGGCTCAATCTCTTGGCTCATGCTTAGAGGCTGAAAGTTTCTTAGTATGATTCTGAAATGCCTTTTTGAGAGGAAAAGATGTTAAAGTAAAGGGATGAATGTTACTGGGACAGTTTTTGTGTGAGTGACATCAGGGTGTAATAAAGCTTTTAGTGTATTTTATTAAACAAAAGGTATCAAAATAAACATGTGAGCTTCAATTGACAAACTCAATGAAATGCACATACCTGAAGTTCTTTCAGGACTCTAGTATTGTCATCTTCCTTATCATCCATATTTTCTGAGGCAATAGCTTGAGTGGTGCCTGAAGGTTTGGGTTTGGGTTTGACCTCCGGTGGTTGTCTCAGAGGTTTGGGTTGAGGAATAACAGATGCTTCCTTCTCATTAATACCCTTCAAAAGATTAAACATACAGAACAGAATTAATTTGTTATTTTTCTTATTTAATTAATTTGTTTCAAAAAGATATTACTCGATTAACTTATCATACTATGTGCAGTGAGATTTGAAGAGCTTAAAAAAACAAATGTGAAAAAATAAACAGCCCATCCACGACACATATCAGTCATCCTTCGCTCAAATCTAACAAATTCGCGTGACACCACCTACGCCACAACGTAGTCCTGCTTGATCTGGTTTAAGGTTTAGTCTACTTTCTGTCACCAAACTGTTAGGTGCAGGCACGGAACGCAAAATAACCTTGGTCTTCGGAAATGCCCAGCATGGTGCAGTTTGCAAAATTCCCAAACATGAGCACAAATTTAAAGCTTGCAAGTTTTTACGCTGAGCGCACCGCCGTCTGTCTACGAAAGTAGAGTCCATAACGGCTTATTGTTTTGTTTAGGTTTTTTACCTTAAGATGTGAGAAGCATGGAAAATTCTGTTAAGAAATACAGTTCAAAAATCTGCAACCACACACCTGTTCTCCACCAGATTCTTTCATGGTAGTAGAGATCACCTCTCCAGTTCTTTCATTGGTTAGGCCGACAGTGGCTGCATGAGACCTAAGGATATAATAAACAACTTCACAATAGAGATGACAATTTAGACCATCGGTGTCAAACTCAAGGCCTGGGGGCCAGATACGGCCCGCCACATTTTTACGTGGCCCACAAAGACAAATTGAGCATTGCAAATTGTCTTCACTTTTGAAAAATAGAGAAATAGTTGAACAGTTTTTACTAGTTATTTCAAACCTACCGTATTTTTTGGACTATAATTCGCGTTTTCTTTCATAGTTTGGGTGGGGGGGCGACTTATACTCAGGAGCAACTTATGTGTGAAATTTTGTGTGTGTGTGTGTTTGTTTAAGTGACACAAACCGAAGATTCCGATGGATTTAAAGATTTGGAGTGACACGGATGGTTCGATAAAATTGTTGTTTTTGTATTGTTGTTTCATACATAGTTTATATATTGTTATATGGGCCTGTGGAAAAATTTGAATTGCAACTCGCTGCTGACGTCGGACTTGTTTACATAAAGGAGGGCGAACTCCATCGATGGCTTTAATGATTTGGAGTGACACAGATGGTTTGATAAACGTGTTATTTATGTTATAGTTATTTGAATAACTGTTAATGTTACATCAGGCCTGTTCTCAGCTTGTTGTTTGTATTCATGTCACGTTAGCTTACGGTATCGTTAGCCTGTTGTTGCTGGTTCATGTCTGATTTTGGTGTTGGATTTTGTCAAATAAATTTCGAAAATTTTAAAATAAACATCATCATCATCATCATAAATACCTTCTTGGGACAACTGGAGGAGACTGGCCACCTCTATCAGGACTCTGTTTCTTTTCTACACTGGAGCGTCTAGGTTTTTCCATTTGTGGACGTATGCCCCGTTTGGGTCCCGGAGAGGCTGATGGAGAAGCTGAAGATGGCAGTTCCACTGTTGCGTGAGAAGCTAAATGCAATCAAGAACTTGTTTCATGGCTGAGATATTAGATACGGTATTATAATAGATTTTTTTCCATTGCATTGTAGATTAATACAGCTGGAACCGTAAGATTAAATTTGTGTTTGAAGTCCAGGACTTTGAAAAAAAAAAAAAAGTCATTTGAAATAGATGACCCCCACCCAAAATGTGTGGGTACAAAAAATTCTTAGAACTATTGTCCTTTTTTTTTGGAAACATGGCAAATGCATCACAGAGCCAAGATATTGTTGATCCAAATGTAAAAATACAAATTTTATTTATTACCTGGGGGCTTCACTTCATCATTTTGCCGTGCTGGCTTTTGATGCTGAGTTCCAGACAGCAAGTCTGCAGGAAAGAACCACAAGATTTGTTGACCTAATTTCTGACAAATTCACACAGCTCAAAATTTGTGAGCATTTGTGCTACTTCAGGTTATGTGCGTATAATTTTCATATAAATCAAAGTCAACCTTGCAGTGTGTCCAGAGGTTTGGCCATCTCAGTATGGGGATTCATGTCTCCAGAAGCCAAGTCCGAGTGACCCACTTTTGTATCTGATACATTCAGATCAGGAATGGAATTCATCAGAATGGCCTTGGCTTCCTGCAGGACCTGGTTTAAATTTTTGGTGGCGATTGAGGGCTGATTTGTTTGATGGGTGCTTGGCTGGCTTACGCTGCTGGCTTCTTGACTCAGACTTCCTTCCGGAGATTCTCGTTCAGTTTTCTGTCAAACGGTCAAGTTAATAGTCATCATGGACGCCACATTTTATAATAAAGCTTATTAAGACATTAGGAATAATCAAGGTTAGCAGATAATTAAGAACGTTTTTAATACTTGGTATGCGAACATTATATTTTTAAAGAAAATCATTTTGCTTAAAAAAAAAAAAAGGGCCAGAATGATGACAAATATACTTGAGATATGAAATTATTATTATTAAATTATTATTATTTTTTCAGTAGGTGTAACACTCACCTCAATAGGTCTGGCAGTGGTTTCCAAAGAAGTCTTGACTTGGTTTGTTGTGTGATTCTCCTGAGTTGTTTGCGGCATGCTTGATCCGTGAAGTTCATTCGACTGGAGAGGAGAAGGTCTCTTCTGCAGGGCAGGGCTGCCCTCTCTGCTACGAGGGCTTACCTTCACGACACATGATGATATTTGTCACAAAATATTCAATCCAAACTTCTTATACCATAACATTGGTGTCAAACTCAAGGCCTCTGGGGCCAGATACGGCCAGTCACATCATTTTATGTGGCCCGCAAAGACAAAGTGCGCATAGAAAACAGTGTTCACACCTCAAAATGTGGACCATGTACCTTGGCCACAGTTGTTAGATCTCTTCCATGGGTGAAGTTCAGTGGTGGGCTGTGCTGGTGGGCCTGGATTACAGTGACTTGAGTCGTCTTAACTCTGCGTGCTGTGGCTGGGGAGGCTGAGGCTGCATAGTTGAGCTCAGGCTGAGATAAAGCAGATGATGGAATGGGTTGAGGGCTTCTGACTGAAGATCGAGGCTGCGGTTGTGGGGAGGACTGAGGACTCTGGGTCGGCAGGGATTCAACTTGGGTGCCTTTAGATGGGGAAGTTGATTCCGAGACACATCTGTTAACAATAAATGTACAGTATAACATTTTACAATTTGAATGTGGTAACAGCAAATATAATGTGAAACAGTACAATACCTGCGAAGAGAGCCGAGAGCTTCAGTCAGGGCTTTGACTCTTTTTAACATGCAGTCCATTTTATGAGGCTCCTCCTTCAGAAAACGAACTGCATCTATCTCCAGCCTAAGCACCGAACGCATTTTTACCTGCAGTTCTGGAAACTCCCCTGTAGGGAAAAACCCCCCCAGATAACCCATCATTGCAACCAACATTGGTACTGTTTATTTCCTGTGTCTGAAATCTCAGCTCATGCCATCAGTGAAACGAAAAGATGGATGGATTTACATTACAGTCATTCACCTTTAAGGATGGCCAGAGTCTCCCCCACTCTGCGCAGGTTCATCGCCCCCTCTTCCACATCTTTTAGAGTGATTGGCAACTGGCCAGGGAGTGATACCGTGTTTTTTTGCAGATGGTTGACATAATCCTCTAGTTCACTGAGAAATGGAGATACAAAAAAAACAACTGTGAGAAATATACAGTACACTGGCACATGCAATTATCTCGCTTTAATTTCTGCAACTCTTCTCCCTGTGCTGTGTACTGTTCCGTTCACAGGAGCTGTAGTCAGTCAAGAATACTTTTCTAAATGCCGCTATGTCATTTTAACTGACTTATATTTCTTGTTTGAGGACTGTTGTCATATCATGACAAATCATTTTCTATTGTCCCGACTCTACTGTGAAGTATGTTACTTCACATTTTCTTTCTGCCTGGATTGTTCGGGCATTGTGACATGTTTGCCATCTAAGATGAGCTTTAGCTGTGCTCTTAAAGTATTGAGTGTCAAGTCTGAGTGTGTGTAGGAATTTCTAAAAGGCTAAATAATCACTTCAGAAACAATAAAATATAAGCAACAAAAAAAAAATGCTATTACCGACGCATGTACTGTAAAATAAATTTCATTCAAATTTGAATAGCTTCCTTTTTCCATAACGAGAGGAAGTTCAAGTTACATTTAATAAAAACCTTCAGTAAGTATGTCTTCTTTTGTTTCTTCAATATTTCATCAATTTGTCAGTTTTCAACTACACACTTGTTGAAACAATATTGTTTTAACGCGTAGTGATCAAAATATCACCTAAGCTGTTTGAGTATTTTCTCTTCTGAAGCAAGATATTGAATCCTCTCCTCTTCCATCGCAGCTCTTCGTCCACTTGTTTTCTCCTCAGACTGAACCAGGCGATCACACAACAACACTACCAGCTCCTGACCAGCCGTCTGCAACATGGACTTCATGGTTTGCTGTTGTGATATCTGTGATATAACAGTGACAGGTTCATTGTGAGGCAGAATTCATCGTGAATACTGGTGATACACGACCCAGGACGGACAATTACCTGTAGGTGTCTGAGTTGATTTAATTGCAGTCGTAGTTCACACACACTGCTCTTAACTTGCAGCAAGTGCTGCTGCAGCTCATTATCAGTGGTTGGGGCCTGAAGAGCTAAGAAGGCAGAGCTGATCACGTCATCTACAGTACTTGTTGCTTGTGGCTCAGGTGGAGCTGTTGAAAACCAAAGAGACAATATTGAAATGATGTCAAATGCAACAAATGTAGCTATTTGCTTTATAAATGAATAAAGCAGTACTTTTACTGTACAGTGATACCTTGACGCTTGAACAAAATATTGTATATTTGCATTGGACATAAAAAAATGACAATCATAATCATTTTATTTTCTGATTATCCTAATCTTGTGATGGAAAGATGGATTGGACTCGGGAACAATTCATTTCCAAAATGACAGGTATTAGAAGATGCTAAACTGTGTTTGCAAAGTCAACCAACTCACAATTGTCTGATTGTAATGAGGATTAAGTAGATTAGCAAAAACTCACCAGGGTGACTTTTCCCAGCGCTTCCACTGCAAGTACATATGTACATCGTTAGTATAAATAAATAAATAAATAAATAAAGAACACACACACACACACACGCACACAACTACAGACCTGACCGGGCCTTTATCTCTTGGAAGATCTCCTCCCACAGACAACGCTTGGTGAACCAGCCCTGCAAGACTGGCTATTTGCGCCTCCATTGCCTTCATTCTCTCACTGAAAAACAATATTTTTTAGAAATAAAAGTTACTATATTTTTCCTAGGTAATTAACTGATTTAAATATAACCCCCCCAAAAAAAATGGGGTTCTTGAAAATCCATATCTGTGTTCACCTTTGAGCCTCAAAGGCAGTCATGTGACCCTGAATCAGCATTTCTGGTTGTCCCAGTGGGTTGTCCATAAACACAGATGAAGTGGATGATGATGAACCGCTCCCTCTGCTTCTGTTTATAACCCCCACTGTAGCTCCATTATTTTCTCGCCGCAGGGATCGACGAATTGGGGAAATCCGCTCAGGTGAGACCAGGCCCACGCCTCCAATGATCTGTCCCTCATTCATTCTGACTTCATTTAATCTGTGTGGGGAGGGAGGCGGGGTTGCTAATTGAGGAAGTTGGCTCTCACCAAACTTCCTACTTTTCTGTCTGTAAGAAGCAACAAAACAAGTGAGCAACAGACATTGATGAATGAATGCACCTCCGAAATAAAGTCAACAAATTTGCTTTCCATCTCTGCACCACTCATTACAAAAAAAAAAGAACTTGTCATTCAAATTTCTGCATACCTGTGCAAGGATTCCATCTGGTACTCCGTGATGTCACCGTATCCCATCAGAGGCTTGACGGATGCACGGTACTGTTGTAAGCCGGCAGGAATCCCAGCGACCCCAGCATCTACCATTTCTCCAGCGTGGGACAAAGAACCACTACAATGTGAAGAGGCAAAACTACTCCTCCCTCCGTCCTGTAGGGATGAGCAGTAGGAGTCTGGGTAATATGTGCCTCCCTCCCCATGCAACACCAGGGCCATGTTCTTGCAGCTGCCACCATCTTCATCTAAGGCACATAACAATACTAGACTTGTAAACATCCCCATATGTCGAAAACATCACAGAATAGACATTGGCCAATTGGTGAATCCAAAGAATTTCTTGGATCAATTTAGCGTTCGTGAAGAGGGCTTGTGCACGTGTGTATGTGGATTTATTTATTTTACCGGGCTTGACATCTCTCCTCTCTAGTATGGCACTGCTGCTGGTGCATAAACTGCTGGATCGTCCTGTGGCTGATAGCCGGTCTCGGGGCAATGTGGTGCTGCCTGCATCCATCACTCCCACTACGCCTTGTGTGTTTCTTCCACTGTAGGCCATCCTGGATGGAGAAGAGGGCATGGAACGCACCATGGGCGGGGACATGGAGCCTTGCAAGCTCTGGAGGGTACCACGACTGGACGATGACAGTCTGTGGACTGGACTGTGGCTACCATAGAGTACTTCTTTGGAGAGCTGCCAAAACAAAATGGTAATGGTATGAAATCTTTCTAGACATAATACAAAAAGGAACTAGAATAGTACATATTTATACTATCAAAATTGGAGTTTATAAATTAAGATTGTTTTCCAAACCCAATGTTTCAAATTTGGTCGAGATAAGTTTCTATTTTAAGTCTCCCTCAAATAGTGGAAATGATTTCATGTTAGCTTGGCTATATCTAATGCAATTTATCTCCTTTTGCTCTATTAATCTTTTGAACGGGCAATTAAATGTCACTGTACAAATTTAACCCAACAGCACACAATCATTGAGTAAATTCCATTTGGCACTTGCTCATTCCTATTCATTTCACCATTAACTTAAATGATGGCGGCATGAAAGCTGAAAAATATCAGGAAAATTAGTTGCGGAATATCTAGATTAAAGATTGGGTCACTGCCCAAGTCAGTATAATTTTGCAATTTTGTTTTATTTGCGGACAAAGGAAGAAAAAGTTAAAAAAGACAGTATATAGTTTGGGAAACTGACAGGGAGGCTGCTTTCTTTCAGTATCTTATCTGACAGACAAGTTGGCGTCAAAAGCTTGGAACTCACAATTACAAAGAATTAGCCCCCCTTACTGACAGAAATTCTCAGTAATCCCAACAACTGGCTCCAAGTGATAGTATATAATTGAGCATTTTGTAAACATTTATAATTCAGCAGCCCCAAGGACATGAAAGATGAATAAAAATCCTCTCAGAGTTACTGTGGGGGGCTAAAAAAACCAAATTAACTTTCATTGACCCCATTTTTTTTTCATGTTATGTGGACTCATTAGATGTTGTGTTCACTCCAGTAGATGCGAATTTGTGTGGTTGGTAAACCCAGACCTTTTAACAGACCCTTTAACAAACCCCCCCCCAAGGACACTATTGGAAATCATACTCAACCTGTTACACCCGTTTTTGCATGTGTAAATCTTTTAATCACTTAGAGTAACAGTGTTGTTAAAATAGTTTTGAAATCACATCACAGCTTCGTGATACTTTCGATTGACCATTGTTTGGAAAAAAAAAAGAAAGGCCAATTGTTGAATAAACACTAATTGTGAACGAGCCTGTATGGAGTCACTCACCCTTCCTTCTGTGTTGGTAGGCCTAGTGTGGCGGTTGAAAACATGTGATGGATCTTTATGATAAACCTTCAAACAGGAGTGGGATGTAATATTTCTGAAAGTAGATAACACATGATGTGACATGCCTGTGTGAAGTTTACAGAGCTGGATTTGTGGTGCAGAAGTTTCCGTCTACAAAGCTTATTTTGCCTGACAAGGACAAAATGAGACAAAGAGAAAAACACCCCATACGCAAATATCAAACAGGCTCAATGAGATGTTTCTGAGATGTTTTTAATGCTTCTAATTGTGTTAAGTAATATCTTGATCGCTTTACCTGATGTCCTCCAGGTCAAAGTAAACATTGCGACGTGTGTCTTTGATGTAAATGGCCATATTGGGAGATTGAAGCTTCTTCATGGTGAGTTGCTGAGGAAAAGCGGTGACAAAGAGAGCCCGCAGCGTATCCTCACTGTTGATCTCTGCAGGCATCCGGATCTGTTTTGTCTCATCTCCATATTGAAGGTACAGCACACCTGGACAGGAGAGTATTCAAAATTTTTGAACAATCAAAATGAACCATTTAATTGACAAATATTTTCTGACATGTTTTTTTTACATGATGTGAAGGAATGCAGTCATTTGTGTATCGACGTACCAACTGACTCTCTTGTCTGACCGCTCGACCGTCCAATCGGAAGACTCGATCGGGCTTTACAACCCCTTGAGAAAGGAACTGTCATGGTCAGTGACTCTGCATCAGACATGTTCTCTGCAGCCAACACACCTTCACAGATGGTGCTTTCAGGAGGTCGAGGACTTCTTAACTACATGAAACACAAGCATGCAGTAAACACAATGAGAAAATTCTACATCATTTCATTGTTCCTATATTTTAAAAAGAGTGGCATGAACAGGTAGAAACATGAACTGATTATAATCTAGAGCTGCGAGCGCTTACTTTAAAAAGACATTATGTAATCAAGCAGGTATTTTCAAAACAGCTAAATTGTGCCATGCTTTCAGTTTTGTCGTACAATCTCGAGCACCTTCAAGGCAAGGCCCGCATCCCAGCTGAAAACAGCTGAAAACTAAAAATGAATTCTCCAATACACGTCAATGAACAAATGCAAAACACAAGTCAATTTTTGCATTAGATCCGCAACTGTGAGGAAATAAATTAAATACCTGCCAAGACATTTTTAAATCAAATGCAAGACAGCTGTCACATGGAATTACTCAAACAATTGTGATTATATGTTTGGGCTTGAAGCCCAGACTGCCATGTTTAATTTACTGGCTAAAGTGAGTTGTGTTGGTACATATAACTGTTGACATCGAGCACGCCTTCTCAAAGACAAACATTTGAGGAAAGGGCGTCAGATCAAACTTTACAAAAAAAAAATATATGCATGGGTTAAGGTCACATTCACCAGTCTCTAAAACAAAAAATCCCTACATTAAATTTGGATATTTATTTTACTTCAATAACAAACCAAAATAAAAACAAAACATTTTCCACCTTTTTATTTTTATTTTTTATTTTTTTAAATACAGTTATTTTCAGCAATCCACTGTACGACTTTGCAATGGGCTATGAGCAGCAATCCTCGAGCCCCTCACAGATCTCTAGAAAACACGACAATCATCACTAATCCACTGAATTAGATTGCCAATAAAATGACATGAAAAAAGGGTCCCTCATCCCTTCACTGCATTATTCTTTATTGTGCCCAGCCATAGCTCTGCCCTAAAGCGGTTTACTGTTCGGTAGATTTGTACCCTCATTTTACAAATGCGAGTGCCCATTTGATGTGTGCTGTAAACATGTGCACGTAAACAAGCCGTTCTTAGCTACGGCTCGTATATTACTAGCTTGACTTAAACTTCACTTGTTTACTTTGAAGTAGAAGAGTATTTGTATGTAATTGGCACACAATATAGAAGATCACTATTATTTGATTCAAAGGGTGCACATGGATATTTACTCAGTTTTTCAGATTTTTGCCCATCTATTTAATACACGCATCTAGTAAACATCTACTAATGCTAAGAAAAAAAGTAATAACATCAATTACTTCTGGAAAGCTAGATTTCTTTCTTTCTGATCTAAAAAATATTTAATTGAGCTAATTTAATTTTTTTTTTGGATGCAGACAAGTGTAATTCATAGGACTACACCCCTAGAACATTGAATTGACAGGATATCAAAAACTACACCCATATTATATGCAAGCAAATAGAGAAACCCACATTAATGGAAAACAAAAACACTGATGGAATAACTTGAGATGTCACAATCAAGCAAGAAAGAACGAAAGATAAAGCAACTGACACATATGACCTCAGGTAAATAATGACCTTCTCGGGATCATACCAACAGCCTGATGTTGACTCACTACAAATAAACAAAGTTCAAAACAAACATCGAAACCACAAGACATTGAGACAGTTGGCACATACTTTAACATCGTTACCACAAGTTAGTATTAAGACGTGGATAAGAGAATTAGCAAGGCAAAATGCCTGAGCCACATGTATGCATGCAAAAAAACAATCAAACTTTTTGTCAGCTCATTTTACACATCCTTCAAGTAAAGCTGTGTCATGCAAGCCAGACAAAGCAAGTTTGTCAAAACTCTCTGGAAGACAGCAAATCATACACATAATATCTTATTCTAACAACTTACCTAACGACAGATATGACGTCACTTCCAATTTTTAGCAGTCAGGTAACTCTAGTATAAAAACCCCCCAAATTCTTCCCTTGGCTTTGAATGCGCTCGAGTCTAAACTGTGGATGTATGTTTGCATTGTGTGTCCAAAATCCGATGGACTGACAAACCCCACCTCTTCTTTGTGACAACAAAACTCCACCTCGGCAAATAATGCTGGCTGTACCAGTTGGACGAGCAGCACAACTGTCATATTTCACGTTATGGCACGACAAGACTCAGTAATGGAAGGAAGTCTTAAAATGTTAGCAGCAACACACGCACACATTCTTGCACACACTGACACGCACACAAACACACGCATGGACACACACGCATAAAAACGCGCACAACCGCACACACGCACCCACACAGTATATCTTAGTTAGTCTATCATACTAATCACAGGGTACAAATAGACAAACATTCACAATGACATTCACACTTATGAACAATTTAGAGTACAGGTCATCATGTAACCTGCGGTCTTGTTCTATGCATAAGTCACCATGTAACCTGCAGCCTCGTTCTAAACATAGCGTAGGCCTAATTAAGAATTAGACTGTTCAGAAAAGTGGATAAAACTTTGCATTTAGCAGTAGTCAAGTACTGCCCAGTGTCAAAACGTTTGGTGACTCTTGTGCATGTCTTTAGAATGTGGGAGAAGTTTCCTAATTCTACCTTACTATGTTGCTATTTCCAGTTTTACTTTTGAATAGGCAATAGCAGAAAGTTGCCACTAGCTGGCAGAAGTGAGCAACATGAGACACATCACTAAACAAAAAAACATTCACTCAAGATGCACGCTACAAAAACAATAGTTAACCATGTTAATGTTTGAACTAATAACTTAATTATTCTTCGGGTTAATAAATCAACTCCGTACCTGGTCTCTCATGCGTTCCTGATGTCCCAAGATGATGGCAGCATGGTGTGGATACTTCTGTCTCAGGTGATCCAAGAATACTTCCTTCTTTCTCTCCACTTCGGAGTGTTGCATCAGAAGGCTTTCTATCTCACTGTCCCTACTGTCGGCAGCGTGGCTTCGGGGTAAAGTGCTAGGTGAGCGTGGAGATCCATCCGGGTTGCACAGAAGGTTGTTGTTCATGTGATGTTTCTTCGGGAGCTGATGCTCAGTTTTTCTGTCAACGGTGGAAGAGGAGGCGGGAATAGACACTGCATGGCCTAGGATGGATAAAGTTGATGGCAGGATGAGGCAAGACAGTGAGAATGTAGAGACAGAGAGAAATAAAGAACAGAAGAGATACATTGTAACTATGACCGAGAAAAAGAATAAAGTAAATTACAATGACATTTTTTGTTTGATGTATCAAGGTGGTATCAAGGTTACTTGAAACTTTATTTAGGGAAGTTATTACAAAGTGGAACAAGCCAGGAGACTACCACTTTAATATTTTTGTTACAAAATGAGTAACACACTGTTTCCCCCAAACGTTCAGGCTTTGACAAGACTGTCCTTTTCACACCTTTTCCACTGAGTTTCGAAAATCCAGGGCAAGATGCTGAGGAAAGGAAATAAGTATGCACGTTGCTCCGTAAGTAATCCCGAAATGTTACTCCTCTTTTCCAAATGATCCCTGAAGGTTTAAATCCCTCGATACCACATCATGCCATGCATGTACCCTACATAAATATCTGCTGATGTGTGGTGGATTGAACAGAAGGTTCCATTGCTGATTTAAAGTATCTCCCATTAAGCCCTGGAAGCACCACTCAGAAGTCTGCAAATAAAGGCTGAGACAGTGATTTAGACTCTTTGGGCTCAAGGAGTTGATCATAGATGGAATTTGCTGTTGGATTTGTAGAAAAGCCCAAATTGTTGATCACAAGCCGTTTCTGCTAATTGGTTAACTGGACTTATTTGGTATATTTCTTTCCCCCCAAAGGAGATAAGCTGTTCTAGTTTCCAGAAAAGCAAAACAGACCAAGCAAACCTTCATCTTGGTATTAATTCGTTCTCGGTGAATGTATTCTTTTCTTCAACACTTAATCACTTGAACACAAGTACACTCACAATGCACTAAATGTCTTTTAATTTAATTTCGCTGAAATCTGAAATGTATGATGTATGATAGAAATATAAATATCTATATATAAAATATAAAAATATAAAATATAATAATATAAAAAAAAGAAAAAAATATAACAATATAAAAAAAAAATCACGAAGCATAAACTGATGGCTTTGAATTTCTAGTACACACATTCCTCTGCAAAAATGTGGGCTATAGTGACATTTGAAGAAGAAATTCAGGCCCAGCAGTGTTTGATGCACTCAACAGAGACTACTCATGACTGCCTTGTCACGTTCAGTCCTTTACTGGAAAGGTCACATAGTGAGATCTTGTCTTAATGTTGTCACTTCAGCTTCTTATGTCCTCGATTCAACCACACAGTCTCACAGCACATCAATTTCACAGTAATCACAAAAATGAATTATGTAATGCAATCTGTAACAATGGGACATTGCATCGCCATCTCATTCAACCAATACGAACGGAATGGAAACAGCAAACTAAATACAAAGAAAGTGATAAGACCTGGACAAGACACCAATCGCAAAGAATTTTACAAACAATCATTCACAATCACATATCACATTCAACTTATTGACAATGACAATTCTGAACATACAACATACAGTAGATATCAGTATTATCGGTAGATAGTGGAATATACGGGGGGGGGGGCGGGGGGCAGAGTACCAGGAAGATAAGCACATGCACAAAAAACATGCAAACTCTACACAGGTGAAACAAACATTTAAAATATAAGATATTGCTTTTGATAACTTTTCATACCCAAATTAGTGTTCTACTGTAGCATTTGAAGCTATACAACACGTGTGTCAAACTCAAGGCTCAGGGGCCAGTTACGGCCCACTACATAATTTTAGGTGGCCCGCGAAGACAAATTGTGCATCAAATTTATATCCTCAATGTTGAATTAAAAGACTGTATGTACAATTACAGTACTCAAGACATGACTTCCTTCACCCACTTTAGGGTTCACCTGAAGGATTTTTCAAAGAAGCTGGAGGAGAGTTGGGCATCAAACCTACAATCCTCAAATTGAGAGCTGCACATTTGGCAGAGCATACATGTGCAAGACCTTAGCAAACACACTCATCGGATTGGCCCACATCCTTACCAGTAAAGTATACGTATGATTTTTCATGAAGATGAAAATCTGAGGTGACAAAGGATTGTTTACAATCTTGATGCTACATGTACAATCACAATTGCCCACCCCATTCCTCTTGCTTCCTCCTTCCTAATCCTTGACAAAGTAGATCTGATTGATCTAGTTCAGTGGAGCCCCGCAGGGGAATTGTATTTTTTTTCTTTTTTTTTTTTTTTTTTTTACTGTGCAGGGCAGCACTGTGTGGATATGTGGCTAATAATTTGGACAGTCACTCCATCAATTGTCCAATTAGACTATTTTGGTACTAAACCCAAAAAGGGTAGTCAGTATGCGTTTCTTTGATTCTTCATTGGACCACAACATTTGATCCTTACAAATTTTCTGTCACTTCCTCTCTTTCATTCTTTCTTTTTCAGCCTGGAACATACTGGAGTATCTTTTTGAAGGGAACACATAGGGACACTACACATACCACCAAAACAGTTTTTGGTAGATTTGCGCTCAGCTGGCGTGACAGTCCACGAAATAGCCTCGTTCCCAATACACCTGATTTGATGACAGAAAGTAGTCTTATTAATGCAGATGCATCATAATTTTAAAGTGGAGCCAATGATTTAGTTGGACCTATTTGTAAATTTGGTAGACACGCTATGCTTCACTGGATCTTCCAAAGAGACATGCAAGTTAACATAGAACAGCGTGTATCAATTTATCATTATATCATCTTATATGTCCAGGAAGGAGTTATAACAATTTTGGAGAAATGAGGTAAGGCTTTTCCATATTTGGAGAAATCTACTCAAGCATCTCGTCACTGCTGCGTGTAATATTTTGGGTTGAATGTATTACAATTTCAGTTCAATTCGATTCAGATTTATTGTCAATGTATCAAGTGCAACAAAAAAGTGCAACCCCTTTAGTGCAAAGAGAGAAAAAAAATGAAACCTGACCATTTTGACTGAGGTCGTTTTGCAAAAAATAATACTAATAAAAAATCAGATACAGATCGCATTCGGGAAAAAAAAAAAATCTGATCTGGGTCACATTTGCCTGCCATGTGGATCGAGTTAAATCGTGAGTGGTGGATGCCATTGTATTTTATTCATAAATCTGACACCAACATGGGACAATCTCTCAGAAACATGAATTGAACGGATTATAAGCGTCGTCATCGTAAAAAAGAGCCCTGACACGATTGTTTGTGTGTGTGCGTGCATGGGTACGTGCGTGTGTGCGTGCGTGTGTGTGTGTGTGTGTGTGTGAGGGGGATAGCTAGTCAGGTTTGCACTTAGACCACCCTGATTTTTATGCAAATGAAGGATAGCACATGGCTTGGTTGTGGCCCACAAGGGCACATAAAGGCGCATACACCCAACTCTACCAGCACAAACTAGCAAAACGCCAAAACAGTTAGTCTGCGATTTGCGTCTCGCCAAAAAAAAAAAAAAAAAATCTAGTCACTTCACTCACCTGTTTGTTTATGTTCTATCTGGACATCATACAATTGTAATTGAAATGAATTGGAATTCAAATGTATAGTCACCACTTCCAAATCCCCACATCACCCAAACAGTGACCTAATAAAGTCATCCTAACTAGTGAACCCTGGGAGATGTCATGCATAAATTCAAATCTTTAATCACTCTTGACTTCATCTACAAAGTCGTGCACGTAGCAACACATTAGCATATGACTTATATGTTACCTAATTAGTGTATAACATGCTGCTGGAGTGGTCTATTTGTGCACCCAAACAAACCTCACATAGACACACACATATTGCTCTGGGGTGTTTGACTCATGGGCGCGTGTTTTGGAGTTACATTCGCTGACTGCTTCAAGAAGACTAGGAATGGGTTGGAAAAAGGACGCTGTAAAACCTGAACGTGTAGAAATGCTAACATGTCAGTAAGAGACAAATACTTCTGATTCCTGTGCAAATGCAGAGCATGATATAGAATCTACCATATATTACGGACTATAAGCCGCACCTGTATATAAGCCGCGCCAGCTAAAATTATAGAAACATCCTGTTTTGTTTATATGTAAGCCACTCTGGACAACAAGCCACAGTTGTTTGAAATGGACATAGAAAAAAGTTGTGCCAATGGTATTGTGAGAAATACACACAGGTAACAGGTATTTGTGCCACCTGGACTTTAGGCCCCACCACTTGTCAATAATTGAAAACACTATTTTCTTGGACCTCTGTTCAGTTATGAGAGCTGAGAATTCTCATGAATTTTCTGCCTGTTACACTGACCAATTTGTTGGTTTTATATATATTCATATTTAATATTTATATTTTTATATAAAGACATCCACATAGACTGCATTTCTGAACTGTGAGACTGTGTGTGTTTTGAATATTCTCAATCTTGAAGTCCAAGTTGGTACAACTTAAAATACAAAATAAAATAGACTTTTCACTTTGTAAAATACAATACAAAGTACAACTTAAAATACAATAGTGACTTGCCCTATATTGTCTGACACATTTTGCTGCGTTATATTAATTTGTAGGTACCATCTTACCTTCATTGCAGTACTTTTTTGCAGGCTCAGGGGCTTTGTCTTCACTCTCAAGTTTTGCTGCTCCGATGTGTCCTTGTCCTGCGCCAGAGGCTTTGCTTTGGTGCTGGCTCTGTGCTGGTAAGGGTCTTTGGACCAAGTTCCCCTCGCTGCCTGCTCGCATCAGCCTTTCTCCGATGCGCAGCATGCAAGAGCGGTTACCTTGGAGGTCCTTTCTTGAATTGCAGTTCTGGACTCCTGCTGATCCAGGTCGACCTAGACGGGATGAGGACTTGGACATCTTACCCAGAGGGTTGTGGAGAGTACTCGTCTGTCTTTTCTCCTATCTGGGGCTTTTCTTAGACTGACTTTAGAGTAGAGCTATACTTTCTTGTACTTTTTTCCCCCCATCTCCTCCTGTTTTCTAATTTCTATTTTGATCCGATTCCAAATTGCGTACAATGAATAATTGTGGCTGTTGGCTTCCTTCCGAGCATGGTCTCCGACTGCCTGCTCCCAATGAGTCTAAACTCCTTTGGGAGAGATCTGTGTCTTCCTACACTCTGTCTCTCTCTTTCTCAGTCATCTCCTGCTCCCTCTCTCCCGTGTCTTTATTGCTTTTAATCTTTTCCCCCTTTAATCCCCCTCCTGCATTCTCACTCTCTCTCTTTCGCTCTCTCTCTCTCTCTTCCTCCTTTCTCACGCTCCCTCACCATATTCAGGCTATGTTGGCAGTTTACGTGACACAATAAATCCATCCTGATGTCTCTATATTCATATCGTACAAGAAACAAATTCTTTTTGTCTTTTCTTCTTATTGTTTTCAGCAAACCTACTCAGTAAAATCTACCTTGTGATTATTTCCACTGGGCAAGCTTGGTGTTATCCCCTGCAGCCTTTGTAGAAGATGCTGTTTGCCACTTGTTCATTGAGGCAGAAGATCAGTGAGATGCATGTTTGCATGAGAGTTTTTGGGATTGAATTGGCCTCCCGTCAGAAACAAAATTGTTATAATGCCAGAGCTAAACCGTCTTAACACTAGTAATGTTAACAAGCAAACATGACATAGTGTTAACAAGCAAACATGACACCAAAAAATCTTGTTCACGTAATAAACATGTTTGTATTTATTTATTCTCAGTTGGAATTAATATTTTAAAGACTTGAATCTGAAATAATCAATTTGCGATGTATTATTGTCCTTGATAGTAAACTAAAAATGGCATCTGAGACAATAATTTTTTAAATGATAATCCATACATTTCAAAATGTGTGAGATACAAAATTCAAATGAAACTTGTGCATGGAGTTTACTTTTACTTTTTGATCCAGCGGTATGAATATGGTTTGAAGCCTTTTATATATTAAAAGTTGTATACAATTGCAGGAGTGTGATGATGGTAGACAATAATAGAACAGTTGTTGGCATTATCATCTAAATTGATTATTTGCACCACCTTATCTAGTTTTAATCTGTGTAGCATGTATCTTTTGTTATGCTGTTTCTCATGTGTCTGTGGTTTTCTCTTTTCTTTGGTCTATTTTGGAAAAAATAAAAACATATTATAACGCCCTTGAGTGGTGCGGTCAAGGTATGTAGTCAAAGCCGTTGTAATGCCAAATGGACACTAGAGGGAGACAAGATCAAATTTATGAGGAAAGGCGCCGAGTGGAATTGAGGCTTGGAGGAAGTTATTTTCATAAGATAACCGTTTGACTGTCCGTCTGCCAGCCCTCCTTGCCCTCTGCCCGCCACCCCCCTTCACACTTCCCTAGCCAACCCCGCCCCTCTCTATCTGGCTAAGGTCGGGTGCCATTAGAATTGTTGTTGACCACAGATGGTCTATTGTTCTCTGACAGTGGGGTCTGAACATACATGACCCTCCCAATTCTGGATCACAATAATAATAATAATAATAATAAACAGTAAACAAAAACAAATATTTGCGCAATAAATATAGACAATTAAATGCAGAGAAGATTTTTTAAAAATGCCCAATTGAATTGCAAAATTAAACAGTAATCGTGATTGTACTGTAGGTTAATTTGCAGTTGTGATGCACCAAGTTGGAAATATTGGCACTTAAATTTGTATGTATGTATGTATGTATGTATGTATGTATGTATGTATGTATGTATGTATGTATGTATGTATGTATGTATGTATGTATGTATGTATGTATGTATGTATGTATGTATGCATGTATATGTATGTATTTATTTACTCATTTATTTATTTATTTATTTATTTATTTATTTATTTATTTATTTATTTAAAGTACGTTTTCTCATCTAAAATTCCGCAATGATTTCAAAACATACTCTTGAGCCACTAGAGGGTGCTTGAAAAGCACAGAAGGCAATTACACATTGACGCCTCTGTCCTTATGCAGCACTGACAGAAGTATAGCGACCACAGTTTGGTTAGCTTTTTTTTTTTTTTTTTGGGGGGATATTGTATTTGTTATAATGGAGCTTCTTCAGTCAATTTGAGAAACCCTGGACTGATTGCCAGCCAATAACAGCACACAGAAAAACAGTTCATACTCAAACTGGAGGAGTTTTGCAACTTGTCAAGATCAAAACAAATGTTTCAATAAAAAAAAAAAAAAAAGCCAGATTTCAAGCCTATTAAGCTTTTCCATTTGTGTAAGTAATGTTGTCTACATATATTTCTGACTATTGATTTATTTTAATTTTTTTAATTTTCCACGGTATGTACACTAAATGGGCTGGTAAGAAATACAAAAAAGAAATGAAAAAGAAGTATATGAATACAACTTCGCCCCCCACTCTCGCTTCCTAAAGGATATAGTAATCTTTCTCTATGTACCATTTAGTTTCAGATAAATTCCGGACCACTCCACCTGTCAGACACTTTGACGTCACTGCATTTTCAAGAGATGCTCATTTTCACACTGCACTCTTAAAGTTAATAATGATGGCTGGTTATGGTAGTACTGAATTTACCATTTTAGTACATACAAGGAAGGAAGAGCGGGTGGGGTTGTTAATGTTAACAAGCATTTAGAACAGAAAAGGGAGAATAATATGGCTGAATTATGACATGCATCTTAAGTGTATGAGCCATCAGGACAGGAGAGGATAGAAACAAGGACAACTGACAGACGATAAAAAGGCGGGGCTGGGGTTAAAAAAGTGAAGGGAAAGGACAACTGAGAAAAGACACAACCTCAACATACTACATCACAGATCAAAAATTACCTGACAGATTGTGGAGACACACAGATTTAAATTTGTTTAATTAAGAAAAATAGAGGCATATTGTTTAGCCCTGAGGGCAGACTCATACAGTAGAGAAGCTACGCCAGAGGAGACGGACGGGGGTGGGGTCACATCTCCAGCCACTAGTGGAGCTATCCAATAGATGGGCCAGTGGGGGCGAGGGGGTCGGTTGGACTGTTCCTCATGCAGGGATTATGCAGCTCAATCAGACTCTGGCAGATTATGTCTGACCGAAACAGACTCGACATGGGAATGAGATTAACAGCTATTTTCAAAATAATTTTCTTGGGTGAAAACAATCAGCTTTGTGATTAAGGCAAGCGCTGCAGGCATCAAATGGCTCACAGATGTAAAAGCGATGATTTAAGAAGATAATTCTTGCCACACAAATCCTCAGAGATCCATTCGTTTCAATATGTTTGGAAGGTTTTGTGGTAATTAGTCTGATTTTACTAATCCAAAAAACTTTAATAGAGAGCTTCCATAAACCAATTAGAGGCTTTGAAATGTGTTCCCCTTGAACACAATTATGTTCTTTAATCCCAGATAAATTAATAATAAATACATAGACATCAGTAGTTGAACCACAAAAGGGAATGACCAAAAGTATTTTACAGACCTCTTTACAACACTCTTGTGATGAATCTTTTTATTTGAACCTGTGTCATGTTTTAGTTTTGCCCAATGTCTCAGGATTAAGTCAGGGTTCAATGAATAACCATATTGAAAAGGATATATAATTATTGTATTTGTTTCCTTGCTGTTGACACAAACAAACTGACCAACGATCCATTCTTTATTAACTGTGGAGACTTTTTTACAGTAACATTTTCTATCCATTTCATCCACTTGCGGTATCTGAGGTTTAACACTACAATAAAAACATTTATTTAATCAATGTTAATGTTCGTTTTTAAAAACAAAAACATACTCGAAACTCAGTAAGTGGTCAGACAGGCAAGACCAAATATTTTTGCTGCTTTGAAAATAATCCGCTTGACATAAATATTAGAACGTGCAAAGGTGCTTGAAATGAAATTTATTATTACTGTTCTATTACTATTACTATTAATGAATGAACTCCACAGGTATTTCATAAAGCTGTTTTCCATTTAATAATGATATTACAAACAGGCCATGTCAATCCTATGCTGCTTGGCCATGACCAACACTTGTTAACAATAGTGAAAATAGGATTAGGCATGTTAATTCATGTTATTATGGTGAAATTGTATTAACCTCCATGCAATTTAAAAGTCTTTACTTGTTGGTGTTGCAGGCTAGCTGATAGAAAGAAGTGCGGACTGGAGGCAACGCTGGGATGATGACTGACACCCTGAATGTGCATTCCGCTTGATTTGCTCTCTGCTTCAATTCACTGATGGTAGTCCTTTCATCCCATTAGCTCCAAATTCCTATAACTAGGTCTGTAAATGCACGGGCCCCCATATCAAGGCCGATCCCTGCTGGGAGGGCATATGGGCTGCTTTGTTGTCAGGAAGGGAGTGTGTGTGGAGGGTCCACCAATCGCTGCCCTCGCCTGGGGAGTTAAACAAATTGATTGGCAGGCTAGTGGCGGCCAGTTCCAGAAATTGTGGTCCCCATTCATCCCAACACTGAGCTCAGAAAGCTCTATGGTGAGCCAGCTGAAAGGATGGGTCTGAGGCCACTCCAAGGAGTCATATAGGCGGGCGGCGGTGGGAGTAAATCACATATGATCATTTAGGTTAAACAAGTCACAAGTCATACCATCATCTTGTTCTTGCAGTCAAAAAGTCAGTTTAGACCTTATAAAAGGCAAATGCCACCTCAGAGTAATACAGCTATGGATAAAATGACAGCAGTTTTGTTTTGGTTGAGTTGAAGGAAAATATGGTTCATCCAGTTATTACATTGTTTTAAACAGTGACAAAACACCATCATTGAACGGTTGTCATCTAAGGACCTTGATAATTATTGCTTTGTGTCATCTGCATAGTCATGCTACCCAACATTAGCCTTCTGAATCATTTGACCTAAAGGCAACATATACAGATTGAACAGAAGGGTCCGAGGATTGACCCTTGAGGGACCTCACATGTCATGGCCATTCAACCAGATTCAAAACTTTCAATGGCTACGAAGTAATGCAAGTATGACCAAAACCATTTTAGAACTGTTCCATGTAGTCCTTTCAGTGATGAGGTCAGAATCCTGATTGGAGCTTACTCAAAATGTTTGAGTTCAAGAATGACCTTGACCAGCTTGACTTGGCTGACGTGGAATTTAGGGTGGACGCGAAGGGACAAAGCTAAAGGGACTGAGGCAGACGAAGGTGGACCGCTGCAGGACTAATGGTTTTGGAAATGGGGAATGAGCCCACAAACCATGGGGCCAACTACTACACAATCTTTTGGTCTTCTTATTATTATTTCTTTTATTCTTAGCTATGTCATACAGAGTCCAACTTTTCATTGAAGTACAAGGTTTGATTACAAAGTCACATAACTCAGGTCAATCTGCCTGTGCCAAGGTGAATGGCTCATTTCATTGGCCATACACATTAAACACACCAGCAAATAGAAATGGCTGGCCAGTCCAGCAGGAGATCAACAAATGAACAACTACCAATAGCTGGCCTAACATGCCACGCAAAAAATGATACAAGCATTGCAGATGCATCATCATATGCAACCCGGTGGTCAGTGTTTGTTTGTTTTTTGGGTGGGGAGTGTTTTTTATTGTAGTTGTGTTGTTTGTTTTTTCCTGGCACCGTCTATGATGGTCAGTCATGCTTCAGATAATTTGCAGTGTTCACACTCATGAGTATTTTTTTTCTGATCCTGACTGAAACTATTTTCCTCTCTTCCTTTCTATGTCTCTTTGGAAAAAAAAGTTGTCTTTGACTCTTGTCAGGTTTCTAACCTGAATGAAGGTTGGTGTTATAGAGGGCTTTGTCGCCTTTGCCGCATTGAAAAGACTCTGGACTCTATCCAGAGGCGAGAGAAAAGCCCATTCACACAAAGTTTTTTTTTCCTTTAGTCAAATATGATCTCTACTTGCAAAACACAGTTGATGGACTTCGGGGTGAATGAAGTCTAACTCAAAACTGTGGGAGGTTTGGAAGAAGGGGGGGCCACACAGACCCCCCCCCACACACACACACACGCAACACAGTTTTATTGCGAAAAAGGCATGGATCTCTTCAGTGATGTTGCTTCTAGATACAAGCTAACTTTAAAGAAAGACTATTCTAGAAAATGTAGTAGATGAGTGAAACTAATAAAAATTCCAAAATATAATTATATTTTTTCGCCACATCCTATGCACGACATAAGACAAAGGCAGAAAGTTGTAAAATGACTTGTGTATGTTTTGACGAGGAACTGTAATTTGCATACCATGTTACACACAGACAGAATTGAAGTTATGACTATCTTGAAGAGTATAATAACATAGTCATAACTGCACAATAGAATCTTAACCCTCTGTGAGAATTTTGTACATTTATTCAGAAGGCTGTGTATTAGCTGTTATTTAATTTTACCTAAACGTTACACTTACCTTCATTCCCCATTGGGAATTACTTTTCTGTCTGTGTCTGTTATAGTACAAAAAAATAAAAGCTCCAGACTTAGGGCAATTTGCAAAAGATGAATTAGTCCTTGTAGAGTTGACACAACTTTTATTTGACAATTGTCAGACTAAGTGTGGGAGCTCTCTGAGAAAAGATAAACAAAATACAGGTGGATTAACAGCTTTCAAGGGCTTCTTTATCTAGCACAAATGTTTGACTGCTGTTCAACATGCTTATGTAACTTGGCTGGCTTCCTCAAGGGCTCCAATAGAACTGCTAAAAAGACTTGTGCAAAACATTTCTGTCAGTGATTGATGAATCATTCACACAGAAGTAGCCCGCGTGAGCAAACATATTCACATCTAATAGATGAAAGATCAGAAATTACACTGCATGATCTTGATTGCCCTGTCGCCAATGATTTTAAAGACAGAAGGATTCTAATGGATTCAAACTATTTGTAATCATTCTAAACAATTTTGTTAGACTAGTGAAAGCTGTCTTCTACTCCTTGTGTCAGCTTGTATTTGAACAACCAGTCCATCCAATGATGCCAATAGAGTGGATACAACAAACAGGCATATGATGGAGTGACACACTAAATGACTTTATTAGGTTTTATCAGCATTTTCATACCAGCATAGAGCGAGGTAATGATTAACATGCGTGTACCTATTGATTTCCAAAACACATGGTAAACGGATGATTTTGGGTTGTCACTTCGTTTTTTTTATGAGGCTACAAGATCCTGGTTAACCAATATTAGTTTGGGTGACACAATATCAAATGTACTGATTACCACCTATCTTATATACAATACTTACTTGATATTGGGATGGATTATATAAAAAAAGAAAAAAAGTGACAACCTAGACTAAACTGTTATTCTAGTAGTCTATAAATTCAGTTCAAATGTGTAATGGTAAAAGTTAACTCCAAGTGATGGACACAAAAAATTATATATTTACCGACGGACGTTAGTGGAGTTGATATCTTGACCTCTAGATTACGTCGCTTGCCTATACAGCTGCATGCATGTTGACACACAATATGATAAAGATAGATGCTTAACAACTCCGATTCATTTAAATAATTATATTTCTTGACTTAAGACTGCAACGTGCAACCAAGGTAATGTTCATTGCCAATGATCGCAGTTAATGACCCCGTTTCCAAGGTCCGAATATATATTTCTTATAAGGTGTAGAAAGACAAGCAGGTGCAGTCGTTTCACCATAGTATATCTTTTGCTCTCCCCCCCACAGTATTATGCTGGACCTTTGTGTCCTAATGGTGGGCCTCTCAGTACTAGAGTGCAAACAAATATATACATCCACAATGACAACATTACGCTAACAACAATAGCACATTTATTCAATAATCACTCCCCTTCCTTCCTTTTGCCGAGTTTAAATGGAAAACTTCTTTTTTTTTTGTAGTTGACTCGAGTGGTTCTTTCTTAAGTGTATTACGAGTAAACATGAACATCCTCGCAAGATCTCTTTGGCCACTAATCATCCTTGTGAGGACAATGTAGCTTTACTAATAGGTGCTATATTCAAAGAAGTGGTCAGTCTCTGCGGGGCCTCAGCACAAGGGTTCATGGTGGCAAGGGCTTATAGTTGGGTGTGAATGGTGTCTTATTATTATACAACACAATTGCCATGTCTGAGACAAAACAGCAGGCACATTTTTGTTATAAGAACTGCTGACTCGGGTGATGAACACAATGTAGCAGGTGAGTAATATGAAGAAGATGACTGGAACATCTCGAATAAAAAAACAATATCCAATAATTAGCGCAAAGTAAACGACACATTTATTTTGTTGTTGATTGTTGTGTTCAAAAAGAGGTTTGAAATTATTGTCTTACAAAAATCTGATTATGTTAACAATTTATTTAATCTGATTTGTAATCATATACAGAGAACATTTTCACAGCAAATACAATTAATTTCAAACTCTTTTTGGCATTGTAATGCATCTATTATATCTCAGTGTAAGACTATATTGAATGTGTATTTTTCTTTTAAAGAAGAGAGTAATGAGTGTTGACACAACGGCAGTAAAACGTGCCAGGAATCCACCTGTGCCCTCATGATAGGCAGGTTAAAGTCTGTCCGGCTCTTAGATGCTTAATCAACACCTCATGAGATGTCGTTACTGCATTAGTGCTATCAGAAAGTTTTTTTTGCTCACATGTAGCATTCTCGCCACGATTGATTTTTTTGTTAATGTGCAACTGCTGGTTCAGCACAAAGTCAACAATGAAGTTCTTTATCCAATCAGCATTTACCAACAACATCAGAAATGTTAGGATTTTCGGAATCCCTAAACATATGGCTTTGAATTATTATTAGGAATAAATTTCATGCACAATATTTGAATTGAGATGACAAAGTAATGACTCAATTACATTATAAAACCTCAACAAATCATTCAAGAGAAGTGCAAACAAAATAGCTCTTGTGGTGGAATCCTTCTATGATTATTTCGAAGCAGTCAAATGACTGTGGTCATTGCCTTCATTGTAGAGTTCTCCAAAAAAAAAGAAGAAAAAAAGTACAAAACAGCATCCATCCATTTTCGCTGCTGGCTGCATCAGTCCTAATGGTCATTACAACTCCATCGACGTGACTGCAGGCATATTGAAATGGACTAAATCGGATGTTATGGTGTTGACCTCGACTGCCCTGACCTTCACCTGCTTCTCTGACCACATGCTTTAAACAGCCCATTCACAGTGGTGGTCAGGGGTCCCTGAAGAAAGGGCAGCACGGTCTTTGACAATGCAAGACCATGGGCCATGAGAAAGGACTGGGCTAGCTAGGTCAAAGGATTCTTTTTGTGGATGCGACAAGTAAGCACAAAACCACACAAAAATGCCTATTGTCTGAGTGGACCATAAATAAATGAAGGAAAACACACAAATGTGTTCAAGAAACATGTAGCAACGCCTCCATAATCATCATCTAACCATGTCTGAATTGAATTCCTACTGATTTGTTGACTTGATGATATTGATTGATCAATATTTTACAGTTTATGCTGATGGATTTTGTAGATACATTTCTCCATAAGCACCTGCTGCCTCTGAGTTTACAATATCTATACAAATTAACTGCTTGACTGCATGCTGTCTTTCTAAAGAGAGAGCATCCTTGGAGAAATCAGAAGTGCAGACTGCAGACTTTGCTTCCATCCAGGCCGGTTAAACAAGAAACACTTCACTCAATGATGTTGCTTTAATTTATGCAAATATAATAGAGTCAAACCTTGGTGTTTGCATGCTTTGTGGTATATTGTGTACGTATTTAGATCCAAAACACTCTCCTCCCCAGGAGAAAACACCAGCAAGCACCACTGATACAAAGCAACATTAGCAGCACTTGATCCAAAGGAAATTACAAACATACACAAACTAATACACACAGATACATGACCGCGAACACGCACACACTCACACAAAAACACTCCCGAATGCAATTTTTAATTAATTTCTGTTACTTGTTGAGAGTTGAAGTTTGACCAGGTGCAGATTGTGCAAAACCCAGCTCATCTCAACTAGCTTTTCACACAACTAATGAATATTCATACTACTATGTCTACCCTTCTTCATTAAGACTTTAATTTGTTGCCTCAGCCACTTACATCCAAATATATTCATGTGCGCGTGTGTGGGCGTGCAGTCGTGCACACACACACTCATGCACACACACGCACGCACCTACTTCATGTTTCGGGTTCCAATCAGAGCAGAACGAGTTATAGTCATTACTCTACGTTCCAATGTATATCTATGAAGGAGAAAATTACTGACCCAGCTACAGATAAGAATATAAAACATATATATATATATTATTGAAAAATAATGCTGGGGGACAAACTGTATCTTATAATTAAGGCTGAGAAATTCACCAATTTTGCTTTAAAGTCTTTTAATGGTTCAGTATTTGAAGTCACTAAATCATTGTTCACATCTACTTTCAGCTTTGTTGTAAATCTTTATCATATCTATCGAAACTTCCAGTCAACACTGGCGTGACACAGTGTAATCCTTGTCCTTGTGATGAAGTGAGAAAAGAGCAAAGGTCACAGCTGGGGTTCTTGCTGAATCTCTTGGTGAGGAAACTGAGACTTGCACTGACCAGGTCAGATGAGTTAAGACAGCCATAATCTGCTATCCTGATATTGACTTGGAGATAATTGCCTGTGGCTTTAGTGAGAGCTGTCATGACTAAATCTGGGGGTCGTCGGTAAAGATCACCCCTTTGTCAATATGGGAGCTCACAGCGCAGAAAGCCCTATCAGATGCACAGAAGCCAGTCTATTAATCAGACCAGATTATGTCTTTGTTGTTAAAAGAGAGTCTTAAAATCTCAACAAAAGGATCAATCACAATTGGCAAAGACAAACGCTTCTCCACTGCATGGGAGTCTCTTAAGAATGTGACCTCAGACACCTGCACCTAGCTGCCCATCGCTCCTGTGTGTTACAGGTGTGTCTCAATTCATTGAAAAAGAAAAAATAATCTTCACCTCACTATACAAATTATAATCCTTGAAAGTTTATACTTACTTGTCAGTCAATCTACATCTCTGTTTTGCACAAACAAAAGGTCACATTCTTTGTTCTCTCATGTTCAAATGTAAAATAGTTTTTTAACCATCAATTTTAGGTTTTGTCCATCCATCCATCCATCCATCCATCCATCCATCCATCCATCCATCCATCCATCCATCCATCCATCCATCCAAAGTACTACTTTTCTACGAGCATCCTAAATGACTAACCACTAGCATTTGAATCAACCAGCTATCCAAACTGAGTTGGCGATAGCCGTTGTGCCTCTTATTGTTCATCAATTACTACCTCCCTGCACATGTCCATCCATTTATCACCGTATCCATCGGAGCTTTGCAAGTCCACTTTGTGATGTGCAGTCCAGCAGTCAAGGAGAAGTCAAGACGGCTGACAGGGATCATGCTAGAGGGCAGCCACCCACTGAAAAGCTACCTGCCTTCACCCACATCGTGAAAAACACAGCGTGACCCTTTTGGACCACAGACTATTTACCCCACCCGTCCCTCCGCCTTCATGCACAACACCAGTCGTGGGTAAGCTCATACTGGGCCAGTCCACACGCACTCCTTCAACATGACCTGACCATGTGGATTCAGGCCACCTCCAGCCAAGCCCCAGCCAGCCTATTCATCCCTTACTCCGTCTCCCTCTCTGACCCCAACCCCCACACCACCTCCTTCAGCCTCCTCATCCAAGGGTAAACCGAGAGGGTCCAAGCTCATAGATCACTGCTGACACATCAGTAATTGAGCTCGGATAGATAAGGGCCAGCGGTCCAGGCCTTGGGGTCTTGACACGGCTGAAAAGCCAAGAACAAACATTGTGTGTCACCGCATAACCTGTTTGACTCGGCTGCCACTGGTCTACATGCTTCCCTTGTTACTCTCATGCTCAGTTGCTCTTGAAGAGTTTGATCTTTGGTCTGAGTTGAAGGCCAGAGCCACCTGTCGTTTCTTCGCTGCTGAAATTTCAGTGAGAGAGCGTATATATTTCCTGTACGACGATATTTTTTTCCTTGTGGTGTTGTGAGAACCTGAAATTTAATTGTTAGTTTTCAGAAATGTTATTGTATGTTAAAATAGGTACATTGGAAATGTTATTTTGAATTTGATTTTTTTTTTCCATGTCATTTTGTAATGTTATACTACAATCTAATATAATATCAATATGCTGACCTCACTTAAAAATTGATGCAAATTGCATAGAAACGTGATCTCTTTTTGTCGGAAGCTTTTTGACCAAAAGCACGAGTAAACATTAAAGTATGCACAAATGTAGAAGAAAATCTATCGCTTGAGAACGCAGACTATTTACAAATAAATTGGAATGAACATGTCCAGAACCCTATGAGCATGTTTCCCATCAGTATCATAGGTGATAGTGAGGTCTCAAAGAAAACCAGTTTACCCCAAAAACAAAAAAACAAAACAGGACACGTTGTTAGCAGGACATACAAGTGTGATAAATTTTCGTTGCGCTTTTGTCAGTGAATACGTCTGGGCCCATATGCTAGAATACAAAGCAATGTGAAAGCAGCATTTAAAAAGCCAGGCCTACCGCATTAAAGCCTATAACAATCTACGTTCATGGTAAGTTATCACTCTCAATTAATCACCTCCCACAATAGGATTTCTGATGTGCTCAAGCACTCTGAAAGCTGCGGGTCAGGCTGAGGGCAGACCCCATTTTCCTTCTCCTCACCACCCCACACCCTCACCTTCCCCTTTCACTTTATCACATTTTGCAGCCACTGCCAACTGAAGTGCCTTCACATTTTTCTTTTTTCCCCTTCTCTGTGTGAAGATTGAGAGTAAAGCATCACATAGACCTAAACAAACACTGTGACATGGCTGTAGATGTGAAGATGTGCTCTTTATGTTTACGTGGAGGAGATGACTGGCTAGCTTTATGGCTGACAGCCTTTTCTGCCCCGATGAAGCCCCTCCCTTGTCATTCCTCTGCTTGTGTTATCCTATGAATAGTATTGTATTGTAAGAGTGCTCCCCATTCCACTACTGCTCAATAGGTTGAACTACTTAGTTTAGATTCAGTTACACGCTTTTGCTTGAAAGTGTACCCCTCCCATCGCTTTGGACTCCATGGTTCCCTTGGTTGACCTGTTTAGAAGCTGCCGTGGAAATGTCATGTCGCCCCTCCCACGGGGTGGACCCAACATTCACTTTGATAGGTAACAAAAAATGACTTGGGAACCAACGCTGTGATGAAATGACAATTTAGAGTTGAGTTTTCCTGAGTGCCACTGTGGTTATTTTGTTTTTATCAATGAGAGGTGATCATAACCAAGTGATGGTGAATACATTTACGTTTTGTTTGTTATTTTTACGCTTGAACAGCTTCACCATCTTCAAATAAAAATGTATGTACAGATGTTGACTTATAATGATACTTGTATGCTTGGTTTAAAAATACTTATTTTGTATGCAACTGTCATGTCAGAGGGAAAAAGAAATGTTTCTTTCCTCCCTTTGTGGAAGACAAACAGAAGGAATGCCAAGAAGGCTTGACAGTGGTGGGAGGAGATAATATCACATTCTTCTTGTTGGAGTTTATTTAGAAGCAGAGAAGCAGAAGCAAAATGATGAACTCCCTGCTTTTGTATGACTGCATCAAGAAGCGCTGAGATTCCCCACTGTGTAGGAGGGCTTTTCCACAACAAAAACTGAAAGAAATGATTTGCTTTGAAACTCCTTCAAATCTCTGGAGACGGAAAAGAAGGAACTGACTTCAGAAAAGACTTCTTTTTGACACACAAACACCTCCTTCAGTCTCCCACTATGTTGAAGTAGGACAAGCCTATATAATCAATTAGCTGCTCTCCCTTCATGTAGCTGTCAATTATCCCACCAGCAATCGGGATATGACTGTTGTATTCATTGAACCTATAGCTTTTCCACTTTATTTACTACATAACTAGCAACCACTAACTTAATAATAGAATATGTAATTGATGTCCATCCAACTGTGTCACAAATGGGTAGATGGGCAGCTATTTTTAGCTCTAAGGTACTTCAAAATAAAAGCTAAAAAGTCGAAATAAGTTAACATTATAATGAGAGTCCAACAACAACGCTATGTAAGATCAACTAAAAGTCAACTAAAGCTCAATCAAAGTTTCAAGTGCTCCTGTAGCACAAGCTTACATGTGGGTATAACATGTGTTTAAAAAAATTAAATGAAGTAAAAATTATTTAATGTATTTAATTATATATATATATATATATATATATGTATATATATATATATATATATATATATATATAAAAACTCAAGAACCTTTGAAATACACTGTGTATAAATAGTTAAAAGCAGCAATAATACTTTGTATATGCTTTATAAAGGACTTTGTGTGTCTTTCAAGCTGCTCTTACACAAGTGTGGGTCTCCATGGAAACTGCCTGGTATATTTTACAGCCTGTTGACGCAACTCAGGAGGGTTTCCTACTCAGTGTCTGCCACTTCTTTTACAGACATATTCTATTGGTCTGTAAGAACAACACCTAACGTGATGGTAAAGCGGCTTGCTGTAAGTTAATTGTTTTTTATTGGAAAGTGGCTAAAAAGCATGACTGGTTGTAGAGAGTTTCCTGCAGAGTTTGATTGCCCCATGGTTAATCACAGTCCTTGTGGCTGGATTATTTCCCAGTCACTACTGGCCACCAGCCACTTGTGGAAGGAAGCTTGAAGTTGTCCGAAAGATGGACTGCAGAAAAAGGATTAAAGAATTGTCAGGGTATTTTGTTGTGTCTTGAAATTATTTAACTTGGACATTTTATTTTATGGTTGCCTATGCATGCACAATGAAAACATAAAGGTCAGTCTTTTGTCATGTATTTTGGTAACTAAATTGTCTGATGTAAACATCTGCTTGACTTTTGTTTGGACTGAATGTATAAACAAAAAAAAATATGAAAAACAAACAGGGCGGAAGAAATAACCAACCATCCAACCTTCATCCTCTTGACGGTCATGGATGAGCTGGAGACAATCTCAGCTGCTAATATGTTAACTTTGGGGGGGGGGGGGGGTATTCTTCTCAACCCCAAAGATCTACGCCCCTGCCAATAGGTTTAATGAATAGTTTGATAGTTAGAGCATAAACACACACGCACGCACGCACGCACAAGCACGCCAATTTTTTTTAAATGTTGTTCTAAATGGTTATCTACCGTCTTTCATTTTAGAACAGAACACCAAACGGTATTTAGCGATTTGCCATTCCACCGGAGTATATTCAGCATGCAGGCTTTTGTTTTTGATTGATTTGACGGGCGCATAATGCTGACTTTCTCCATCCCATCGGCAGACTAAAACGGCCTTTTTGTGCCACTTGACTCCCTCACACACACACTGTTGCATTTGTCTTGCAAATCCATCCCCGCTGCGCTGCGCTGAGACGAGGAAAAGAGAGCAGCCGGACATCAGTGAAGTTCAAGCCAGCGAACAAGAAGTTCCTTACTGGCTGCTTTTGTCGATAGCGAAACGGAAAGCTGGTGAAAAATGATGCTTGCTTTTACTTATTTGAATCCTGGCAACGATAGAAGACGTCGAGGGGGTGATGGAGGGTTAAAAAAAAAAAAAAAAAAACTTCGTTCCTCGAGCCCAAAGTTAGAATTGTAGGGGACAAAAGAACCCTAAATGTGTCCTCTTATGCATCAGTGTAACTGAAATTACCATATGAGCAATTTATCACTTTTTGGGTTGAAATTTATTTTATTTATTAATTCTTTTTCTAAGAAACATTATGCCTTGCACCAGTTTAACTGAAATTACCATATGAGCAATTTATAAATTTTTTGGTTGAAATTTATTTTATTTATTTATTTATTTATTTTTTAAGAAACATTATGCCTAACACTAAATTGTCCACTATAAGGCAAGATCCTCTGCAAAATAAGACAATACACTATTTCTGCTCATGGCCCACTTTTTACTCTATTTATTCCTTTATTTTCTATCTGATTTATTCTTTCAAATCAATCCAGTCTACTTCATTTCCATATCTTTTCATGTGGACTTCTTTTGTGAATAGACTGTAATATTTCATGATGGGGCACGCAAAAGCTGTGCACAATGCCTCTCATATCCACCGGGCTTTCAGGAGTAACAAAGATCATAGCAAGACGTCTTTATGGCTAATTCAGTCAAAAGCGTTTCTCCCGCCCACTTGCGTGGAGGTCAATCCACCGTGTTCCGTTCGGTGTAGGGGGGCTGGAAGGGGATCTGGTTGGCTGGTTTCAAAAGCCAGTGCCCGGCCCCATGCTTGTGTTTTTCGTCCCCTCTTCGCCCCCAATGAGCTCGCTGTTATGTTCAATAAGGCATGCACGACAACCGCGTGATAACGAGAACTATTTATCTTTTTAATACGCAGACCTCCCAACACAAGTTAAACACTTCTGCCATGCGTGCACCACGTTCATGGATTCAAATAAAACACTCCTTGCGCACGTCATGCGTGTTTGACTTGTGATACAATTTGTCACAGAACGGCGTGAAAAAATAACTTCTCGGGAATCCATTCTGTTTTCAAGGATAAAATAAAATAACCCCCCCCCCCCCCCCTCCACACACACACTCAACTTTGGACCCACCCAAGTCGTTTATGCGTGCGCAAACCTACACCCCAGTTCTATTTTGCCCATTATACTCACTCATTAAAATGTGTGGACAATCGTGTGTGCATGCCTCCAAATAATTTATAATTCTATTATAATTAACACCCGCCGATGTCATTTGTGATTGCAAGGGCGTGAGGTTCCCGTGCGCCCTGGCCACTTGTTGGCGCGTCAAGTTGGAGCAATTGAAAAGTTAAATATGCCAAAAAGAACACGCGCAGTATTTCAAAGGCTTGAGAGAAACTAAAAGACCGGTACCTTTGCACCATATGCTTAATGGTCACAGTCGTCGAGCTATTATGAGAGCAAAACGTGGCCCTTTAAAAGTTGGAAAGGCTCCTTTATTTGCGTTAGATGAAGCACTTGCGCACCTATTTGCCATTGACTCACACTCCCTTTCTCTTTCTTTTGGAAGGCTGGAGCGGCCACTGTCTTCGCCTATTTCACTCCCGCATAAGCTTTTCATCACCCGGCTTTGTTCTTGGTGAAAGTAATGCCTCGAATCAAAGAGGTGACAATATTTTCTATCAGCTTGAAGACCTTGGACAAGAGCCCTCGAGCTTTGGCAAAAATCAGAGCCGGTCATTCATCCTGTCACTGCGCACCTGTGCTCCCGCATTCAAAGTATACAAACCTGTCCCTATTAACATTAATTATTCACAAACAACACAAAGGCTGAAATAGAGTAGGTTGAAGTCTGTTTATGGCTCCAATATGTTTTATTCCTCTGAAGATGTGCCCAAAGCTGTCTTGCTCGCAACTCTTTCAGTCTTGAGTAGCTCTAGAGTTTGGATTTGACAATTGCAGCATCTGCTAAATGTTGCGGATGAAAAATATGACAAAAAAAAGAGTTAAATCCCTGTATAGTGAATGATCAAGGCTGGAGACAATGGCACGGGATGGGGACAGCCGTATGGTTGCGGGGGCACCAAAGGAGACAGTTTGCTCTCTTGTGCCGAGAGCGCCAGGTGATGGCAAGAAAACGCCGTTTGGAGAAGGAGAGAATGCAGCAAATCCTCCTCCTTTCTCTCCTTGAGAAAATGGCACACATAAATTTAATTGTCTTATCGAGGAGCGGCGAAAAGACCTTGCTGTTAATTGGCTGGGACGCACAAAACAAACGCAAAGGCGTGTTTAGTCTGGCTCTTCTGCGCTGCATGCGCTTTCAGCCCGGTGTCACGTCATTGAAACCATGTTTTATTCTTGCAAAACGTCAAGCTTTACAGTTGCCATATTGTGTCCTGCACAAAGGCTAATGGAACATTAAAGACGTGGAAAACGGTGCCAACCCGTCTCGAAGACGCTTTGCTTGTTTTTAGGCAGCTGCTCTCCGCAGACTCGGCGCAAAGACGTGGAAAAAAAAAAGTTTAAACTACCAGGTGCATCCTCCAAGAACACGGCAGAGATCCGCTTCAGTGGGGTTAGCGCTCATAAAGATGTAATTGAAATTGAAAGGTCAAGTCGAGAAGAAAAGAGCGCGCAGCAAGCGAAGATGATGGTCTCAACCTCCCCTCGCGTCTCACCTCCCCCTCCCTTCCTCTCTCCCTTGTCTTTTGGTCGGCTCCAGCCCACTACAAAGCTTTTGGCCATAAAGATTTAAGATGACGCCTTGACACGGGGCTGAAAACAAAAACAGAATGCCTTATACTCAATCTGCAGCATTCTGTAACTCCTCCCATCTCCCTGCAGCCTGCAACTTTAAGAGGATTAAATAGCATTAGAAACCAAAGCTGTTATAATTTCCATCTATTAAACATGTTTGAGAAAAGCTTCACTCCTCCAATGGGTTGAAATGTAAGTTTACACCTAATAGCCACTTGCAATTTATTTAGCAGTGGAATTTGTATCTGCTGAAGCGCGATAATTAACGTAGCTCAAAGACAGTCAAGGGAAAAATAAAAGCAAATCTGCACTTTGTTTCTTAAGAATTACATATTGTCGTTCAAAGTTTAAAACATATTTTGCATCGCAGTGCTGTATATGCAATCTGGTACACTGATTTTAGTCGTTTAAAGAGAGCAGAATACTACAAAAATGTAAATAAAAAAATACTATCAAATGATAAATATTAGGGTACTTGGTTCAGAAAATTAACGGATGATAACCTAAAATTGTTTCACTTGAATCGAATTAAATTTAAATGTGAACCTCTCTTTAATCAGTTTTAAAATAAATAAAAACGTGTTTCCCAAAACAGGCTAGCTTTCCTGAGGGAGAAAAAAACGTAAACTCCCGATGAGGCTACTATTTTTAAATGTAATTTTTCACCAATGTTTTTTTTTTAATGCTGAAATTAAACATCATCAATCGTCTGTGCACCCCACGAATACATTACTCGCCCCCAGGCCATGAGATTGGTTTCAACAGTTGATTCTCTGGACTGCAGCATTCTCCTCTCGATGAATAAGCATGCAACTAAGTACAGCGGCAGGCCTTTCACAAAGAAATGGCTGCCTGGCATGCCCCTTGTCCATAAAGGAAATAAAACCTGTCAGACGCGGTTAAATGGTCCTTTAACGCTTTGCCAAACCCACAGCCGAACCGACAAGATAGCCTAAAGTATTTCTGAGCTCTTTCCGCTTGGCTGCGAGTCGATCAAAAGATGTTAGAGGCGCTCTGCAAAATTGCGTAAAGTTGCGAGGAAATACAAAGCAACGACTGTTTTAAACACCACACGAGTGCCTTGGAACAGGCCCTCCTGCCAAATAAATGAAGTTGCCCAGCATTGACTCGCTAACATCTGATTTACTAATGTCTGTAATCGGATTACATGCTCCCGCTGTTAAATTCACTGAAAATCTCGTATCAAGCGCGCAATCCGCATTACCAGAAAACTCCAAATATATTACATCCATAATACCGCATGGATACAAATACTATACGAAACTGGTCAAATATTGGCAGTGTTAAATGCATACTACATGTCTAATGTCGCTAAAACTAAAGCGATGACCAACCTGATGCTTACTTAACATTCCATTGGGTCATCAGGCACGTTTTCGTTTGCCCTGCATGTAGAAGTTCAACCAACAAGTTTCATATCACTGGCAGCATAGATGTGGCGTTCGAGATTTAAAATTGGATGCCTCTAAATGTGTCCGGTCAGCACCTGGCATCAGTGAACAGCATTCAACAGCTCCCCCATCCTGCTGTTACGCGCCCACGTGCACTCCATCAGATTTTGCGGGTGTACCGTCCGTGCTCCCCATTCGCACCTCATAAGCCATTGTCAAAATACTGTGCAATGCTCTCGACTTTTAGTTCGATTAATACTGATATTTATAGGCCGGATAATTTGAGGATTTCATTTGTCTCTATGCAGCTCTCACCTCCGCTTTGGAAGACATGGTGTTTGTTTTTATTATGGGTGGACCCCATCTATGATCTTTTTGACACGCTAAAGCTTTCAGACTAATTATTTGGTTCTGAATTGATTTTGTTTGCACTGGGTAGTAGGTATAGTTCTGCTGCATGATGCACCGTTGTATTTGCTGGTCAATCAACAAAAACAAGACGCGTGGCTTAGTCATTGTTTTTATTTCTTTTTAAATTGGGTAGAAAAATAATTTGCCATCGGTATAAAAAAATAAATATCCCATTTTTAAAAATTAAATTACAACATATATTAGTACAAATATTAAATACATGATTGCCAGTAGCTTGAATTAAACAAAATAAAATAATATGATACAAAAAAATATATGTACAATGTACGTTATAGTTTTTACAATTCATCACCAGAATCTCATAAATTATCCACTTTATGGTCTCCTCGTAAAATATTTTGTTTTATCATATTAGGCCACCAAGCCAAGAGGAGGTTCGTTCTCTATATCCGTGAGGACCGACTTGTTGTGCAGTTTTCGGGGGTCTTCCGGGGTCCACACTTTGGCTGTGCGGATAATATTCTGGTCCCGAAGTTGCTTCTCATCTGTCCACGATAAAGAGTGACCAGCCAGAGGGGGTAGACCAAAGTCGGGGTCGCTCGGGGAGGGAGACCCTAGGAGGAAAACAAGAAAAAGAAAAAGACAGTGTTAACTATAATCAGCTAGGTGCGTTCATCTTAAGAGGAATCTTAAACCTAAAAAAAATTACAAGCATACCGAAATATGTTTAATATGTTGTTTAACATGAAAACCTCTACTTACTTGTTCCCCTGTGGCAAATAATGACTTTCTTAGGTTGCACATGCGTGTCGCTGCCAGAGTTCCGGATGGGCAGGTCTGACTGCACCAGCTCAGCTAAGAAGTTGATGTAACCGATGGCCAAACGCAGTGTGTCTACTTTGGAGAGTCTTTTCTCGTAAGGCAAGGTGGGGATGTGTGAGCGCAGCCCCTCGAATGCGTCATTGATGGACTGCATCCTCCGCCTCTCCCTAATATTGGCCGCCTGCCTGAGCTGCTGCATCTCCATGTCTGACCTCATCCTCCGCCGCCTTTTCAGCAGGGGCCCACCGTGAGGGGAAAGTTCCGGGATACTATCTGCGCAGCTGAAGGAGAGGGTGGACGAGGAAGAGGAGAAGGAGAGATTGCCAATGTCGTATTCGCCATCGGGACCGTGGCCAATTCTATTACCGCCCTCCTTGCTGTAATAGTCTTGAAAATGACTGGTGAAAAAATCGACGTCATCATCCAAGAAGTCATTATCCAAGTTTCCGTCTCTCGAGGAATGGTCGGTGAAAAAGTCGTCATCGTTGAAATACGGCGGGGAGGAGAAAGAGTCAAGTGCTGAGAAGGGGTCCAACACGCCGTCCATCTTTGCTATTTGTCCACTTGCTGCCGAAACAATGGCACTTTGTTCTGTCTTTTATTGACTCGGTGCTCCGTGGTCGCCTCTCACGTCACCACTTAACTTTTAGATGGAGATCAGGCGCGCACGCGAGGTGCCTTTATAGCGACATCCCCAGTCGCGTGCCGCTCGCTCAAAGCGCCAACCAATCAGATTTTTGTCCGCGAATCGCACCTCGTGATAATCCACTGCAAGACCACGCCCACTCCCCCCCCCCCCTCCTGTGGCTCAACATGCTCCAGTCAGCCAACAAAACTGCTGTCAAGTGGCCTCGTGCACAGAATTCGAATTACAATCATATTTTACAAACTGAAACCGTATATAGATTACATTTCATGTCACAATTCATTTTTTTTCTTTTAATTCAATTGTGAAAGAGCAAATGTGTAATCTTAATGATACATGGATATGGATGGATGAATAGACAGACCGACAAACTGACAGATATAGATGGATTGATAGACAAGATAGACAAATAGACAGACGGACAAACTGACAGATATAGATGGATTGATAGACAAGATAGACAAATAGACAGACGGACAAACTGACAGATAAAGATGGATAGATGGATTGATAGACAAGATAGACAACTAGACAGATAGACAAACAGGAGACAGGACACATGCAGATAGAAAGTCGATGGCATTGTTTTTCTTTCTGCAGACCGAAAATCAATCAACGTATAGAATTAAAGGGAGCGCGAACACGTGCACGTGTTGCTGTATAAAGTAAAAGGTCTTCGGCCCCTGCCCTGTTGAGCACATCCACCCGTGATCTCAAGAGCCCTCAACTCACTCATTTATTTCGCAGTAAGTGGGAAGCAATGCAGTCATAAATACACGCACTAGCAGAGTGGTCGATGCGCCACTTGTGCCGGCCAGTGAGGTTTTGATTGGGAGAACTGGTTGACAAATAAAAGCACAGTGGTGGCCCCGGGGCGCGCGCCTCCCTGACACTTCGCGCAACAAATTAATGCTCCCCGGTATACCGAGAGGACACTGCCCACCGGTCTGGCTCTCTAAGTACTCATCTATTCAGGCTATTCAATGAAAGGAGTCACTTTGTTCTGGGGAGAAAATGGACCTTTGAAGTATGTGTGTGCGCGCGCGCGCCCCACGCGTGCTATTGGTGGTGCGCCTGAAAAGCCGCAACCCAAACAGCGGCCGTGGGAAGAAGGCCACTTGCGCGCTATCGCCAAATGCAACATGTCGCGTCATAGATGAGACTTGTGCTTCTTCTGTCTTCATGATGAAGCTGTAGCTCATGCCACACAAACAGACGGACACACAATGAACACGCAACCTGGCAGGCACCAAACAGGTGCTGAACATAACCACGCCAACCCATTTGTCATGGAGCGATCACATTGACAAATCCACATTCATCTTGTAAATTCTGCCCCAAATTAGTCAAATTAAAATATGTGTGCATACTTCATGGTGCATTTGATAGTTTTGACATAACATTTATGTAAGGCTATCAATATTTGGTGTATCAACATATTTCAAAAATTGCACAAAACAACTAAAGAGCAAAATGTAAAATGTTATTTTGTTTTTATTATCATGCACAAGATAATGTAATATAATAAAATATAAGGTGTTGAATAAATAATTGGGCTTTGTTCTGAAGCAATTTTGGATGCAACATGCATGACAACAGCTTTCATCATTTTGACAGCACATGAGACAAGTCACTGGCTTGAATTTCAAATAATGTTAATAATAATAATAATAATAATAATAATCCACATTGTACAAATAAATTCAAGATGGTTTTAATGGACTTTACCAACATTTTCAATTGAAGCTGACAGCGGCAACCGCAATTTTTTTTTATTGGTTTGTTCTTAAACGTGAGGTGTAAACTGTAAAGGCATAATAATCCCTCTCCATAATAGCATATGCATGAGGCTCAATTATTCTAAACTCAATGAGCACCGACCGGATTTGATCTCATGGTGACAAGTTAAAGCACTTGTTTGCAGTAGTCTCACGTTGGGCCATTTATATGGCTGTGCGTGTGTATACACCGCCCTTCCCTTTGCTCGCGGTAATTTGAACCGTGCAAGTTTTTAACGCGGCGTGACCGAGCGCTCCACGCACCTCATTGATGAGCGTGCTGCCATTCTGATGGAGCAGACCTGCACAAACAGAACAAGTGTTTCGGTTCCCATGCAGCCCCTCGCTCTGCAGCATGCACCAAGCAGGACGCTGCATTTAAAACCGGCCACGTCGCTGCGGGTGAGCATTTTGGGGTTATGGCGTGCACGCTCACACACACATACACTGAAGAGTTAAAATTAGTCCACTAACGAGATTTTGCGCGTGTTTAGAATTGAATAACAATAACGTGAACACGCTATGTTTATTATTCCACGATAATAGTGTAGTATAATATGAAACGTTTTTGGCCTGTGCAAATTTAATTTTGTTTAAAAAACATTCTCAAGATAATTATTTTGAAAATGCAAGTGGGCTATTCATAAAAAAGCAATGTTAAGATCGACATTATGTATGGGTCAGTATTACTTTTTGTTTTTAGAATGTTTTTTGTTTTCAAGAAAATGTGATTATTGCTAACCTGTTGACCGAATTTGCATATAGGTTATAAATTATATGACATGATAATTTTCCCAGTTTTCAAAACAATGTTCTTGTACCTGTTGAATGACCAGATATAGTAATTTTTTTTCAAGGGTGGGAAATGCATTGACGTGAATACAAACAAATACAAACGTCAACTCCGCGTCACTTTTCATAAAAAAATTCGCACCGACTTTATTGCACACGCTGTTTTATATTTATAAAAAGTAAAAAAAGTTGCATGTTTACGTGCATCCCCCGAGTCCAGAAGGAGAAGGATGGAAAAGGAAATCCAGAAAGTGAACTACAGCAGACAAACGTGTGGAATTAGATCTGCACGGCGATAATCCCACAGAGCGATTCAAGAATAATCCTTCTATAATCCGGGGTTACATGGGATTATCCATCTGGGTGACTATATAACAAATTGAGGAGATTTCAACGACAGATATAGCTAAACAAGTTGATTAGATGTATCTTAAACCTTTAACTTTTGCTTTGTTTTGACTGCCATGCCTACAAATTAATCCTGCAGTGTTTTTGAAAGAACCAAAAGTGTCCTTTCTCCAGATACAGAGGAATGATTTTGTTGTCATCTGTAGAATAAGAGTGAACAAAACAACAACAACAATAATAATAATAATAATAAATCCAGTTTTGGTCTTGCTTTATGTTTACCCCCCTTATCTCTTTCTCTCTCTTGCTCTCGCTCCCGTCACGCGCACGCACCCACGCACACACGCTGTTTAAAGCAGGTCACAGTTAGTCTGGGTTGGAGTAAAACTGTGCTACCACACCAGGGAGGCCTGGGAAATGTGACACTTGGTGCTTGGTTATGGATAGATATACAGACAGACGCACAGATGTTGGAAAGCTAACAATTAATTATACAGACTAATATCCAGCTAAAAGTGTTTACATTTAAAGCATTTATCGAGGATACGTATCAATAACTACTTTGAGTAGAGCACAGACCTCTACCAATATAGTTTTTGGGGGTGACGGTTATTTTATTAGTATGTGTTACTCCATTTAGTGTAAATCATGTTTTCATTTCAATTGTTTTGGCATTATTGTGTATGATTTTCTCTTTTTTTTTATCAATCCCTCTGTAAACTGATGGATGAAAAAAAATACAATCTTAATGACAAAACAGAGAAACATTCCCATTTGTCAGTTTAATATTTACAACTACCTCATTACTGATCAGTGTTAGTTTTGTGAAACTCGTGATACTCTTGTTTACTTTTCAAACAAATGTCAGTCATGAAGAGACCAAAGTATTTATCTTCCCCTCTTTTACCCTCCAGCATGAAAGACATAAACACCACAGCATTGACCTCTATGATAATCCGACAATGCCCCATGAGGTGGGGGTTGTCCTTCTTGCCTTTACTGTGTACGTGAATATATGGGTGGGTTTTGGGGGTGGCAGTGGTGGTGGTAATTGACTCATCTGTTGCTAGCTCTAATTGATTTGGGCATTAATCTGATGGATCTTGTCTAAGAGTTAGGCTAATATATGAGGAGACTGGAGAGAGTCGAACTCTGCCTTGGGGCTGTTGACGGCTGCAGGGAGGATTGGAGAAGATTAACAAGAGAGTGTCCTCATAGACAAACTGCTGTCTGATAAAAGAACGAAATTCAGTCAAAGAAGAAGAATCGAACTTATTTTAACATTCAAATTACTGAAAGAAGGCAGGTATCAGTAACAAAAAATGTTGCACTCTCGAAAGATTTATTTATTACATATATTTTGGTAGGTTTTAGCAAGAATCGTGTAAGTTAATGCACAAGATTAGCTTTCAAGGGCAACATTAAAATGAAGTGCCTAAGTTTGATATCTTCTCTTTGTTATACGTTGAAAGTGGTTTTGAGAAAAATGGTAAATCATTAAATAAGCAATATCAACTATTGCAGTTGATGCTTTTTGTGGCGGTTATTCAGTCACTTGCATGTTTCATGTGATGTTTTTTTTTTTAATAAGGAACGCCAGGGCATGCTTTAACAGAGTATTTGTTGACAGGTTAAGGCTACTGACCAATGAAAAACATTTGATTTATATTTCTACAAAATGCCCATATTATATACCATATCGGATTTGTGCGTGTAATACATGAAATCAAAATGCAGTCATAAATTATTTAATAATGATAAAAAAGGGAAAACAACAAAAGCGAGACCAGAAATAGACAACCTTCAGATGACTGGTGGTAATTTCCTGCTGTGAACTTGAATTTTTATCTGTTGGTAAATTAACGTCCTCTTGTGGTGAAAAATTTGAAGTGCTGGTATATACCACCAGCAGATGCTCAGTTGTTTCTTTAGGGCTCATTAATATTTTGCGATAACACAGCATCCAACGATTCCAAAACTAGTTTTAACAATAAAGCAATGAGGTAGAGGAGTTAATTTTCTTAACGCATGCTTCAAATATTCAGATTTGTGAAACTACTTGTTACCCAGCTATAAAACAAAGTACAATACATTTTTGTAGAACCCAACTTAGCTAAACACATAGCCGATAACCTGCCATTTTGTGGCAGGAGGAATTCTTCCAGGATCCTGCACAGCTCCATCGTCAAAGCCATCTTGATGTCAGCATGAGGTTATTGAAACAGGTCCCCGTGATGTTAGGAAAGACGTAAAACCGAATGATGCAAACACTGCAAAATTGCTTATTGTAATGTCTGGTGAGCAGAATGTGTGCATTATCATAATCCTAACAAATAACACAAAAAAAAAACTTTTGTGAATTGTCTACACTGTTTGTACTGTGTCCTCTCCACATCCATTGCAGCCTGGTCATCCTGGAAGAGGGACCCTCCCATCTGTGGTCTCTTCTCAAGGTTTTTTCTCATTTCCCCTAGTTGGACTTTTGAGTTTTTCCTTGCCATCCTGGGAGTTTAAGATCAGGGGATGTTTGAGAATATTTGTCATTTTTCACCTCAATGTTGTACAGAGGCTGTGATGTACCAAAGAAAAATTCCTTGTTTGACACGCTCAAACATGGTGAATAAAAAACTCTTGAATCCTGAATCCCTAAAGCAATGTGTCGTGCAGAACCAAAGCCTAGAGCAGAATCAAAATGGTCCAACCAGCAGTTAGAGGAGAAAAGGAACTAGATGCAAACTGATGAAACAACAAACACCTGGACAAGACGCAAAAGCTTGAAGAAAGCTGATTGGCTAACACAAAGACTAGGGAATCTGAGCACAGGTGGACACATAGACTAAATGTTTTTTTGTTAGACATTATGTTGAAATGATATGGGCAAGAAATAGAGTAAATTTAATTTGTAAGAATTTTGAGTGTATGCTTTGACGAGACACTTTCCTGGAAACAGCATACAAAAGTATTATAATTTTGTGTTATAATCATCGCAATAATTGGTAGTAGGTGTCTCAATAATGAAAGAACAAGTCGTCTTTGATAATTTTATTACAGTTTCATTAATAGTTATGGACATGTAATAATGTCTTTACAATATAATCTAGGATCAGAAGAGCATGACAGATCACGGAACAAAACCTCATCATTATAAATAAAGAAATATATATATAAATTAGAGCATGAGTAAACCAATACATGTTTTCAACTTGAATATAGTACAAACAAGTACTAATATTGTGTCTGCATGCGTTATTAATCATTCTTAATCATGTCCTGTACAAACACACAAAGTTGATTGCAAGTACAAGTAGAGTTCATAAAAATGATGATGGGGCTACAAGACTGCTAAAAAAAAAAAGGCCTAACATAGAAAACAAGTGACTCGGGAAGCACTTGAAGGAAATCACATTCAAACAATAAATCTTCCAGATATTGCGGCACTCTATACAAATGGAACGCAATCACACTTGATAACACACCCGCCCGCCCACACGCGCAGAGTTTGAGGAACAGATCATCATCATATCTCGGGATCAAATCTTACAGCTCTTCCTGAGGAAAAAGTCATTGAGTTTGTTCACACAAACCACTGGCAGGATTTAAGGGTTTTCAGCAGCAACAGAGAACTTTCCAGACATTAAAAGTCTGACACATTTAGACATTTTTTTTTTTGACTAAGAAAAAAAAAAAAGAAAATTGGGAAAATCTCAAATCCCTTTCCATTCCCTTTTATTTCACCGAAGTTACTTACAGTAGATGCAATGTACATTGATTATTTTTTTTAATATGTTATATGGCACTAATCAGGCAGTCATAATTCTTCTAGTTTAATATTCAAGAAATGGCTCAGGTGTTTTACAATACATTTCTATTTTTTTCCAGTCAAAACACTGAAAACGTATGATGCAACCATTACGGCCTTCCATTCATTGACATACATCATTTCCTTAGACATGACTTGCTACTGGAACACTGAAGACAGATTTCCTTGAAAAGGGAAAAGAAAAACATTGAACAAAAAATATAACAAATCAACAAGAACAAAAATAGATTTGCATTTATATGGCCCTTTCTTTTTTACAAATGTTATTTCACATTGAATATGGCTCACTGTTATTATCACTTCAACTCAGAGGTAATTAGATGCTGTACAAAATTACCCCAACATATAGGACATTTTTTACAAATTACAAAATAAATACAATATACCTTCATTTAAAAATCACACATTATCACCATAATCATACAAGAATCTGTAGTACAGTATTTAATGCTTATACAGTTGATACATTTTATGATACATTTTGGCATAGCCATAAAAAGCATCATCACAGACAATATACAATATTATCGTAGAAATCACGCAATGATTCAGTGGTGCAGAATGAAAGTGACCCATCTCAGGAATTCTTTGGGTTTCATGTTTCAAAAGCCTGGCAATTAGATATAAAAGACAAGTCAGGTTATTATTTAACTGACAATTCAATTCAGTTCTGATGAGCATTCATTGAAAAACTTTAGTCTTCACAACTTTGAACAAACCAAACTGTGGTTTTTTTTTTTTTTTTTTGCATTAACAGGAACTTCAAATCAGCGGCATCTTGCAGAGCCAAGCCAGGTACGTAAATACATCTGACATAACATCAACATATGGCATTTGCTCAATTAGTGGCAAATGTGGTATTATTTTATGAGATGATGTGAGTTATACAGTGGTGTGGAGCCATACGGTCTATAGTACAAAACTACACAAAAGAAAAAATACAGCAGGCTAAAAAAAACAAAAAAAAGGTCTTATCACAATTTCCTTCAAATAATCAGGAAAAAATATATAGTATTGTTGTATCTAAGGTTTTTATTGTCTTGTCACTTCTTGTCTTATTTTGAAATCCCGATTCCCCTAAATCCAAGTCACTTCCATTTCCTCTTGTGTCATCAGTAGGCCACTTTGTGCATACTAACCAGCAGATATACATAATCTGATGCAGGTGTTTGTTTCATTCATGATTTTATTATCATTATGTTTTCTTCAGAATTGAGTAATTCTGTATTTTATTTGTTCTGCTTGCTTTGAACAAGTAACTGGTTACCAACCACCACATTTTTTTTTATGTCTATTAGTGCTTCTTAAAGACAGAAAAAAGAGTAATTGTTGTTCCAGTCTAGCATATCAGTCATGGCTTCATTAAATAAATAAATAAATAAATAAATAAATAAATAAATAAATAAAATAAATAAAATAAATAAATAAATACATAAATAAACAAACCACACACTTGATGCCTTGGAGTAGTAGCATTCTTCAGGTTTGGATAAATCTTAATAAACCGCTGGCTTTATACTCAACAATTGACATGTAAACATTATGTAATGTTGTGTATGGTGTAGGTATTGTACTGCTCAGGAATGTTCTCATAGCCTTGTCTGCGCCTCAGGGATGTAGATCTCAATGCTGTCAGCACTCTCTGTGGCAGAATTTTGTCGCACAGATGCAGCTCTTTTGGCGGCCATCAAGCGCTTCCTAGCCTCTTGTCGCTGTTTCTCTGAACTCTCCAATGAGCGATCTCTGGCCAGAGGTGGGTGGTGGAGCGGGGCCTTGGGTGGCTTTTTTGGTACTGGAGGCGGAAGCCGTCTCTCCTATTGGGAGAGGGCAGTAAGGAAGGGAGGGAAGAACGTTTCAAGAAGTAGACTTGTGAAGGGTGCTGGGAACATGACAGTTGCAGGTTTGGGGATTTTGGTTCATCTACTAAGAGGTAATAAATAATAGGAATTTTACAATCCCTTATGGCATTTTTCCCCCAACAAACTGAATTATTGCCATTTTTTGAAGCAGAGCTTTTTTGAATGTTGTCTAATATCTTCGCACAGTTTATCTTGTGTTTGATAAACACTTATGCTTATTATGTAACAATTTTAATGTTGCATGAATAAATTCAAATGTAGTACTGACTGACTGAGTTTATCAACAAAATGTTTTGCTATTATAATATTGTGACTCCTCAAAATGCATTGATTAATAATTGAAAAACTTAATAGCCAAAACCTCCTGTATCCATTGACCTTGACACTAACTGCCAAAACGCACATAACATAGCCACACATGGTGAGGCAAGAGAATGTCAGAAGAAAGGAAGCAAGGAAGGGCAGAGAGAACTGTGGTTAGATGGATGGATGGACAGACATGATGGATCAAGGGGAGGCCCAGAGAGGTTAAGGCCTTGTGGTGTTTCTTGTGGTGATTGATGCGTGGCTGTTTGCAAGCGCCTTCACTGTCAACACAAAGAAGCACAAGAAACAATAAAAAAAGGCCATGAGAGCAAATGAGGAAGCCATTAGAGTCATAAGTGAGTATGATGAAAAGCCAGATACTGCTGAGGAGCAACAGATAAAAAATAAACAAACAAAATATATTCAGACTGCGATGATGGCATTAAAGCAGCAACAACAAGAAAACACCCCAAAATACTTTAGCTTAGGCCGCCATTTAGTTTTTTGAAGAACTTCAAAACCACATTCCTTATTTAATACGGCTAACATACGTACACATGCACCTTATTGTCAATAATCAGCTACTATTTTGTCAATAAAGCTTGTTACATTTTGAACAGAAATAGGGAAGCTTTTAGTGTTTTAGCTTACCCTAACTTGTAGTCATCGAAATGCTATGAAATGCAAAAAATGGTCTAGTTTAGTCACGTTTGACTTTTACGCTAACGATGAATATGATATGGACTTAGTCTTTTCTACGTACATTATCATGCCTAACATATCTACCCAAAATTTAATAAACACATCTTAAAAAGTAGCAGAAAGTGCAATGGCTTGACTTCTAACACAGGAAATGATAACCAACACCTTCCACACCAGTTATCATTGTGGATGATGACAGTTTGCATGGTTAGTGAGAAGATAGCATTCCTACAGCATGTTCATGTGGAGATGATTGCGTAACAAGTAATCAAACAGTTATTAAACTGCAAAGAAAATGAACATTACAATATTTTAATATATAGTTATGATATAGTTAAAATATTTTTATGGAATCCTTCAAACGTTGAAAATAAAACATTTAAATAGTTCAACACAATTGATATTTGAAAGGTTCCTTATAAACGTAAACCACAGTGGTTTCTTCAGTTACGAGTTTATATGGCCGTGCTTGTAACGTTGAACACTATCTCCAACCATCTTTCTTTTTAAATAAATTCATGAATAAATATTGGATTTTCTGCAATTATACTATTAACAATTACAGAGAATGTAAAGTCTCTGTCATAGCATGGAAACGTCACAATATTAGTAGCCTAGAAACATTAGAGTCAGCGGCAAATCTTGGGGCATATTCTCCCACCCACGCTAAAAATGTACCTCCAGAAGTCCCACATTGAGGTCTTGCTGGGAAAGGGAGCAATAATGTAACGTTTGGTCAATATCTATAGTGTCCTCATTTTTGTGTCTAGTCTTGATAGCTAGTTAGCTAGCAAGCTAGCTAGCAAGACTAGACACAAACAGACATGATACATATCGTCCCTGTGGCTCTGTTTGTGTACCTTTCTTTCAGGTGGGTCTAGGGGTCTCCAGTTGTTGGCTCTAAGTTGGTGAAGCTCATCAAACTTGAGGCTAATGTTCTCAATGGACAACTGAAGCATATCCCAAAAACCAGCCAGGTCAGAGGCTACAGGACGAGGGTGGGCATGGGGGTTCTATGGAAAGTGGAGAACAAAGAGGAAAGACTAAGACCCTACTGAGGATAAGCGCGGCAGAAAAGGACGAGTAGATTTGTCGCAGAATCTGGCAGGGCCTGTTGTAGCAATCATAGAATAATTTGAATTTGAAGAATCAATAAAAATGTTCCACTTACCAAGTTCTCCTCACATAGTTCCCTAAACTGCTGAAACTTTTGGGACATCAACAGCTGAGCACTTCCTATGGCACTCCTCATCTTCCCCAGAACTACAACCACAGAAACAGATGTAGATACCAGAAAACACTGAAGGAATAGTAAATGGAAAATACTGTATAACATATTAGATCTAATAAATCAAATAAATGCACACCATAGTCCCTTATCAGATACACACCATCCTCAGGAATGTCATTACGTTGTTCGTCCATCTCCATTTGCTGACACCAGCCCTCCATGCGGTCAGTCTCAGCCTGGAGCAGTTTTAGGAACCATCGGCCATCTCGCTGACAGACTGACCTCTGCACCACCTGCCAGATATAAAGAACATTCTGAGTGTTACGAGCTAATCGTATTCCATCAGAACCACGGCATACTACTGCATATTTTGGATTCATAAAAAGTGATGTTTACGCCTATTGATATGAGCACTGTTCCTCTCATCGTTCTCATCCATGTCTGTTATTAATCTGTCCCTTTACTATATTGTTTAATTGAATACTTTTTGATTTTCGTCATCTCGATTTAGTCCGTGCTTCGAGACCAGTTTCAAAATCATCAATCTACGAATGATTTCCTACTTACATCTAAGATAGCTGAGCTGTTGAAGCCGACATCAGGCGGTTCATCACTGACACTATCTATCCAAGGGTCAGGAGGGGGAAGAATGGATGGATCAAAGCCTACATCCTCGTACTCATCAGAGGCACAGGCGTGGTAGTGGTTCCCTGAGCCCTGGATGCTGACAGTTGAGGTGGCAGCATCGCGGGAGTATTGACGAGAAAGTACACCAGATGACAGGACTTCTAAGTCCGTGTCAGAGGAGTCAAGAGGAGTGTCAAGCAGACCAGGCATGTCCAAATCTGCCTAGTTGAGACAAACAAATCACAATTAACACAATCATTTTACACAATGATATATATACATTGCCTAATATTAAAATGTACCATTTTTTTACACATATCCAGGCAATTCGGTGCTTTAAGTGGTAAAATCTGCAGACCTCAGCTGACCATAAAACATCTAGAATGGCTTTTTTTCAGAGACCACATCACATGCTTGGTGAAACCTGAAGTGCTTTTATATATGAATTATTAATTAGCAAGCATGCTATTCACTGCAAAATTCCTAAAATCTTGCCCTCAACATATTAATTATACATAAGAGCGCAAAAGGTAACGTGTGTCACGCCAAGGTCGAAAAAACCTCTTAAAACAATCACGACAGAGTTGTTTCAAAAAGAATATTGTACAATGTAAATAAATCCTTTGGTGATCATCAACTGGCGAAGGAGCAAAAGCAGTGTACCGTAATGCACCGCTAATCGTGAGGGGATAGCGGCAGACTACACCACAAATACTCGTAGATTTCTTTTTAAATCGTGAACGTATAAAAAAATGATGGTCACCCAAAAAGTACTGCCGTAGTCCTACTTTTCAATTAGCTTTGGCGCCATCTTGTGGCATTTTAGGCCATCTGCGAATGAGTCCCAAAAATGGCATGTTCTTAAGGAAGTGACAAAAAAAAAAAAAAATCTGAAAATTGGTAGGTTTGCAAGTAGCTAACCGTGAATAGGCAATGGATGTAAAGGCACAAAAGATAGTCCAAATGATCAATGTCTCTTACTTGTACAGCTGTTGTCACACTGTTAGAACGTTGGAAGCGACGATACCTGACCAGCGGAGAAAAACAACAGTCATTCAATTGTGTAATGATACAAGAAGCAACCTGTAATAATACAAGAAGCAAAGAACCTTCTGTCATCCTCCACTTGCACACCAACCGAGGTGAACTTAGATGGGTCCTCTGGGTCCAGAATTTCGTCTGGTCCATCCACCTGCAGGTTACCCCAAATCCCATCCGCAAGACTTTATCAGGAATTGCTCCTTTTTAAAACATAATTCTGTGTATCCAATGTGAATCTTTGATGAATTGGTGAACACATTTTCACAAATATCTCTACTCAATCAGATCTCTTCTGTGTGCCCTCAATACCTGGATACCTATGGAGAGACATGTGCCCTTCCTGAGTGCCTCTTTCCTGTAGTCATCATGGTGGTCTTCAACAATCAGACCTCTAAAGACTGGGGGTGCAGGGGTGTTGATTGTCACAGTGCTGTTACTGACATGCTGACTGGCTGGTCCATGAATCTGCAGAAGAAAAGATCAAACTTAAATAATTCGCACTTTAAGATTCTTTTATGAAAAGCACTTTACAAATAAAATGTATTCTCATTATTATTAATTGCAATTTATATTCACACTTTAAAAAATACGATAAGCAACCCACCTGTGCGTTGGCAGCCTCGATGGCAGCAGTCAAAGCTTTCATGCTGTCAATGCTTTCAGTTGAGTTACTGAGTCCAGATTGGATAGTCATGTCACCTCTTGGTCCTTCTTCTTCCATGTATGCATCCTGATGGGTATTCAAAAACATGAACCAGACTTGTTCTCGTTGGTGTACTCACTTTGACATCCCACCTTTGTCGTTAAAGTTATAATTCAGTATTTTTTTATTAAAACAGCTTTAATATATAGAAATGTTTGTTTGGTACGAAACAAAATATACTTCCTCAGGTATCCCTAGCGTCTACATATAATAAAGTGGTGTCAATAATGTTTGCTCAGACAGGGTAGACCTCATAACAAATACATTCTCTACTGTGAAGAAAATTCAAGTCCACATGGATTTTTTTTCATTCCAGCCATATTAGACTGAGAATGCTGCTGCTGCTGCTTTACCTGTGCGGACTCTGTGCTGCTCTGTGCTGTAATAGAGATGTAGGGCTTAGAGGCTGTTGAGCAGGTGGAGGTTCGCGGTGGCACTGGTGGAGGAGTTTTCTTATATGTTGTGATACAAGATGAAACTACATTAGAAAAAATAAATAAATTACCCAGAATACTTTGAAGAGTAATGATCAATAGCCAGGTCAACCAACATGGTAAAAAATCAAGGATATTCAAGGTCGTTATGAGCAAGCGCACAGACACACACACACACTTTTTTTTTCTACCCCTGGGGCTTGACTATGCATAAGGCATGGATGTCTGTCTTGATGTCTGTCCCTTTTCTGGTTCTGTGATTCAAAACTGTGTGTGACTGTTGGCCATAAGGGGGCCCCGAGCACTTTCTTTTGCATATTTGTTAAATTTAGAAGCAATTTTATTCACATCCTTCTGTTCTCACTCTTTTTCTCCCGGGACCAAACAGGCTTGTCACAATTGAAGAATTTCTGCATAATAGGCTACTTTTCGACAAGGTCAGGACAGCCTTTTTCTTTCTTCTTTTTTTTACTGAATCAGCACAATGTTAAGGGTTCACTGAAGTCAACTTTGATATTGAAGCGGCCTCTTGCTTCTCAGAGTCTTGGAATGCATTTTCATGAGCTCTTGCAAGGGCCAAATGAAATTCCATTTTGAGAATTGTCATATATATTTAGCAACATGAATCCACAGTTCTCTGGTGATTCACCTCACTCACAGCAACAGGTCTCCCTGTGACCTCACTTTGATTTGTAGTATCTGGTTATAATTGCTAGACAAAAAAAAAATCACTGCAAATTTATTAAAACATGTTAAAATTGTTTTGCATTTTAAATCAGGGGGAGATTTATGAATTCAATTAGACGTGGCCATCATTTGCTAATCAAGTGGTTATTTCAAACCATCACTAAACCAACAGTTTCACTCCACTGCATAATGTGTAAATTAATCTACAAAAAAAAAAAAAAAAAGAAAGAAAAACCCACCAGAATGACAAAAAGGTCCTGTAGCAATAATTTACTTTTGCAGTAGGGCATTAAAGGGTACTTTTCAGTTCACTGGTCATTGATGCAACATTTACAATAAAATGTCCATTCATCTATGAAGAGCTCAGTTTCCACTGTGCTGTTGGGCTGCAAAAGAACGTGTGAATGTGGCTCTACATGTATCTGTAGATGAATTCCCGGTGGAGCAAGGAATGTAGGTCAACCGTAACAGACTGAAGATAAAGACAATCCCAAACAGCAAACACAAATTCCCTTGGGGCAATGCTATTTGAATGTCATGAATGATGATATTTTTTACAATATTATTTTAGTGTGCATTAGAAAAGGCATCACACATCAGTGCATCCTACCTGTGCTGCTCTGGATGGTCCTGACAGTCGTGGCAGATGTGCGTGGTGGAGAGGATGGCAACAGAAGCAAAGGTCTTCCTCCTTCTCCTTCTTCCTCCCCAGCACAACCCTGATCAATGGCTCTTACATAACTGTGGCTCCTCATTCGGAAACATCCTGGCATGGGCAACGTATCCATGGTATCCATCCTGTCCATCCTATCCATCCTGTCCATTCTGTCCATCCTGTCCATAGCAGCCTCCATGGCCTGAGCCTGCATTTCGCTGTAGACCTGCTCACAAACCTGCTCAATCTGCCCATTCACCTCCACTTCACTCAACTGAAGAGAAAGATGCCAACGCATATGCAGACAGAGAAGAAGAAGGGACAAATAAAGGGGAAAAAAATCAGGATAAAGGACACTGATTAATCTTAATTTACTCAGAAGGAGGAGACCTGAAGAATTGGAAGACAGTGCTTATTCGTGATTAGTGCAGATCTGCATAGTAGGCCATCCACTGATTGCAGCCCCCTTTTTTTTTTTTTTTTTTTTTAAACATACATTTTCAGTAACCCATATCAGTTTATTATGGAGCCTTGCTCTCAGTCTCTATGAATGTCCCAATCAGGAATATCAAAATATTACCCTTGAAGCCAAATATGTGAAAAACACAAAATGAAATAAAGGTCAAATTGTAATACTGTTGTAACGTATGTATTTATTGTATTTTATTTTGATTCAGATGAGAGTTTTTCGCATACTATTTAGCGAAAATTCCAGCTTCCTTAAATAAACATATAGTGCATGCACGTGTTCTGGCTCTGCTTCGGGGTTCAACATTCTAGGTACTTCAATTACACATCTGTCGCCACTAAGGGTTCTGCTTCTGGGTACTGCTTTTAAAAATCCATTTTTTTTTTCTGCTTTGTCATTGTCATCATGTGATATGGGATACTGAATTGTACATAGATTTAGGGGTAAGAACAAATCGGAATGCACTGCCTTATACTTCCCTTACTAACATTATAGAAACTAATTTGCTGCAAATGTGCCAATTTAATCAGGCTTTGGGATTTTGGCAAATGCTAATTCTGAAAGGAATAGGATAGTCACAAATATATAACAAAGTGTGCCAATTGTAACAACTTATCTGGATCCATCCTTTTAGATCACAATTAACTGTCTTCATTTTTGCAATAAAGTCAATTGAATGGATCCCTTATGCATTACAAAACCATCAAGTTGTTAAACTTAGATTTTATTGTTTTCCCAATGAAATAGAGCCATTACCTCACCATCGAGCCATTAGAACAGTTAATAGACATTTAATAGAAGCAGTGGTAGGTGCAATGAGGAAATGGTTATTGAGGACACATGCGGGAAATCATACAAGTCCGGGTTCAAGGTAAGGTTTAAAGGTTGTGCAAATGAAGGCTTAGTACATATGTTCATAAAGAATAATCTTTACTACCTTACAGCATGGGTCAACAAGTTTGTGACCTTTCGTGAATTTTAGCTGTTTTGTGTGCTAAATGAATTCCCATGTTGTCCGAAATTGTGACGTGTTAACAGTGCGCCACTGCACCGCCCCAATTGAAAAAAATTCATCTTGTAAAAAAAAAAAAAATACAATAAGAGAATAAATATTCCAATAAATAATAAACATATTATTGTGTGGTGTTTTAATAAATTTAAATAATTTAATAAATCTGTTGTTCAATATTGTTCAACAGCACAACTAACCTGACTGATGGTGCTCATGGCCCTCATGTAGCTTTCATTGCGTGAGCGGTATTGGGGTGAGGACAGCAACGATTTGGGGTCGAGAAGGGTTTTGGGGTCCAGGGTGTCCAGGCTTCGATTGATTGAAACCTCACTCACCGCACGCAGGTAGCTGTGGCTCCTGATCTGTAGCTTTGGGGAATGTTCTGATGAAATCCTGTGGGTGAGACAACAAAGGTTGTATTGGAAGGTTGAAGGCAATCCGGTCAACTGTCCTTGCCAATTACCTTTTTTTTTTTTTCCCAGGGATTTGGCAACCCCAAATATAAAACAATAAAGTAGACCATGAATAATCTCATGCCAACAAAGGTGTGAGTTTGCTATCTTTTTTTTCTTTTTTTATTCAGCGCACATAGTAGGAACGTTTGTTTTAAAACATGTACCTCGTCTTGAATGAATTTATTTTTTGAGAAACAGAGAGAGAGAGAGAGAGAGAGAGAGAGAGAGAGAGAGAGAGAGAGAGAGAGAGAGAGAGAGAGACGAGAGAAAGACAGAGAGAAAGAGCAAGAGCAAGAGAGAGAGAGAGAGAGAGAGACAAGCGGAGATAGTTTCAGCACCAAGGACAGCTCCAAGAGGATGTGTTTGTGTATTAGAAATATTACACAGTATAAATTACAGTGTGTTAAATGAAAACTGTACAATGGACAGTTTTAACTATTGTAGCAATATCATTAGAGAAAAGTGTCATTTTGTGTGATGTTTCTCTTTCGTCTTTCCTTGTGTACGCATCACTTTTTTTGAGGGGGTGCTTAAAAAATGTATACATTAAATATTCCACCTCAGCAAACTTGGGGATGCAAACCATGTCGATGAATGCAAGGTGCATTGTACTAAAAACTAATACAAGGAAATCTTACTGTAGAGTGGTCATCTCAGTCAGTGATGGCTGAGTGGCTTTCAAGTAGCTGGCACGTCGTGCCTGCATCTTGGGGGAAGGTTTGGGACTCCCGTCTGAGTCTCCGCTGTCATCCTCAGCCATTGCTTTGACATAACTGCCGCTCCTCATCCTTCGACATGGAATGTCATCCTCCTTCCCCAAAGGAGAGAAACCGCTCCACTCATCCTGAGGTACCTGGTAATTCGTGCAGGACAACAGACAATTACCATCACTGCTGTTGCTATTGCTGCTTCCAACCTGAGTCACTAAAATGCCCTGCTGGTACATAGATCATTCAAAACATGCACACAAAAAAAAAATCGGCCTAACAGCTGAATAAAATAATTGACTAAAAGGATATTATGGTTCCCATGTCCACTGTTTCCAACAATGATGCAGTTATGGTTTCATTTGTTGGCTAATTAGGAGAGTACAGTAGAAACTGTGTGTGGGTGTGTGCGTATGTGTGCGCGTGTGCGTGTCTTCATAGTAAGTCAGAAGGAGGTCTGAAATTTCTCTCAGGGTAATTTGGACATCTGCTTTCCAGGAGTCAATTAAATTCATCAACATACTGGCGAAAGACTACACAAACGCATAAGAAAGAGCAGAATAATAATATCACACTCGTCAGACTATTGTCTATTTTCTAATGTTAACCTGCTCCAGTAGATACACAGATATCGTGTTTTCATAATAATAATAACAACAAATAATAATAATCCTAATCCCTCAATCGTGACTTTATCATAGTGGAGGGATTTGTGTGATCCAAGGAGCTAAATTTTCAGGGCTTTAAATCCCTGGGAGGTTCACACATGGAAAACAGGTCCTGGGTCAGCACCTGTTACCTGGGCCCATACCAATGGGGCCTGAAATGACAAGCTTCCATCCATGTGGGAGGGGCCATGGGGTTCGGGTGCCATGTGAGCTCAATGGTGAACAAAGAAGGAGCCCAAGCTTGTGTGTGAGGTCGAGATGCTCTGAGTATAAATAATTGGACTCATCTCAACACAAACCTTGGGCTCTAGTACCATTCCTATCCTTTTCTTTTTCTTTTGTTCATGATTGGCAATGTATATAAAGATGGCGATTTTTCCTTCATTTTTATATCCCACTATCAAGCTGACAAACTATAGAAAGACTGGAACAGCCATATGCGAATGATTTTATTCAACAACAAAAGTAATAATAATTGTTTTATCTTGAAGCACGCCATGTGTAGTAGTAACTCCCACCATCACAATTCTTCAGTTTTTCAAATATTAATGCTAGTGGGTGTAATGCCAGAGGCATGTGTCAAAAAAGTGTTTGTTGCCTTCATACTGGCTAGTGTAAATTTGACAGACAATGAAGGAGACAAGCAGCAGGCGGATTTCACCGCTACTCCGACTAATTATGCGTGAGTCACCGAGGAAAAGAGGATGAACGGATCTGCTTTCTTTATAAGTGCATGTGTGCGTGTGTGCGTGTGAGCGTGTGACGTAAAAGAGACATAAATGAGCAGTTTGGCTATAAAAAGCGAGTGCGGGGAAAGGACCAGCTGCATGCAGCATCATCAGCGGTGCCTCTCACCCACGCACAGTTCTCGTTTCCACTGCACTTGTTGTACTGAAAAAGCTGAGGAGCGTTCGAACACTCAGTAATGCAGCTGTTAATGGATTTCATTACTAATGTTTTTGAAAAATATTGATTAATGTTTGATTACAAGCAGAACTCTTGCATTTGTTTACAATGATGGCCAAGCATGTGAATTTACACGAGCTTCAACATTCATCGCACTGAGGACTAAAGGGGACTCGAACACATTGGAGAAAATCATTTATGAATATGGGATATTTTAGAATACCAAATAAAATGTGGGAGGGGCTATAGCTGTAACTTGTTGCCGTAACTGTCAAGGAAAATGATTTTGTGTGTGATGTTTGTGAGTGTCACTCAGATTATTATAAATTTATGAAAATTCGATGTATTACATGTAAGTAATGTTAGGAACCTTCTGTTCTACTGAAATTTTTCGACTGAAAAGACTTAGTAGCTAACAATATCCATGGTAACAGTTTCTGGAACATTTATTTTCTTTCAAAACATTTGATTATTAAGTGTGAGGTTGTTTTTAGCGCAAGGACAGATAGCGAAAGACAGAGTTTGATTGAAAGGCTTACAAAAACAGGGAAAGAAAATAATCAATGAAAAGCATTTAGTACCTGAATGTTGTTAGTCACTTAAATGTCGTACAGAGGCTGAGCTCAACTGAAGTCAAATTCCTTGTTTGACGTGCACAAACTTGGCCAATAAAGCTGATTCTGATATTTCTAAATTACGATCGGAATAACAGCAATTTTATTCAAACGTGATATCATTTTTTTTTTCCAATTCTTCAGTGCCACCGTCATCATTGCAGGACAAGGGACTAATTTAGTCTGTTTGTAAATTTGCTCACTGCTCTATGCCTCAATGGGAATTTGGTGTTTGTGATCGAGGCGGAGGCAGATAGATTCAGAGCTGTGTGATGGACATTATCATTTCTTTGATATTTATTCCATTCATAAATGTGACACCAGCGTGGGATAATCCTTCGGAATTATTGTGGAAATAATAAGCTTCAAGATATATTAATAGCAACCCCTATTTGCGGAGGAGCTGGTAGTTCACACATAGCCTGACAATGGTGGGGTGCAATGCGGTACTCCATTGCCAATGTCACATGCACAGCCGACTCCATCATTCCTAAGGGGAGATGTTGCAGTTTAACTGCCAATGTTGCACGAACCCCAGCGAGTCTTTCCGCAATGTGAAGCACGACGAACTCGTGCGTACTGTGCCCCCCCGACTGTTCTCATTTTAATGCAAATTAGGTTTGACGAGGATTGGCTGACCGTATTTGCATCCCATAAGGGCGCACAAAGGCTCCAATCGGCACAATTCAAGTCTTGCAAAATATCAAAAGGAAGAAAATTTGATGCATGTGCAGAGACATATTACGTTTTACGCTATAGACTTCTGCTTTGAACTAAAATGTTCTCAAACATTTTCTCAAACATTCTTGATTTACCATTTAGTAAAAAAAACATTCAAACCACCTTAACACCAGCTCAATAAAACCAACCACACAACACAAGCAAAGAGTACAAAATATATAGTACAACAACAGTAAGGAAAAAGGAAGCTAGCTGATTGAAAAACAGAAAACAACTGAGAGTAAATTAAAAAAATGATGTTTACAAGGAGGAAAGGATGCTGTTCTTCATGAGTTTATGTTATTGCCTAGCATTCAGAGAGTAAGGCTGCTACTGACCGCACTTACTTCTCTGTTGAACTAAAATGGTGTAAAGAGGAGGAGGAGGAGAAAAAGGAATAAAAGAGGCTCTCCAAAAGGAGGTGCAGGTGGGGGGCAGGGGGTGAGGTGCATAAAACGCCTGGATGTGAATGAGAGTCAGGGAGAAGGTGGCAGTGGCGAATCTACAGGTTTACAATGTTCCCTCAAAAGCTGTAGGTACTATTTGTGATCCAAAGACAAGATGTGAACATTTTTTTTTAAAGTATTTTGGGGTCATGGCAGAAATGTGATTTGAACAGTAATTTGTTTCTACTTCCACCATGTATGATCGTAGGAGTAGTGTAATGCACAAACCTTGTCCAGTTCCTCCAAACTATTTGCTTTAGTAGGACCTATTTATGTGTCGTTAATCTTGATTTTTATATGAAATACAGTTGGTGGAACTAATTGTTTCTCACGTAAAATGTTCCACGATAATAAATGACGGCATACCTGCCGAAACAACATCACAGGATATCAGATTATATCAAATTAAGTTTTGCAGTAAGACAATTTTTAGCCAAAGTCTGTGGGTGTGCATTTTACTAAGAATAAAAATTAATAAAAGGAAAACAAAAAGGATTATTTAAAAATGTTCTTGGCTCAGACAGCGAGATGTTAGTGTTGTTGACAGTTAAAGTCTATTCACAAAAATCTACTGTCAAATTTTGTTTGCTGTATTCAGTAGCAAAGTCTTTCTACTATTATCTCACAATTTGTACATCTTGGCAATGCACCCAAAAGTGGAAACACTAATGAAATCAGGATGTAAAGTATCAAACCTTGGGATTTTGCCCAAACATTACTAGTTTCAGAGGGGGATGAAGACATGTATTTGAGCTGAGGCATTTGTTTACTTGTTTAAGAGGTCTCTAGATACAATGCTAATATATTACTGTTTTTCCAGTTGATACCAAAACAGAAGAAGAGAACTCTTTTATGCTGCTAAAAACATTCTTTAACTTAAATTTGCTTTTAAGATGCATACTCGTTGACAATTACAAACTGTTAGGCTGACTTTTGCAGAATCTGAAAAAATGGAATTGGTGGCAGAGCATTCAGCTGTCAGGCAAGATCAGCTCGAAAACACAAAACTTTGATTTTTTAGGAAGGAGGTTTTTTACTAGTTTGGCCCCTGTATGTGATTGTTGGAAATACACTGTATTAAATACCTCCGGCTCAGAGGAAACATTGTCAATGATGAAGGGTAAATCGAAGTGGGAGGGCGGTCAACAGAAGGGAGTGGGGTGAATCGACTGGTTGTGGATTGGAATTGAAGTGGAATTAATTACCTGTAGGAAATGGCAAGTGCGCTCCTGTTGCTGACTGCCCTTAGGTTTGACTAGAACTCTATCTAGGTTTAGGTTAGCGGATCCTGCGCTGGCTCTGAGTTGGTTGTGGCTGCTGTTGTTGGTGTAGACCTCTCGGGCCCTGCTCACCGTTAAGCTCGACGACCATGCCCCTTTCTTCACGACGGGCGCGTCCATCAGACCCAGAGACAGCATGGGACCACTTCCTCCACCGATACCGCCACCGATGTTATTGCTGCTACCACTAACTGGCACACAAGAGGATGGCGTTGCGTACTTCACGTCGTTGTTGCTCCGGGAGACTTTGAGTGCAGAATGGTGGTGTGAGTGGCCATGATGTGTATGGGTGTGTGGGTGCTCACTGATTGTGCCGTAAGGGTCCATCATATAGTATTGTTGTGGCTGGGGGAACTTGTCGGGGTTGTTGACGGGGTACCGACCCATTGTCAGTGCTATTGGCGAAGGGGAAATGGAGGGTGAAGGCGAGGGTGGTGGTTGGTGGTGGTGAGGGTGGTAGAGACACAGCTCCCGTTCCAGGTTATCATCTGAGCTCCAATATCCAGAGCCCGGCGCAGATGCTGAGCCGTGGAGCTGGTGGTGATGATGGTGGTGGCTTCGATGTTTGGGCTCTGCTGATCGACAGCGTTCACGACTCTTGCTGCGCTTCCTCTGGCGCCCTCCCATCGGTGGAACGTCACCTTCTGGACCACCACCACCACCTACTCCACCACCAACACCACCATTAACACTCCCATTATTGGCCCCCTTGACAGACTGTGTGTGATGTGGCCCTTCCAGTGAATGTGACTTGGTGAACAGTTTCTGGACTGAGTGGACCAGATGGCGAATCCTCCCTGGGCTGTCATTGTTGGCGTTGGACCCCGTGCCCCCACTCTGGGCCAACATTCCTCGTTTGTATTGGAGCGTATGATAACCATCTCTGGAAAATGATGGCTGATGCTCAAACGAGTCTGCAAAGTTTGGTGGTACCCGGGTGGGTGTTTTACCACCATAGCCTCCACCACCACCACCTCCTCCTCCTCCTCCCCCTCCTCCTACATACGGTACCATGGCCATACACTCATCCTTTACCTCAGGATGGTGAGATGAGGAGGTGGAATGGCATCGTCTAGGAAAGGTTCCATATGGGACAATGCTGGTATTGTCAGAGGGGTATGAGGTACGCTGAACATTGTAGTAGGACAGCTCATTTGGATGTGGCACAGCAATAGGAAGTGGCATGTCCATCTGACTAATCAAGTATGGCTTGCGGTCAACATGCTGACCAAGCGGATCATATGATGGCTCATAGGACACCACATGATGGTGACTCCGGCTACTCGAAAGGCCTTTCATGATGTGGGGAGAAGAAGGGTGGATGCAAAACAGGAATGATGCGGATGAGAGATGCCAGACAGGCCTGTGTTCACAGAAAGGCGCTGGCTGACTTTCCCTGAGAGGAGAGCTTCAGACTCTGAAAGAGAAGGAAAATAAAGGAGGTAAGACATTTTGCAAGGCAGTCCATCAACAAGGAGAAGTTAGATCACAATTTGATCTTGTACAAATAGTGGAGTTGACAATGATAGAGGAGTTTTGTTGTGCTTCGCAAAGATGAGTGGGCATGACAAACAACACATACCATGGCAGCTGAGCTATCAATGCTATTATAAAATAGCTCACTTTCAAATCCATTTACTTGAGATGAGCTGTCATAAAAACATCATGATAGTTAAGAAATTATGGACCTGACCCAGCTTTTTTTGGAATGTGTAGCAGGCATAACTTAAATAAGTGAATATTTATTAAAAACAAAAAGACTAAAGTTCAAATACCTATCAGTGGTGTAGTGTATGTTTGTATTAATGATAGAACTATGGAATATGTATCTGGCCTTTCTCTGCCCTACTTGGCCCAAGAAAACACTGCTTAACACAGTCAGACAGCTCCATTGGTAGATGCAACATTAAGTAGCTCAATGTAGTAACTCGTTGTTTTCCCTCCCTCTCACTAACATCTAATCAATTTAATAATGTTTGACATACTACTTTTTTCACCCAGAGCTTGTTAATTCAGTTGAGTTATTTCCATAACTGCTTTGTGCAATGAATCAGAGGTAGAGAATGGCTCTAGCAATACAAATATGACTTTTCTCATCAGCATTTCCTTGACAGGCTCCCCCTGCCAAGTACTGTAACCTTGGGGGAAAACACAATTGCTAATTAATTTAATATGGGCAATAATAGCTGAGACACCAACACATTATTTGGCTCCTTGAAGTGACATATTTATCAGATAATTGATTGTTGTTAAACGTTGTATTTAGAAAATTCTAACGTCGTTACAAATTGACCTGGCTATCAAATAATATTGAGAGTTTTTCTTAACATTCTGAAAAAAAAAACAGGATGTGATTTACATACATGATTGTGGATTGAAAGTTCTGAATTAGACTGTCTCAATGAAAATAGATTGGACTCAAGACAATAAACCATAACAATTTTGAAGAGGAAGTGATTCAAACAGCCGCACACCCCACTACTTTAAAATATCCTTAAAATATTCAGATCAATCAGTGGTAGAAAGCTAACAAAATCAGTGAACTGTGTAACAGAACATGTACAATTCATAAATTAGCATCTTTGCACTTGTCGTCGTCCTTTCATTGTTGATTTTAACTTTGAAGGAAGTCTCCATCTAAAAAGAACACTGATTAAATACTAGCATCCCCCAACCTATTTTGTACCATCATCCTTCCATTAAGAGCGGCATGTACCAGACTGCTGCGGTAATGCTGTGTGTAGGCGTGAGGAGGAATGAAAATAGGGCTAGGATCAAGTTATTTGAGGCTAAATGAAAGCTAGTGGAAAAAAAGCCTTTGAGTCAGCCTGCAGTTGGATACCAACAGTAGAGGTGGACTGGTCCATACACATTCAAATATATATATATATATATATATATATATATATATATATATATATATATATATATATATATATATATATATATATATATATATATATATATATATATATGTATGTATATATATATATATATATATATATATATGTATGTATATATATATATATACATATATATATATATATATAAATTATATATATATAGTGTCATTGTTTTTTTAAATAATCAATAGACCATTAATATGCATTAATATGCATTGTTTGAAATAAACAGATAAACAATAAAACACAAATGCTTATCTGGTTTAAATCCAACATGCATTTGGGGACACGATGTATGATCACAGCAACACTAGGTGCATGACAGCTCTTATTCACAAGTTTGTTGCCATAACAACAAAGAATATAGTGAATGTGCACTCTGTGCATCGAGCAAAGAGACGGTGAGCAAGCAGCACATTTGATTTGGAGGAGTATTCCCTTTTTTATTTATGTTCCCTAAATGCCACAAAGTCTGCTTAAAACTGCTAATAATCAAATCACACCATCTGTCTGACACCTTGATGCTTAGTGACAGTTAATTTTGGTCTCTATGGACCTTGAAGCTTACGGCGGTGCTTTAACGTATATCACGTGGTACACTGCGAAGGGGAAATACATTTCCTCTCCATTCAGGCCTATTTATTTTTTAAAGTGGAGGTTAGGCACTGGGACGCCATCTTCAGTTGACAGCAAAATGGCCGCACCCTGAGATGGATACGGGTGCATTTTGCTGGTTAATTTATATTGTACAACCCACCCTTTTTATAATCATCTTGATAAAAGCTGATTCTCGGGGAGCGGTTGTGTTTCCTGCAAATGCTTCACTGCTCCCTCTCTATTATGTGTTGTACAGCTTTGTGTTACCATGGGTGAAGCAAAGGAGGTGAATACTTGTGCCCAAGTCTAAATTTAATTTGAAATAAAGAGTCAAAGAGTCACGAGGCTGTTAAATTACACTTGACACTACACTTGTTAATTAGTGTGACACTTTGAGCTGATGCATGCCAACTGCTATGTTACATCCATCCATTCTCTGTATCGCTCATACCCGCTAGCACAGCGGGTGTGCGAGAGCTTTTCTCAACTGAGTTTTGGGCAAGAGGCGGGGTGTACCCTGAACTAGTCATCAGCCAGTCACGAGGCAAAAATAGACAAACAGCCATTCACACCTACGGAAAATATTGGAACGTGGGAGGTAACCGAAGACACACATGCACAGAAAGAACATGTAAACTCCATACAGGAAGGCGCTCGAATTTAAACTGTGCTTAACCAGTCTGGCCAAAATAATATATTTTTAGCATAGGCAGATCACAAAATAATGCATATGGTTCTGCAATTTTTCACTTAATGGGTGGACAAACATTCCAGAGTTGAATATACAAGTCATCAAATAGTCGACTCTTCCTCGACACTTTCTTTCCTTTCTCCAGATCTGTAACTATAAAACTTCATTATGTTTTTTCCCTGCATTTTTTCTACTCCTTTCCATCTACATGTAGACAATTAATTATTATTATTATTATTATAATACATCTTATTTATATATATATATATATATATATATATATATATATATATATATATATATATATATATATATATATATATATATATATATATATATATATATATATATATGGTCAAACTGATTGTCAACCAAATAAAGCAAAAAAAAATTTAAATGGAGATGCTTTTATCTGGCTGGATAGCTTTTAGAGGTGACAAAAACATTTTATCTAGCTATAAAAAAAAAAAAGGAAGAGCCTGGGTAATGAATAATGAATGTATCTATTAACGTCTTCCTCTTTGTCCTTTTGTCTCTAAACGTCTCCCTATCGTTTGAAAGACGTCCTATCATCATCATCCCAAAAAAAAAAAGGACTGTATGTCAAAGTCTGTGTTCTTTTCTGTTCGCCCACTGACTGACGTGATTCAACCAAGCCTTCCTAGCACAGGAATAAGGAGAAGTGCGTGGGCACCTGCTTCTACGGCTCGCTGCCTTTCGATACATGACTGATTTTCTCACACTTGGTACCTCGTGCATAGTGCTACCATGCTGCACACAAAATATAATTTTGCGCTTGTGCATCCCCGTGAAGCCGACAATAGACAGACAGATAAGGGAACAGAGACGTGGGATGTGTGAAAAAGTTGGGACCAAAATGACCAGATGACTGCGAAAGAAGCGTGAATCATTTGACACCTATCTTCTATCATCGTTTCCGTAGTGTGGGACACCGATTGCTTTGAATTCTTTTTGTAATTATGCTCATATTGATTGATTGTAGAATAAAACCAATGCTGCAAAAACATCCATTAACAGAACAAAAATTCAGGGAACTATGTTGGAGCAATAAAGGACTTAAAGCTCTCTTTCAGTGTCATTGTTCGATCTGTTGTAGTGATGAAAAGTGATTTTTGATTGGTTGATTTATAGATGACACAAATGAAGAAAATAAACAAACAATCATCAATATTTGATCAGCGCATGGAATCAAAAGTATGAAAACGTAAGCAATGTTAGCTCTTAAAATGAAGCAATTTTTAATGCAAACCAAGAAAATGATATACATACATTATTTTGCACCAATCAGAACAGCCTAAACTAGGATGCCAAATTTAAACCAAGAAGCCCCTCTAATGTCTCATCAGAGACCAGCACAGTAGCTGTGTCCAAATTCCACAGCCAGTTCCAAGGCTGGGGGTCCTTCGCTGCCATGGAAGCTCCGCCTCCTTGGACTACATAAATCATGGCAAATTTAGATGGGCAGAAAAGCTGTGTACAAATTAATAGGCAATGTCCTTCAATGCACAACACTGTGTTATAGAGCTATTTTTCCCACAATATTTTTTTTATACACAATAATAATGCTTACGTAACAGCCAGATAGAGGCCACTAGCCCATTTTGGAGGGGGGGGGGGGGCAAAATATTACTGATTTCACAGAAGCCCGAGGAAGACGTAGATTATGTTAGGCATCTCAACCAGAGGCATCACGATGGCTTTGAGAATGGAGCATATAGGCGCCTCCAAGGTGTGTAGCACAGCATTAAATATCATGCATAAAACAACCACTCCACAGCTTCTTCACAGTCATGCACAGATCTGTAATCCAATTACATGCAACACAATATGTTAACACTGTAGGCAAGTACAAACTCTACAGGATTTGTGCAGCAGCTCGAAATGTCAGCTCAAATGGAAAAGCTGCATTCTGTGTACTGACAAACAAGTAAGACTTCTTACAAACAGGGAAAAAGTCCAACAAATGCAAAATAAATCAAATTCAACACGCTGAGTTTGTACAGGCTCTGAATAAATATGCAACGTCAGAAACTGTGACAGCCTGCTTCGAAATGTTCCAAAGTGCACTGGCAATGTAAGATATCTTTTCCAAAGCATTGATAAGTCCCATTTATAGAAAAGTCAATGAAAGCTTCTGGGAAAAGGAACATTCAGTTTACAATTAATTTCAAGTACCAAATCTGAAAACATGTTTGTATTTGTAATCAATGTTTATGTAATTGAATTGTGTACAGCTTGTGAAATACAAACTATTGTGTAAAACTGAAAAGTACAATTTGTATTTGTAAAATAAGGTGATATTTTTTTTCCATACAAAAATATTGTTACCGGGTTAAGCATTGGGTCGGTCAATGTGATCCAGAATCACGTCCATATTTCGTCATGGAAACAATATCACACATCTCAATGCATTTCCTAAATCATGCATTCCTTAAAAGCCCATATTCACTTAACTTTTGTTAAATTCACATGCTTGTTTTGTGGCTTCGTATTTTTTCACTGTGATAGGATGCTCATCAAATTGGATTTTCCACATCTCTCTTGAGTGAGTGTGTAACACCAGAACTGGGTGACTAACGGGGAACCCCTCCCTCACTCCCTCATCCTTTTTAAGTGATTCCATCTGACTGAGCTATCCCAATGATTTTCTCTGCCCTACTTTTTTCCCTAAAAAAAAAAAAAAAAACTGAAGAGATTTTACAAAAGAGCATATGTGAATGAAAACGTAACAAATTCTGAGCTCATCGATTGATGCTTTAACTTGTGACGAATATCATAGTCCCAATTGTAATTTGATTTTTTTTAAATCTAAAAGAGGATTTGAATTTTACAAAAATGCTACTGCAGCCTTGGCCATCATAGCATGTTGTGAGATTAATTCTAAGATATGAGCTAAATTTAATGATGCTGCAGATGTCTCACAGTTGGAGAGAGGCTTGAGTTCTTTGCAGCAGAGCTTGTACAGTAACATTGATGTCCTTGACACTGTCACTTCTGCTTGGCAGATATTTGTTGCTGACTTTTAGATTTCATAGCACTGACGCTAATGTGATACAATTTACAGACAATGAAAACAGAGGTAAAGACATTTAGATGAAACATAAATAAGATGGGGTTAGTAACACATTTTAACCATATTACAAATTTGATGTCTCTTCTTTTTTATATCAAGATTTTGCGTGGCTATCCCTCTTAGATGGATGGGCCGAATCTGCCTGTCCTCAATGTGCCTGCACAGCAATCGCCCGACATTTGTGGTGACCATGCATAATGTGTTTGGTTCCCTGACATGTTTGGACACATTTCCACGGGAATTTCAAATGAGTCCATGCAAAGTGAAAACCCGAAATTGTTTTCTGAGTCTGTTCAGAAGGGGTTTAATGCCAAAATTGATCCCTCCTCTGAATGGCACTGAACCACTTAACCCTCCCAAATCTTCACTCCAAAAAAGGTTACAAGTGATCCCAAACACCAAAAGCCCGTAACAACGTAAAAAGAAAAAATTTGCTCGCCACGATCAAATGCTTTTTACATAAAAAGTGAAATATACAGCATGACCATACAGCTGAAAAGAGTTTGCAAAACAGGTCAATACATGAAAAAATAAGAAACTAACAATTTTTCACTCATAAATTGAGTATTGATATAAGATTGAGAAATGCAGTACCAAACACTGAGTGTTGCAAAGTCCACTTTTAAAAGTGGAAGAAATACAAAATGCAAGAGTGCTTCTGCTGGACTGCACTTCTGTGGGTAATATATAATTTACTGTGGTTTACCAAAATACACCTATTCAAGACATGGCTTTCAAAGAGAAAACGCTGACACAAATAGAACAGTTATACTAGCTACAGAGCCTCTCATCTTATCTGGACTTTCATCCATCATCCATCCATTCATTCATCCATCCATCCATCCATTTTCTGAAGTGCTTTATCCTCACGAGAGTCGCGAGCATGCTGGAGTCTATTGCAGCAGTCTATGGGCGGTAGGCGGGGTACACCCTGAACTGGTCACCAGCCAAATCATATTCATTTGTAAAGTTAAAACTGTGTTCATAACTTGATTGACATCTTCCGCCCCTTTAATAAATGTTATTACCGGTAGCACAGAAAAGGATGTTATATTTTCATTTTTGCTTTGTTTGTTTTTCAGTCTGACTGAAATACGACAGACTCATACAAAGCGTGGTTGAATGAGGCCTTCGAAAAAGGGGTGACATTTTGGGGTTGAACCATTTCACAAATGATTTTTCTGAGGTTTGCATGGAATTGCATCCTTTTTTCATTTTTCATTATGGCTTGTCTTTGTGACTGTTATTTTAAGTTATTTTTCATGAGGGGGTGAAGTTAAAAAAGGTTGACTCACAATTATACCCATTCCATTTTCTACAGCACTAGTTATAGTCAGGACTTCTGGTGAGCTGGAGCATACATATTTGTTTTGTTTATTTCAAAACAAACATTATCGCCATTCATTACAATTTCATTTCATGCACTGTTTTCACCTGACTTGTCGAAATTGGAAAAACGTTAGGGTAATTCTGCTTATCTAGTCCTGCCCCGATTTCAACCAAGGATTGACATTGCCTGACTCAACAATTACACCTCTATTATGTTCCTTATGATACCATATTTGAGCTGACTTTGGGCAAGAGTCATTCAAGAGTTTCAAGAGTTTCAAGAGTTTTTATTCGCCATGTTTGAGCGTGCCAAACAAGGAATTTTTCTTTGGTACATCACAGCCTCTGTTCAACATTTAGGTGACTAACAACACTCAGGACAAGTGAAAAATGACAAATATTCTCAAACATCCCCTGATCTTAAACTCTCAGGAGGGCAAGGAAAAACTCAAAACTCCAACTAGGGGAAATGAGAAACCTTGAGAAGAGACCACAGATGGGAAGGTCCCTCTTCCAGGATGATCAGGCTGCAATGGATGCAGAGAGGACACATAGTACAAACAGTGTAGACAATTCACAAAAGGTGTGGAGTACAGTCTGTGCTGGTTGCCATTCAATCAAAGAACACAATCGACAATTCACACTTATGAAATCTTTAGTCTACTTCACTGAATCTAGCACACATATTTTTGGAACACGGGAGTACCTGGAGCAAAAGGAGAACATGCAAGTGGCGCACAACAAGGCAGCACCTGAGATTTCAACCTCATCCATAATCACTACTGGTCTGCCTCAACCAACAGCTACATTTATTGACTTCAATAAATCCTCTGTTAACTCATTTACTTGCAAATTTGCAGAAAGAAAATATAATATAATATATATATATATTTTTTTTTTTTTTTTTATTATTTTTTTTATTATCACAATTATTATCAAAACCTGATATGCTACAGAAAAACTAGGGCAGATTCAAAATCTGTGAAGAAAAAAAAATCTTCTGGGAAAGTTACTTGCATGGCTGATCATTTAAATTAAATACAAATTGGTTGACCAGTATTATTGGAGTTCTTTGTTTTGGTCCGTGTCATCAGGATAGAGACACCTCAAAAGATTTGAAATATTTTGGGTCTTTGCTGCAATTTCTTTCCTACATTCTCTGCATACAAGGTTATGTATGGTCTTTAATTACTTTTCTGCTCATTATAGCAAAAATTAAACACAGCCACACTTCTTCCTGTGGAGTCTCACCACTGTAGTCGTAAACATCGAAATAAAAAAAGCCTGCCAGCTAGCACATATTTTCCAAACCACGTGAACAACATTGATCTTATTGTAAAAGAGAGGATAGCACAATCATAGTGTCGAAGAAAAGCCCATTTGTAACAAGTTACAGAACAAAGCGAGTAGTGCCTCACACCCACATGCTTCCTAAACATCACACATTCCTTTCTAAATTTCATCACCACCGGAGGTTCCTCTATGCTCTTTTTTGGCATCTTTCTGAAAAGTATGACAACTTCACTCAAATTAGTTTCCAGCCCTCTACATTTTAATATGATCTAATCATACCAATGCCACGTTACAGCCACACCAAATACTATTCATACATTCACATATTCACACTCGCTATTGAATCAGTTAACATCCATGTGTGCTTTACCTTCAGCATGCTTGTTCATTACAGATGCTATGTGAAATGAATGAAAACTGGACATTCTGTGTCTTTAACAGATGATTTATTGGCTCTCTGCCATTGCTCTTCCTTCCGTATCGAGTGTTGTGCATCCATGGTAACTGGCCACATAATGCAGGTGTGACAAATCCTCGAGGCAGAGATTTTGCTTCTACCATCTTTATAATCAATTAATTTGAGATCCTTAAGTCATCTTTTCAGACCAAATTAAAAAAAAAAAGTACTGCCTTATTTAAGAATTTCTGGGCAACACACAGTGAATTATATTACCTGAAAGGGTTGCCTGATAAAACAAAAAAATATTATCCAATGTAATATGCAAATAATTTTCTTAAAACTTACATTAGTATTGCCATCTGATAGTTGAACATGAGCAAGGTTAATTACAACTAATTAGCTAAGAATACACTGAGCTTGCATATTTTTCATCATGAAAAAAAAAAGCAATTCTTTCATTAGATAGTCAACATCATTCCTTTAGGTACATGTTAAATATCAAAATAATATCGATATCACGATATTCAACAGCCATATTACATATTGCATGTTTTTCCGATATTGTGCAGCCTCATTACCTGAACACCTAATAAAATGAGCCAAAACACATTTGTTTGAAATCAAAATCAAAAGGTGATATTATTTTTACTTAATTGGTTTTGCAAACACATAGTGCCATTTCATTTAATTCCAGAAACATTATTTTCTTTAATTTTTGGGGGGGTTTTAGGAACATGTTTTCTCCTTTTTTCCTATAGTTATTGTGTTGGCTTTCCTTAACTAAAAATATATTGGTGGGTACAAATTACTGTAAGAATGCAAAAAGAGTATTTTCAGTGCTGACACTCTACCCACATTCTTATCATCACCAGTTGGTCCTCTTGAATTAGATGCATGCACGACAGATCTCTTGTCCTCTCATCCACAGCCACAGGCGACAATCTGACTCAAGCTCACAACTTCTCACTGAAGCGGAAGAAGGCGGACAAATCCAAGGATGGCTGCACCACATCACACTTGACATCACTGGAGTCTTAAATTTCATTTCAGCTTAGGCTATAATAATAATGACCCAGTAATGCAACAACCTGTTCAATGTTATTTTCAAAATGCAACCTTTCCACCCAGCTTTTTCCATTGCAGTCAGAAAAAAAAAAAACAGCATAGACGTGAATCAATATGACGTTGATGCAGCTTTAACATAAAGAGCATTTACATGTGTGTGAAATCTTGGAAAGTCTTCCAGTCATTACTTTAAAGAGTCGAGTTTGTGCACTTACTAAAATCGTTTTGTCAAAATATCCCCCGCATATAAAGCATTTTATAAATGTGGGCGTTTGAGTAATCTTAATTGACATTTTTAAGCCATTGATCACAAGACATCAGCAATGCTGGGGGGAAACAAAAAAAAAAAAAAAAAACGCCGCTGCGGTGGACCTCATCAGTGCGACCGTGACGCTAAAGATGCTGAAAGCTTTCCGAGCCACGGAATAGAGTTGATCAATCCAACAACCGACGACTATCGTACAGGCAAGCCTTGGTTCAAATACCGGTGCGAGGTGAGTCATTAATCCACCGCGGCATTGCTACCGAGGAACTGTTCACTCCTGAAGGTGTCACGCGCCAACGCCTGACCTATTCAATCGACTGCAAGGTGCAAAGACAAACATACCTCGTTCAGCTCTTCACATCATCGCTAAACACCTAGCATCCAAAGACACGTCCCCTTTTCCTCTACCCACGGCGATGTCCACGGCAAGTCACCGGCGGAATGTGAGTGTGAGAGACTGTGTGAATGTGTGAACGTCAATGTGTGGGCGGGCATCAAGTGGCGAAAGCAAGCCTTGCGCTTAGTGGCTGAGGTAAAATGTGCCAAGCTTACCGCCCACGGTTCCGGTGTTTTGTTCAAAAAATAAAAGTTTACCCCACCTCGTAGCCTTCTCTGAGTTTCTCTAATTGTGATATCACATTCAGGCGTTTTAATACACTATAAGTTAAGCAGACCTGTTGTCACAAAATATGTATCTAGTATTATAGATGATTATTGTTTTAAAATGTACCTGTTACACAAAGTACCACCTGAAAAAAATATTGAGCATTTCAGTCAACTTTCACAAACAAAATTGTTTGCTCAGGGTCTATAGCCTCAAGCTAAAAGATCTCTTTGGACTGCATACTGTAATTTATTATGTCTAGTGATTTAGCAGGGATTTTATTTTGTAGGCAAAGTGGGAAAACAATTGTGCAATAAGCCTACATTTACTGTGGTTTGACATTACTACTGGGTTCTTGCAGGTTTGCCTAAGTGGAATGTAAGATCTTTTAAGCAAGATATTTCAACTATACAGTATAGTATACATACAACTAAACAAGATATTCCATCACATTCTCAACATTTTTGCGGTCCATAGAAGCATTAAGTTGAGGTGCAGCCCTTTTCAATGAATTTTCATATCCTGATGCCTTGGGCAAACATACCATTTGAGATTCCTTCATGTTTTCTTTCTGGGGTCCAGATATTATTTTAAGAACAACTGACTTGAGCATTGTTTTCATTATTATACTGATTGAAACTGCTGAGACAAAGTATATAGTAAAGTATGCATGATTATCCACTTTAAACTATATCCATCTGATGGAGTTATGTAAACATGAAAGATTCTCAAAGCGTTCATCACTTTTCTGGATTTGAAGTGCTAATTTTAAGACAGTCAGCTTTTTCCCTTCATTTGCATTACATTAAAATTGCCTTTACAAGTGAAATGTGTTTGATAATCTTGCAGCCAGTTTAAGTACATTTAAGATTTTTCAATAGGGAAAATTGTTCAAATGTGTTGGTTAAGTCAAATGTAGATAAATGGACATTTTTAAGAATCAAAGAAATGCTTCACGCATATGATTATAGAAAGATTCACATGTTACGTTAATGCGTATGTCAACCAAACTAGTATCATATCAATCTCTCATTAAGCCTCAAGGTGGCAGCAAATAACTACTGTAGTGTGTACGGATGAACAGTACAACGTATTACTCCTGCTTATACAATATTATTTGTTTTGTTTTGTTTTCCAAATTAAAGAAAACACAATCATCCATAAATAGATCCAGGGTATTTTACATGGCACATCTTAGATTTCTTAGTTTATGTAAGATTAATAATTTCCCTAATTTTTAGTAGGTGACATTGTGGGCCCTACAGACTGCCACATAGCTCCAATTTAGGGCATTAGTGGATTCTCATGATGTAAATCGCGCATGAAGAACTTTGAGATGTCACTGAGTGACAGCTGTGCAGCATATATTTGTTTTGGAAGAAGTAAAAGAAATGACATCAAACTGATGGAGGAAATATAAAGACATACTTTGTCTGATAGATTTCAACTGGGAGTGTCAGTATAAAAGACTATGAGACTAGACTATGTGGCTATTGACACACCTAGCAGTGTGGATATATTCAATGGTTGCAATTTCAAACGGAGCATGACAGCAGACATTCATGTATGGAACCGGTCCGGATGAGAGGATGGAAGAATAAATAATAGATTTCTAACTTTAAATCATATCAACAACAAGACAAATATTTCCGAGGTATTAGGTTCATAACATTTGTGCCAGATAACCTGAAAAAACCCATCCTAGTGATTAATACTATTGAGCTTGACAATACAAACTATAGTTTCGTGCAAAGGAAGAATTAGTTTGGATTATGAGGAATCTATCTTTTTGCAGCGTGGGTGTTCAAACCTCTTCACAACTACAATGGGGAAAAATGGTGTCCAGATACATTTTTTCTTTTTGTTATATACAGCAGGCTGTTGAAAAATGGATGGTGAGTCATAAATGGCCCCCGACCTTTAGTTTGCGCACCTCTCCTTTACAGTATGTACGTTACAATAATGTGTTTTTTAATTCAAATTTTCAAGTTAGTTACATGGTACCAGACCACAAAATAATATCTCGAGCCACTTTTTATATGACACAACCACATACAATATTTACACACTGCATTAAAAACATCCAAAAGGTCCTCTCATGAGCGTGCACTTTACAAATAAAACTTTTCTTGAATTATGAGCAGTACCAAGATTGTATGTGTCAAAATTCTGTCTCCATGTGTAAATTGGGAGAGACAAAAATTAGATGAATGGTGTGGAGTTTGGAAATAAGTAGGCTAAATTTAACATTTTAAATGATTATTTGTTCAATGCCACTTATAGTATTGTTTTATTCCCACTTATTTAATGCGAACTAATTTGAAAGAAAACCAGCAAACTGTGGTGAAAAACACTTGACAAACAAAATCCCTACATAACGAACACACCAGTTTACGAGCACCTGCTGACTAGATTCAATAACTTGGTCCACCAACACCGTGGAGAACTTGATTTTGAAGTCTACGTGGAGAACAATTTTGATTAGGGAACGCTGGCAAACGCTGAAAGAAAAATTCAAGTCAGGAAATTGCAAAGAAATCCGGTGGACCATACTTTATAGAAAAAGAAAAACCAAACTCGACCCTGCAAAGTCAAAAACCAGAACGATACCGCGCAACCTTATAGACTTAAACTATGTAGATTAAAACCGTAGAACGCAAATGTATTTCTTGAGATTCTAAAAAGCAGGAGAGAATAATTTTGTCCGCATCACGTAATCGCGCTATCTATCCTCCAAGCAGAATGAAGGCGCAGCTGCAGAAACAAGCCAAACCCACCCGGGTGAGTACCCGGGGCGCTCATATAAATACCTGCTGTGCCACCCCGGCTGGTGTCTGACATCAGCTGTCACTTCTTGGCCTCACTTGTATACATAAAAAAAAAAACATTTGTCACACCTTCTTGCCATTCCAGGCAGCGCAAAGGAGCAGACATGTCTCATAAATGGGGATACGGATCGAATAACGGTGAGTTAAGTATAACAGTCGTAGCTACTTTGTAATGTCCTGAGGAGAAAATTATTATTATTATTATTATTATTATTATTATTATTATTATTATTATTATTATTATTATTGTTATTATTATTATTGTTATTATTATTGTTGTTGTTGTTTAACAACTTACACGTTTGATAGGTCCTGACAAATGGGAAGAAGGTTTTCCAATAGCCAATGGCCCCAGACAGTCTCCCATCAACATCGTCCCTAAGGAAGCCCAGTTTTCACCCTCTCTAAAGCCTCTGAAAATCAAATATGACCCATCCAACTCCCTGTCCATTCTCAACAATGGACACTCCTTCCAGGTTGACTATTTGGATGATGGCAATTCTTCAAGTAAGTGACAGTTACTTTCTACGACCATTATGCAGTTGAAGTTATCAACATATGTTGGGCATATTCCCACAATGGCTGCCAATGCAATTATTTAGATATGTCTCATCAGATGCAATCACTTTTAAGGTTTGTCCAAGTATTGAAAAAGTAAACCCCATTAAAACCTTATCAACAATTTGATTGAGCTGTTTACTGTCATTTATCTTCCATGAGTTCATGTTGGCTCATTACTGTACAGTGGCAAAATATTCCTTCCAGCCTTTATCTGGCTGTCTGCCTATGTTGTGTATGCCTCCACCCTGCTGTGTGCAGTGTGCACTGCAGCAGATAACAACATCTGATCAAGTCACTGCTCTTTTGCCTCACTATATGGGATGTCTCAACACTTTGCCCTTATCATACAAATTAGTATGAATTCAGTTATTCAATACTGAAAAAAATAGTGCTACAGTAATTCTAAAGGTGACAAATTAAAGTACTTAAGTTAAATTTATATTATATATTATATTATTATTATATAATATATAATTATCATAATAATTATTATAATATATATTATATTATTATATATTATTATATTATAATACTAATAATTGTAATTATATAATATATATTATATATTATTATATATTATATTAATATATATATAATGATGATATATTAAAATGATGATGCTATATATTTATATATATATATATATATATATATATATATATATATATATATATATATATATATATATATATATATATATATATATATATATAAATATATATCATCATCATATTTACAAAATTGTTAATATTTGGGATGTTTTTCATAATTCACATGTTGTATCCTTACAGCCCTGACTGCGGGTCCTGTTTCTGGAATATATCGTCTGAAGCAATTTCATTTCCACTGGGGAGGCAGTGATGAAAGAGGTTCTGAGCACACGATCAATGGCATTAAGTTCCCATGTGAGGTACTGAAAAAAAATTGTTTTAAGTGTTAAAAATTGTTTATTGTGGCTGGCTGAAAGGGAGCCCGGTTTGTATGTATAACCCCTTTTTTGTTTTAGTTGTCGAAACTAAAAATTAATAAAACTACTTATTCCTCAAATGATGACTTATCTTCTTTCTACCTTCTTATCTCCTTGCATAAACCAACAAAATGTTTTGCTTTTACTGTCTTGTCAGCTTCACCTGGTACACTGGAACACCAAATATCCCAACTTTGGAGAGGCAGCCAGCCAGCCTGATGGACTTGCTGTAGTTGGGGTCTTACTCAAGGTGGGTCTACTAGATCAAGTCAATACTGGGGTCCATTATCAGTCACTCAGTCACTGTAGACTAGTGATAATAAGATGAGCTACTGCTCTAAAATTTGCCGATAAACAAAAAAAACAAAAATGGTGCTTTCTGTACTAACTGGCTCTGATGTCCTCTAGATTGGTGCTGCCAACCCCAGGCTGCAGAAAGTGTTGGATGCTTTGGATTCCATTCAGGCAAAGGTGAAATTCTCCACTGGGATTTATTTGTTCATTATGAGGACATACTGTTATAAATTTGTGATACCGATCCAGCTATTCATTATGATAACCTATAAATTGTTTTTTGAACCTCCTTCCACACACTCATAATTTATTCTGTAACAGGGAATGCAGTCAACCTTTCCTAACTTTAACCCAGAAACTCTTCTTCCTGGTTCTCTGGACTATTGGACATATGATGGTTCTCTGACCACTCCACCCCTTTTGGAGAGTGTCACATGGATTGTTCTGAGGGAGCCAATAAGTGTCAGCCCTGCACAGGTACTTTTAATAAACAAACCACCATGCAGGAAATATATTCATTGCACTTTGTGAGACAAAATATTCAGTTAGTTCACATTCAGTGCCAATATTTTTTTTAATGTATACCTGTGCTCCTATAATGATACCACATATATCTTTTAAGATGCATTGAGATCATCGCAGCTACTGTTTCTTTAAAAGAAAACCTTTGTCCTTCATCCTTAGATGGCAAAGTTCCGCAGCCTGCTCTTCAGTGGAAAAGGAGAGGATGAGTGTTGCATGGTGGACAACTACCGGCCTCCTCAGCCTTTGAAGGGTCGACAAGTCCGCGCCTCCTTCAAATAAATGAGGCCTCATTTATATTAATGTTTCCCAATGTGCCATAACACAGTACAGTATCGTGAGAGATCATCAAGGGGATTATCCAGTTTCACTTAATTGGTACAAAAATTATTTATTTACTACAAGCAATGTAGCATGCCTGCAACATATAGTAAAAAATTGAATAACTAAATACTCTTATGTTTAGATGGCAATTAACCTGTTGTGTAATTATTGTGATATTTTATTTGCTGGTGTGCATTTTTTTTCTCGTGTAATACTTGTGCTTTGGCTCAATAAAAAATGGGAAACATTGATTTATAGCACTCGAACCAAGTTTGCTGGATGAATTTGTGTTTTATTTACAAAGACTGTATCTTGAATTGTTTTAGATATACGCTGATATTTATATACAGCGCGCTCTGTGGAACCAGAAAAACCTCAATCAATAATTGTCAACGTGAATAATGACAAGATCGGTCAGTTAACATGTCAATCAATCTTGTTGATATCCATGCTTACTTATGAGCAGAACTTGCAATTAAAACTCCGCAAATTTTAGACACTCTGTCTTAGTGGATTCAACTGACACCCTGACTGATGCTTGAGGATGTTGGCAGTGAGTAAAACATGAGTAGTGCCCTAAAAAAACAAGGCCACGAAAAAATGTAACATCCACTGACAAGGTCAACATCAACAGAAGACATAGCAGTGACATTCGAATGTAATTTGAACTAGATAGTATTGGAGAGTGCAAAATAAAAGGCAAGATAATACTAAGTGAGGGAATTGAATACCTATTTTGTTTTTAATTTAGGCAAATTAATTAAAAAATGTATGCGGTTTGTATCATCAATCAAATCTACTTTACGTTTGTCACAAATTGTTCAGCTAAGTGACTTCAGTATCATGTAGAAAATTGTAAAATACATGTTGATGAAATGCAAACCTTATATTCGAATATACCATAAATTAAATCATGTTGTGTTTCCACTCTGAGACATAGAAATATATTTTAGTTATTTAATTGTACTCTCTTATTATTTCAAATGTACATTCATAAGGGGTGGGGTCTACTCTCGCTTATCGGGCAAGAGCAATAGACTTGTAGAAGAGTGTGTGGTTTATCATAACCAATTCACACAACTGTTATCAGACAAGGAACATTGCGATAACTCAAACAAGACATATGCTGACTCTGACTGCATGCATTAAGTATTACATAATGTTTTGTAAATTATACAGTACCAGTATGGACATGAGAACACAGATGCAGCAAACTAGCAACCATCATCTACAAGTCTGACATGTTTTTTTTTTACATAGAGTTTAAGAGTCCTTCAATATTAATAGCAGAGTTTTTTGTCACCATATTTTATCATAATAAATTCCCCATAGTTTTTATTAAAGAAATCATTGTATTGTAATCTAGTACTTTTCAGTGATGTCACCCACTCTGTACCGTTTCATAATAATCATAACAACGATCTGGACAAAATTGAATTGAAAGGGCTGACGAGCCGAGTGGAAGACTTCATTCATTCATTCTGCAGTGGAGGAATATGGCCAACAATGTCCTTTCCAATTCAGCCCTCTGTGTGTGTGTGTGTGTGTGCGTGTGCGTGTGTTTGTGTGCACGCGCGCGCGTGCGTGCGTGCATGCGTGTATGAAAGGGGCATTGATGAACAGGAATAATTTGGTACAAAAATTAGGACACAATTAGGACACGGTTGAAGATGATGCAGACAGAGACAAAAGAGACTGATAGATATATGATTGTTTTGGAAAGTGTTATGTAGTGTTTGCAAGAATTATTGTGTGTTGTGTTTTTTATTCGTGTGGTGCTATGGTAGAAGGGCGCACAACAAAACCAGTATTGACTAGAAATTTTACATAATGAAGGATTCCCCTTCCCTTGCTGTCTACAATAACCATCCCCCCATATTCCTCAATACAATTTTCCATGGCTGAGTGACATCAGTAACCATAGCAACTGTATATTCCTATCATAAAGTAGACAAAAGGATGATATTGAAGATGTTTTTCATCTGTGCCTTTTGCCAAAAATAACAATTGAAACAAAAAAAAAAGCAAATTAGTCTAAGGGCTAATATTTTTGGTTTTGCTTAAAACTCGAACAATAACTGTAAACCAGAGTTACAGTTAATATTTTGATTGCAAATATTTTAACAAATATTCAATAAATTAACTTTGTCTTGTAACTTCAACAATTTTGTCCATCCTAAAATGCGTGTTCCAGATAATTCTTCATTCTCAGACACAATAACAAAATATCTGAAAAGTTAGTTCTTTGAAAATGACATTCTGTATACCTAGTTTAATTGAGGTTGGAGGGTTTGAATATGTTGATAAACAACATACAGCCAGTGCAATAATATTTCTGTTAACGCATTGAGAATGGGCGCGATCCTACATAAGTGTGCTGAACGATGTTATCTCTAGAGTTTGACTCCCCCTAGTGTATAAAAGGTCAAATGCTTGTAGGCTGCTCAGCAAATAATACGTGTGACGTCACCGTTGATGGGGTTTCAAGCCAAATGAGTTGAAGGTTCACACACTTGGTTGATGAGTAGTTACTTAAATTCAGGTGTGCCGGAGCATGCGTGTGATGCTTCTTCTAAATTTCTAGGTGGCTTGGTTTTTGTTATTCAGAATACTACTGACATTCCTGACAAGGTAACTTGGTCTGTTTTTTTTTTTTGTCCTCACGATAATGGTAAATAATCTCAAATAGTTTATGGTCACCAAGTTGGATGCATTCCATTTGCTGCAAATGACAAAGACAAGCTTGGTAGTTTGAGTGAGCAAGTAAGTAATACAAATAAGTAAATGGTCTTGCAAATGCTGCTAATCTACTTGGTCTATTGCATGTAAATGCCAATGTTTTATTTTGCTAACCCTCGAATTAATTGACAGCAGTATTGTCTGTAACTTGGAGCTGTTGCTGTTTCTTTCTTTTTTTTTTTTTTTTTCTAAAGAGTTGATCAATATTTTGCACTAGGTGAGACAATTAAATGCAATTTGTTTTCTCACAAATGCTTTGCCTGAATTGTTTATTGAATTTCCAACTTGCACTGGAGTAAAAATGCACTGAATCATCCCATAAAATGTTATTCTAAGGCTATCGGAAAAAAATTTGCTTTTTCATTCATACACAACAAAGTACCAAAAATGTTTAACTACCAAAACGTTTGGAAGCATATTTTGTGCTTTTATGTAAGTACCATATCTTAAGCATGGAAGATTTTTTTTCTGCATAATTACTAAGATGTTTGAAGTACAAGTGTTTGACTAAAGCAGGTTAGCACTTTTGTAAAACTACTTATTTCTTAATGCATTCAAATGGTGCAATATTTTAGCTTTTTTTTTTTTTTTTTTTTTAACTTGTTTGGTGTTCATGTCCAGTGATTTGTTTTGACTTTTTATTTTTATTTTTTTTTTAATAGTCGGCATGGCAGCTGTTAACAGACCCCCAACAGCTCGCCCACAACAAGAGCGGGCACGGCACTTTCGTGACACCAGTGGTGTACCAAACACCAGACAGCCGGACACAGGACCAGGATGCCCGAGCCAAGACCCAGGATCAACAACACACCATCCCAATTTGTCTACAAGACCTGTCTTCTATGTCCCTACTCCACCTCCACCTCAATTTCTCCACTACCAGTGGCCCATGCCATTCCCCTACAACCCAATTGCTGGATTCTCAGGCATGGGTATGTAATACAAGACCTCGTCGCTTTTCCGAGATATATGTACTGTAAACACTACACTCTTAAAACTGCGGGGTCAAAAACAACCCAATTTGGGTGAACAAATTGGACCGGCATAGGAAATTGGATCAATTTAACCAAACAAAAAAAATGACCCACTTTCCTGGGTCGGTCCAATTTTTAAACCTAGCAGTTTTAAGGCATACCTGTAAAAAAAAAAAAAAAAAAAAGAATTATGTTTATGTAAACGTTCCCTTCCCAGTGGCACCCTACTTGACATTGAAGCAGCATTGTTATTTTGCTGCCTGGCAAGGTTTTTATTTTTATTTTTTCTTCCCAAAAGTCAATGGCTAGACTTTTTCTTTGTGTTTTTGTATTTTTATTCATTGGTGGATGTTCAATAGTAAGAGGCCTTTACCTGGTTTGTTAGAACAAATTGTGTTTTGAGAAACTTGCCATGGATAGTAATAATTGCAACTCGCTTTGGAGCAGTGCAATGTCCTTCTCAAAGCGGTATTGTTAAGTACAGAAAATATTCTTGCCAGGAAGTCATTTTGGAAAGCTGAAACAATGTCACCCAGCAAGCCATGGGCAGAGACTGTAACAGCCTGCATGGTACATAAAGTATACAAGATTAGGAAGGATGGAAGATTAAAAATGCTGTGGTTGTCATTTGCAGTTTAATAGTTACATTTAAATATTTCTATATTGTGTTCAATTTCACATCAGGACAAATGATTTCTTCTATAGTTTTCTATTGCTTTTATGATATTAACAGATTTTCCTTTCTTTTTTTTTTTTTTTTTTTTTTTATTTAACTTTTGGACTTTATTTTTCTACCATTTCTTAGGCTATGGGATGATTATGCCCCCATTCCCACATCCCCCTTATGTGGAGGCTCCAGCTTACATCATGCCCCACCCACATGTTGACTACAGACCATTTCTACACCCCATGGTCCATGCGCAATGCCCACCATATCAGAACCCAAACCAGACGAGAAGATTTCGCGGTCCCTTTTCTTTCAGTGTTCGTCAAACAACCAACTCTGAAGTCCAAACGGAACCTTCCGAAGGCTCGAGTAGTGACAAAGAGGGAAGCGTCCATGGAGATTCAGGGAGAGGAACTGCTTCGTGTTCTCCATCTAGCTCCCAAAAACAAGATTCTGTCGAGGTTGAGAAGTATAGTTTACCTACCGTGGGCATGGATATCCAGGGCAGCGGAAAAAGCAGTCCCCATCCTGCAGAAAATATAGCTGTAGAGTCGTGTAGTGAAACATCAGAAAAACAGAATGGGCCTGCAGACGTGTCCAATTATGAAAATGACCCTCCCTGCAAGAATGACCGTTGTAATATATGGTCAGTGAGCTCTCAAGATGGTATGGTCCCGATGTATAGCTCTTCACAACAAGAGGATGAGTCTATTCAAGAAAGGCAAGGTTGGAGAGCTGGCGCACTACAGGAGGCAATACTGAAAGCAACAGAGAAGGGACTTTTTCACAATGAAGACCAGTTGGCTTTTAAAACTCGTGAGCAATACGAGGGGCCTGTTTGTCATACTGCCACGAAGGCGGGGAACGGTTCCAGGCTTCTGGGATACAGAAGAGAAAGTGGAGAGGTCAGGACGCCTCTTTCCAAAAAATCAACTGATTCCCAGAATGAAGGTGCACAGTCATCGAATGATTTCAATAAATCTCAAGAAAATGAACGCTTACATGGAAATGCTTCTGGGAGTGTCTCTTATAAATTGCCTTTAAGTACTCCCCGAGTCGACGGGAAATTGAACGAATCGGTGTGGTCTGTGGAATCTATAGCACCCTTTATCCCTAATAAGGAATGGATTATGCAAAATATGTCAGCATCGCAGATGGTTGCAGAGATAACAGAGGAACCTGAAGATGGGTTGTCAAAACAATACGACATTATTTTAGGTATCTGTGATGAAAACCAGAGCCTAAATCCATCTTCCCCAGATTCTGCGCCAATGTCAGGTGGTTGTCTTATTTACAGTACCCCAGCTCAGAAGACAAACCCACCACAAACTCCAAAAAGGAATTCGGCTCAATCCCCTGAAATGACAGAATCTCCAAAAGAGGACCCTGGCATGAATCCTACAAAAGATGAACCCTTGACTTGTTTACAGAGTGATATCACACCCTCTGGTGAAAGTGGATCTCCTGAATGTGCGGCTAATCAAAACTCAAATCAGAATGCATGTAATGATGTCCAACAGGTGAAGATTCCATGCATTGCCGACCAAAGAGAAACTCCTTCAAGCTCATTAGAAAACATCCCATCAACAGCCAAGTGCACACTGAATAATACAGAAGCTGTGAAATCAGTGCCTGAAGTGGAACTTTGTGTTCTTCTGGCTAATCCCAGAACAACCGAATTCTCTCAAGGAAGCATAGGACATTGTTTTTGCATTGGCTGCCATTGCAATAAATTCCACGAATCCAAATATCCATTTGAAGAGTTAAAGTCAAATGTGGGATCGAGAGTAAAATATCGAGGTAATCTGCAGCAATATTCATCAGTTGTTTAACTGTATACTTAACGCGTGATTATCTCTAGCTGTGCGGAGAGCGATCTCAATGAATCCACGAATACAGAAGAAATATGGTCCCTGGAGAAACAAACGGCTCGGTATGTTTTGGTTTCACACAATCTAGTTTTGATTTTTAGTGCTGACAAAAAAAAAAGCAGGTCGATTTAGCAGTGTTTCCAGACTTTGATGTAAAATCTTTTGTATTCTACAGCAAAGTACAACAATCAGGAAGAATGAATATCGTGCCAAGCCCCAAATCAAAATGTAAGTATCAAATGGTGATCTGCATTTGGTAAGTATCAGCAGTTGTATAGCACCCTTAAGAACTACAGTATTGCTAGCTTAGCCCAAATACTTTTTCTGCATTTATTTAAAAACGCCATATCTTTGGAAGACTTTAACCGATAGCTGTTTAATACAACATATATATAACCAATCCAACAAAACAACCGGGGCCTCACTGTGTGATGTCATTAAGTGAGGAGCCACCACCATACCTGCAGACTAAACGCGCCCAGATTCTCAAAGCAGCTGTCCCTGCAACTTAAGATCATGAGAAGATGTTCTGATTTTGGTGCATCAAATAAGTTCTAAAATGATTCCAGTATCCCTGCAATATGCTCAGGCACAAGTCATTGCTGTTCGTTCTTTTTTTGGGTCAACGGAGGCAGGGTTTTCGTGAACCAGGTGTGTTTGGTTTTAGAGCGAAAGCCACCAAAACAATTAATTTAATAAGAAATTAGATCACCATGATGCCTAAGGTTATATATAATCATATACATACTAATAAATAATTGCTGAAAATAGCATAATAAAGCTCCTTTAATTAAGACAACCAAAACAATGTTTGCTTGCATTTTCTTCTAGGTGCAGATGGAGATCATCTACAATGTTGAACTTTAACTGTTCAATGAGACTGTTTTAAATGTTAATTTCTATAATGTTATTGAATTCTATTAAAACTATATTTAAAATTTGCCCAGTCTCCATTTTGTTCATTATTTGGGAAAGCATGCTCGACGTAGTTTTGCTGATTAAATCACTTCCTTAAAGTACATACATGTATTGCCAGAGAAATAAATCATGAAATAGCACTATTTTGTGAAAGTTTGGCATTTTATTTTTACAGTTGATGCACTGTGCTGTAAATGAATGCTGCAAAAAAAAAATTGTGGAATGAAGCTGGTAGATTAAGTGTCTTAGACATTCTGCAAATGGCACTATACTTGTACATTATAATTGATTCACTGGTTATTGTTTAAAGAATCAACTTAAACCTTTCAATAATCATAGTGACAAGCCACTAAGAAATTACATTGTATACATTTAAAACAAAACCAATTTGAACCACTCTGTTACAAATCATGCCCCAGTTGGGCTATCTCCTCCACAAGGTATTCTATGTCCTCGTGCTGTGTCGCAGGGTTTGCAAAGACGCATCTGAAGAAATTGACTTTGGTACTTGTAGGCTGATAACCAATCATAACCGAGCCCTTTTCCATCAGCCTTCCTTTGATCTGAGGAGCTACCTGGAGACAAGTGGGGGGAGTAGTTTTTTTTCCACAACAGTGTGTCAATGCAATTATGTTGTGACTTGTGCCAGGCTATACAGTTGGAATTAGGCATTTGTGTTCTAATCTCTACAGACCTGATGGAGTCTCTTGTCTCTGTCAGAACTTTGTGGCATGCTTCTCAGACTTGGAGGAATGTACCAGAAACACACATTGCTGTGCTCAGGCTGTGTGAAAAGCAGAGGAAAAATTTTACCTAGCATATGAAATTGAAGGTCTAAACAAATTCTTGCTTACTTTATTTTTGAAAACTAGTTCAAAGTCTTTTCTCCTTTGCAGTAGATCATATAAGTACTTTGCATTTCCCAAGCACTTGTTGACCTGAGCTCCAAAGCCCTCTGTACCCTGGGGAAAAAAAGAGGCAATCATTCTTAACACATCCAGAAAAATGACAAAATGGTGAAAAACTATAAATATGAATGTAGATGAAGAATGGTAATACTATTTGTGAATGGCACTCTCACTCTTCATAATATTAATACCTTTGCCTTCCACACCAGCCAGAGTTTGAAGACATCTACATGTCTGCCACACTGGATGCTCTTATCTCCAGTATCATAGCTCACATCATAAAATTTGTCTTTCTGGAAAAGATATGGAGCCCCAAGTTCATTGCACTTTTGTAAAAGGCCCTGTGGACAAATAAAATGTATTAGGGTGAGGTAGATAAAATGTGGACAATAATTTGATTCAATTCTGAAGATGTATCTCACTTACCATGCATGGTAATTCAAATACATAAATAAAACTCATCTTACTTTCTTCTTGATAAATAAATAACACCGTCTTCTTACTTTCTTCTTGATCAGGATGGCTGAGCACTGCAGAGGAACACCCATCATCTTGTGAGGGTTCCATGTTACTGACCACGCTCTGGAAAACATCAATTTTGTTAACTAGATCTTTCTGTCACTAAGAGTCATATTAATAGAAAAATAATGTACACGATATGTTTGCACTACCTTTCAATGCCCTGTAGCTTCATCCTATGTCTGTCTGACAAAAGTAAGCATCCGCCCCATGCTGCCTGGAAAGTAGGAGCGAAAAAGAACAATACATGCAGAACTACAGAATACATATCCGAGGCCATATTTCTTTTTACCTCATGATTACACAAATCATTTTATATAGGTTTCTGGCCGGGACTTACATCCACATGCATCCATAAAGTGTGTCTCTGACAGATGTCCGCAATGGCATTGAGAGGGTCAAAAGCTCCATACACGGTCGTGCCTGCCGTTGCATTCACATAGAACGGAACCATGTTCTGGAGAGAAGAACTATAAGTACGTACCAGCTTTATCATTGTTTCACATTGCGTAAAAGCAACATCCCAACCATTCAAGGCAATTTGACCATTGTGCAGTGTTACCTTTTCTTCAGCTGCAAGAATAGAAGCCTCAAGTTCTTCTGGAATCATTCTCCCTCTGAAAAAGTCCCAAAGTAGACAAGGTTTTTGTCAATGTGCTACATAATGTACATATTGTATTCAACATAGTTCCACTTTCTTTCTTTGTTTATGACTAGACGGAGAAAATATGAGACAAATAGATGAAACATAATAGATGAATGTTTTGATGGCCACACCATTATTCCAAAACAATTCTATTCATTGATTTATTGTCTTCCTACATGCACATCACATTATGACCACCTAATGGACTGTAATTCACATAGGCAATATCAATTTAACAATATTTGTTAATGTGGCTTTACAGGTCAGAATAAATCCTGAATGTGCACAAACATACACAAAAGACAGCACAGGTGAGCAAACATGTACTCTGTTGTGTATTATAAAAAGTTTGAAAACATACCTTTCATCACATTTCACTATAAACACATTTTCAATGCCCAGTCCCAGCACTGCAGCAGACTTTTTGATTGAATAGTGGCTCTGTCGAGACAAAACCACAATGACTTATCTTCAGCTGTCTGACTTTAGGAACAAAATCAACCATTTCTTTGTTCAGTTATTGACACACTCTTGAATATTCATCAGGAGTAGACATATCACAGATGTGGACGATTTGATTACATGTTCGGAAGTGAAGAGGGCCAAGTGAGGCAGAGCTCTCATTCCTCTCGTCTTCACTTCTGGGTAGAAGTAAAATCTTGCCACCAGCATACTGTACAGGTTGGAGATTGTTCCTCCTTCAGGGAAAATTCAATTTTATTCACAGTGTACAATATATACAGAATTGATTTTGTAGTCGCAGACATTTAAAGGACACAGACATTACCTGGTGAGAAGATCCCATCTCCCTCCTCATTAGACCATCTTACAATGCTATACATCTTCTTCAGTAGAACTTCCTCCATTAGGGTGAAGACTGGAGACACCTCATATGTAAACCTATAGAAAATGCTTTTATACGGCAAGGCACATACAACATCTGCAATTTTTTTCCTCTAAGAATCTTACATGTTTGTGTTGGCTATACTTGTCAACCATTCACCAGCAATACCAATCACGTCCAGACCTGCGAACAGTTGATTGAAGAAACGAGGGTGGCCTAGAAAGAGAGAAGGCCAAAGGTCATACACAGTACAAATAGGAAAGGATTAATCATCAAAATTCAATTTAGATATAGCATGCAATTGTTAGAAAGAAACAAGATGTTTCCAGGAATGCGCAGGCAAACGTCAGACAAAAAACACACCTGTATTGACACCATATTTCAGCGTGTCGCGACAGTCCACTAATATTTGCTCAAGAGTGTCTGGTTTCTCAGGCAGGTCCAGACTAAAGCCTTCCAGTCCTTCTTTGAGTTGGTGAGGGTGGTGAAAGTCCAAAACCTGAAACACAATAGGCACTGGTTTGCTTTCATTGCCTCTTAACTGGTGATTTATTTCATCTTTTGGATTATGATAAAAGTGCAGTACCTTGGAATTTTGGTGATAGGACTTGCAAATGTAATTTATTAATAAGTTCATAATTTCCTGCAGAAATTCCCTTGTCATCATTTCTCCCCCTGAAGTTGGCAAAAGATCTATTCGCATACACACACACACATTTACACAGTATGCAATTGCACATTTTACACAACCAAGAAAAGAGGGCATACATGAATTTTGCATCAGTTATATTCGGGTTGGACTGATGATACTGTTGTCAATACACATTAAAATGAATGCTTGTAATGACTTGTACTGAATTTTAGTGGTCTATTTAGTGTGGTCTTTCACTGAAAACTGAATTGCGGCGAACAGAAAATAATAAGAAAATAATGATGTAATTGCCAAGCTGTAGAAGTACTGTTGCTTTGTTCAACTCTCACCTTTGCAGTAAATGTCACTGAAATCAGTCATCGTGTCTTTATTTTCTCTGAGTGAGTCCTCAGGGTGTTTATCCATTTTGGTTGATTTGCTTGTGACACTGTCTGGAAAAAGCATTACATTAGATATCTTCAATAGAATCCTCATATCATAAAGTTGGCCAGCCGTTCACATGTCCACCTGGTGTCTGTCTTAAGGACACTGCAAGGACATTGGTGGTAAGGATGTACTGAATAATTTGTTTAATATTCAAATGTCTTAAAGTGAACAACAGCGCTGCTTACTATGACATTCTATCTATCTATCTATCTATCTATCTATCTATCTATCTATCTATCTATCTATCTATCTATCTACCTACCCACCCACCCACCCACCCACCTATCTATCTATCTATCTATCTATCTATCTATCTATCTATCTATCTATCTATCTATCTATCTATCTATCTATCTATCTATCTATCTATCCATCCATCCATCCATCCATCCATCCATCCATCCATCCATCCATCCATCCATCCATCCATCCATTTTTCCGCTGTGCTTTGAATTATGTCTGCTGTATTCCCTGAAACATTCTTGAAAAGTAAGCAATTTAGCACGGTTAAATACTATATCGACGGAATATATCATTTTAAAATCACCACTAAAACCACACCACATCAACATTCATAGTGTCATCGAATCACACTTACCTGGTAGCTGTAAGAAATCCATATGAGTACAAACGACAGCTTTCAAAACAAAGGAAAACACAACCTTCAGTGTAGAAGTGGACTAAAAAAAGTGTAGGTGCAAGTCACATCAGTTACTCAGTGACTTTTTCTCAAATAACTTTGCCAGTGGTCAAAGGTATTCTCCTCAGACACGGTTACCGCGAGTGACACCTAAAAGGGGTTTGAGTAGCAGAAAGCAACAGTAACACACAAAACACACCCAAGAGAGGGGAGGGGAGACTTGGGGCTGATGATACAACAATTACCTTCATGTGTGCTAGGAAAATAGACAAGCTAAGAAAAATCAACTAATTTCCTGACACAAACAATATTAACAAATTATGTTCATGTGCTTTCTAATCCACAATAGCTCACCTGAATTAATCATTAAAGAAGGTAGTTAATAGTTAGTCGCCTGAGGCTCAATCTGGTGTGAAGGTGTGAATATGGATTTAAATGGCTTTCTGTCTTGACGTAATCCAGGGAGTAGTCTCCCTTTCGCTCCAAATCAGATGGCATAGGCTCCAGATCACCGTGAACCTGAACAAATTGTAGAGAACAGATAGATGGTTGGGTTCGGGTGCTGGAGCCTGGCCAATTTGTCTCCCAAACCAGGGAGAGGCCAGGCAGCTCCCCGTTATCTGCTGTAGGCATAAATTGTAAATGACCAAAAATACAGAATACCCAGAGATTAGCCAATTTATGAATTAATTGATGATAATGATCAAATATCAGATTTAAAAAAATCCCATTAGTTATGCAATTACATTGAATACTGGTACTTTAATGTATTTAAGGTGTTTTTTTCAGGTATCTGACCATATTTCAGTCAGTACTTTTTTTTGTTTTAATTAAGAGTTGATTAAAATTATTTCAGCAGGGGCTATTCCAAACAAAAAAATCTGTACTTTGCCACCACTGTTGCACAAGCCAAGGACTATATTAAAATGATGTGCAGATTTTGAGAAGATTTTTTTTTTTCTTCAGAGTATAACATGATCAAGATCAGAACTGGAGGGGGGAAGTATTCAACTCAAGACAATAATAAACTGAACATGATTGAAGATGACCATACTTGTACCTGGAATGAGTTCAATCCGAGTAACTGTTGCGTCGCAGTTGAGAGAAGTCGATGGATGGCAGTAATGAGAAAGAGTATTGTTGTCCTATGCCGGTTAATACTGAAAGAAGAATAAAGGAAAGCCGGAAGTATCAAAGGTAGGCGGGGCCAAACTAGGAAGTAAAAGGTATACAATATAAACCACTATTGTGCTTCATAGCGATTTTAATATTATTTCCGAAGATGTGCCCTGTTTGTTTTGTCAGCATTGGATTATGAAGACCACAACGTAAGAGTTTTTGTTTTTTCCATTCCTGGCAGTTTATACCACCTATGAATCGTCGGTTTACGTTGGTAGTTAGCTTAGCATCTTCTTTGAAAATTGTAAACGTCAATATGCTGACAACTCTACCACAGCGACCAACGTTAAAGGCATGTCGAAGAAATAAACAACAACGTATCATTCGGAATAATGGTCGTGACAATAAAAAAATGCACAGTTAATTAGTATGAACAATATGTTTCGGAGCATTTATAATCTGAACTCTAATAAATTATGGAAGATATAAGGATATTATTGTCATGACAGATGAACTGATCAATTAATTATTGTACTCAACAACTTGCCGTCATTTTCACCATTCGCATTTAAAGATAATAAACATAAAAGATATAGGCTTGGGAGATTGAAAAACAAAATGAAAAGGTTCAGAATGGTCAATTCTAGTGGCATGGAATTTGTACTCTGAGTTATAACGGTAAACTGAGTTGCTGGGCATGTGTATCTATAACTAGTTGCCTACATGTTTTGTTGTAACTTAATTGTATAATTTTGAGTGAGAAGACTGATGTGGTGACTATATCAGCTTTCCCCGCTTCTAAGTGTGACTGCATAAAGCCCATGGACAAAGCGTGACACTTCTGAGCATGAAAATGGAGGAGACAAGCCGTGAGGCGGTTGCCACAGCGGTTCAGCGCGTGGCTGGAATGCTGCAAAGATCTGACCAGTTGGACAAAGTGGAGCAGTACAGAAGAAGAGAGGCCAGAAAAAAAGCCTCTGTCGAAGCAAGGCTTAAGGTGATCATATGAAGAACTTACTGTTTTGTCATGTCCATGATGTCATGCGATTCAATGCTTCTCTTACATCACAGTACCCCAAAAAAAGTATTAATATATTCATCTTTTGCATACATGTCATACTGAGGTGTTTAATATTAGACCCAGATAAGCCAGGTAAACTCAAAATACACTTTTGAAAGGATTTAATTTTGATTTCTTTGGTACAAGATATCCAAAATTATGTGACCGTAGATTAAAAATGATTAAATCATGATGTTAAGTGTTTAACATCTGAGCACCAAACTCAATTAAAGTGCGGTTCTTTGGCTGTTGTTATTTCTCTTGTCTTTTGAAATGCTACAGTAATTCAAGGTTATGTGAATGTTTTTCAGGCAGCCATCCAGTCTCAGCTGGACGGCGTCCGCACTGGACTAACTCAGCTGCACAGTGCCTTGCTTGACGTGAAGGACATCCAGAGCTCGCTGGCTGATGTGAGCAAAGACTGGAGGCAGAGCATCAACACTATAGAGAACCTGAAAGATGTCAAAGATGCTGTCGTTCAACATAGTCAGCTGGCCTCCGCTGTGGAAAACCTTAAAAACATTTTCTCTGGTAAGTATTAAGTGTTCAGTTGAAGTCTGATTCAGAGATTTAAAGAGCAGGTCTATAATCTCACTAATCGCATACTACTTATCTAGAAACATTGCACAACATGGCTGATATTTAGTTCCTAATACAGTTTGTGAAAAGTTTCCAAAATATAAAACCGCAACACGTCTTGTCACAGTGCCAGAGATTGTGGAAGAGACCCAGCAGCTGATAGAGCAGGCGGAGTTGCTTCAGGCTCACAGGAAGCTGATGGATCTGGAGAGCTCCCGAGACGACCTTATGTATGAGCAATATCGCATGGACATCAAGAACACCAGTGACATGCATCTCATTTCCATCTATTTTGAAGATGTAAGTTGAAACAAAAGCAGGTGAAGATTTTTACAATGCGTGTGTACTATGTTAATCCAAATCTGTGATTTCGATCTTGGCTTTTCACGGTTGCATTGTGTGTGTATATAAATTCCTTTGCTGTGAACGCATCCCGAATGCTTTGTCTTGTGTGCAAAAACAAGAGAAAATGTTTAATGCTTGTCGTTTGTCAACTGTAAATAATTTTTTTTGCTGCTCCTTTAAATCCCTTCTTTCTTCTCCCAGGTTCAGCGGTTATCAGATGAGCTTGCCAAGCAGGCATGGATGGTTCTGCAGAGGGCCATGGTTACTGTTCGTCGTGACCCCACCATGCTCGTGTCAGTGGTTCGTATCATTGAGCGTGAGGAGAAAATCGACCGGCGGATGGTTGACCGTAAAAAACAGACAGGCTTCATCCCGCCTGGACGACCCAAAAGATGGAAAGACAAAATGTTTCAGGTGAGAGAAATTATTCTTCACTTTTACTCAGGCTTTCTCTGCAGTCCAATAATATTAGTTTTTTTGCTATTCAACCATATTGATGATGCACAAAGCCAGTGGAAATGTTTTAGCTAAGATACTATTGACTTGTTTTATGTTCTTATTAAGTATTACTTTTCTTTTCTAATGCAGGTATTGGAGGGCACTGTCAGCACCCGCATCGAGGGGACACAGTCAGTGACAAGAGAAGCTGATAAAATGTGGCTTGTTCGTCTTCTGGAGATAACAAGGAAATATGTTTTAGATGACCTCATCATTGTCAAGAACCTCATGGTTCAATGCTTCCCACCACATTACAACACCTTCAACAGGTGAACATTTTCCCTCCTCACCTTTCACTTTCCAGAGTCTACAAATTAGAAAAATTCTGTGTCGCATAGCTTTACTACTTTGAAAGGTTTAAGAAGAGGACATGGACATGAGGAGGACATGTATTACAGGAATACAAATTAATTGTAAATTTGTTTGACTGGAAGCGTCGATTGTTTTCTAATATTCATAATTGTATGCATATGTCTTTCAGGTTTTTCCGCCTTTACCACAATGCCGTTTCCACTCGTGTCAAAGAACTGGCATCTGAGGACTTGGAAGCGAATGAAATTGTGTCCATGTTAACCTGGGTCCTCAATACCTATAAGAGGTACTGTCTATTTAAACGCACAATGCCCATGTAGCATTATGGAACGTTTATCTCCTAAATAGCATGCCAATGTTTTATTTTTTGGACTTGTATTTCATTTCATATTTAGATCAAGATTTTTCCCGTTCTTGTTTCTAATATGTTTTGATGCGATATTTTTGGTAAGTTTCAAATCATATTAAAAAAATAAAAAATAAAAAAAACAGTCCATAGAAGTACCTTGCTTCTCCAGGTATTGTGTAACTCTAGCCTAGTGTTGGTCCTGCTGCCAGTGCGCTAAGAAGCAATCAGACCTTGTTCTTCTGTGTGTGCTTCTTAGTGCAGAGATGATGGGCCATCCAGAGCTTATTGCTGAATGTGACATCAACCAGCTCGAATCCCTGCTACCTCAGGATGTGGTGGATGATTTACTCAGCAAATATGTCCAGACTTTCACAGTAAGCGCCACAACCGATAAAATGGAGACTCGGAATGAACATTTCTTTCATTGAGAAAATAAGCCGTTAATTTATCAGTCAAGGAATATTCATTGATCTTAACGTTACTATATTAATATATTCACCCTGACAAAATGACTTAACATTACACCTATGTCAGACACATCTTGCATTGAATGTTTATTGCTATTTCTGTCTTCAGTCAAATATTACCGGCTGGCTGAGGAAAGCTCTTGAAACAGACAAGAAGGACTGGCAGAAAGAAACAGAGCCTGAGGCTGATCAGGATGGGTACTATCAAACTACACTGCCTGCCATCGTCTTTCAGGTAGCATGCACATTTTTTTTTTTACACACAGATTAAGAGACTATTTATTTTACCTGTAACATTTGTCTGATAAAAATGTGTTATTCTATGCTTTTGACAGATGTTTGAACAGAACCTGCAAGTAGCCGCTCAGATTGATGGGGACTTTAAAGAGCAGGTTCTCAAACTCTGCCTGAAACAGATGAACTCATTCCTCATTCGGTAATGTTTTGATTGTTACCATCTATTGTCTGTTTGGACCAGAGGTTGTTCTCTGATAAATGGAATATACTGGGATGTTCAAGAGAAATGTCAACTTAAAAAATGTTTTCCATGCTGTGTGCTGTCTGTAGGTACAGAGAAGAAGCCGTTGCCTATAAAGAAGAACATCTTCGAGATCGACAGCTTCCTCAATGTTACGTGCAATACATGATCGCCATCATAAACAATTGCCAGACATTCAAGTAAGTGCTAATCTTAGTTGCTAAGTATTGTTAGTTTTTAATTCTCTTTGGGGCTCCGTTACTCATTACTTCAATAATGGCAGTAACAGTGCAATCTGAATACTGTTTGACACGCGGCCAATGTGTTTAGAGAGTCCATCAACAGTCTAAAGAGAAAGTATTCTCAGTCCTCGGAGCCCACTGACAGTGATGCTGCCATTGGGAGGACACTCAACGAGGTGGCCAAGGAGGGATGTCAGTTCCTCTTAGATGAAGTCTTCTTGGACCTTGAGGTAGGAAGTTTTATGTGCTGGATGTTTCAGATGTCCAAATTATACTGTGCAGATATCAACGTTTAACTTGTCATTTCCAGCATCACCTCAATGAACTTCTTACCAGAAAATGGCTGACAGGATCTCATGCTGTGGATACTATCTGTGTGACAGTGGAGGACTACTTCAATGACTTTAACAAGATCAAGAAACCCTTTAATCAGGTAAGGAATACATTTTTGCTGATTTTTTTTTTTCCCCTTAGGGAACATAATCATTATTATTGCAACGAACCTAAAAATAATTGTGTGCCGTGTGTGCAGGAAATGACAAGTGAAGCCCTTCGCAGGGTTGTGGTGGACTACATTAAGGCAGTGATGCAAAAGAGGATCACCTTTAAGAATGCTGATGAGAGGAGGGAAGGAGCTGAGAGAATGACCAAAGAGGCTGAGCAGTTCAGGTTCCTCTTCAGAAAACTGGCTGCTGTGAGTTCTCACGTTACCGTAACCCAAAGTGCAAAACTTGCATGACAACTGTACCTGTAATGGTTCATCTGTTTAGGCGGATAAGAAGGACGTTTGTGGTTAATGAAGATTATTATGTTGTAGGGAGAAGACACAGATCGTCTATGTGGCGCTATTGTGGCCATTGCTGAAGTCTTCAAACTGACCGACCCGACACTGCTCTTCCTGGAGGTCACTACGCTGGTTTCCAAATACCCAGACATCAGGTACCAGGGCTCAATTGGCATATTGAAGTGTCATCTCAAAGATCAAAAGTGACTGACGTTATGAAATATGCAAAATACTTGATAATGAATATGAGGTTTGTTTGCAATTTACTTTCTTTGTAATATCCATCCATCCATTATCTGTACCACCAAAATTGTTTGAAATCTCTCTTACTTTTAAATGATGAGGACGTACATAATTATACCAGAAATTATTGTACACTGAAAGCAGGATGATTTACTGTCCCCTTAGGGAGGAACATATCCAGGCGCTGCTAGCGGTGCGCGGTGATGCGAGCAGGGATATGCGCCAAATGATCATCGGGACGCTCAGTGAGAACAAAGTATCTTATGGAGGGGTCACACAGCCCATCTTCAAAGACATCACTGTGCCCACTATCACCATGACGACCATGACTACCATGACCTCCATGGCAACTGCAAAGCTGCTTAAATAAAGCCAATTTGAGCATTTCTTCCTTCAAAAAAGGATAACATGATTTTCACCTCAGGATACTGGGTTCTGTTTAATGCACCTTTCTGTTTCTGTTTACTTGCTGTTTAATCGCCATGCTGATTTGTGCTCCAGAAAATTGTAAATGTACCGTTGTAAAAATGAACTGCCCATTCAAATATATGTTATAATTGAAACTTTAAGAATCATTAAGGATATACAGCAGAACTAAAGTGCTTAATCAGCTTTTTTGTCATTTGTTTTGGATTCCACCGTAACGGTCCTTTTCCCCAAAAGTCTGAACTATTTATGATCATATAGCTGGAGTTACCTTTTGGCTACTCGTTAGTGAAGAAGGCTACCAGTAGAGATGTAAAAATGAATTGATCATCTTATCAACAATTTTGATAATTGATGATTTAGAGCTATTGTTTAACTTAAAATTTCAGACTCAAAAAAGTCCAATAACAGTTAGATTGATTCCAGTGTAATTGACATTAAAAAAAACAACTAATAATTAACAGGTAATCATTTTTTTTATTTTTTTTATGTAAAATATTTTTTTCCCAATGATTCGATAGAATATAGAATGATCAATTCTATAAATATTCAATAGTGACAGCCAGCCCTAGCTAGCAGTTTGATACACACTTCTGAAAATAAGTTCACTCAAACAACCATTTTTCAACTAACCACATGCACGCCGTCACTGTCCTCACACAAGTCAGGCAAGTGTACATACCATTAGCAGCTCCTTTTTGAAAACAGTTGACTATTACTAAGCAACACTTCAATCTGCCTGTTTGCATTTCAAATGATCACTTATAAACCATGTCTCATTACTGGTGAGCTATATTTGGAAAGGCCTAGGGTTGTCCTTAGGGGTGACCTGGTGACCCCTATGTGTATAGTGTGTTCCATTTGCAAAAATTTGTGGTATTTGTAAATTATCAGCCTGAATAAATACTACAAATTATGTATTGTTAGAACCTTTACTTCATTGGATGTTTCTCAATTATTAATCAAACCTTTATTCATATAGCACCTACTTTAAAACAACACAAAGTGCCTCACAAAACATGTAACAAGACACAAACACATCAAACCTCCCATAAGAACATTATTCACCTTACACAAGCTTGATAGCTTTCAAAGTTGGAAAATAAACTATAACCCAAATGTGAAGATTCAAGAAAATGTACGAAATAAATTCAGTTTCTTGAACCTCAACGCAGTCCTTTCCATACCTAATGTGTCCAGTTGGTGGCGGGGTGTTTGGGTGAGTTGAAAAAAATAGCAGCCGCGCAGCAGATTCAGGTGAAGAAGACGCAGTAGCTGGACGATGCGACTAATCCAAGAAACTGCAAACTGTGGAGCGAAAAAAACTGTTTAGCTTTCGGAAAACCCTTTCAAGAGATTCGTTATCATTTCTACGAATCATCTTACGTCATATATCGCTGAAGGTATTTTAGGTAAGATCACTTTGAACAGTTAGCATATGTGATGTTTTCAACCGCACAGTGCTAAGCTAGTCATGGACCCATTGACTATACGTCATGTAGCGCAGAAGCTAAACGCCACTATCACTTTTGCTAGTTAGATTTAATCATTTTGCTGGTAGATTTTAAACAGCGTGGGACCTGACGTCTATTGCTGTGTTTGTAAGGGTTGATTCGGTCGCATAAAGCAAACTTCAACCACAATCCCAACATACAGTACAGGGGATTACAGTTACCGTATTTTATTTTTGTTGTTTTAAATTGGCTAAATATTTTGTTATCTGAAACGCGTATGTGTAAATCGAGGATAGAATCAGTTACAAAATAGCTCTGTGTAAACGTTTTTAAGTACATGAGATTTGAAATAATATTATCTAAACGAGGCCATTGAGAACAGTAAATTAAGGCAAAAGCAAATACAAACAAATGAATTTATGACAAATCCTATAATGTAATGCAAACCAAGTTACATACAGTTGTATGAAAAACTTTGGGAACACTTGTCAATTTTCAAACTTCTTTTTCGAGTCATTGGTTGTGAGAAACAGGAATTTCAGTTAAATATAGCAAATGAATACATCGACATTTGACAAGTGAAATCAAGTGTATTGGATTTACACAATCTTTGCGATAAGTGCAAGAAGTAAAATAATAAGAGTGTTTCAAGTAAGATTTTGATTATCAACCATTTAACCAGTCCTATTTCCTTATCATGGCGCTCTGTTGATGAATCAGTGACTCATCGATTGCAACATCGCAGTGTGTACAATCCCTTGTAGGTAAAAATGAAAGTCGAAACATTCAAGTCAAGATGTTATTGGATATTCTTATGTTGATACAATTCACATTCTGTGGTTGTTTTTGACCGATATGATTTGCTTTTTGACTTTTAGGTTCCTTAGACCCATTGTCGTGCTCTTCAGCCACACACTATGGTGGACTACTACCAGATTCTAGGAGTACGGAGAGATGCGTCTGCAGAGGACATAAAGAAATCGTCAGTTGATATGTTTTACGAGTTTATACAAATATCAAAAATATCAGTATGCAGCTCTAAACTGTCCTTTTTTGAAAAAGACCACTTGATGTCCACAAAATAATATAGCAGTATATACATACTATTTGACCCTTGACAGTACAATGTCTGTGTCCAAATTCATTGGCTGTATCTTCTCATATAGCCCCAGAGTCACCACAGCTTACATTTGTGTTATAACTATGTAAACCACTGATTTCATCATCATCTTGAATTAGCATCTTGTACTTTCAAAAGATATCATTTGTGTGGAATGCAATAATACAAGTAACAATGACTTCCACCCATCTAGGTGTGTAAACTATGTGGACCGTAATCCACAACTCCCACTAGCACCTGTTAAGCCTGTTCGACTCAGCCCAATTTTTCTCATCTCAAAAACTTCTCACTCGTGGAAACAATGATCCATTATATCTCAGAAATAGTGCTTGGTCATCTTATAATGCGATAAGAGCAAAGATGAAAGACGTAACCGTTGCGACAGTTCTTGTTGGCGGGCTCACCTTCAGTTCTGCTTGAAAGTGGGCCTTACTTCTCCATCCTGAACATGACACATGACCATTTGCTTTTTTTATGATTCATTTCAGGTTGTACGGCATGCTTTGCTCTTGACAGACCTAAAAACTATGCAGTGTTCAGTAGATGATGCTTTAAAAAGTGTATTTCATGCCGCTGATTTTTGCACTGACCTTTGACAGGTATAGGAAACTGGCCCTGAGGTGGCACCCCGATAAAAACCCAGAAAACAAAGAAGAGGCTGAGAAGAAATTCAAGGAGCTGTCAGAGGCTTATGAAGTCCTGTCAGATGGTTTGTAATGTCTTGGAAATTTGCCAATGTGTACTTCATTATTTACTGTGTACAGAACATTTTTTGTAAATGGTGAGCCATGTTATATATATTTTTTCTATCAGTGAACAAGAGAAGCACATATGATCTATATGGCAAAGAAGGACTGACGAGGGGTGCTCGAGGGAGAGGTAATGTGATCATCCATTCTCCAAAAAATTCTTCTGGTTTCCCAGACTGAAGCGAAACAAAATTTCTCTTTTGTGTTCCACATAGTTTTCATCGAATTAACACAAAATATGTCCAAATGTTTTGAATGAATCTGTTACAGGTGGGCACTTCCACAATGAAGATCATTTCCAAGAACCCTTCACATTCCGTAACCCAGAAGATGTCTTCAGGGAGTTCTTTGGAGGCAGGGACCCATTTGCTGATCTTTTCGGTAAATTCATTTTGTTTTGTGTTTCTTTCATTTCGAAGTTTTTTTGCTCACTCTCTCCTCTTGTTCTTCAAGGTGCAGATCCATTTGGTGATGATCCTTTTTTTGGCAGCGGACGGCGCCATCAAAGTCGTACAAGTCGAAACCGAACAGGGGGCTCATTTTTGGGGGGCTTTGTAGGTTTTCCACCCTTTGGTGCCGGCTTCTCGCCTTTTGACCCAGGTAAGAAACCAACAGCAATGGGCGATAGAATTCACTCCATGCTAATTACTGAGGTTTTATGATTTTCATTCTCCTCCTGCAGGCTTTGGTACGTTTGGCTCCATGAGCCCCATGGGTCACATGGGTCATATGGGTCAGATGACGACCATGGGTAGTCTCGGGGGTGGGGGCTTTACCTCTTTCTCCAGCAGCTCCTTTGGGGGAGGCGGTGGAGAAGGCATGGGTAACTTCCGTTCTGTGTCTACTTCTACGAAAATAATCAATGGCAGGAAGATCACTACTAAAAGGTAAACCCAAATTTTTGTTGATCTTATTTATCATATGAAACAGGTTTGTCTCATAACTGTTTTACCCTCCTCAAATTTACTACCCCGAGAACATATTTACTTACTTTCATGAATCAACTAAATAATTTAAGACCTTTTTATATTAAGCCTTAAAATGTTATCTTTGATTATTGTTTTTTTTTTTTTTTTTAAATCATGGAAAAATAACCAATTAATTTCCATCTCATAAATAATGCTTGATGCGGTTATTTGTCTTGCATATGTCAAAGATGAGAAGAAAAAGGAACAGCATTTTTCTCCTTTTCCAGGATTATTGAGAACGGTCAAGAGCGGGTTGAGGTGGAAGAGGACGGCCAGCTGAGGTCACTAACCATCAATGGTAAAGAGCAGCTGCTACGACTGGAACACAAATAATAAACCACAAGTTACCTCAGCACAATACCAAGAAACTTGAGCTTGAAACAAAACATTGGCAACAACAAAAAGCAACAAAGAATTGTAATAGTGTGATTTTTTTTTTTTTTTTTTTTATGTACATACTTTAGTTGTGTTTAATTCCATTGAAAGTCCCCTCTGGCAGATCTTGTTATCTAACGTTTAACATTGGTGAATTTGGGTGACTTATGCATTATATTTAACTAGTTCTGAACTGAAACTGGCCTTAAATTTTAAGGTTGGTATTGATGCTTCAGTGTGTGGGACCACAATGTTCTGACTCCTGACCCTACTAATATTTTGTGTCCACTCCTTGTGTGTGTGTGTGTCAAACAGCTCACGGCATTCCAAAAATGTAACTCAGCTTGTAAATATTACAAAAGTGTCAAATTGAATTATATAATGTGGGTAGATATATAAAGCAACATCCCCTTTATGTTTATTGCTTGTCTAACCTTGTTCTTAATTACCTTTTTTTTTTTTTTTTTTTTTTTTTTTAAATTCCAACGCTGGTATGATGTATTTTTCTATCTTTTATTTAATGATGCATGTATACCTGTTGATGTTAAGTCTTAATGTTAAAGCTGCACTATGATGCACAAATACGATGAGTCATTCTATAAATTATCCTGTATAGGAATTCAGACGTTTAGTGTACTTTGTAAACCAATAAATTTAAGTTTCATTCTGAACTTATTATCATGATCATTCGGGGAAAAAAAAATATAGATAGATAGATGGATAGATGGATAGATGGATGGATGGATGGATGGATGGACGGACGGACGGACGGACGGACGGACGGACGGACGGTCAGAGAGAGAGAGAGAAAAAAAAAGTCTCAATTGAATGCTGCCGTTTGAAAATGAAATGTATTCACCCCTTGCCTGAATAATTAAGAAACAAAACTGATTACAATCACAATGCTCCATCACTGGCTAATTTTTTTTTTCCGGGGGGGCTCATGGGCAGCACATTTGTGACCCTTCATCTAGAGCACAGGTGTCAAACTCAAGTCCCGAGGGCCAGATCCGACCCGCCGCATCATTTTACGTGGCCCTCAAAAGCAAAACCATGTGTGTCAATATCTCTTGTTAAAATAACAACACTCTAAATTGTCTTTCCTTTTAATACCAGGGAGATATTGCAACATTTTTGTTATAATTCTTATTTCAAAATAAATGTTGAACTTTTCTGTTGCGTGTATATGATAATATCCACTCATTCATTTCTTTTTAAGTCATTAATAACCCCACAAGGGAAACCATAACTGCCGTGGCCCACAACAAAAATTAGTTTGACACCCTTAATCTAGAGTATGTTAAGTGTCTGCAGACTGCTGAACTTGTTACTCTGACCTTTGTAATGCTTTATTGCTGCGTTAGAAATTTTCTTTCCGCTGCGAAACCAAACACTCATGTTCTCCAATCATCTTAGACCAATGGCTGTAACTTACAAAACAGGCTAGACTTGTGAAGACAATGATTTGTCTTTTTGATAAATCATAATATTTTAACATTTATTTCGATATATTTATTAATATTTATTAACTGTAATATTATTTAATATTTTAGGGGAAATCAAAACAAGGCAGAAGTTATCCTTAAATGTATTTTCACTTCAACCGCTTTCCAAAGGAGAGCTGACCTTGGTGCTGGACAAACTCTTTTTCTCTCTCGCTCTCTCTCTCTCTCTCTCTCTCTCTCTCTCTCTCTCTCTGTCTCTCCCCGTTTCTCTTTCTCCCTGTGTCTCTCTATCCATCCGTGATCCGTTTAGTCCTTCTTACCAGGGACTGTCTGTAGTTATTTGCAGGTGTCCTCATGTATCTCAGCTACAGAGGCGCCTCTCTTGATGCAACATAACCCGAACGTTCAAGCTGGCCTTAACTATCTGGCCAAAATGTGGATCTTTGACAGTATGCCTTGTGGGTTTCATTTATCAGTATGTTCAGTATGGTGTTGAAAATCAGAGATAACTAGGTGGCTGCTATGGTGGGACCTCCTGGAAGAAGCAGAGTTCGACTTCAAGAGTTATTCAGCAAAATTCATACAGGTAAGGCTCCTGTTGAGTTTTTTGGATTCTTGACAACCTGGCTTTTTATTTCTTCCCTCTGGAACATTTATTTCTAATATAAGATATGAAAAGAGAGGTTATATTCATTATTCTATAAGTGAAAATGTTTTTGAATGATCCTGTAATGGTTTTAGTCTGTGCGCTTTGTGCTTTTCAAATTTGCGGTACTCAAGTGCATAATCTCAGGATAAGCCGCAGTCTGCCTAATCTCCTGATGACGAATTAGAAATGAATGCTCTCTTTTTAGACTTTGACTCTACGTTATAAACAATTTGCTTTCAATTTGGGAAAATTATTGATGTAATGGAAAACGGTGTACAGAACACTTTAATAATCTTTATCATTAGTTTTTGCTTGCATGACCTTTGTTATGAAATATATCAAATCCAGGTGTAATTGTACATATCTAATTATTTTATGTAGTCTTGTTGCACAGAGGCACGCATTGTTAATTTGATTAAAAATGATTAATTATGATGTCTATCATTTCAAACTTAAAATGGCACCCTATGTTACACTGCAAAAACGAAAGTCTTATCGGTCTTAACTTTCTGCGATGAAAATATTGTCCCAAATTATTGCCTTCTTTTTTAACTTTGATAAAAAAATAAAAGCCCCATAATTGTTTGGTAATGAAAAAAAAAAAAATTCACCACCTCTCCAATATCCACTATACTAATATGAGTATTTAAAAATCCAAATATTTTTTCATCTCGATTAAAACATTTGCAAGAACATCTTAGAAATGTATTTAATAAATTTCTGAATGTGCGACTAAATACCATTTTGACATTTAGTGACGTAGTAGTTTTGGATGCTGACATCGTCGTGTGTCCTATGAGTGTTCCGAGAGAAGATAGACAGACTATAATTAACTTGGGCAGACAAAGCCAAATGCCCCCGCTAGGATTTGTGGTTCGGCGTTATACAATCAGATAAAAGTCCCACTGACAAAGGACATTTAATGGTAGAATAAGCTCTAGTGGTCCAACCATAAAATTGATTTCCCAGAAAAAGCTACGATTAACTTTTTATAGAGCAGTCATTGAAAGACATTTAATTCCAGAAAATGATGGTGGTTCTCCCATTTCGACGTGTGTTTGTTTACATTAGAAAGTGAATGAAGTTTCCAGATTGGTTGTCCCTTAACCTTCGAAAAAACAGCTTACTTGCTTTGTTGTGCTAACTCCTTACTTTTGTAAATGTCTAAATGACTTTTTGGAGGCCAGAAAATACTGCTGTTGTTATTTACAGTGTAAAATTTGATCTACTGACCTCTAACTGGGATGTCACTCAGTAAAACACAGACCTTTGCCAAGGTCAGAGGTCATATTTGGGATTCTTTATCCGTCTGTCTTATAGGTAATTAAACGCTTCTCTTCATGCCTTAGCGACTCAAACGGTGAAAATCATTTCAGCTGTTTTATCCAGATCCTCACCAAACTAAATTAATTCTAGCCGACGGAGTTTGCATCGTTATAAAAATGTATAGCTAACTGTATGTCCTGATATTTACTGTTGCTAAAATGAGTGCTTTGAAAAACGACGACTGCAAAAATTACGGTCTGACTTAAAATGTATAAATACCATATGTAAATTCATTTTCTTAATAATATTGCTTATTTCTTCATACCCTTCTAGCCATGGATCTCAGCACCAGTTCTACTATCTGAAAAGAGCTGGGTGGGCTTGGTGGGCCAAGCCACTCTGTGCCCACCGGCCAGCACAAAATCATCCCGACGAGTCAATATCGCATCCATTAGTGGAGTTGACACTGCATAAATATGGTAGACAAAGCGCTCTACAGTACACCAAAAGTCCCCAATCGACCCCCGGCGGCTCCAGTGCTGCCCCCGGAGCCCATCGACATCATCCGCGTGAAGGCACGATCTCGGAGGGTCCGACTCAATGTTGGAGGTCTAACACATGAGGTTTTATGGCGAACGCTGGACCGCCTTCCCAGAACCCGCCTGGGACAGCTGAGAGACTGCAACACCCATGAGTCACTGCTGGAGATCTGCGATGACTACACCTTGTCTGAGAACGAGTATTTCTTCGACCGCCATCCCGTGGCCTTCTCCTCCATTCTCAACTTCTACAGAACTGGCAAGCTCCACATGATGGAAGAGATGTGCGCCCTATCTTTTGGCCAGGAGCTGGACTATTGGGGTATTGACGAGATCTACCTGGAGTCTTGCTGCCAGGCACGATACCATCAGAAGAAGGAGCAGATGAATGAGGAGCTGAGGAGGGAGGCGGAGACTGTGAGAGACAAGGAAGGAGAGGAGGAGGAGGAGGAGCTGGGCTGCTGTCCTGACCAGAGACAGAAGCTGTGGGATCTCCTGGAGAAACCCAGCTCATCTGTGGCAGCCAAGGTAACAGCTGCTCTCACTTCCATGACAACACTTCCAATGAAGAGATTTCAAATTCCAGGCCTCAGTCAGAGTTGGCCCACTTTAACTAGGCATTCATTGTAATTTTGGGAAATTTCAAATTCCTAATATTTAAGTGTAATTCTGTCACCATCGAGGCTATGCGGTTTATAAACCATAACTCGAAAACTGTAGAAATAATATTTAAACATTCAAATATTTTTTGATGTGTTGAAAAAGAAAAACAAATCCCCATCTTTTAAAGAAATAAATTTAACAGTCTTACTTGGTACTTTTTCCAAAATAAAGTGTAAACAGAAGTATTGAGACAAACCTATTAATCATGTGCAAAGTTCATTGAAGACATGAAGTTGAGAATGAAATAACTTGACTGGCCCCAAAATACAACAAAGATTGTGAGCTAATGCTATATATACATGCCAACATCTTGTTAAATGTCTGAATATAGAGTAAAAGCATGTAAATGCATTTGTGAGATGAAAAATGACTGGGAGAGAACAAGACATATTAGTGGTTTTGTCATTTTTTTAAATGGTCCGATTACTCAGTTCTGCCTCCAACAGCAGCTCCATCTCATACTGGTCACACAATACTGTGGGATTGCATGACAATCTAACTGGAACTAGAGCAGCTATCTGATTCAACAAGTCTTCAGTGGGTTCAAGGTCAGGACTTGATGCAGGCCTATTCATTTGCTTTACACCCAAATCCCGACTTCTGGATGGAGTTTGGGTCCAGACTGTGTAGACGCAGGAGTGTGAAGTGTCTGGATGCACCGGAAGAGTCTGTCGCAAAAGCAGATTAAGCTGTTTGTACTAAGCAGTTAAGATTTAGTGAAGTTAAAAGGATGATAAAATGAGCCTTCCTGAGGTAGATCATGTATTTCCCAGAAGCGTTCTAGGAAAAGATACATTTTGTAATTAAACATTTGACTTGGCGGCCATTGTGGAAAGGTATTTCCAATTCGTTTCATAAATTGCCTATTCTTAGGTTTTCACCAGACAGAAATCATTCAAGTTTTTAATTATCATACCAGAGAAAGACTACACACTCCTCAATACTACACTTTTGGCAATTAAAAATTGCTATTCACAAAAAAATAAAAATGGAATAATATCCATGCCAGGACTGCAGCGTAATTTGCTGGAGAATCAAAGCAACTAAAATTTAAGCTGTCTGTAATTTGAGGTATGAAATCATACATACAGATGATACGTAATACGTACATAAATTGAGCAGCAAACTTTGTTTCTAAATACAACAGAGATCCTTGTGACTATTTCAGAAGTGTGGGGTCAGCAGGAGGGAATCTTCTTAGGCCACTCCGCAATGACACTGCCTGTGTGTCACTCAGCTCTTAGCCAATAAGAGATCCTTCTCTGAGCATGATAAAGTACAGCTGATTAGATGCAAGTATTAAGTGGAACACGCACACACAAATTCACCCATCGCTATGTCATAACATACTATTTATACCAATAATAACTTTTTCAATCAGCAAATTTACATTCATGCACATAATCTTATTTTAGTTTGATGGGATTTACTATCATGTTATTCAGTATCCTACTAAACTTCTTATTCAACTTGATTTCTCTCATCAAGGGTGATTTAAGTGAGTCCTTCGTATGAACTAGGTATTTTGATGCCAGATGCCCTTCCTGGAGAACTACAGTAGAATTGTGAGCAGATAGAATAGTCTCCAATTCTTTTTGTTGCTACGCTACCTTTTTATCATTTCAGGCTTCATTTGGACAGACGTGAGGTCGTCAGCTTAGGCATTTGTCGTAAACATTTGCTCACAGCTCAACCATTGATATTCAATTTTTTATCTGTTCCCTGATTGCAGTTCAGTGCTAGTTTGAGAAACTTCGTGGCCGTTACGCAAAGTTCAATTTACGCTATCCATGACACGTTTGGTGAAACAGTAGTGGGTTCTTCACAAATCACGCGGTGGAAAGTCGATCCGTTGACTGCAGTAGCTAAACGTCAGCCTCAAACCAAGTGTGATCCAATGAGTGCTTTGGGAAATTGTAACCATGCCAACTTCACAATGTTATTGGTAGCTCTTATGATATTGCGTTTGCATGGAGGATTTAGGAGGATCAAGCTGGGTGGCAAGAATCCAAATGGAATCCAAAAAAAGTATTTATTCACAAAGAACAAAAGAAAAGCAAACAAAGCATGTGGAATTAAGAATTATTAAATCAATAGAAGTCTAACAAACAAAACATTAGGACTGACTCACCGTAACATGACTTGGGAATGTAACAACTACTGACAAGAACCAATACAGCATACTAAATTGACAAGACAAAAGTGACTATGGGAGCTGATCGGTAGACACAAGATTGACGAGTACAGGTATGAACAACAATAAGAAAAAAACAAAATTGCATTACAAGACGTAAACCACAAAAAAAGATGAGACAAAACCAGATGTAAACATTAAAAACACTGATCATGACAAAAGTGTTTGGATTCTGCAAAGCATGCGCTGACTGACATTTCAAGTCTTGGATCGACTTTCAACGACCTGTTTGATTTTGGGGTATTTATCAGTGGTGGTTTGTGAAGAGTTGATGGATGGACGGACGGACGGATGGACGGACGGACGGACGGATGGATGGATATTGAAAATATTGGGGCGAAATTTGAGAACAGATGTAGGCGGGGGTCAATTGTTAGTTGGAGCTTATTGGTTGATGCTTGTGAACATTGAAATTGGCCATGTGGATATGGACAAGCTGTGTGGTCAACAGTCTGAGCAGTCCGTGCTACAAATATGAATAACACAGTCAATTTTGTAACATTGATACAGGCTACAACATTTGAAATATTTATTTTGACAGCCACTAATTCAGATTTCTTGTGACCTATTCCTCAACCTCCATGTTGAAATGAGCTCAAATATATATGCAATGTTCAAAACAATTATGTAAATTGATTATCTTCAGATGAAAATGTCCTTAAGTTATACTCTTTCTTGATATAATCTATTTGTTAAAGAATAATTTCCTTTCGAAAGGAATTTACAACCATGTTTGATTCTTCCTGTTCCTGAGGAGGAAAGAATGAGTAACCACTTCGAACAGCTCTCTATCCTCGCTATAGATAGCAAGACAATCCTATTACAATTATCCTGAAATGTCCTAGCAAAGGCTGCAGTGAGAGACGACGCAAGCTTATGGCTCCTCACCGTTTCACCTGCAGTTCATTTCAGTATTAAAACAAAAACCATTTGCCCATGTAAAGGGGATTTTGGTTTTCTTTACATAGCTGCTAAGGGCTGAAGTAATGACGGCTCACTTGTTTTCTGACTTTGGTGATTAGTCATTACATGAACTCTGAGCAACTGTGATGTTATTTTCAGTCGCAGCTAGTGGCAAAATGGCCGCCCCAGGAGGATTTTGCTGCTTCACTCATCTTACATTATCTTATAATCATCTCATCTTACAATATGAATCAAAATACTGTGTTTAGATTTCTGCTGCCACATTGAACATTTAAAGTTGAAGAAAAATTTCCAGTTGACTTTGTACAGTTCCTTCAAGCAAAGAAATATATTATTTTGCTTTAAACTCCCTGAAGAACAATTGAATTGTCAGTAACTGAATCTAGATAACGGTGACTTTCTCTTAGTCTGGGCCAAACTAAATAGCATCTCAATCCTAGGAGACAATACCAGATGCCATGATTAAGATATTTTTCCCCGGTTTTGAAAATCCTCATCCAGAGTGTGTATTAAAACGAAATACATTGTGTACCAACCAAACATTACACTCTCTTTCCTTTGTCTTCCAGATCCTGGCTATGATCTCCATCCTGTTCATCATTATTTCCACCATTTCATTATCACTCAACACCTTGCCAGAGCTGCAAGTCGTGGACGAATTTGGCCAGTTTAACGACAACCCAAGCCTAGCCCACGTAGAAGCAGTGTGCATCGCCTGGTTCACCATGGAGTATCTGTTGCGCCTGCTCTCAGCACCCAACAAGTGGAATTTCATCAAAGCGCCACTAAATATCATTGATTTGCTGGCCATACTGCCTTACTATGTGACTCTATGCCTCACCGAATCCAACAAGAATGTAATGCAGTTCCAGAATGTGCGTCGTGTGGTCCAGATTTTCAGAATAATGAGGATTCTGAGGATATTGAAACTGGCCAGGCACTCCACTGGACTGCAGTCTCTGGGCTTCACACTGCGAAGGAGCTACAATGAATTAGGTCTATTAATTCTCTTCCTTGCCATGGGCATTATGATCTTTTCTAGCTTAGTATTCTTTGCTGAGAAAGATGAGGATTCCACCAAATTCACCAGCATACCTGCCTCTTTCTGGTGGGCTACAATCACAATGACCACTGTTGGTTATGGAGACATATACCCTCAAACTTTGCTGGGGAAGATTGTTGGAGGGCTTTGTTGCATAGCTGGAGTCTTGGTCATTGCCCTTCCCATCCCAATCATTGTCAACAACTTCTCCGAGTTTTATCGAGAGCAGAAGAGGCAGGAGAAGGCCATCAAGAGGAGGGAAGCTCTTGAACGAGCTAAACGAAGTGGAAGTATTGTTTCGATTAATCCCAAAGAGGCTTTTGCACGTAACATGGAACTTACAGATGTGCTGATTGAAAAAAGAGATGATAGTAAGTGTCCAGTGGATAATCACTTATCACCTAGCCGCTGGAGCTACCATAAACGCTACTCCAATGCGGATTTGGGCAGCCCCGGTCAGTCCAAACTTACATCTGGTTACCAGGAAGTGGCTCGAGTGGGCTCACCTGATTGTCCCAAGCCCTTGACTAGCAAAGGCAGCCTTCAACACCTCAACGTAAAGACATTAGAATGTGCTTACGACAAGGCAAGCACTTTCCAGGAGAACCAAGCAAAACTGATTAAAGAAGAGATGGAGATGAATGTGCTGCCCCCCATCCAAACCCAAAAAACATCCCCTGACGGAAGTGCGAGAGCAGGCTGCAACATGGCTGAGGACTTTTCAGGAGAAAGAGTAGAAAAAAGTTCTATGATCCCCAGCGTTGGCGCTAGTCAAAGTACTTCAAGACAACTGCGTGCACCCCCACCCTTGGATCTGACTCGGATTAGTGCCATAGAAATCAATAAGACCACTGATAGCACCCAGCCAAAGTCAATTATAAAAGATGGCCTGTACAAGTTTGTGTCCAGTCCCAACGTCAATACAACTGCAGACAGCAGCTGCACCTCCTCAACGGATTATAGTAGCAGCCTACAAAAGACAATAGACGACAAGAGTGACCTCATTAGAACCCAGGATGACGTGCTCATGGCAGTGATTACACCAGCGGCCACTTCCTCTTCTGTTGGTACAGCCAAGCTTTCTCAGCAACTGTCAGACGATAAGGTTTCCAGATTTTCTTCACAGCTCAGCTCTGGAAGGCAAGACACTAAATCTTCACTGGCTCTGCTACAATCTCCGTCCCTGGTCGAGCAATCTGTTGGTCCAAACAACTCTAAGGGGGAAGGTGAAGGCTCAGCAGCCAAGAGATTAGAAGGTGAAGGACAGCTCACAGGCTTAAGTCACCAGGGAAAGAATCACATGGAGAGGTCTGCTGCCAGCTCAGCTAGTTCCACCAGCCCTCTGCCCAAGGCCAACCTTCTCAACTGTTCGCAGGAGCTGGTAAGTATGGAGGGAGGAGGAAGGGAGGTGCCATCTCAAGGTGCTGAGAGGCAAGAAAATCACATTCTAGATGGAAGTCACGAATCCTCCAATGAAACTAGCATGTGAGCCCACATTCCAAAAGCACTGAAGAAAATGGGGACATCAAAAATGTTGCCCAACACAGGCACGAAAACCACCTTGGAGAAAAACAGTGTACAATCTCGAGAACATTAAACCACTGAATCATTTTTGACCACAGACGAACCATAATTGAATATAAACAACAACAGAAAATCATGCGTGTACACCCCTCTCTATTGTTTTATTTTCAGGCTATTTCAGGAAATCAAGATTCTATATAAAAATTCTGCACATTGTGCAGAAAAAAAATGTGTCTTTTGCAATACATGCAAATTTATGGCTCATCAGTCTTTTGGCTATTATAAACCATACTTGAAATAAAGCCCTAAGCATAGTCAAACATATTGGGTGAGCCATGTTGTATATTTTGTATGGTTGTACAGTATTTATTTTTTACCCCTCTTTTCTATAATGCCTAAAAATAAGTTACTTAAAGGGGATGGATGAGTTACAGAAAGTATTTGCTGTTTGTTCACATCTTGGCACACGTTCACCTCTCGACAATGAGAGAAGTAGCAGCAGTTTAATATTGAGAAAATACTTTGTAATGTATCAGAAACTAGATAGACTGAATAGATAGCATGACAAAAGATAAAACTATGGAGGGAGTCATTAAACTCTGCCTGAGTCCCAGGTCGGAGGCTCCTGTCATGAACAGTCATAACAAATCGAGGGGCCTTGACACATTCCATAGACAAAACATTTGCCCATCACGTGTTAGTAAGTGCACTTGTGCATGTACCTAAACAATCTGGTCTCTATGAGACTTATCTATGTCTTTTAATCAAATCATGTTTATTGTACCTTTGCCATCATTGTCATTTCAGTTTGAATCACTTTTGGCAATTTTAGTTGTTGACATCGGAAACATTGGAGCATCAAAAAATGTATAGGTCAAGAAACACAAGCAGTAAATGCAGTCCAATGTTTGTTTAGTGTATATGCAAATATTCTTATCATATATTTCTTTTAGTGTCTCACATTCAAATACTGATGCCAGAGTCTATCCGAGGTGCTAACCAAGGCTACACCCTGCAGCATGTTGTAATTATATTCTTGTGTGTGTGTGTTGTGGGGTTATTTTACTATGAAAGAGTTCCCCTTCAATGATTGCATGTTCAAAACAAATGAATGCTGCATTGCACGTTCAAATGAATGAATCGCTGACATGTATCAGATTTACTTGTATAGACAAAATGACTTAGCGAGAGAAAATATATAGTTTGTTCACGGGTATCAACACATAAAACATGTGTGTAAATACAAACCCAGTCTATAGATTGCCATTTATTCTGTCTAATAACAGTGATTCACTGTGTTTTTAAAAAAGACAATGGCGCTGCATTTTCTTGTTGACGTCTATAGATATATTCAAACATGGGTGCCTTTTCATAAATAGACAATTTATGAGAAGGTGGAAGAAAAATTGTAGAGTAAGAGTTGTTTTCTTTTTTTTTTTCCTTGTTCAATGGACACAATATGTTGATATGCAAATCCTCTGGTTTTGTTTGACTTTGTTGTACAGTACTTCACTTAACCTCATTGTGACTCAACTAGTAACATCGCCTACGGTTTTAACCTCACTGTGCCGCAATTTCCTCTGCATTTGCTAGTAAGGTAAGTTTCTCCGTGAGAGTACAATACATTTGAATTGCACTGCTGATCTAAATAAGGTATACCATACAAGTGTATTAAATGTGTCTATTAACTACATACTACATCATACTATATCATGGTTTGATTGGATTCTACATGGATTAATAAGTCTAACTGTGGAATAATGAATAACATTATTAACTGATGACCTCAAACTATACAATCATTAAAAAGAGTTGGCAGTGTATTTTCATATTATTGTTCAGTTAACTTCAAAAGTATGACTATAGTCTTTTTGACAACAACCACATGTTCCAAATGCATTTGCTAGTGTTACTATTATCTAAATATTGCAAATACTGTAGTCAACAAACAATGGATATTTTCCCCATCTTTCTGTTTTCCAGATGTTCTTGTTTTTGTGAGGTTCATCATCTTTCTAGTTAGACAGGAATGTTATGCGAGAATCAACATTACCTAGTGAATAGTGACTTTTCATCCATTTACTGATACATGCAAAATAAAAAAATGTGTCTGAATAGCCTATTACTGTGTGGTGTATATTTCATTTTCATTTTTGTTTTTTGGACAAATATAAGAATCACCAAAATCAAAGAAGAGATGAATCAATGTAACATAAAATTACACGCAAAGTGTGCTGCGGTATTTGATATTCAATTTGACTTTTATTCAGAATTATTGTGTGGTAATAATATTTACTTTGGCATCACTGGCGTATGACGTCACGAACGCACGCATCTTCTCGCTGATGCGCTTCCGCTCTTATTTTCTCAGACCCCGAGAAATACTGCACCTCAATAACGAGGACCGTGGAATCTCTCGGTTCTTTTCTCTGTGTTGTTGTGACTACAAGGTAGGCAGCTGCCTTATGTTATAAAACACATCCGACCGTGATTCCTTACGTTTGCATTAGTAGCTTGCTATAGCGTTCCGTGACTCATGCAAACACGTTCCAATCTGCAATATGAAATGACGCTCACAGCAAAAAAAAAAAAAAGATACACATAATTCCATCTATCGCTAAGGGTTTCATTTGCAGACTGTAGCATATAAAAATGTGTCTTCAATCGATTCAATAACGGATTGTCAATGCATCATAAATTAACGCGTCTTAAAGAGACAATCCAGCAATCTGAACATTGGCACGTATAGGACAGATGTATGTGTAAAAATTATGTCAGCACTAAAATCCGTGTCGCTAAAAGAATCTGTAGTGATTTAAGTGATTTTGGGGGATGAGATTTATGGCAAACTGCTTCACCCACTTTTGGAGCACTGCTGACCCCCCCCCCCCCCCCCCCCATCTCATTACGTCACCGGAGGCAAGCACTGTAATGCATATTGTTTCCCGGCTCAATTTGCCATGTTCTATTGTCACCTAGTGTCTGAAAAGGTAATTTTTTAATTTTTTTATTTCATACCGCAGATGTAGGATGCCCTCCCTATCGGAACAGCTGCAGGAGGCCCGCAGTCAGGCGGAAGTGTGTCTATACTCGGGCGGCAGGGTGGTGGATGTCCGAGCTGGTGTGATGGTTATGGCTAATCTTCCTTTACCGCCATGTTCCAAATACCACCACATTGCTGCTGAAACCATGGTGATAGAAAACAGTTTTGGTAGCAACAGAAAAGAGGTAACATAAATTGGATTGCATCCATTCACATATGCCAAAACAGTGTCCTCATGTTCCAGTATGATCTACTGTAGCTGGAGCTATTGTAAGATCACTGTGGATAAATTGGGCTTCTAATAGTGTGTGTTTTGTTTTGATGTCAGCACTTAAATTATTGTATTTATTTTTGAATCTAAAATCGGTTCTCCATATTTCTTGTTCTCTCTTCAGACACTTGCATCTCTGCAGCGCTTATCGACAGCTTTGAACATCCTGGAAAAGTATGGATGTAATTTAACAAATCCCAATAGACCTAAATTCTGGAGAACTGTCAAGCACAACAATCCAGTTTTCAGGGCCACCGTTGATGCCATCCAGGTAACATACACATATGGACTAAACTTTACAAATCTAAATAATCTACAAATTACAAATGTATTTCGAGTGTTTAACAACATAAACAATTGAAAGGATGTTGATGAAAATGTACCAGGTATTCAATATCGTGCAAATGCCGTCCCATCTTTTCTCAACCAATGTGCTAAATCAAAGAATAACAAACATGTCTTGGTGAACCTTTGATTATCTTCTCTCTCTTCTTTCAGGGAGGAAGGGCAGTGCTTTGTCTCTATGGTTACTCCAATCAGCAGCCAGATGGGCTCAGCTTCCCTGATGATGTCACGGATCCTGATGTTGGCAAAGTTGCAGCAATAACTCTGGAAGTGATGAGCCTAAGGATGGAGCTAGAAATGCTTATTAAGGTGTGCCCTTTTGTCTCAGTACATGTCTATTCTATCCAGAATGAAATCATTGAGGTTTTCCAAAACTTTCACTTCTTTCCCTATAAATGTATAAAAAAAAAAACATTTTAATAAAAAAGCATCAAATTGTTCTGTTATTTTAAATAACATTCATGATTATTTTTATTTCATCCCAGGAGACGCATCCTCATCCGGAATTCTATGAGAGAATCATTCCTACTCTACGACACAAGGTCAGCGATGATGATTTTCACTTTATCCCAAGCCGGCAGAAGAAGGGCATTAAAGATCACCTAATGTTTTCTCTATGTTTAGGATGTAGGTCTGAACACAGACGCTGTGGTCAGCCGTTCATCTTTCAGCTGTCGCAAAAATCATTCGGACAGCCAATCCAAGTCGCTTGCCTTCCCTCTTCACCATCACTCCATGAGGGAGAGCAGCCAAGCTCGCTCACTCTCCTCCAACCATCAAAGTCTCAGGCCCATTCAGGTCTTCTTCCCTCCTTTCAAGAAACACCCAGGTGATGAGATATAGTAACAGCTTCACTGCGCTGAATTATTTCTTAGCTGTGAACACATTACAGTAGTTTATATTGTGCAAACAATATTGTGGATATGTGTGTGTGTATATTTAAAAATATTTGTATAAAATGATAAAAATGTGATATTCAAAAGGCTGCCAGGATAATCCAATGCTGAAATATTTAATGCTCAACTTCCTCATTATATTTTTGTATTTTTTTATGATTGAGTAAAAACCTTTGTCCCTTGGATTAACCTGCAAAAAAATAAGTCATTGCTTCTCAAAGACATAAACGTTATTTGGAGCTATGATACTAATGCCGTTATTTATTTTGCCTTTCAGAGAACTGCACCCTCTGTGGAATATTTCGCATCACTGTCCACTGTCTGACTTGCCTCCAAGGCATGTGTTCGGAATGTGACAGACTATACCATTCCTATCCTGAAAGGGCCAAGCACCGTCGAACTGCTGTCACATCTTCCATTTCTTCACCCACGTCGAAAAATGAAAATAGTAAAAGGTTAGACTGAATACATTTCGCAGTATATGTTACGCATATAATTGGCTCTGAACTGAAAGTTTTGTATAAATATCGTAGAATAGTTCAACCCCAAGATTCAAACAACACTTAGATCTTTTAATCTTAAAAAGCCCAAAGGGAATACAGTATGTGTCAGCTCTGACAACCTGGAAGACATTTACTGGTACTTACCTGGCTCATCTCCCTTTGTTGATCATTTCGACATGACCTATATTACCTTGTAAACACCATCAAATCAGTAAGGTCAATGAATTTAAATGAAATATAAATCTATTATTTACACACCATTGCTTGGTGTCGTAGTATGTAACCATTAAAAATGTTGCTGTGACTGAAATAATCTTTCTAAATCTGTGGAGATTCTAATCCAAGTGTGTCAAACTCATTTTTGTCACGGGCCGCATTGTTGTCATAGTTTCCCTCGGAGGGCCATTATATACAACGTTGTCTATATATACATACGGTATAGGCTACACAACAATCTGATGAATAACTAGTTTTGAAATCAGAGACTAGTAAAAACTGTGTTTAATAGTTTAAAAAGATGAATGGTTATCAAAATTGATAGCAATAGTTCCATTTTTTTTAATGAAGAAAATGTGTTATTTTAATAGTGACACAAAGTCGATGCAAATTTTGTCTTCACGAGCCACATAAAATGATGTGGCGGGCCGTATCTGGCCCCCGGGCCTTGTGTTTGACACCTATGCTCTAATCTATATCATTAATTGACTACTGTTATGCCTTCCACTTTCAGTTCTTCCACCTGGCATTGCCTTCACTGCACAAAAGTCAACTCATCCCAAGATGTGCTGTGTGAGGATTGCGAGTGCCCTCGCTGCGAATCACTCGGCTCCGCTGCCGATCAATCTCCACCAGCTACCATTACAGGTTTGTTTCATTGAGTGGTGCCACCCACAACGTTTGTAATCTGATTGTTTTCATCCCAGTGTTTGTTTCGCTCTATTATAAAATCCTCTGTAGACGAGGGGTGTCAAACTGTTTCCATTTCGGAACACATCATAATTGTGCTTTCTTTTAAAGGGTTGTCATGACTTTGAAAATCAAATGTATAATCACCTCCTCAATTGATGATAAAAATGATTGATTTTCTTGTTTTTTTTTGTACTGGTCTTTCAAAGCTGATATTTTTGAGGGAATTGCTACAAAGTATTTAAATTTGTTAACTTGAGTCAAGTTGATTATGACTCCTGGAAAGCATGTCGAAATATAATTTTGAATTGTTTTAATCTAGAGTGGCAGTGTAAGAGCTGTACTATGGTCAACGCAGCCAGCAGCATTCTGTGCGAAGTGTGTGAAAGACCTCGTTTGGCTACACGACCTCCGGTGACCCCTTCACACCCTCCTGTCACCCCACCCAGACCACCAGCGCCTGTACTGGGCATGCCTGGGGATCCTGACAGCCAGGTGGGAATACTGAAAGATTTAAGATTTTGAAATGTTGATTTTTATTTAATCACACAATTTTTTTTAATGGCAAATGTTTTCTGTGTTTTGTTTTTTAATCATCTTGTCATCATACCTCTCTCCGGCCAGTGGGTGTGTCAGTTTTGTACATATCTTAACTACTCACCCGCCACAGTTTGTGAGATGTGTGACCTGGCTCGTCCGGAGCCCGCACCTCTGCCATCAAAACTCCGCCCTCCCTCCCCGGTCAGACGGGTCCCTGCTCTGTCAGTCAAACCCAAAGAACTGACACAAGAAGACCCAAACTCCTGTAGGCAACGGCAAATGAAGGAGGATGGGCTGAAGCTAATACAGCTGATTCGAGTAAGTCCGCGTAATCCATTGCACGCTTCCATGTATTTGTATTGTAGTGTCTAGCGTTTCCTTCTTCTGTCAATATCAGGATGGGGAGAAGAACGGCATCAGCCCAGAGGAGGTGTACACATGCATTAGGGTCGCTAAAAACACCAGCATTCTGCCTTGCAAATGGTTGAAGTCAGAGCTGCCTCAGCAACTGGACAAGATCAGCTTGTTGTCAGCGATGCTCTCTCATCAGTTTGTATGTGACACAAGCAAACTCATTTAAGTCTGCAGCCTATTGAAATTGAAGTGACTCACAATCACTTGAAGCAGGCATTTATACTTTGAAAGTGTTTGTGTAAAGGGAAAAAAAAAAGTTGGGTTTCTTGAGTGTTGCCTCACACTTTAAGTGTGAAATTACACAGTCAAGTAAATTTATCAAAGCTGCTGTATGGCGATGCATAATACGGAAAAAACAACTATACTATGCCTTTTCGAATCAGCTGTACTTCTCAACACAGAACAGGTCGTGTGAGCCTCCCACTGAGGATTCTACAAAAGTTGCCGTCCAACTTTCTAGAGCAGAAGCCAAGCAGGCCTGGCTGACAACAGGAGGTGATTCTGAAAAGGCTGCCAGACAAGCTCTTCGAGACAGACTCACAAAAGTAATCAATTGTTAACTTTGCTAGAAATACACTTGCACCTTGATACTGATGTAACATTTATTGTCACTTGCGTCCCCCAGGTAAAGATGCTGTGCTCGTTGGGCTTTACCGATGAGGCTCATTGTCATGAGGTATTGAGAAAGAGTGGAGGGGAGATCAGAGCGGCGCTGGCTTCTCTGCAGCGTCCCCTTCTGGAACCCTTCCATGAACGTATTTGGAGTGACGAGCCTGAGCCAGCAATTGATATCAATCACCCTGACAAACAGGTGAGATCAGACTCACATGATGTCGTTGGTTATTTGAAAGTTACAGTCTGTATTTGTCGACTTAACTGTCAAGTGATCTTCTACTTTCAGCGTATATGTCGGAGGTTACTAGCCGTATATAATCTACCCAGCTGGGGCCGATGTGAGCTGGCACTATCTCTTCTTCAGGAGCACAATGCCTCCTACTCTCTGGAGGATGTAGTACAGGCCGTACGGGAGTCTCATGACAGGGAGTTCATTAAAAGAGTCCTGGCCAAAGAATGTCCCATCTGCCTTTCTGTTTTTCCACATAGTAAGGTAATTGTGTCATTCTCTTTTTGTTGATGTATAGATGAGTCAGTAGAAGGCTGCAACATGTTAACATGGATGAATGTACTTGAAAATATTTCTTCTCCTCTTTTCAGATGCAGTCCCTGACATCGTGCCAGTGTTCTGTATGTTGTGATTGTTTCCAGCAGCATTTCACCATCGCTGTTAGGGACAAACATATCAGAGACATGGTGTGTCCAGTTTGTTGGGAACCTGACATCAATGACCCTGAGGATCTCAATAGCTACTTCTCCACCTTGGACATCCAGGTAGATTTGATTTCTATCTATTTTTCAATATCACGATTAAAGAAACTGTCAGTGCTGAAAGTGGGAGTCTCTATAGTATCGCTACTAGCTGCTTTGCCTTAATAATTGTAGAGACTTAACAGTGGAAAAGAAATGACAGTCCAGGGAATTTGGGATTTATCGTAAAGGTTGTGTCAGTGTGAGTGACTGTACTTCCAGCATTTAGATCCCACAGGCATGCTTAATGAGATATGTAAGTATTGCTGAACAATGTCACAAATGTATGTTAGTCATTTAGTGTGAGCAAGTGCGTGTAAGTTCACCATATAAAAAGAAATTATTATTATTATTAATATTTGTAATAATTAATTAAAAAAATATTATTATTATCTTCAATTCTTTTCAGAAAACATCTGCAGTTACTACATACATACATACATGTGCAGTGATGTAAGAACAGTCATGATCCCAAATAGCATACCATAGGCAAAACAAAATTGTTCTTCCAAATAATAATTAGTTGATACTATCTCGACATTATCCTGCATAGTATTTACCTATTTATATTATGTGAATATATTTTCACGTTATAATAGCATGTATCTGTCAATTTCAATGTGTATTTCAGTTGAGAGAATGCCTGGAACCTGAAGTATATGAACTCTTCCATAAGAAACTGACAGAGCAGGCCCTTATCAAGGATCCAAAGTTCCTATGGTGCTGCCATGTAAGTTCTTCAAAAGCACTTGGAGAGATAAAAAAAAAGTATCCACCATCAAAATCATCAACTTTTCTTCTTTACAGTGTTCGTATGGGTTCATCTATGATGGTGACCAGCTTAAAGTCACCTGTTTTCAGTGCCGCAACAGTTTTTGTGCTCAGTGCAAAAAGCCTGTAAGTAATGACACAATGATACAAATTCTGAGTCTTGTAAGTCTTATAAAATTGTCAAAAGGCTCTGTTGGTCTTACTGCAGCAAGAGTAGGTGTCCCAATGTAAGACAGACAAAAGCTAAGTCACATTTATGGAATGATCAGACACTAAGCAGTTGTAAGAACAGCTTAGGCAGTTGAGCACTCAGTTTCCTCACACTAATTTGCCATACGGACAAAGGAAACTTCATCAAGCTTGTGGGAACTGTTCCTACTCTTTACATTTGTTTTTTCTGTTTCCTGTGTAAAGTGGGAATCTCAGCACGCTGGTTTATCCTGTGAACAATACCAGTCTTGGAAGAGAGAGAATGATCCAGAGTATCAGAAACAAGGCCTAGCTGGCTATTTACGAGACAACGGCATAAGTGCGTGTCACATACACAATCACAAATACACTAACAATATACTTACAACACAACAACATTTACAGATTTTGAAATTCAGTCTGCTTTTAAGTGTGCCTTATGGTGCGGAAAATACGGTAACTGAAAATTGTCCCCTTCCGAGACAAGATCTCCAAATTAATTGAAATGTCCCAGTTGAAAAGGATTCTTCTATATTCTTCTATACTATTGTAATCAACTTCTATCGATGCCAAAGACAGCCTTGCTTTTAAAAAAAAGTTGTAACTGTTGTTCATTAGAAAGCACATTAAGGAAATCTTCTCTACGTAATTGTCTCCTCAGAATGCAGATCACATCATTGTGATTGTTGTCCTGCTTTAATGACTTACAAAACGAAAACACTACATCTCTTTTCCAACTTAAGACCTCACTGTTTAACCCCTCAAACACTGTCAATTAATTTTTATAATATAGAATACTAATAATATCATATAATCCATTTTTATAATTATCGACCAACCCAACTGCTTCATTGGATCTTTCTCTTTCAAGCTTGTCCGAACTGCCGCTTCCAGTATGCGCTGTCGAAAGGAGGCTGCATGCACTTCTGCTGCTCTCAGTGTCGTTACCAGTTCTGCAGTGGTTGCAACAACCCATTCCATACTGTAAGTTTGCAAAATCACCATTCAATTGAATCAACTGTTCACAAGTACTATGAATATTGCAATTTTAGTTTTTTTTTTTATCCCAAATAATTCTATTTAACACAGACACTTTTCTGTTTTTGTTGCTAGACGTGCGCTGTGGATGAGTGCACTGTATCTGGACTACATGCTCATCACCCCAGAGATTGTCTCTTCTATTTGAGAGACTGGGAACCTTCGAGACTCCAGGCTTTATTGCAGGTGTCTGATTCCGATATTTTGCAATCAATTTACATGATGGACAAAGTGGCAATCTACTCACATTATGGTGAGTGGATGAATAAGTAAAACATCCTTCACTGGCAGTGTCTCCCTTGATAGACATTTCACAGAGAGGTGCTTCTTGATCTTCTTTACAAGATATTATGTGAAGGCGCAAAAACAAGAAGGTGGGGAGCAGAAATGTAACATTTGATAAAGCCAGTTCTTAAAACAGTTTTAAAAAGGAGCCAAAACACATACTAGTTGTTACCAAACTGTATAAAGGCTCAGCAAAAATATTTCTGCTTTCTCTTCGAATAAACCAGTCATGAAGGATTTGTTTTACTTGTTTTGTGTTTGATGGTCGTAATATTGTAAATAAAAAGAAAAGTGAGAGAGTGAGATGAAACCATTTAGTTACTGTCTACTATGAATTAGTAAATTACAAATATTTTCTTTTTTCTCTTGATAGAACAATGGTGTCGCATACAATACTGAGCCTCCTCTTGGAACAGAGACAGGTAGATGAACCTACTCACCTCTAATAATAGGTTGGAAAAATGTATTCAAACTATTCGAAGAGGGCGCAACAGGGCCCCAAACACAGTAGACTAGAAAAAATATCCTGAATATGCACCTTTATCTAGATCCACACTAAAAATTAGATAGGCTAACACATGCACACAGAATTGTAAGAAGTGAATCCAAGGGAATGTTCGAACACATGCACTTTTTCATCAAGTTGGAAATATTTTTCATCTTTGATCATCACTTTGATATTAGACCTATCACACACTTTGCTTTTATCTTTCCAAGGGCTATGTGGCGTGATTGAGCAGAAGGATGATGGAGGCCAACAACCTGACTCAGCTTGTGGAGCACAGACCCAAACTGGACATGCTGGACTGTGCGAGTATGAAATCTTTTTATTGCTACTCACAAAGGCACACAGCATACTACAAAGATATAACTCCCGTAATTTGGTGTGATGAATGATAGTCATTATATGAATTTGTTTCAACTTTCTATTAAAAAGGCTCACCTAAATGTGAATTATAGCTGCTCTCTGCAGTCGCTGTCTGTACTCAACCTCTTTGTATTGTCACTTTGCAAAGTTCCCATTCATCTAAATGGCTTTACTTTTGTGATGGTGTGCTACTATCCAGAAAGCATTATAGAGAGTACTTGGTCAGCTTGATCAACGGCTACTCCATCGACCCAGCCCGACTCTACAGCTCCAATGAATTGCTGCTAGCCTGCAGGAGGTACAAAGTAGATGACACCCGCAGAGATGCAGAGGATGGATTCACCTACTTCAGCAGACTGCTTGAGGTGAGCGTGGTTGGTGTGATTGTGAAATGGCTGAGTGAGTCAACATACCAAATATTTCTGTAATTTTTCTGCAGAAACTAATGGATGAAGTCCCGCTGGGTGACAAAGTCCCACGCAAGAAATAACAAGAGCCTCATTCCATCGCTCATGCAATGGCAAAGCGAGTTTTTTTTTTCTTTTTTTTCTTCTGCATAGCTCAAGGGCGCCACGAAACAAAAAATATTACCCAACACCCCCCCAATTTCTTCAGAAAATGCTCATTAACATTTATTATACAGTATGTTTCCCTATGAGAGATGTGGGGAAATAAGGGCGGAAAATCGTAAATTATCCAAAAGTCACTTAGCTGGTCTGGCGCCTGTTGGTGTGTGGGTGGGAATTCTAATCATATTTCAGGGGGTTGGGGGATCAGCTGTATTTATAATATATATAATGTACTGTATATACAAACACAGGAGAAGTTGAAAGAGCAGAAACATCATTAATTCATGTCAACAGAGTCACAACAACAGCACATCAAAGCTTGAGAACTGTCAAATGATGGCTGTGGGAGTCATGGCGTTAACAAACGGCACCCTTGTGGGGTTAACGGCTGCATTGTTACATCAGCAAGAGAAAAAAAAAAAACACTGAGGAAAAACTTTGGTGCCATCTGTAACTACAAATTTATCCCTCCAAACAGACAGGCAAATTAGGATGGAGAATACATTGTTGGTTTGAAAGGCTATGTCATTGGGTGAATGTAAAACTTTTAAACTTTTGTTTAACATTGCCAGGGATTTTGCAAATAGGTGAGATATTTTGCAGTTTGACCTGTCATCCACACTTCACCGGAGATTTCTTTAAATAACATTTTTCTGAAAACGCCAAACAAAGTGGAGATTTGCAGATATCTCTAGATGGACAGTTGTTACCGGTGAATTATATATTTGTCATTGTCAGTCAAGATTTTAATATTCACATGACATGGCTTCTAGATTTTTAGATAGTGATTACATTTGTAAAGTTAGAGAAATGTGCCTCATCTACCCCCTTATTCCCACACACCAGATGGTTTGGTGTGGATATGGCTTTTTAAAACTAACACAGAAAGGCAATTTATTTATATACCACATTTCACACACAAGGCAACTCAATGTGCTTTACATAAAAAGGATTAAAAAAAAAGAACATAGAGCATAAAAAAGGGAAAAAAATACAGAATATAATGCTTACAAAATCAAGAAAAAAATTAAAAAGAGAGGATTTTAATTTAAGAATACGCTGCGGTAAACAGTAATGTTTTTAGTTGTACTAAGTTCATTTTGTTTCTCTTGTCAATCACAAACAATTTATTTTAGGTTGAAGGCGGAAGTACATGCCAAAACATGTCAGGTAATGCAACCTAAAATAAATTGTTTGTGATAAAAGAACCAAAAAAAAAAAAAAGTGAGTAACGTTTTTAGCCCTGATTTAAAGGAGCTAACAGTTTGAGCAGACCTCAGATCTATGGGAAGTTTGTTCCACAGGGGGAATATTGTTGTTGTTCTTTTTTTAAAGCCTGGCTATGTGTGGACAAAGCCTTTGTAAGGCACTTTGAGCACACCATATGTTGTAGATAGAAGGACAATGAGTGTGCTCCATCTCCATTCCTACTCTGTAGAAAAATAAATTAAAGCATGATACGTTGACCCAAAAAAATCTGTGGAACAGTGAGGCCGCGAAAAGTGAACCGCAATAAGGCGAGGCAACATTCTATACTGAAACTACAATAAAATGCAATTAAGCAGCTGAATGTTTTTTTTTTTTTTTGATGAATCAGGAAATCAAATTGAACTAATGTTGAAGTGTAAAGTGCTAAATGGACATCTAGTGGATTATAGATTGCAACAAGATCAATCCAAAACATATATACTGTTGGATTCTGTGGTGCAAGGACTGAGAAAAAGAAAATCCTTCGTAATTCAAATGAATTCATTTCAATGTTTTGATGTCACCATCTAAATCACTACATTTGCACCACGGTATTTGAGAATATATTTGTAATAATTTTTTTACAAAGGAAAAACAGTTCATTTAACCGCAAACCGTGGAGGGGGAAGACAGTCAGGGAGAGATGATGTCATAGTTTCTGGTCGCTCCCATTGAAAAAGCCAGTGGATGCAGGCTTCCTCTTCTTCTTCAGGCTCTCATCACCTCATCAGCTTCGTTCCAACTTGGGCGGATGATCTTCCAGGCATAAAACGGAAAAAGCCAGCTTTAAATGTCAGCCGAGGTCCGTCTAAAGAAACGCAATTAATATATGATTTGAACCCAAGCGGAAAGATGTCAACTCAAACCCTCCTTTTTGTTTTTTTTTAATTGTGGATTATGACCTGTCGCCTGTGTAGCGGAGCCGCTCCTGCCCAGAAAGAAGGAGGAGGTGGTGGGGGACAGAAGAGGAGGAGACGCGCAGAAGGGTGTCGACGGTGAGAGGAGACAAGGGGTGGAGGAGAGAGGCTCAGAAGGTGGGCGAAATAATACCCTAGTATTATTACAATTTGCTAACAATGGCTGCTAAATCAGACGGGGTCCTGAAGATGAAGAAAAGCGACGTGGCCTTCACGCCCCTGCAGAACTCGGAGTACTCCGGCTCGGTTCAAGGGCTCCACCCGGGCTGCCAGCCTGACTCCGCTGGCGCCGGGGACGCTGACTTCGTTAACGGGGAATCACGGTGTTGTGGCGGCGGGGTCTCCAACACGGCTTGTCTCCGCTTGGGGAGGGAACAGCAGAAATACACGGTGTGGGACTGCCTGTGGATAGTCGCCGCAATAGCCGTGTATGTGGCCGATGTGGGCACTGATGTGTGGCTGTCAGTCGACTATTACCTCCAGCGAGACTACTGGTGGTTCGGCCTGACACTCTTCTTCGTCGTACTGGGTTCCTTCTCGGTGCAGCTTTTTAGCTTCAGATGGTTCGTTCACGACTTCAGCACAGAGGAGCCGGCGGAATCCACCGCCGATTGCTCACACATGGACGGTAATAAACTGCTGAGTGGCTCGGCCTCACACGGTGATGTGAGCGCTCAGCATCCTCCCACCACGCCGCAGAGACAGGCGTCGACCGCGAGTAAAAACACTACGACTAACAGCACCAACAGCACCGCCATGGGAAGCCGGACTCGGAAACGTTCGGCCTCATATTCCTTGTGTATGTGGTTCTCTCAGTCTCTCATCCACATCTTCCAGCTGGGCCAGATATGGAGGTAAGGATGCTTTTTGTGTGGATGGATGTGCACTTGAGTGGAATGAACAAATAAATAAAGCTTTATCTTTTTTTTGGAATCGAAATGCCCTAGAATTAAGAACTAGCTTGGGCATGCAGCTGCCATCTTTTGCCCTTCTACACTAATACACAGAGAAAACGTGATGGGATGCTTTCACCCTCTTGCCTTGAAGGTAAAACTAGGAACCTTAATAAACGCTGCTGCTGCTGTGCATTCTACTTTTGGGATACAGGAGATGAGTGTCACACACATCTCATGACAAGTGAACCTTCCTGATCACCTGAAGTCGGATCATCAATTTTTAAATGGGTGTCAGATGTTAGACACGCCCACATTTATTAGGTAGCTAAATGCTGCGTAACATTCAACCCTTAAGATGTGATGTGGGTCATCATTTTCATATTACTTGGATCAATAAAGGGAAATGCACATTATTATTTCTCATGCAGCCTTAGTTTTCATCATATAGTTAAGGCAATCCTTTTTACATGCATATATAGTTTTTCTTTCTTTTTTTCCTTCTCCGTTTTGGTCACTTGATGACAGACCATCTTACTCAGAGTGTCTGTACTGTTAAATTATTTCCTGACTGTTGTCTTGTAATTACAGTGGTACATTCATTATCTGTGACTGACTGTCAACCCGTGCAAGGTCTGGTCCGATTCGAGCAAAGTCAATTGGGATTAGCGCCAGCTCCCGGAATACAAAATGGATGGATATTCAAGATCCTTTCAGGGCCACAGTTTCTCTTAACAAATTATAAACATGATCAACACAGGTTGAATTTGCAACCTTCTACTGTTTCTGCCAGTTTTTGTTCCCACATCACACATATGGCCTATTTTGTGAAAGCACAACAATATCTCTCATCCCTCTGTACATTTCTATTTGTACAGAACTTAATATGAATTTGTAATCTTGGCGCACTCCTTCCGAATGTACATACCGCTACTGTGTTTAACCACTGTGAGTGTACTGCCACAATGCATTTAGAAGCATCTATTGCAATTAATTTCTTTATGCTGGCTGCAGTTAATTATGTAGTATGTATTTGATATACGCACAGGGCATCAGTACTCATGGAACTAATGGGTTTGTTAAGCGAGCCTGCTTTGTTGCAACACTAAATTTGAGTTGTCATGGTGATTTAAGGAGGGGTGTGTGACTGCAGTTTAACAGCAGCTGTTCAAAGCCGACACGGTAAAGTATCTCCATCAGGGAATTCCAACTGCACTAAATATTTCACTATCTATGCGTGTGTGTGTATGTGCACGTACGAGTGTGTGAAAGGTGTATCCACTTCTTGCATTATTCATATCCATCTTGCAGAAGTCTCTCTGACCACGATACACTATGGAGCTGAATACGTTCATAACGTATTAAACATTTTCACCTTTTCAAATTAGCCGGATTAGCCACACGGTGTTTATTACCTTCAAAATCAACCTCCTTAGTTAGATAATACGTTATATGGCACTCTTAATAGATAAAAAGAATAGAAGTGTTGGACAATTGATGGATTAAGGGAATAATCACAGATGTCTTTATAATACGCAATTTATAATGGTCCTTTTGTATAACAATGATACCTGACTGCACTTTGGGTCAAGGAAAGCATCTCAAAATTTATAGAGTATTACTTTACACAGTTCATCTCATGCTTACTAACAGACCAGCTTCACACTCACACATCGCTATTGCACTGTACTAAATATCAAAATCGATTTAATTGGGATGAATGATCAAATTGCAGTACTGTAATGCTTGATAAATGTCGGCTGCTACTTGAGAGGGAATATGCTGGATGGATGAAGTGCTGTTGCCATGGTAATAGTGACTGTTCTGATGCGGATGGCCTTAGTGCGAGGCTGAAATGAAAATGAGACATCACTTTCCTCTTCACTGGATGTGACAAGCAGTCAGAACTGGGACACCTTCGGTTAAATTGTGAATGTAGCTAGAGTGGCAGGGCAGACAGTCAGCTCAGTCTCTGCCACACATAAACACACAATGAGACAAGTGGGAGCAGAGAAACATGCTACAGCTTTGATACCCTTGCACCAGATTATATTTTCCAAATATGTATTGACAATGGCATTTAATTTCTTGGCCCATTAGATGACTGCTAAATGCCGGAAAATATTGGTTATAAGAGAGCATGAAATATGTGTAGGAGGCTAAGGCAGAGGACAAGACAGAGAATGCAAGTCACAAATGCAAATCAAAAAATAAATAATTGCAGTATTTTTACGACATTTAATTCATCACTAAAATTCTGGTAGTTACCACTTTGGTCTTATTTTATTTGTATTATTTTTATTTTACAGGTACCTCCATACTATTTATCTGGGCATTCGGAGTCGTCAGAGTTCTGACACTGACCGGTGGCGTTACCATTGGAGGATGATCTATGAGTTTGCAGACGTGAGCATGCTGCATCTACTGGCCACTTTTCTCGAGAGCGCTCCACAGTTGGTGCTACAATTGTGCATCATAATACAGACACACAAACTTCAGGCTGTGCAAGGTAAGAGAAAAATCTCTGTAACAGGCAACTTTTAAATGTTGACCACAAATTACAATTAATCTGGGAATCCCATCATCATTGTAATCATCATCATCTTATTCTGTACTTCATAGAAAATGAGAGTTAAATTTAAAATATATCTCTTTAAATCTTTAGAACATGTGATTGGCTGGACTATTCTAGCAGCTTTATTTTCATTTGTGGTAATTATGTTTTCCTCTCAAAAAAAATAAAAAATCTTTCCGGCCTGTTTAGTTTACCCAGCAAAAATTCTCAGGCCAGATTATTTAAAAAACTTTATTCATTTTGTCGTTAATCCTAAATATATGCTTTGCTGGACATATTAGCACACAATGTTTAAATCGTATTAAAAGCTTATATTGTGCCCAAAAAAAAAGAGCATTTGTATTTGTGCTCACCAGCAGATGAAAATAAGTGTCTTGTCATTTTCCCACTAGATTCATCCCTCTTAATCAGAGTTGAATGCAGTATGACTGATGGGGAAAATACTTCATTATTTGTTTTGGTGCTAAGCTTCAGCAAACACCTCCGTCATGGAGACAATGTGAAATGTGTTTGTGTCTCAGGTATGACAGCAGCAGCCTCCCTCGTCTCTCTTGCCTGGGCCCTGGCCTCCTATCAGAAGGCCTTGCGAGAATCTCGGGATGACAAGAAACCCATCACCTACCTAGCTGTCATCATTCAGTTCTGCTGGCACTTCTTCACTATCGCCGCAAGGGTCATCACCTTTGCCCTGTTTGCGTCCGTATTCCAACTTTACTTTGGCATTTTCATCGTGCTACACTGGTGCATCATGACCTTCTGGATTGTCCACTGTGAGACGGACTTTTGCATCAGCAAGTGGGAAGAAATTGTGTTTGACATGGTGGTGGGCATTATCTACATCTTTTCTTGGTTCAATGTTAAGGAGGGACGGACAAGGTGAGAAGTATGCTTATTAATAATCTAAATAAAATCATATTTACAGTTATTATTATTGCTGGTAGACCGCCAAAAGAATTTTTTTCCCAAATCACGCATCCAGCTAGATAGATCCTATATGTGTGCTTAAATGACATCTATGGGATGATGTAAGGCAATCATAAAGTGAGATGCGACGGGCGGTAATATACCGTATTTTCCGGACTATAAGGCGCACCTAAAATCCAAACATTTTCTCAAAAGCCGACATATAGTCCGGTGCGCCTTATATATGGACCAACTTCCTAAATTTAAACTGGCCCTAAGCATTGTGTCATGAAATCAATCATAAGTGGCCCGCTGAAGACTGTGAATCATGAATCAAAAAGACTATGGATCATTATTTTGTGATTATAAAGTAATTTGTTGCATCTGAAGATGGAGAATGATTTGATTTGGATTAAAAATCTGACATAATGCGTTAATGGTGTTGCCTTATAGTCCGGTGCGCCTTATATAAGGACACAGTTTTAAAATGGGCCATTCATTGAAGGTGCGCCTTATAGTCCGGAAAACACTGTCCTGTATGAGGAGAACATCCTAATTAAATATAATAAAGTTATTCTCTAATTTGTGTCGTTGCACAGGTGTCGTCTTTTCATCTACTACCTGGTGATACTGGTGGAGAATGCAGCTCTCAGTGCATTGTGGTACATCTACCGCTTACCTCACCCCACTGACTCCTTCGCTGTGCCAGCACTCTGTGTCATCTTCAGTAGTTTCCTCACAGGGGTAGTTTTCTTGCTCATGTACTATGCTTTTTTCCATCCAAACGGGCCTCGTTTTGGTCACTCGCCAAGCTGCCAGCGCCTTGATCTGGATGCCGCCACTCAGTTTTCCACACTACCGTCTGAGGGTGGCACCAATTCTCTGCGCTCCAACCGAGGAGCCACCACAACATTAGAGCGCGACGCTGCAAAATATACGGAAAGGGATGGCTGCATGCCAGTGTTTCAGGTGCGACACACCGTGCCATCTACTCCATCATCTCGTGCGCCTCGCCTCGATGAGACCGTCATCAAGATCGATCTCTGTCGGAACCGCTACCCAGCCTGGGAGCGCCACGTTCTCGACCGCAGTATACGAAAGGCAATTTTGGCCATAGATTGCTCGATGACTCCTCCACGGCTGCAGTATAAAGATGATGCCCTGGTACAAGAAAGGTTGGAGTATGAAACCACATTATAATGCTCTCTTAACTCCACCCAGCAGCCAGAATCAGCAAAAGAGACTGTGGCACGTGACGACCCATTTCATCTCTCTCCCCCTACTTTCTTCGTCAACTCAGTGACCTTCCAATGAAAAATCCAACGATCAGAGGAGAGGTGAAGCTCATCACTATCTCCTTTGTAGTTTTACTTGTCTGGTTATTTTTACTTGGGTTCATCAGGGAAATCCTGTGTTATTAAAAAAAATGCATATCAACAGAGTACTGAAAAACTCAAAAACCCCAAGAGACTTATGTGACTTGGGCTGAGTTCAACAAATCCATAGGGATATCCTTATCCCTCCAGGGTCCAAGTTTGAAGTCATCAGATGTTACACGTGTATACCTATGTGACACTTGAATTTCTGAAGAAAAGTTCCCTGATTCCCTGATTCAAAACTTGAAAAACTCATGTATGTCTTACTGTGCAGGTGTCCTCATATTAGAGAGTTCTGATGACCTGATGTTGTGTACACCTCTCATCAATTTGACAACAATATCTGTTCCCTTTTCCTAGTGCCAAAACGTTTCCTTTGAAATATTGAAGATGTGGAGCGCCTCATACAGTAGACGGGCACAGTAGTCTCTCCACAAGTGCAGACTTTTAATCGTCTTAGATCATTCTAGAAGAAGAAGAAGGTCGAGTACTTGAAGACAATGGTTAAAGTAGCACTTATTTACAGTTGTCAAACCTGGCTAAAAGAAAGGGTGGAACAAAAAGGTCGAATTGTGAAGTTGGACACAAAGATCCACAGCCTCTCTCTCTCCAACTCACCAATTACCATGGGAAAAAAAAAAAATCCTGGTACCTCAAGTCCACAATAAAGAACAGCCTTCTTTGCTTAAGTGAGCTGAAGTTCCACCTTGTGAAGGAGAGCAGCAGAAATGAGGACTGTGGCAGATGCCATTTGAAAACAAATGACTCGTGGAGAATCCAAAAGATACAGCCAGGAAGGAAGCGCTTGCAACGCCAAATCGAAGCAACCGGGATGTACAATACTTCTATACAACATGCAGCATTTTCTTACCTTTTCAGATCAGTAGTGGGTACTGAAGTCATTGTTATTCTTGTTCTGTATGTGCAAAAGTCTTAGATCACCATTACAGATGTTGTTTTAGCAAGTACTATAATACAATGTTGGTGAGTAAAATACAGGCCTCAAACAAGGCCAAGCTGTGAACATAAATAACTCAACTTAAGTATCACCAACAAAGTTCTTCCTTGGTCTATGCCCGTCCTTTACTCATTTTCATGAAGATTGGTCATTATTTTTTTGATCCTGTTCAGATTAATGGCTGCTGTAAAAAAAAACAAGCTCATTAGAAGAAGAAAGCTCAAGGTGGCCTAAGACTTTGCACAATACCGTATGTGTCTGTGTGTGCGTGCGTGCAAGTTTGTGTGCAAATATATGGACCCCTTTATGGCCTACGTCATGATGACATCACATCAGTGTTAGCTGGAGGCAAAGTGAAGTTGAAATATGCCAACTTGCGTTTTCAAGCATGCTTTGATCATTTAGCCTCCAGCTAAGCCACGCCCCCCCTAAAATGATGCCACATTGTTTACAAACTCAAAAGGGGTCCATATGTACATTCAACTACTGTGACTTGCCATGCCCCTTGTGGAATTGAACGGGATTCCCGGATGGTACTGCTGACTTGAAAAGACTTAAGATAATAGGCCACAAGTTGAGCAGGTTGTTCCCCGGCCCACTCACTTCCTGACTCCCACAGTCATGATATTTGAAAGAGAACACATCTTCCAGGGTTAAACGTATATCGCAAACATTTAAATATAGTTCAGGTAATTATTAAAGGAACACTTAAACATTCCATACTGTCCTCGTATGGGAATCTAACTCTCCTCCACGAAATTTCCCCCAGTCATCTGGAAAAGCTACAATAGGTATTGGAGACAAAATCAAGAGGTGAGGTGTGTGTATATATATATATATATATATATATATATATATATATATATATATATATATATATATATATATATATATATATATATATATATATATATATATATATATATATATATATATATATTTATTTATTTATTATTTATATATTATATTTGAAAGAGAATGTATATATGTATATATATATATCTATATATATAGAGAGATAAATATATATACATATATACATTCTCTTTCAAATATCATGACTGTATATATATATATATATATATATATATATATATATATATATATATATATATATATATATATAGTGTATTTCCACCTCTTTCCTAACTATCCCAACCTAAAAAAAAACACATTCAGGGAATGCTGGGATGTTAAAGTAAGCACATGATCATACAATGCGATGTAATTTTCTCATTTAGTCAAATACAGCCCTTACCCAAAGTAGCTTCCATTTTTTAAATTGTTTTTGCAATGTATACAATATTGTTATTTTCCAAGGAAAGAGAAAAGCACAACACAAGGCAATTGGATAATCAGAATGTTACTTTTAATTTGATTTGTTCAGTCGCGTGAAAGGTTGCATCATTTCAGCTTCTCTTGTCAGTCTGAATTTAAATGTAATAATGACATTGTCCGAGACAAAAATCGTCATATCATCATCATATGGCTGACATGCCCTAACCTACTTGAATATCTTTGTTAAAAGTAATGATTTGTATTCTAACAAAGACAAGGCAGATGAGAAAGGCTGTATGTATTTTTTATTTTCATTCTACTAGCTCATAATCCAGGTTGCATTTTCCTGAGTCTTTAATTTTTTCTCTGTGGTTTCTGCCCAATACTGTTTTGTTTTGCAAACATTTCATTTGCTTTTTTCCCCCAAAACAAACCATAACCAATGTGTCTTGTGTGTGTGTGTGTGTGTGTGTGTGTGTGTGTGTGTGTGTGTGTGTGTGTGTGTGTGTGTATGCATAATGTATTGTGGATCCCATGGTGGTATTGTTGTGGGACAATGTTGGTAGAACATGCATACTCCCCAGTCATATCATTTTTTTAATTTTTTTATTACTGTGACCATATGTTCGAACATGTACGGAAGAGGATTAGGGCCGGTAAAGGAAAAAAAAAAAAGGGGGGGGTGACAGAATTCTGAGTTTTTCTCAGAATTCTGACTTTAAAGTAAGAATTCCCACTTTAAAGTCAGAATTCTGAAGAATTGTGATTATAGCAGGTCATGGGGAAGTTTAATTAGTAAACAGTGTGCAGTTAGTTTGTCATGTCTGGCTGTAACTCGCTGTCGTAGTAATTATACCATTTATTCAACAATGGTTAATAATTCGCGTCCATGTGTGCGACAGTATGGTATGAGTTGCAGACCATATTGTCAATTTAGCGTTGACATGAAGCTACCTCAGTACATTCAGTTAATGAGTACCTTCTCGTTTGATCACATCCACCCATTTTATTCCTGACAGTGATTGCTGATATAACATTTCATTGTAAAGCCAATATCACAATGCTTACAGTACATACAAATGATTGCATTATCATTGTAATGTGCCAAACTGAAACCTCAAATGTCCCATTGAAAATTGAAGTATAATTCATTTTTCTAAGGCCCTTTCAGCATAGTAAAACCACAAATCATACAAAAAGTATGACATTGCAATTGAGCCAGCGTTGCCGGCGTGTTTCCATAATGCAAGAGTATCAGCAAAGTTTACCAGGTTGATATGACCGCAGTCGAAAACGTCTTCACATGTCGGTCAGGGTTAAAGTTGGATAGTTTGGTATAGCAACAGCCTATCTCAGTCTATCAGAAAAAAAAAGATTTTCAATTTTCCAATCATTTATTTGTATAGACAAATTAGTCATCGAAAGAAGAACAAAAATATTAACACAAGTTATGGATGTGTGTAAAAGATGATTCAATACTTATCCCCATAGGATTTGAAGGACTGTTCATTTTAAAGTGAAATGATTTGATTCATTTGGATGGATCACAATTTGATTTAGTATTGTACGGTATACATGTCATACTTGTCGATACTGTAAATGTGGCATTTTCTTCAAAGATCACGTGCTAAAATCCGATGCACTCTCATATTGCGCATCATGCATGGATGGATGGATATCTTTTAGCAGGAAAAGGGGTCAAAGTATATCTATTAAATAAATAATAATCACTTAAACAAAGTATGAATAATTTGGCCGACTCTATGTGTTTATATGAAGGTGCAAATGTAACTATTCACAATTTTTTTGGTCGGGACAGCAGGTTGTGTGCATGTCTAAACAATGGCAAACTACTTGGAGGTTCTTTCTAATTCCCTACCTTGCAATTTTGTGGAGATTGTGGTATGTGAGACATTGATAAAACAAAAATAACAACAATTTAACAGCACCCCACTCACATTGGTGTAGCGTGATTATTCGCTCTCGATACAGCAACGGACTTGCTAAAAACTATAATGAAAGTGAGTGACTGTCTTAGTTTTGATGGACATATTAAAACCTGTGCGGTAACACCTATTTTAGATGATTCAACACACGAATAAAGGTAAAATCATGTTGTTTCTCCTGTCACACACTTGTATGAGCAACCTGTTCAAGTGGCTTGGTCGACAGTTGGATGATACCACGTACTAAATGAATATCGGAAATGATGAGTTTAGAGCTTAACTGTAAATAAACATATGCAAAATGTACATGTTTAAAAATAGGACATTCCTATCTTGAGTTCTGACTGTGAAGGGTTTGATGCCAATAGGTTGGCTCTAATTATGACAATATAAATTACTTCAGAGAATAAAACAATATGTGTGGTATATGTGGTGTATTTTCAGAAAAAAAAGAAATGTTTAAGAAAAATGGTAAGTTGCATTCTGTGATTAAATTCTGAAGTGCTAAACTGCGGCGGGAGGGTGTTCTATGGATGAATACATTAAATTAAAAAAAAAAAAAAAATCCAGTGATGAAGATCAAAACATTTTTGTACATACGGAGTTTTTTTTGTAAATTTTTATTTGAATCTAATGCAAACTACCAAAATGTATTTAATAAAGTACACTGTGGTTATTTCGATGGTAATTTTCTGGCTCCTGTAGATTCTATTCATTATTCCTTTTTCAAACATTGTTTATTTATATATATATATATATATATATATATATATATATATATATATATATATATATATATATATATATATATATAATTATAATTATTTGACACCTAAAACAATCTTTGTGCTGGTAAGACTTGCAGAAATAACTGCTAGTCTACTCAGCCGTCGGATCGACGGGTGATTCCATTATCATCATATTTATTATATATTATATATACACACACATTTTCATCAAATGGAGCAAGATTAATTGAAACGGTATTTCTTAAAAAAATAGATTTATTCAAATTTAAAAATGCTCTATTTAGAGTCTGTCATTTAAAAGCAGGTAGACTACACATATAGAAATGAAGCAGCCAGGACACCAATATAAAACAATCAGTTAAACAACACATTTTTGATTTTTACAAAAATGAACTCTGAGTTGGCAAATACAATGTTCAAAAATTGTTGTGCAAAACCTTCATCAACTGAATTATTAGTACATACATGCAAATATATGTTTACATGCACATAAAAGGAATAAATTACACTGCATCTGCAACCACAATGTAGACAGTTCAAAAAGGGAGATATGTACTGCACATTTTAAAACACTCCAAAGCACCCAGAATCTAGAAATAATACAAATAGGATTACATTCTGATATTACGCAACATACACCTAGCAAATTGTGTTCCCCAAACTGTCACTATAACATCGAAATTCCAACTAAATACATCTTTCCAAGTGTGGCCAGATCAGTGCTTCTACCCTTCTCTTAAATATGGTTGCTATGGAGACTCCTCTTCCAAAAAAGATGACAAAGCAAAATTCCATGAAATTTATCCCTTTACCTGACTCAAAATGTCACTTTCAAATTCAAGACAATAGCATATTGGCAATTTACAAATGAGTTCAATTTACCCTGACAAAGTTGTAAGCTGAAAGTAACTGTCTACAATATTTAGGCAGTCGAGGAACTGTATGGATGGGTGGACGGACGACTGATTCTGCAAACTGCATTTTGAATTTTGGGTGACACTATTTCTATTTCAAAGAAAAGTAAAGGTGACCTGTGGATTTTCATGTTCAGTGCAAACAAACTTAATAATGAACATCCTTCCACATATTATGCTAAGTAGACAGTCTTGATATGTTCCAACAACCACTTTTCCAATCATTTGTCTTCAAATGACATTTTACATACCAAAATAATTCTATTAAGAAAGAATGATACCCATATACCCATACAAAGTGTTCACAAGCTTTTAGCTAGAATGTGTCAAAATCTGTTTTCATTGATAATATAGTAATTTAAAGGTGTTACTCCAAGCACACAACAAAAGTAGTACCCAAAATAAATAAAAAAACATGAGGCTAATTGGTCATAACTATTAAGACTTTTCACAAACAACGCATATTAAGAGTGGCTTAAAACAACTGTTTTGATTTGCACACCAGGAACGGAAAAGCAGGGCTTCTGAAATTAAACAACTTTAAGACCCTTCAAGAAATCTAGCTTTGATAGCCATGTGGAAATCAAGCCAATTAACACAGTGATTTTCTGACCATCAACACACATTATCTTTTTAACTCAAAGAATATGTATGGAGAGGGAACCAGTTTGGCAATGACATGAGTCTATAAGGCAGAGGTGTCAAACTCAAGGCCCGGGGGCCAGATACGGCCCGCCACATCATTTTATATGGCCCGCGAAGACAAATTGTGCAGCAAATTTATGTGTCATTACTATAATTGCAAATTGTCTTCACTTTTAATAATATCTTTTTTTTTTAAAGATTTGACCAGTTTTTACTCGTCTGATTTGAAAACGAGTTATTTGTCAGTTTGTTTTGTAGCTTTTACTGTATATAATATGAGGTGCTCATACATTTATTTGGGTTGAGAATCATAATGGCCCTATGACTACAATGCGGCCCGTGAAAAAAAATGAGTTTGACACCCCTGCTATAAGGTATTTCATGTATCTAACTTGTATCTGGAAAGTTCCAGGACTTGTGTCACGAAAGATCCATCAAATCCGGATTTCAAGTTTTCTGCTTCGACATAATCCTTCTTTAGAATAATGCACTTTGCCAACGTAGTCTACGTTTTTGAACACACTGCGTCTTTGTCCCATCTTTGTTCTGCCTAATGGGTAGTTTGTGTATGGTGATGCTATTCAATTTTGGATTCGGTGCGGAATCTTTCCAGAAGGGCTCTCAGAACGTTCCCTGGCTTTTGCTGGTGGTTGTCTATGAGAGACTGGACAGCCTGTTTTACCTGTAAAGGAAAGGATCAAATATATAGTCTTAAAATGACTTATTACATCATCTTCGTCATCCATGTGCCATTTTCTCTGATTTATTTACAGTTTACAAACTGTCTGAAATGCACTTTGGGTCCATCAACTTTACTAATGTGATCTGAGTTTTCAATCCAATTCAGGATCAAAATGAACACTCCTCGTGATAGTCACTAGCAGAATGTTATGATATTTATTTAAAAAAGACTATCAGATTGTAGATTCATGGTATAATTTTTACCTAGAAGCACCACTGTAATTCACATCGGAATAATATTCAGGTGCAGTTTTGTTAGGCAAGTTATTTGTGTGCCAATCTCAGACTCTGCATTGTCTCTGAACAAAAGTTTGTTTTGCCTTTTCTCAGTTAGAAATTTGAAATGTGTTGTGAGCGTACCTTTTCTGCCAACTCTGAAGCACTTATATTCGGGTCATAGGGGATAGGATCGCCAAGGAATGTCCGGAACTTCACTGGGAATCCACCATATACAGGAGCAATAGGAAGACGAAATGTCTCGTACATCCAACGGAAAAATCCTGGTCAGAAAAACACAGGCTCAGAACATTGGGGTCTGGTGTGATTGAAAAATAAAGAGATAAATAAATAAATGACAATTAGGGCTGACATTTGAATTGTATTTGCTAATGAATTTTGTGCTGGTGAACAGAAATGAAATAAATGGTTGATTAAAGATTAAAAAAAAAAAATGGCAAAAGAATTCAAGCCAAAAAGGTTAAATGAGCGCTTACTCAGTGTTCCCAAAGATCTGAAGCCTTCTCGGACATTTTGGGTAAACATTGGAATTATAGCCTGAAACACAAAAGATAATACAGTATATATACATAATAACTGTGCATTTAAAAAAAAAAAAATTAAATGGCTGTGGTTAGCGTTTTGTTCCTTACCTCTTCTGGATACTGTAACCACAAATGAGATGTAAGGGATTATTTTCTAATTTCAGGAAAAAGTACGTACCACCTTAGAATCAATGGCGACTTGGGCGAAGCCTTTGCGTTTGCCCCAAAGAAGAGGATAAGTCTCATCGCTGAACAAAGCCTCTCTCACACCTCCCGGAGAAATGCCCAACAGGTGACCATTCTTCAGTGCCTGTACACACTCCTCCTGAGGACCATGCATCACACTGAACACCTCCAATAGTAATTTGAACCCTGGCGGAATCATGGATAAAAACACGTGAATTTTGTTGCTTAACTCATATACCACAAAGGCAATATTAATCAGTTGAGTTTACACTAGCGGGGCACATACAACATATTGTAAAGAAAATTATGAGGTTTACTTTCTTTTTCCATATAGTACTGACTCAATAAACTACTGTCGCTAAATAGAAAAATATATATCACATATATCGTGAACCTACTCGGGAGTCAGCAGCACTCTTGTAGATTTGGTATCTGTCAGAGACCGCACATACCTGGTATTTTGAAAAGGAAGTGGTCAGCGACAGAGTGGCAAGTTCGTCCTTTCTGGATAATGACATTAGCTAAGAAGTAGTAGTAATCAATCGGAATGGCTCCATGATAGTACACTATTAGTGCTGGTCCTTTGTCTGGGATTTTGTCCATCCCATGGATCTCGTAGCCTGGTAGAAAAGAAAATTACACAAGGCAGACGTGATGGAAGACAAAATAACAGCATATTACTGAGTTACAGCAAAGAAACATACCACTCCAATAATTCTAAAAGGTCACAAACGCTGTCCTGCCTAAGAGTGGATTTAAAGCTTGGCCCAGCACACTCCACAATTTGAGTACATTTCCACCGAATTTAATCCTACCGTGCCATATAGCGCCATGTCCATCCCATAACGTTGCCAGAGTATTTCTGGCTCCATCCCAAAGGTTGTTGCAGTATGCCTCTCTCAACTGATTCTTCCTCTGTTAGAGGATAAAAGGATGCAAAATGGTTTAACAACTACACTGCAACTTAACAACTTCAACATCTACGATTTGACTAAAAAAAACTCATTTTTTTTTTTGTCTGCGCTTTGCCTACTTGAGTTTTCTTGGATCTCATTTAAAATTAACAAAGTTCTTGTTGACAGAACCTAGAGAAGCCTTGAAAGACTGAAAACCTATATATGGTGGAGTACTTGACAGTAATCTGGACCTAAGTGATACAAAGTAAAAAGCACATTCAAACAAAACATCATTTTTGCTTACCTTGTAGACGTGAAGAAAAAGTATCGAAAGGTAGAGGAGGATGACGATGAGGAAGGGTAGGATAAAGACAATTGCTAGAGGTGTGAAGACCCACAATAAGTATTCGAGAACACTCAGGTAGTCCTCTACCTGACCAAGGCCAACCCATTCCTCCAAGGCATGAAAGCTACAAAGCTGTAAACAAAGATGAACATACAGTAACTTCAGTTGCTACATGCAAAAATAATCATATAATAAAATAGATGAACACAGCAGTTTACAATATCTACATAGACGCAGATACAATTGTTGGAACGTTTCTGCTAATGAAAGGAACATTCACAATAATCACTAAATATATTCAGACGTTGTAAAGATCACATTTTCAGATCAGATTTTTTGACTACATGTTGCTTACACTCCAAAAGATAACAGAAATGTCTTACTAGGAAGGCGACTGTGTCCTCTGCTCCCGTCAGACATGACTCGTTAACAGCATTTGACATCCTTCCTTGCTGTCACTCACTCAAGACGTGGTTCTGGATTTTTCAAATGATGATGCTTGAATAGCATTTGCGACTATAACCAAGCAAACTAGGTAAGAGAAGGAAACGATTAAATTTGAGTTTTTTTGGTGGCGCTGTTAGGAAAGTTACAACTTCATAATACTCTATTAGTATTGTCTCACATGACAGACGGTGTTTGGAATAATTAGAAAGGGATTAGCTTGGCAGAAGCAATGTTATTATCATAACATCGACAAAAACGATGGGCCAGTGAGTGTGTCGTCATATTTACTCGCTGATAAAATTCTGATATTACGTTCACGTAAATAAGACCAAACATGAGTGAATTAAATTATAATGGCTGGTAGAGACATTGATTAAAACCCTATTAGCAACGACATTTAACTAACAAATGCCTTCCTGGCGATTCCGGGGTCCGTGACGTTTTGAGTGTAACGCAGAAATCGGTCCGGTGGTGACATGTTTTCGAGGGAATGACAGCGAAACCCCAGACATAAAAAAATGTTAATGTATTTTTTTATATATATATATACATAGATTTAAAATACGAGATTTTTTATGTAGTCGAATTTAAAGACTATTACTTCCGACCGGTGTGGGCAGAATCACAACCACAGACCACAAACGTAAAAATCTTATTTTATTCTGAAGGTTTTTGCCGGGAAAATCCGTCCGGAAGACTCTCACGACTCAGAACTAGTCTTCCCATGCTGGCACAACATTAAGTCTGGTTTAATGGTTTAATTTATAGTTGAACAATTCTGATTATTTCGGCTAAATCGACTCCATGATGCTGGACAAGAGCACGGTGTCAGTCGTGGCAGACATATTCTTCACAAGAAAACATACATCCGAAGAAATAATCCACTGCTGCTGCTCCAGAGCTTTTGTACAGTCAGTGATTTTTCTCAGTTATATCTCGCAAACAAGCGCACTTGTTAATGGGTATAAATTATTTAAATGTGATGTTCATCAACTTTTTGTCTGCTTCTTCCTAGTGATCGAGAGTTATATCGGTCAGATAATAGACTTCTCTCACCTGATCAGGCAGACTCTGCAATCCAAGGTAGGTTTTCGATTATATTTTATTATTATTACAACAAGCGTCTCTTCTCTCACATTTCACTGTGTTCCTGAGGTACCCATGTTATTTAAACCTCCCGGATGAAAACGTTGACCAGATATATTCCAGTCATGTGACATATTTCATTTAATTGTCCATAGAAGAGGAGAATGAGGAAGAGGAGGCCGATGAGGAAGTTGAATTTTTAGATGAAGAGTCTCAACTGATGTCTAGTATGGGTCTGCCTCTTTCCTTTGCCAGCTCTTCCAGACAGCGTAAAGAGGTACTTTTAGCTGATTTCTGGTTAAAGTGTGAATACTGTCTAAGACTGCACAAGATATTGAGAAAATATCGATATGGCGAATGCAACATAGCATAGACATGTAAGTTTCAGATAGATTTGTGTGCTTTGATCTGATTTTGACCAGTCAGCTGCAATGCAATCGAATAGCCCAAATACTGTCATTAATATGTCATATATTATATTATGTCATCAGAGGCATGACTAGATATGTCAGATCTGAATTATATTTGTGCTCATGTGGCAGGAGAAGAAATCTACCAAACGACCAGTTACTAATCAGACACAATCTCTTGAGGAACAGGAGGAACATGTGCAGTTTACTGACAAAGGTAATACGTAACAGAATTATTTTTTATTTTTTTTTCAAACCAGCAAGCTAAGGCAAACTTTTGACCAACACTGTTCTCGTCTCTGGTGTATCTTTCTGCAGTGTAACCTGCATCACTAATATGTGGCTTGTGTGGGGTTTGGATCGTTCTATTGAGTGTATTATTTTTTAGAATATCAAAATATCATGCATTTATAAGTGTTCTCTCAAGAGGTGAATAGGAAAGGCATGTTTAAAAACAACTCCAAAGAAAACAATAATGTACAATTTGGCTTATTTTCTTGTACTGTGAGTTCTAGCAGCAAATAATAATACTTGCAGTTGGGCATGGTTGTTGCACCATCATCAATTACACAAAAGCATTTCATACAGGGAAGTTTTCAAAGGTAAATTCTCGACAGAGAAGGTTTCCAAGGCCAATTAAAAGGACTTACCCTAAACTCCTCCCAAGCCACAAAACCCTCATCCCACAAGATGTAATAGTATGATTCACTGTGATTTATAGTTTCATTAATGTCTGTTTGCACAGACATCAGTGATCCTCTGGAAGAAGGACTGAAGACAGGGACGCTGGATGAAGCAGTCAAAACCCCATCTGCCAATGATGCTGGCTGGGAGACATACTGGGGTGGGACTGATGTTACAAATGTGGACACATTCTGAGCATTTTTTTTAATGACAAAGCACATGTAAGATATCCATTCATCCAGACCAATTGACAATTGCATTTTTGTTGATCTCTTTCTGGTAAAGCTCAACAAGGTGAACCTCTTCTGTGGAACAGCTGGTTGGAGAAACATCCTGATGACTTGCCGTCTACAGAAGATTCCCAATGTGTGACTGCCCCATGGGATGACCCCAACAAAAAACCCATCTGGGATCAACACGCAACAGACACCTATTATTACTATTGGGAGCAATACTCATACTGGGCAGCACAAGGCTGGACCACTGACTTATCTTGTGAGAAGAACACTTGGGAAGAAACTACGAATGAGCGGGTGGATGAAAACGTAGTGAACCATTCAGAGAAACAGCTGGATGAAAAAAATGATGGTGTCGAGGTTTTAAATGGTCTCCTTGAAAAGAACTGCACTTTAAAGGCAGGTGGGAACATCTCAGCTGACTCTGGAACAACCAAACAACCTTTCGATATGGCCAGTGTTACAAAGAAACAAGCAGAAGACTGTATTTCTGAGCCCTCTGATGGGGGTAATTCCAATAAGAAATCAGATGTTTCTTCACACCAGGAAGGAACCCAAAACACAGGTAATAGCTGACATATTTCATTATCGTTTTTTAATTTTAGCTGGTAGGAGATACTAAATAGAAGATGTTATTCCGCAATTGCATGTTTGCCACTCTATGTAGGTGTATACAGTATTGAATTACAATGGATGAATATTCTTTTATTTTATTTAGTCGAATAAAATGTCCCACACTAGTCAGAATGAATTGTTTCATCAAATCACTTTGTATGAATAAGTCTGTTTTTATTTTTGTTTATTTATTTAGAGTCTCAGCAGGCTGCAGGGAGTCTCAACATACATATAGGTTCTTCGAATCAGGTATCAAATGGGGAAGATGATGATGATGACGAAAATCCCGCAAGAGACGGACCAAGTAAAATAAAACGCAGGTGAATTTGAACATTTACTTATACCGTATTTTTTTTCACCATCAGTCACTAGTCTTTCATTATTCAGGTACAGCCTGCCTATCAAAAGCCCAGAAGTTTAAATGTCATGATGCGATATATTATAGTTTTACTTTAATTTTTGGGAGCAGTGTATATCATGGATCGTATAAGAACAACTTTCCTGATGGCTCATTTTCATTTTTTCTGCAGTCATGAATTTGATGTGGAGGAGAACCCACATCTAACATGTGATGAAGCCTGGAACAGACTTGGACTGAAACACAATCCAGAGTCACTGTGCGTCTGATGACTTTTTCAGATTATTATTTTTTTTTTTTCCTAATCTCCATATCAAGTTTGTTTTAATCCATCATCAACACTCATATGAATTTGAAAATAATAATCTGACCTATCTTTCAGGTTCGACAGTGTTTTTAACTTTAAAAGCAACTTGGGCAAGAAGCGTCAGAAACGGTGGTGCTCCAAGAGACCTGGCAGCAGTGTGAACACACACATCAGATTCACTGAGACGGATAAAGATGGAACTCAGCCTCAGTGTAGCACCATCCTCCAAAAGGTAGGAATCTGGGTTTGTACTAGTACTTTAAACACACTCCCGTTAAAATAAATTTGTTGTAAATAAATCAACTTGTGTCTACTATGTGTCCTGCAAATCTTGGTGTGGACCGAACAATCCTATGACTGATTGAAAGAGGTCTTGAACCACTTACCACCAAACACCACTTGAGTTAAAATGTGAACGCTACACCGATGACTAAAAACTGCTCTGTTTTTTTTTTTTCCACAGGTTCAAAACTTTCTTGGGGCGATTCAGAGTGAAGCACGTGCAAATTTAAACGAGCAACAACAGCATGACGGAAAAAGCATGCACTCTGAGGAGGAGCCTCCCACTTCATCCGACAAAAATGACGTCAGTAGTGAAAACGTTGCACATGGAAGTCATACATCATTTGAAGAGGAGAGTCCTAATTTCCCAGCCATTGAGAAGAAGGATATCGAGAGAGAGGAATCAACTAGGCAATTGGAATGTTTGGAAGTCCCAGACTTTCTCTTGCCTGACAAACCTCCAGGCAATGTTGGTGAGTGCAGAACTCTCAGAGCACTATAATAATCACATTTAGGATTACAGTTGAAAAATTAAAAAGATATATTTTTTTTAAACACTCATTATTTTGATACTAGTTTGCATGTTTTCTCAAAGTGTGACATACAGTATATTTGTGAAAATAAGTTCAGTGTTTTGGTAGAGAAAGGGTTTGCATGTAAACCAGACTATGTTCAGGGTAGTGCATGCACATCAGGATTGTACATTAGTGTATGGTATTCTTAATAATGAAAAATCAATTTCATTTCGATTGTGAAAGAAGCAAAAAAGCCAAAGAAGATGAATAAACGATGGAGGAAGCAGAAGATACCGGCAGACATGGCATCAGAACCAGGCCTAGCCAAATACTGGGCTCAGCGGTACAGACTCTTCTCTCGCTTTGACGAAGGAATCAAACTGGACAGAGGTCTTTAAATCTTTTATTCATTGGTTTTTGACTCTGCATGAGACGTGGCACTGTTTAATGTTTTTTGTCATTGCTACCGTATTTCTTGGACTATAAGGTGCACCTAAAATCCCTAAAATTTTCTCAAAAGCCGACAGTGCGCTTTATAGTCCGGTGCGCCTTATATATGGACCAAATTCCTAAATTTAAACTGGCCTAAAGCATTGTGTCATGAAATCAACTATAAGTGGCTCGCTGAAGACAATGAATCAAAAAGACTATGGATCATTATTTTGTGATTTTAAAATAATTTTTGCGTCTAAAAAAGATAAAATGGAGAATGATTTGATAAAGACAAAGTTTTAAAATGGGCCATTCATTGAAGGTGCGCCTTATCGTCCGGAAAATACAGTATTGTCATGTGTGCTTCTCCACCTTTTTCAATTTCCCCAAACTTAACATTGTTACATGTTTCAGAGGGCTGGTTTTCTGTGACACCAGAGAAGATTGCGGAGCACATTGCCCTCAGAGTGGAGTCCAGCTTTTCCAACACTCAGCTGATCATTGATGCATTCTGTGGAGTTGGAGGAAATGCTATCCAGTTTGCACTGACTGGGAAAAGAGGTAAAAATCTGTAAAAACGCAAGCAGCTTTTCCTTAACCATAATGAATTTGAAATAGTTGAATTCAGCTTTCAATCAAGGACAATCAAAAATTGCTCATATATGCATGTTTGTTCACATGTCTTGTGTTTTTACTCTCAGTCCTAGCTGTTGATATCGACCCAGTACGTCTGGACTTAGCACGCCACAATGCTGCTGTTTATGGCGTCGCACATCAAATCGAATTTCTGCAAGGGGACTTTCTTCAGCTGGCGCCTCGTCTCTGCGGTGACGTTGTCTTCTTGTCGCCCCCCTGGGGAGGACCAGATTACTTGACTGCAGAGGTGTTTGACATGAAGACCATGATGGAACCCGACGGATATCCTTTTATTTATTTGCAACTTTATGCTGTTGTTCTTTATTGACAATTTAACAGTCTATCAGGAAACCCTGCATGACATCCATTTAGATTGTTTCTACAGTAAATTACTTTTCTAACAACTCAACTTTTTCTAATGACATTTTTTTTTTTTGCCAATTTCGATTTCTAATAATGACATGATAAATATTGTATTAGTTTCTATCCTTAACTGGGGTCACATTTCAGATTTTTCATCTGGCTAAACAAATATCAGACAACATTGTGTATTTCCTGCCTCGCAACGCAGACATGGATCAGGTCAGAATCTTCATTGTCGTAAAATGTGCGGAGGTGCAAAAGTTAAATAAAAACATTTTTGTTCTGTGTGTTTTTCAAAATGGTTCTGGTTATGCAGATACTATGTCCATCAAATATTTAACACCTGCATCATTGAGTTCAAAAGTAAAAATCCATCAGTCTATTTTCTGTACTGCAATATAGTATATATCTAACAGGAATATCGAACAAAGTTTTCTTTACAAAGAAAATAATGAGTAAAATAAAGAAAGCATTGGGCATGGCAATGTTTGCAAATGTTAAATTCATTACTTGGAGCATTCAGTGGCCTTTGCATAATCATTATGCCATAATGAATGATTTTATGTCTATTTGATGTCAATTTATAAAGAAATGTTTTTGACATTTGACAAACCTTATAATGGTGTGTCTCTCAATCTGTCCACAGATTGTCTCCCTGGCTGGTCCTGGAGGTAAGGTGGAGGTAGAGCAGAACATCCTCAACAACAAGTTAAAGACCTTAACTGCTTACTTTGGCAGCTTGATTAGGAATGACACCTAAACCCGGTAACACATCTTTTGAACTTCTTGATTTGGACTGGATTCATCAAGTACATAAAAATGCCAGAGACTTTATTTCATACTTTTTAATCAGGATGTCTGTCTTGTGCCTGTGAAGTACTACACATTTTAACGATTGTTTATAATGTGATCTATTTTGCAATGCACTCTTAATCATTTTGCTACTTTGTGTTATGAAACAAAAGTTTTCGGGTTTTTTTTTTATAAAAAGTGCATGTTCATGTCCACATATGGGCTGGAAGACTTGTTTTATGGAATGGTAAAGAAGATTTAGGAACCTTCATAAACCATAGTGTTTATTAAAATGTTTATACAGTATGTATAGTATACATATGTAGTCAAGGCCCAAAACATTGGCACCCATGTTTTTCTGTCAGATAACACCAGATCTCACAGAAAATGACAGCAAAAACAAATGCTTAGTTGTTTTGTTTTATTATTTGTATGGGAACAGCCAACACAAGAAGCCAAATCTGATCATTCCACACAGACTTCCCAAAATAGACTGGATAACATTTCTTCATACTTGGTAGCACACCCTTTGGAAAAACTGGTCCGCCAACTGCTGAGGTTGCTCTGATTTGAGGAAACTGACGGAGCTAGAAAGGTTCCTGCGGGGCCACTGACTCCCCCTAAAAAAAATATTTTGATCATTTTCCAATGTTTCCACTGTTTCACCCTGTTCTCTGCAGAGAACATGTTTTTCAGGGTTTTCTGAAGAATTTCAACAACCACAAACTATGAAACGTATATTTTAAAGTATTAGTTTCAACAGGCATATTTGTTTTTTTGTTTACATTTTCATCTCATCTTCATTTAAATAGGGTTTTGTATACACGGACACACTAAAATTAAATACTGTATAAATATTGCAATTCATCTGGCATCCTTTCTTTAATCTCTATAAGCAATATTAGTAGTTAGTGTACTTTGGAGGAAAAAAAAAAAAATCTGTTTGCAAAAAGTCCAAATTCGTATCGCAAATGATTAAGTAGAGAGACTTGTTTATTATCTCTGGCAAAGTTGCTGTATTTTCTCAGCCAATTCTAAGCAGTGAAGTATTCTAATTTTCTCTTTCTGGAGATCATCTGGGCTTATTTGGCCCATTAGCTTGGATGAGAAGTGGATCAGATCTTGCATGAAAAGACCCACTGCCCCTCTGGGTGTTGGAGGGATTTCAATCAGTTGTCCGGATTCAAATTGAAAGTTGATATTCTTGGCTCTTGGGAGGCCTGGTGCTCGTTCCTCAATCCAAGTCAAAGGTCTGAAAAAGCAAAGGTGAAATACATCAATTAAATCAATCAACTCAAATTACCCATTCACAGCAAGAATAAATTAAATGCATGAAAGCAGTAATTTCCCTCTCGTGATATTGCTTAATTGTTGATTATTTTTTAAAATCACTGAATAAAACAGTACTTGGGGAAAATATTTTGTGATACACTTAAATAAAACAAATACGTACAAATAAAATACAATTTAAACTTTATCCAATTATCCAAATAATCGATGGAATAATTGATAGAAAATATCGATTTGAAAAAATATCTGATGGGGACAGTCCTAGCTCTCTTAACCTCAATAGGGTAAAAAAACAAACAAACAAAAAACACTAAGAACAAACATTATTTTGCTAACAAAAAGCCCCCCAATCATTCTTTTTTATATCTATCATCTTACAATTTCACAAGGTTAACATTGTTCTCTCACTTTTTGTCAGCAGTTAGCATTTTTGCAGTCATCTTGCTGTAGTTAGTACCCAAGTCTTGTTCCATGGTTGCTGCAGTTACCGAGAGCTCCCCAAACAACTCAACCAACCATGTGAGACGAGCGATGCCACTAAATGAAAGAAAACCAAATCCAGGCTTCAGAGCTCCACCTAAGAAGAAAAACAAAACCCAAAATTAAATAAGCATATCATAAACATCATTATTAAATAGGCTCCCAACAGGTTCTGTTCTGTATGCAGTGTATCCAAATACTACTATTTGTCAGAATTCGGAATAGATAGAACCATAACCTGTAAAATGAAGCGTTCCTTCCTGCAATGTTTTTCCTTTGACCTCTGTCTTCAGCCATTTGAAATCTTCTGAAAAAAGTTCTATGTGCTCCTCGTGAAGAATCACCCCTATCACACACAGACAATATTTTATCTACAATGTTGACATATTGAAGTTTTTTTTTTTTTATACTCTTGATCAACACCTCTCAATTGACAAATCAATTGAGAGATGTATTTCAAGATTTTTTTGTACTTGTACACATTATTATCACCTTTCTCCTGCGCCAAATTCCAGAGTTCAACAGCAGCTTTGTAGTTTAGAGTCATGGGATACTCCACACAAACATGTTTCCCTGCCTGCAAAAAAGTTCTGGTACAGAAAAACATCAAGAACTAGTGTTGTGCACAAAACTTTAAGATGACCTTGAGCAAAGACATGTTTGAGAAATACACTCAGGCAGAAATATTGAACACTTATGATTATTTTACGTACCTGACATCATCCTCATGTGATGCATTCTCTGTGCAGATGAACGCCACGTCAATGTCTTCTCTGCTCAGAGCCTCTTTGATTGGAATCTGACTCACTCCATGCTGACTGTCCAGAGTTCTCCTGTTGACACAAATATTAACGTGAGGTGTCATCAACTCATGACTTAATAACGCCATACCATATATTGAGTATATTGATTTTCCCCATTTCAAGTAGTTTGTATTTGTGCATAATGTGTGCAAGACCTAGAGACGAATCCTTGGACAGTGAATTTCTCAGCGGAACTGCCCGTCAGCGGAGATAAGATGTCTCTGATCCTCACCCAACCTGCTGTCCCGATGCCCACCACCACAGCTCCAAACATCATCCCTGTGAGGAAGGGGGGGTTAGGCTTAACGTTGCATTGATCATGCCTTGCTAAATGAACCAAATTATACTGGGCCAAAAAAAATAGTCACTTTGCATAGTACAAGACAATGATCGGAAACAAAAGATAATGAAGATACTTTTTTGGTGAACTGGATTTACATTTATGTCAAGTGATGGTTTTTTTATAAAATTCTAATTGATGGGGGTTAGGAAACTGGACAATGTGGACGAATGATTTTTTTAATATATAAATATAAAAAATGATGTCTTATCTAATGTATTATTTAAGTGGTTCTTTTGAGGTGGGGGGTGCCCATCCCTCGGTAACTGATGTTCACGTAACCTGTCGTTATTGCAGAATCAATACGCCCTTAACATCTCGAATCTGGTATGCTCCCAGAGTAGGTTCCTTACTTGCTTGTTGAATCTCTACAATCCTTGCGTGGTAGTATTTGTTGAAGGTCTGCGCCCTGTTTTGTAACGTGATGACTGTCCTAGCTTGTTCGCTTGTGTGTACTCTCTAAGTGCGTGCTTATGTGTGTGCCGGCGAAGCCACGCCCCTTATCAGCAGCGTGCTACGGAAAGCCGATTGGGCAATATTTGATATGCGCTTTTGTGGGTGACGATAGAAAGAAAAAGGGTCGCCTGTGAATTGTTTTAGTCACATTTAAATATCACATTATCAACGGAAAGAGAAACGAGTTAATCTACAATACTAGGCAAATATGTATTAGAAACAGACGTTATCTCAGTTTCCAGCTTTACATTGGCGATATGATGAAAGTGTGTTCCTCTGTGGGGTTTTTTTTTCAAGTTCTACAAGCTTATCTAAAAAAGAAAGAAAATTCTGGTCCTGGCGTGTTCAATTTTGGCACGCCCACAACCACTTGCTGATGTAATGCTGAAAAGTTCGTCAGTTTGTTAGAATTGCATTCCTTTATCTGGGAGATACCTGCACCCTTCGATAGCTCAGTTGGTAGAGCGGAGGACTGTAGAACTCGTTGTCATCCTTAGGTCGCTGGTTCAAATCCGGCTCGAAGGAGTAATTTTTTTTTCTTCTGAGTCTGCATACTGAACTATTGACCTACCCGTTTGGGAGTATGTTGCATTTGTCCGTTCATATAGACACAGTTAATTGTCTCCTTCGATAGCTCAGTTGGTAGAGCGGAGGACTGTAGGAAATGTTGAAATCCTTAGGTCGCTGGTTCAAATCCGGCTCGAAGGAGTACTTTTCTTTCTCAGAGTGCATACTGAACTATTGACCTACCCGTTTGGGAGTATGTTGCATTTGTCTGTTCATATAGACGTAGTTAATTGTCTCCTTCGATAGCTCAGTTGGTAGAGCGGAGGACTGTAGGAAATGTTGAAATCCTTAGGTCGCTGGTTCAAATCCGGCTCGAAGGAGTACTTTTCTTTCTCAGAGTGCATACTGAACTATTGACCTACCCGTTTGGGAGTATGTTGCATTTGTCTGTTCATATAGGCACAGTGAATTGTGTCCTTCGATAGCTCAGTTGGTAGAGCGGAGGACTGTAGGAAATGTTGAAATCCCTAGGTCGCTGGTTCAAATCCGGCCGGAAGGAGTACTTTTCTTTCTCAGAGTGCATACTGAGCTATTGACCTACCCGTTTGGGAGTATGTTGCATTTGTCTGTTCATATAGACACAGTTAATTGTCTCCTTCGATAGCTCAGTTGGTAGAGCGGAGGACTGTAGGAATTGTTGAAATCCTTAGGTCGCTGGTTCAAATCCGGCTCGAAGGAGTACTTTTCTTTCTCAGAGTGCATACTGAACTATTGACCTACCCGTTTGGGAGTATGTTGCATTTGTCTGTTCATATAGACACTGATAATTGTGTCCTTCGATAGCTCAGTTGGTAGAGCGGAGGACTGTAGGAAATGTTGAAATCCTTAGGTCGCTGGTTCAAATCCGGCTTGAAGGAGTACTTTTCTTTCTCAGAGTGCATACTGAACTATTGACCTACCCGTTTGGGAGTATGTTGCATTTGTCTTTTCATATAGACACAGTTAATTGTCTCCTTCGATAGCTCAGTTGGTAGAGCGGAGGACTGTAGGAAATGTTGAAATCCTTAGGTCGCTGGTTCAAATCCGGCTCGAAGGAGTACTTTTCTTTCTCAGAGTGCATACTGAACTATTGACCTACCCGTTTGGGAGTATGTTGCATTTGTCTGTTCATATAGACACTGTTAATTGTGTCCTTCGATAGCTCAGTTGGTAGAGCGGAGGACTGTAGGAAATGTTGAAATCCTTAGGTCGCTGGTTCAAATCTGGCTCGAAGGAGTACTTTTCTTTCTCAGAGTGCATACTGAACTATTGACCAACCCGTTTGGGAGTATGTTTCATTTGTCAGTTTATATAGACACTATTAATTGTCTCCTTCGATAGCTCAGTTGGTAGAGCGGAGGACTGTAGGAAATGTTGAAATCCTTAGGTCGCTGGTTCAAATCCGGCTCGAAGGAGTACTTTTCTTTCTCAGAGTGCATACTGAACTATTGACCTACCCGTTTGGGAGTATGTTGCATTTGTCTGTTCATATAGACACAATTAGTTGTCTCCTTCGATAGCTCAGTTGGTAGAGCGGAGGACTGTAGGAAATGTTGAAATCCTTAGGTCACTGGTTCGAATCCGGCTCGAAGGAGTACTTTACTTTCTCAGAGTGCATACTGAACTATTGACCTACGCGTTTGGGAGTATGTTGCATTTGTCTGTTCATATAGACACGATAAATTGTTTCCTTCGATAGCTCAGTTGGTAGAGCGGAGGACTGTAGGAAATGTTGAAATCCTTAGGTCGCTAGTTCAAATCCGGCTCGAAGGGGTACTTTTCTTTCTCAGAGTGCATACTGAACTATTGACCTACCCGTTTGGGAGTATGTTGCATTTGTCTGTTCATATAGACACGGTTAATTGTGTCCTTCGATAGCTCAGTTGGTAGAGCGGAGGACTGTAGGAAACGTTGAAATCCTTAGGTCGCTGGTTCAAATCCGGCTCGAAGGAGTACTTTTCTTTCTCAGAGTGCATACTGAACTATTGTGACCAACCCTTTTGGGAGTTTGAGTTTCTCTGTTCATGTCGCTTAAACCGACTGTGTCCTTCGATAGCTCAGTTGGTAGAGCGGAGGACTGTAGGCAAAGTTGAAATCCTTAGGTCGCTGGTTCAAATCCGGCTCGAAGGAGTCACATTTACTTCTCAGAGTGCATACTGAACTATTGTGATCAACCCTTTTGGGAGTTTGTTGAATTTCTCTGTTCATGTCGCTTAAACTAACTGTGTCCTTCGATAGCTCAGTTGGTAGAGCGGAGGACTGTAGGAAATGTTGAAATCCTTAGGTCGCTGGTTCAAATCCGGCTCGAAGGAGTACTTTTCTTTCTCAGAGTGCAGACTGAACTATTGTGACCAACCCGTTTGGGACTTTGTTGAATTTCCCTGTTCATGTAGCTTAAACTAACTGCGTCCTTCGATAGCTCAGTTGGTAGGGTGAACTCAGTACAGTAGTGTTGCTGACTAACAGTACCCGCCTTCCTGAACCTGACAGGCACATTGCGGGGAAAAATGGAGCGCACCGAAAATGACGTTTACGGAAGTTAGGACCATAGGGTTGTCCCACGGCGTCCTTATGCGTCTTCATCATCATCATCATAGCTTGTCACGCCAAACAGCCAACCATTGTAGGGTGTTCTAATTCACATTCTCCATGGTCAGGGCGCCCTCTCCACCATATTATTAGTGAGCCGAGGGTTTATCCTTTTACCACCCAGAAGATCGCAATTGGTTGGACTGTTTTGGCGTGTCTCCTTACGGATGACGAGAATGTTCCCAACTTGACCCCTCCTTACTGCGTGAAACTGATGAATGAAGAGGTAAACATGCTAAATAAAGTTTAGTTACGCTGCGAATCAGTAAGCCAAAATAAGGATATCTCTAAGTAATGATTGTGATTTTAGATTCATTTTAACCTTTGTCAATTAATCACTGACAGTCGAGTCGTTAATGTAATTTCTCACTCAGTGAACGTGTCATTGAGGGACTGGCGACCTGTATCAAAGGTCAAATCCAGTATCTGGTTCTGGTTACAACAGGCGTCTGTTTCTTTCTGAGTCTTGTCCACAATTGACAGGAGTCCAATTTCATCATATTGCTGGTACAGTCAGTTAATGAATAGAGAACACCTGGTTGAGAAATCCATATTTTGACAGTGACTTGCAGTGACATTGCACAAATGCATCATTGCACCTCAGAGAAGAGTCCCATGTATTTCCCTTTTTTTTTTTTTTTCTTTACACAGAAGATGAGGATTTCCACCAACAAACTGCAACAGCTCACAATATTCACCACCTTACTGACAGGAGGAGGGATTGGCACCATGTACTACCTGATGCAGAGTGAGTATAAAACTGTATTAGGGGGTGAAGCGGTTTAGGTCATTAACTAGGGATGGGAATCTTTACGATCAAAGCGATAAGATACATATCTCGATACACTGCCAACGATTCGATGCATTCACGATTCATGGAATTGCCAATGATAAGATGCGATACGATTCTCCCATCTCCTGCGATACGGTGGGATCCAGTACGATTTAATTTTGAAACAATGCGATCCAGTGCGATAGGATACGATGCAACTGCATCTTACAGGTCGTATCGATTTTCCGATGCATATCGGTGAATCTTCCCAACCGTATCATGAACGTTATTCCGTTTGATTGTTTTTATTTTGTACTCTATACAGATAAGAAATTGTTCTTTTTTTTTTTTTAATGAAAAAAAAAATTCCAGTACACAACTTATAGATGCAGAATTTTCATTGAAAGCTCACTAATTTATTTTGAGTCTCTGACAAAAAAAATAAAAAATAAATCAAAAGCGACACTTCAGTTTTTTGGAAGTAGTAAAAATGTGACAATATTTTGTTTTAAAGGATAAACCTGATTTGTTTTTGTATCATATTAGAGAAATTTGCTGAGTCAGACTACCACAAATTGCCTCTGCAGAAGTTGGAAGCATGTACGTCAGCCATGAAGAGTTTGGGCGCTCCACCATTAAAAATTCACAACATCCATCTGACTGACAGACACAATCGAGTAGACCACCAAACAGCACAGGTACTGTATTTAGAAAGGCGCATGGTCATGATTTTTTTATTTACATACCATGCTCAACATAAATGAGTGCATCCTTGTTGCCTTTTTAACCATTTCTCAGGAAATGTTCAAAATGTGTTGGTTAGAGTTAGACAATGTACCCCCGCCTCCCCCAGGCAAACTTCTGCTGGAAGTGGGAGTTCTGCCATACGTTCCCAGAGGGGCGGAGGTGTCAACTGATGGTATGTTGGCACCGATGGTGGGGGAAGATCCCAGTCTGACCTTCAAACATATTGTGAGGGTTCATAATATACATATTGACATCTTCCTCCACCATCGGTGCCATCACACCATCAGTTGACACCTCCGCCCCTCTTTTCACCTCAATGTCCAAAACATACAGCTGCAAATTTGACGATTACAAAGCCGATCATCAAACTACGTCCTAGGATGTCTTAGTGTAAAGTGCACATATGGACACTCTTATTTTTGAACAGGGTGTTCATTGTGTCCAATCCGATGAGCCCAGTCCAGTAACAGAACACCACTCGGGTTCTGATTTCCTCCCAATCATGCCCTTTCTAGGTCACATTGTCATTGCCCACATGAGCAGTGAAGTCACCCAGCAAAGTTCATTTGAGGAATTATACATTTGTGTTGAGCTCTGTATGTATTCATTCGAGCTTCTATGGTTTTGCAGATAAAGATCCCTGTCACTGGGTCAAAAACTGGGGGCTATTTATATACATCTTCCATCAGAGATCCAATCACCAACAGGTATGTACATCCTATTCCCTCAGTCAAAATACTTTTATGCTCCAGAAAGGACCCACTGATTAATTAGAAAGTTGGAAAATTGCCATTAGACAATTAGCAGTAAACAAGTCTACTGCTGCTTTAACAGCAATTTTAATAAATGTTCTAAAAAATCTTTGGAGACAAAATATTAGACCGGCAGAAATATACTAATTTGGACTTGATGTCATGATGTTGTATTTCTATTGTTGCAGTATATGTATAGAGCCAAAATCATAAAACCCAATACCCTTCATGGACTAAACGTTGGCAAATATTTCAAAACTGGTGTTGCGGTTGTGTTTCTGTAGATGGAGTGTGAAGCTGGCAGTTTTGAGACTCAAAGAAGGTGAGACCATTGACCTCCTGAATCCTCCGTTGGTGGCATCAGAATGGCAGCTTGAGGATACCGACTGATTGCAACTACTGTATTTTCCGGACTATAACGCGCATCGGACTATAAGGCGCACCTTCAATGAATGGCCCATTTTAAAACTTTGTCTTTATATAAGGCGCACTAGACTAAAAGGCGCACGATTAATGCATCATGTATGATTTTTATTTTTATCATTCTCTATTTTGTCTCTTTTATTTCAACTTCAGATGCAATAAATTACTTTATAATCACAAAATAATGATCCATAGTCTAGTTGATTCATGATTCATAGTCTTCAGCGGGCAACTTATGATTGATTTCATGACACAATGCTTCGGGCAAGTTTAAATATAGGAATTTGGTCCATATATAAGGCGCACCGGACTATAAGGCGCGTTGTCGGCTTTTGAGAAAATGTTTAGTTTTTAGGTGCGCCTTATAGTCCGGAAAATACGGTAGTCTTCACAACTTCAAGGTAGAATTAACCCCACACTAGTTGCAGAAAAGCAATTTATGGATTTAAGGTAGACTGCATTTGTAAGGAATTCACAACAAGCTCTGGCTTCTTTTGTTTTACTTAATATTTTGAATTCATTTTACTTCCTCAAGTCAATATTTTGTCTTCAAGACAAAGTGGACAATGTTCTTCTACTTGTCATTTTGAAACAGATTTTAAAGCCCCCAGCAATGTTCAACTGACTCACTTACCACAACTTCCTACTTTTTGAATCATGCACATATCGTTTCATATTTTGCTGCTGTGGCGGCAGCGGGTGTTTCCAGAGGTGTGTGACAACATAGGGAAACCATCTGCTTATTTACTCATGTAAAGCTTAAAGCGCAAATAAAAAGAACAATGATGCTGCTAATGAATGCAACAAATGCAACAAAGCAATGTCAACTCAGTTTGTCAAAGAGAATATCGTTGTTTTGATATCAGGGAATCATATCTTCATCGCGCTCATGACAAAGCTGTGACAATTTTGGCAAAAGTGTGAAAAATATTGCTTACTGCTCTGCCTGTGTGAAAGTTTGTATGAGATATTTCACACTCATACTTTATCAAGTGAGAAGACTGATTTTCTGTAACTGCACTTAAATATTGTATTTCCCATACTGAATGTAGAATTTTATTTCTGTTTTCTTTGCTATCGTTGTACCCTTCATCCTGGTTTCTTTTGCCTTGCATTCATTATTTAGTTGGTTTAATATCCAACCTAAAATACAAAATAAATAACTGACCAAGTGATAAAAAAGCCAGCATCACACCCACTTCAAATAATTGCTGACTGGTCAAGATTATCGCACACACCAAGCACCAGTTTACACACACGTACACGATATCTGTGTGCACATCTACTGGAAGGAAGCCAGCACCCTTACTTTCAGATTCTCGATCTGCAGTCAGAATTGACTGACGTGCTTCTTTGTGGTCTCTGGCCGTTAAGCCTTACATGGAAAGCAGCTTTGGTAAGTAATTAAGTGTGAATTTTCATACATAAATAATCAACCCAGGTTCTTATTCAAATAGAAATTGGGTATAAAATTAACTGCCATTTTTATACCATATGAAATTTTGTAATCAAATGTTAATCTGATTAAAATTTAGGCCATATGATACTGTTTTAAATTGCATCAAATCTTTTTTTGTTGTGTGTTTGTATAAATATGATCAGATGGTATAATTTCTTTGATGTTATTGTGTGCCTATCTTTTTAGGAGAGTAATACTCATTGAGCAACACACTGAGGCAAATGACAAATCGGCACTCTTTACAAATTATGATTTTTTTACTAGATGATATTTCCTCATAATATAATAAATATAGGGAAAAAAATCTCAATTGCAGCTGTTTCATTTCTGGAACAGTTTTATAAAGGACAACAAACTCAAAGGCAATAGAACATTTTGAGTAAGAAAAAGGCTTTTTATGATCGTCTTCAGTTTTAGGTTTGCAATTTATTTGTGTAGGCAAGGCCTTCATAATTGATACAAATGTGATATCATGCATGTGATATCATTGATCAAATCTGCATCCGCTAACATCAACCTTACTGAAATCACAAAGCACCCTAGTTTGTGTTCCAACACAGTAAATGCATAAAAAAATAAAATATCACAATTTGGCAGCAATGTAACATGGCAATGTGTATTCATTTTTAAATGTGACATTTTGATTGCTACACTTATAATAAAATAAGGACATTTATTTAAAACAAATAATTATAGGTTTGTGACTTTATGTATGTCTGCTTAGAAAAATATTCAAGGTTTCTTGCGCTACTGGGAACGGCATTAGCCAAGGTTTGCTGTAAATAAATTGAATAAAATAACGCCTCTGCAATTGATCACGAACATGGCTTTTTTTTTTTTTTAAACCTCTGAGAATGAGTCATTTTTGAGAATAATAGTATTGCACACTGCATCTGTGAAAATCAGGACATTTTACTGCAACACTCAGCAGTTTCTCTTCTCCCTTTGGGGTGAGTAATAGTAGCATAAATGTAAGACACACTTCTCCTAACATGCTGGATTGTTTCCAAATCAAGGCCAAAACTGAAATATTAAGACTGATTGGTCATCTAAGAAGTATATATACATAGTATTTAGAAGTTTATATTCTTGCTTTCAGTTTCAAGTTTGCGTCAATCATTTTAAATTAGGCATAACAGTGGTCTAACCGCATTATGTGCCTTAACTAGCAATGTTTTGACACTTATCAGGGAAAGGGGTTGAGACATATTTTATGAACTGAAAATTTCAGTGGTCAATACACTAATACACTTTGCAAATATCTCTGTGCCTTAGGAAAATCGCCAACCATGGACACGGTTGAAGACCAATATGCCCTCCTCATGGAGCTTCTCAATATGAATGAGACATATGACCCAACCTATGTTGTCAGTGAAAGTGTCAAACTCTGTAGGAAGTCAAATGTCAATGATTTTGGCTCCAAATTTAACCCAGGTTTCTGCTATGTCAATTTCTTCTTGAGTTACCTTGGTAATGGCCTCGTCCTCTACATCATTTACAAGTATGAGAAACTCAACACGGTGACAAACATTTTCCTACTCAATCTGGTTCTCTCCAACATCCTGTTTGCCACCAGTCTCCCATTTTGGGCAACTTATCATCTATCTGAATGGATCTTTGGAAATATTTTATGCAAGTTGGTCAGCAGCGCCTACTTCATCGGTTTCTACAGCTCCATCCTGTTCCTCACACTTATGACATTCGACCGATACATTGCAGTGGTGCATGCTGTAGCTGCTGCTAGGAGCAGAAAGAGAAGCTATGCTTTGATATCCTCTGCAGTTGTTTGGTGTGTCAGTGTTCTAGCTAGTGTGAAAGAACTGATTTTTCAGAACGTGTGGAAGAGTCCTTTCAACGGGCTGGTGTGTGAGGAGTCGGGATACTCTAAAAACACCATGGCATTGTGGCGTCTGGTCTCTTATTATCAACAATTTCTGGTGTTTTTCCTCCTACCTTTGCTGATGGTGACCTACTGCTACATCAGCATCACAGTCCGTATCCTGTCCACTCGAATGAAGGAGAAATGTCGTGCCATCAAGCTTATATTTATCATCATCTTTACTTTCTTCCTTTGCTGGACCCCCTACAATGTCGTCATACTGCTTCTAGCCATACAGAGCTCAGATCCGGATGTCGATTGCGCTTACTCAGACAAGCTGGACTATGCCTTGTTTGTGACCCGTAATGTAGCCTACCTTTATTGTTGTATCAGTCCACTGTTTTACACATTTGTGGGTAAAAAGTTTCAGAGTCACTTTAAAAGGCTGCTTGCGAAGAAAATCCCGTGTCTCAGGAGACACATAAGTCTCAGCAGCCAGAGTACACGAAGCACATCACAGAAGACACCACATTCTGATTATGAGTACTAGAGCATGCTGTAAATAGAAATTTGATGGAAACAATAAGGAATTTCAGAAAAAAAGAGAATTGCTGTTGTAGTTTCTCATTGATTTTTTTTTTTTTAATGATTCAAAATTATTTCTGTATGACTTTTATACCATGTTAAGCATTGTATTATAGTGCTTTCATTTCAGTTGTCCTTAGCTGGACAATCTCATGTATACACGGCATTATCGAAGCAAAATTAGACACTGGATTTGGTTCTGTGTGTGTATGTGCGGGCGTGCATGTGTGTGTTTCCTGTATAAAGTTTTGAGTACTCACAGTCTTGGTTTCTGATAAAAATGAATACAAATTGTAGTACATATATTTTACTATTTTGATTTCTTTCACTGATTCTGTGATTTTTGAGTACATCGCGTGTCAACAGAACATTCCGTTTCCGGGTTATGATTGTGCAATGCACCCCTATAAATGTCACAATTAGATTGGTTTCCCTCAGAGCTATCTGCTTGTCGTATATATTGAGCGGAACCAGAGATTCAAAGGAAATCGTGGTTTGCAAATTTTCACACTTTGGATGTTCTCAGACAGCTACCGTAATTTTCGGACTATAAATCGCTCCGGAGTATAAATCGCATCAGCCATAAAATGCACAATAAAGTGAAAAAAAAACATATAAGTCGCACCGGAGTATAAGTCGCACTTTTGGGGCAAATTTATTTGTCAAAATCCAACACCATAAACAGACATGAACCAGCAACAACAGGCTAAACGATACGGTATGCTAACGTGACATATACACAAACGAGGAGCTGAGAACGGGCCTGACGTAACATTCAGAGTTATTCAAGTAAGTATTATATAAATAACACGTTTATCAAACCATCTGTGTCACTCCAATTCATTAAGTCCGCCGATCGTGCTTTATGTAAACAATGCCGCATATGTGACGCATATGCTGAAGTCGGACCCGTTGTAAATTGCATTTCTAATTATTCCACAGACCAATATAACAATATATAAAGTATATTTCAAATAACTATCATATTAAAACAATATTATCAAACCATCTGTGTCACTCCAAATCATTAAATCCATCGATCAAATTCCTCGTTCTTTATGTCAACAACGCCGCGCGTGCGCTGCAGAGATCTAGTATATAACTATATTGTAGCGTTAACAAAGTACCAGGAAAGACGTGGGTTTATATAACAACAATGTTATCAAACCATTTGTGTCACTCCAAATCATTAAATCGCCCCCCCACCCAAACTATGACAAAAAACGCGACTTATAGTCCGAAAATTACGGTACTTCCAGGATAGGGGGCTAATATAAGTAACACAGCCAGCACACTTTGAGGTTTCCCCCCCCCCCCCATTGTTTGGTTTAAATGGTTGTTTATTATTTGCTCTTTCATAAAAAAACAGGTTCTCAATGGAAAATAAAATGTTTCACAAGTCATTTTTTCTTTTCAGAAGATATTGGACATTATGTACTTCATGTCGGTATGTCCACCCCCACCTTCCCCTAAAAAACAAACAAACAGATGTGCCATGTGATGTGTTTGGGTTCAATTCAAACTCAAGAAAGTTTGCATTATTGGAATATAGTTAAAATATATTTCAACTTATCAACAGTATAATGGGACTTTCCACTTGCACACACTGAGTACCAGTGTACATTACGTCTGCGTGCACATCCTCTATGAGTCCCGGGCCTTCCCACTTTCAAAGTCTTCTTCCACACAGACTTTAGTGCTTCTTTGTGGTCTCTCTCCCGTATGGCTTATAAAGAAAACAGAACTGGTGAGTAAATGAGAGTGGCTTTTCTAGTTAATTTATCAATTTTCTTACATTAAAATGTAACTATTTTTATTGTCACTGTTTTATTGCTTTTTTTTTTTTTTTATCAAACTAAGGTTTAGAGCATACTCAGTATTTAATAGCACATAATACTGTTTTTAATGATAACAAATGTTTTATGTTGTCTGTCTGTTGAAATGTTAGGATATATTTCTTGATGCTTCTGTGCACATTTCTTCTTAGAGGATACACTAAGAATCAATATTGATATTGAGAAAAAGCATTGACTATGATATTTCCTCATTATAAATTACACTTACATCTTTTCTATTTCCGGAACGTAAGGGCAACGTAACAGTTAATACTGTACGTGTGACTTCTAAATAATTTAATTAACCCTAACTTAATTGAGATTGGGTTAATCTCCTAAAGGAAGATGATTAAGAAAATAACTTTTTGGATCGATTCAATCTATCTGTACATAGACACATATATATATATATATATATATATATATATATATATATATATATATATATATATATATATATATATATATATATATATATATATATATATATACATACACATAGCTAGTTTGCAATTTCTAGTTTGTAAATGCAAAGGTGATCATTAACATGTCTTCACTGTTATTGTGAAATAAATCAAATATCAAAATAAAAAGTAGTGTACAAGTCAACAGTAGTATTGCACACCAGATGGGAGTCAGAACAGAATATTGTAACAGTCAGCAGTTTCCGTTCTCTCTTTGGAGTGAGTAACGGAAATGTAAATGCAAGACACTCTGCTCATAACATGCTGGATTATATTGAAATCCGCAACAACACTGAAATATTCAGAAGGATTATTGATGTCCAAAATGGTTTATGGTTTGTTTCAGTTAGAAATTTCCTTAGGTTTGCCTCAGCTGTGGTGTAATCGTTTATATGGCTTTGTAATGTTGCTAGGTCTTTTTGGGATTAAGTTGTTTGGGCCACAATTGTTTTGCATACATTTTCATACATAAAAGTCAAAAAGTGGACAAAAACTAATATACTTTGAAAATATTTCTGTGCCTCAGGACAATCGCTAACTATGGACATCCCTGACATCTGGGACTTACTCGGCAATGTGACCTACAACCCAGGAGATGTTGTCAGTGAAAACGCCCCACTCTGTAGGAAGTCATATGTCAATGATTTTGGCTCCAAAATCAACCCAGCTTTCTGCTATGTCAATTTCTTCCTGAGTTACCTTGGTAATGGCCTCGTCCTCTACATCATTTACAAGTACGAGAAGCTCAACTCGGTGACAAACATTTTCTTGCTCAATCTGGTCCTTTCCAACATCCTGTTTGCCACCAGTCTCCCATTTTGGGCAACTTATCATCTGTCTGAGTGGATTTTTGGAAATATTTTATGCAAGTTGGTCAGCAGCGCCTACTTCATCGGTTTCTACAGCTCCATCCTGTTCCTCACACTTATGACATTCGACCGATACCTTGCAGTGGTGCATGCGGTGGCAGCTGCTAAGAGCAGAAAGAGAAGCTATGCTTTCATTTCTTCTGTAGTGGTTTGGTGCATCAGTATTATAGCCAGTGTGAAAGAACTGATTTTTCAGAACGTGTGGAAGAGTCCTTTCAACGGGCTGGTGTGTGAGGAGTCAGGATACTCTAAAAGCACCATGGCATTGTGGCGTCTGGTCTCTTATTATCAACAATTTCTGGTGTTCTTCCTCCTCCCTTTGTTCATGGTTAGCTACTGCTACATCAGCATCACTGTCCGCATCATGTCCACTCGAATGAGGGACAAATGTCGTACCATCAAGCTTATATTTATTATCATCTTTACCTTCTTCCTCTGCTGGACCCCCTACAATGTCGTCATCCTGCTTCGAGCCATACAGAGCTCCAGTCCGGATGTCGATTGCGCTTACTCAGACAAGCTGGACTATGCGTTGTTTGTGACTCGCAATGTAGCCTACCTTTATTGTTGTATCAGTCCACTGTTTTACACATTTGTGGGTAAAAAGTTTCAGAGTCACTTTAAAAGGCTGCTTGCTAAGAAAATCCCGTGTCTTAGGAGACACATAAGTCTCACCAGCCAGAGTACACGAAGTACATCACAGAAGACACCACATTCTGATTATGAGTACTAGAGAAACATACTGTAACTAGAAATGTTAGGGAAACAATAAATTTAAAGTTGCAAATTAATGTTAAAACAAAATTATGAAACTGTTACCATGAAAAAGTATATTTTATTGATGATGTTGAATTAGTAGGTTGATGATGATGAAGTCTTTGTTATGCTGCACTTTTTGGATAAAGTACAACTTTTGTTGACTTTTATTTATCTTCATAAGTAAAACCTTTGGGGCGGTTTCTCGATAGCTAACAGAATCTTTTGGTGAATCACTGAGTTACATGGAGAAATAGTTTGAACTCGTCATGGTGATATGTTGAAATGACGGGAGTCATTCTTATTCCCAAAAATGTTTTGATGGGAGTTTAATAAAGTGACTCATAGATATTGTACTTAAAATTAATTTAAGGATAATACTGAAGGAATCTGTGCATCAAAAAACAAATGCACCAATAAAAGTTACTTTCAAACATTTATGAATAATTTGTAAACTATTAGGCATTAAATTAAAAAGGGCTGAGGCTTTATGTTGTGTTTTTATTTAGTTTGATTTTATATTATCTTACAAATCTGTATTACTGTGCCACAGTAAATGTCACAACAGCTCACACACAAGCAAGCAAAGGGGCCTGTTGTTTTTGCTTTTTTTCATCTCATGTGACATCCTTGTTAAAACTCACAAACCACAAAAGGTTTACTGAATTGCCAAATATACTCTTGAAAAGGATGAAAATCCAGGGAAAAAAATAAATATCTCTCCTTAATATCACCACGCCATGTTGCAATCCATACAATAACGTTACACCACTGTACTATTTATCAACTGAAGCACTTCAGAATGAATCTTTATCAAATAACCTAAATATATTATGGTCACTAGCGATGCTGATTAATGAATGCATTAATGCTTTAAAAATTATTCCGACATGTTTTATCAGGTTTGGCTATTTCTGACCAGCCAATCAGAGAACAGAAAAAAAAAAGCTGATGTTATTGTGAGCCATCTAACTGTCCTTCTTAGGTAAATTTGAAGTCTGATTCTGAATCTGGTTAAATAACCAAATCCATTGCTCTATATCTAGTATCAAGCTAATGATGCGTGCTTGTTTTTCCCTCAAGGCAAACAGAGGACCCTTCTGTTCCCCCCTCACCTCCTCCTTGATATTTGGGGGGCCCTTTGAATTGCACAGCGTCTGGACCGTACCAAGTGTATTGATGAAACGGGGGGAGGGGGTTGGTTGATCTAGCAGTTGGACAGCTCCCGGCTGTATGACCATGCACCTGGGGTTCGAGGCTCCTCAACACCATCTTTTTCTAGGTGCTCACTCACACCCGCCTTAGTTACTCAAAAAGAGGTTAAAGAACGCGTTCCAAGCTGTATAGCAAGGTCACTTGACTTTTATTTTTCAATCGATAGATAACAGCGACGTATTCGGCTAAGGAAGACCCCGCAGGAGCTGGAAATCAGCAGCAGCATCCCGCAGGGATTCGCTCCATTGTCTCTCGGTTGGGTTTGGATTTTTGGGTCTCCCTGTAAAAATGTCTCATGTGATCAAGTTGTTGTTACCAGTCCTGTGTAGCATCACCATCACCTGCAGAGCTGCGTCCTCAGTTAACCGTAAGTGGGGGCAAACAGACACACTGGTAGCAAAGCTAGCTAATTTGGTGGCTTATTATGAGTCGATGAAGTAACGATAAGAATTTGTGGCCAAACTGCCTGAAAACGATAATGTACCTAACTTTCAGGAATGCACTCACCAGGCAAACATGATACGTATTTGTACAATTACATAACGTTATAAGATCAAATATGAGTTCTGCGTCTATTTGCTGAATTGACGAAGATAAAGCGACAGTGAATCAGGTAATCACCATCTGTGCAGTTCTTCACCCCTGAACATCACAATAGAGATGACGTAAATATAGATCAGAGATGACATAAATATAGATCTGTTGTTATTATTATTACCATTATTATTATTATTATTTTGCCATATCTGCTTTTTTGTTTTGTCCTACACGTAAATGGGCGATTCTTGTATTGTGCTGATCGTGAGAGTCGGGTTTGTCATAGGGTGTCTGTGTGTATGTGTATATATGTTTATATATTAAAAAAATATATATATAAATATATATATATATATATATATATATATATAAGCGGTTCTTTTCTGAACCGCTTTGTCCCCACGGGGGTCGCGGGTGTGCTGGAGCCTATTCCAGCCTTCATCGGGCAACAGGCGGGGGACACCCTGAACTGATTGCCAGCCAATCGCAGGGCACACAGAGACGAACAACCATCCGCACTCGCACTCATACCTTGGGGCAATTTGGAGTGCTGAATCGGCCTACGAAGCATGTTTTTGGGATGTGGGAGGAAACCAGAGTGCCCGGAGAAAACCCACGCGGGCTCGGGGAGAACATGCAAACTCCAGACAGGGAGGGCCGGAGGTGGAATCTAACCCGCACCCTCCTAACTGTGAGGCGGACGTGCTACCCAGTGCTCCACCGAGTCGCCTTAATATATATATATATAGTAATAAATTGATTACATTCGATTTAGGGAGATTACGATTTAATTCGATAAGGTACTGCTTTAGTTTTTGTCAAGTTTATTAATATGCAACATTTATTCTTTCCGAAGCCCTAACTGTCCAAGTTATTGAAATTGAAAGTAATAACAAATCATGAGCAACCTCAAATCATGAGCAAGCTCAAACCGTGTGGTGTACATTTCTCATGAAAGTCTAGTTCATATGTATTACAATACATGAGGATGAAACAATTTTAAAATAAAACGATTTAATTCAGTTTACAAACACAAATCCTTTAACATCATGATCATCAAAACTAAAACTTCTTTTGCACAAATACCTCATCGAACAGAACTGAACGAGAGCAAAAACATATCTCAAAATAACTCGCGCTTGTTATGACGGGAAGTGTTTGAAGTGTTAACCTTATCTTTAGCTCATAGCAGGTCGCTTTATCTCACAATTTGCAGGCATCATTTCTACGTCATAATTCATGTGTCAGACAACAGTCCCTGCATTCTGATTCCAAGCAAGGATTTTAATGTCTTCAAGTGTGCAAGTGTTTGCAGACATGTCTGAGTGTATCTTTGTATTCTTGCGTGTTGTGCACCAAAACAATATGCATAAACAATAAGGGAACTTTTGTTGTTGTATGAAAAGATAAAGAGACAAACAAACCGTGGAGGTTTTCCAAGTTTTAGAATTCTGTATTGGTTGAACACTCATTTTGTAAAAAAAATGGTATTGAAAATATTTTTGTGTCCTTTTAGGAAGGTGTGAGGACAGTTTGGCCACACCTCTACCGTATAGCTCCTTCACCAGCTCATCAGTTTATGCTCGAGATTATGGGGCTGGTTATGCCAAGCTTAATCGGAAACAAGGTATGCAGATTGAATTAGACCTTTTGTGACCATATCCAGTAGAATTTAAACGTATGTACTTCAAGATCATTTAATTGTATCACTCTGAATATTGTTTTATTTGGCTCATGTTTATTTGATAAAATCCTTTTAGAGTTGCCAATGTAGAGCAAAAATGTCAGTCATACTTGTAGCTAAATGCTACAAAGATCATTTTTCAACTGTATGTTATTCTTGGAAATTATGGCTATTGAACAGTTTACATTTTTCCATTTCTTCTGTGCCATTGCTTAACTTGTCCATCTGTTTGATACTTACAAAACCAGGTGCTGGAGGCTGGTCGCCTTCGGACTCAGACCGTTACCGATGGTTACAGGTCGATTTGGGTGCCAGAAAACAGCTTGTTGCCATAGCAACCCAGGGCCGCTACAGTAGCTCCGACTGGACCAGCAAATATCAGCTACTTTATAGTGATACGCAGACAAACTGGAGGCCTTATTTACAGGATGGAAACATCTGGGTAAGGAACCTTCTTAGACTTTACTTTTGAATTTGACCACCAAATCCAAAAGCTGTTTCTGTCTCCATCCAGAACTTTGAGGGCAACACGAACAGCGATGGAGTGATTCATTATCAGCTGCAGCACATCATCCTGGCCCGTTACGTTCGCTTTGTCCCATTGGATAAGAGCAAGGAGGGTCGCGTCGGACTACGTCTGGAACTGTATGGCTGCTCATACTGTGAGTAGTATTCTAGTATTGTTCACCCTTCATTGGGATATACTTCGCATCTAATGCACCATGGAAAATTGATTGCCAACTCTTCTACTCACTTGCGGTCCCAACTTGGAAAGATGCGCTTTGGGATGAAATTATATGTGCCCAGTAGGACGACCCAAATCAATACATGCCAAAAAAGTACTGATGATAGCCAAAGTCAACTCCTAGCAGACTGAGCTGCCTACTGTTGGCCCAATAATGAACCCAATAATGTCTTCTAGGGGCTGATGTGATCGGTTTTGATGGCCATGGAATCCTGTCCTACCGCTTTAGGAGTAAAAAGATGAAGATTTTGAAGGATGTCATTGCTCTGAAGTTCAGAACCACAGCTCGAGATGGAGTGTTGCTCCACGGGGAGGGACAACAAGGAGACTATCTTTCTCTGGAGCTTCGAAGGGCAAGACTTCAGCTCAGTATGAACCTTGGTAGGTTTCCTAACATTAAGCGGACCGTAACAGCGCTGCCCTGTTAATCTTTTCCTTTTCAGCTGCCAAAGTTTAACCGTCAACATTCTTCCGCTCTCAGGCAGTAACCAGTACGGCTCTATCCAAGGCCACACATCCGTGACCAGTGGGAGCTTACTTGACGACGACCACTGGCACTCAGTTGTCATCGAGCGATACAGAAGGAATGTCAACTTTACTTTGGATCACCATGTTCATCACTTCCGGACCAATGGAGAGTTTGCTCATCTCGATCTTGACTATGAGGTAAAGCACCACTGCCCTGTGTCCCCCCTTAATTATTCCCCAAACAGACACATTTAAATGAATGCATGTTATGAATTGAAATGTTTTCCTTCCAGATTAGCTTCGGGGGCCTACCTCTATCAGCAAAATCAAGCTCGGGAGGTCGAGACAATTTTGTGGGCTGCATGGAGGGGATTACCTACAATGGCGACAACATTACGCACTTGGTCCGCAGGGGGAAAGTGGACACATCCAGCTTTGTAAGACAATTCTCCCTTCTTAGATGTGCTCATTCGGGTTTTGGAAAGCTACGTGCTACTCCAGTGCATGACTTCTGTATATTTAGTGTGCAACAAAAATCAAACTAAACTCCATACATAGACTCAGCAGTGTTGGCCAAGATAGTTTTGGAACAATGATTTTTATGTTACTACATTCACCCTACTTTTCTCTTGTCTCTCTCTTCCACCTTCCCTTTCTCCCCCACCATAGCGCAACTTAACGTTTTCCTGTGCTGAATCCAACACCTTCCCTGTCTTCTTCAACTCCACATCCTTTCTGCTCCTGGCTGGTCAGACTGACAGTGACACGCTGTCTGTCAGTCTGTCTTTCAGGACATGGAATCCAAACGGACTGCTGATGTTCACCGCACTGGCCGACGGCTGGGTGGAGGTGGGACTGACCGAGGGCAAGATTGTCGTATATATGAACGTGACACAAAAAAAGAACACGCATATTGACATTTCATCAGGTGAGCTTCACTCATTTGTCATTGGAGGTTCATGTTGCAATTCTCTACAAATGAGTTTATAAACACGAGACATGTTTGTCGTGTTCAGGCTCCGGCCTGAATGATGGCCAGTGGCACAGTGTCCATCTGAATGCTTTGGAGAACTATGCGATGCTAACAGTAGATGGAGACGAGGCATCCACAGTCAGAACTGCCATTCCGATACAGATCATGACGGGAGGAACATACTACTTTGGAGGTGATGAGACTAAATGGCTTGGGATATTGAATGTGCAACTGACTTTACTGTCAAACCGGGACATGAATTCATCAAATTGAAAGTCGTGAATTTTGACCTCCTTATTTATTGTTTTCAAGGTTACTTCCCACAAACAACCACTCACACACATCAGCGCCCCTTTCAGGGCTGCATGCAATTGATCCACATCGATGACCATCTAGCTGACCTCAAGGCTGTGGAACAAGGACTCATTGGAACCTTTGAAAATGTCAGCCTGGATATGTGCGCCATCATTGACAGGTTCACAACTGTCGACCAAAAGAATCGTTGTTTGGATTAGTTCGAGGCCGCCGTGTCTATTTCATTGCTCACCTACGTACCTGTCGTGTCATTTTAGATGCGTCCCCAACCACTGTGAGCACGGATCCCGTTGTTCTCAAACATGGGATACATTCAGCTGCAACTGTAGTGGCACTGGATACGCCGGGGCTACTTGCCATACCTGTACGAGCACACAAACGCAATCGATTACATGATCACATTTTTTTTTTTTAAATAGTTTTTTGGGGCTGATCAGTTCTGTGCTGTTTGTCTCCCTTGCAGCCAAATTTCAGCAGTCCTGTGAAGACTATAAGCACCAAGGTAGAGACTCTGGGAGTTACTGGATTGACCCTGATGGCAGTGGTGCTATAGAGCCTTTCAGAGTTATGTGTGACATGACAGGTGAGCAAAATATGATTTGTCCGCTTCTGATCATTTCATATAATAAAAGCAATTTTAATACAGAATCAAGAAAAAGACAGGACATGTAAATTCAAAGTGACCTTTCTAAATTATGATTTGATTGATTCTGACGGGACAAAATTCAAAACAAGCTTAATGACCATATCACAGCCTCACAATGGCATTTGAGTCTGAACTTTGACTTGGCCACTCCGAAACTTTCCTTTTCATATTTTTCTTCTATTATTAATTTGAGGGTGCGGGTTGGATTCCACCTCCGGCCCTCCCTGTGTGGAGTTTGCATGTTCTCCCCGTGTCCGCGTGGGTTTTCTCCGGGCACTCCGGTTTCCTCCCACATCCCAAAAACATGCTTGGTAGGTCGATTGAAGACTCTAAATTGTCCCTAGGTATGAGTGCGAGTGCGGATGATCGTCCGTCTCTGTGTGCCCTGCGATTGGCTGGCAACCGGTTCAGCGTGTCCCCCGCCTACTGCCCGATGCCGGCTGGGATAGGCTCAGAAAATGGATGGATGGATATCATATATTTCGAATAATATCAATATTATTTATTTATATGATTTATTAATTATGTTTCTTTTTTTGGCATTCAGAGGTGGACTTGCTAGGATATTTGGGGTTTTTCTAACTTTCCTTATCTGCTATTTACCGTTCACTGACTAATGTGTGAACTTGTGATTTACAGAAGAAAAAGTTTGGACCGTAGTGAAGAACAACCTTGCACCTCAGACATCAGTCATGACTGCTAATCCAGAGGAGAAGGCAGTACTGCAGATCACATACAATGTAACAGATGAGCAGGTACACCATATATTTTATGCTTGGCAAAATGAACTTCTTGGAATTTGTGAATAAACTACAATGAAAAGTCAAACTGAACTGCTAAATAGAATATAAAATCGAGGGCGCACATTTTCTTTTAGTTGTTTTCAGTCACCAGCAGTGCGGAAAAGTGCGAACAATATCTTGCCTATGCCTGCAGAATGTCCCGTCTACTCAACACTCCAGGTAAAATATCATAACAAATATTCATCTGTATCAACAATTTCGAATAAAACATACATCATTTTACTATATAATCAACGTGATACAAAAGGGCTTCAAACTTTGTATTATCAGTTTAAAGACTTTGTTGCTTTTCTACAGAATCCTTCATAAATAATAATGCAATAATACACGACACGTAGAGTATTATATATAAATGTAAATATGATCTGATATGAATGACTAAATATTTATTTGAACTTCCAGGCAATGAACCGTTTACCTGGTGGTTAGGACGAGCCAATGAGAGACATTTTTATTGGGGAGGTTCGGGTCCAGGGATACAGAAGTGTGCATGTGGAATTGAGCACAACTGCACTAACCCCAAATACGTTTGCAACTGTGACGCCGATCAGCGCTCTTGGTGAGTGGACAATCTTTCTTATCTTTCTTTCTCTCTCTCAGTTACGTTTGTAATCTGGAGTCTGTGTGTTTTGTTTGCGTCCGCAGGAAAGAAGATGCGGGCCTGTTGGTGTATAAGGACCACTTGCCAGTCCGGCAGGTTGTGGTTGGTGATACAGGAAGAGCCGGATCTGAGGCTAAGCTGACAGTGGGGCCGCTCAGATGTCAGGGGGACCGTGAGTTTCATATTCAGCAGATAATCAAATGTGTTTCTTTGAAATAGAATCACAACAAAATAATATCTACGTCTGCTCTTACTGCCTTTAAAGGAAAATACTGGAATGCCGCGTCCTTCACAAGTCCAGCTTCCTTCCTCCACTTCTCTTCCATCAGAGGAGAAACCAGCACTGACATCTCCTTTTACTTTAAGACTTCCTCCAGCCATGGGGTCTTCCTTGATAACTCCGGAACATCGGATTTCCTTCACATTGAACTAAGAGGTACAGTATGTCCTTTAATGTGCAGACTCTGTTGAATGTTTGTTCGAGTTGAGCTCTTACTGATTTTATTCCCCCGATAGTCATACATGCAATCACTTGATGACTAATAGTTAGCATCTTTGCCTCTTAGTCAAATGGTTCAGTCCAAAAACACTCATTTTAGGTGAATGGAATCACTTCTCTATATTCGGAGTCATATATTCTGATCAACTGGGAAAGACTCAACAGCAGAACCAATTTTTTTGCCTCTCCAATGTCTGAAGTCAAATATTGCATAACCTGAGCTAAATGAATGATGTCATCCTGGTGTTTCAGGAGCCTCCTGGGTGTCTTTCTCCTTCGATGTGGGCAGTGAACGAATGGAGATTCTTGTGCACTCTGCGGTACCTTTAAACGACGGCCAATGGCATCGCGTGGAGGCCGAGAAGAACATCAAGGAGGCGGTGCTGCAGCTTGACGGACAGCACCGAGAGATCCGACTCACCGCTCCGCAGGGGCACACAAAACTGGAGTTCTACAACGACCTTTACCTTGGTAAGAAACAAATGAGGTGTGAAAAAAGTTAACGTCATCTTTTCATTGGTCTTTTGAAACTGTCTTCCTTTATTACGCTTGTTTTGAGTACATCTAATTTTTTGGAGTTTCTTCCCAGGTGCCTCAGGAGGTCAGAGGGGATTCCTAGGCTGCATGCGAGCTCTGAAGATAAATGGATTGACCTATGACTTGGAGGAAAAGGCTAAGGTGACTTCAGGGGTAAATCCAGGCTGCCAGGGTCACTGCAGCAACTACGGGATGCACTGCAAGAATGGAGGGAAGTGCGTGGAGCAGTACAACAGATACTCTTGTGACTGCTCGCTCACAGCATTCGATGGACCTTTCTGTACCGAGGGTAAGTCCCACACTAGCTGGAGTCCCGCAGGTGACATCACATCGAGACACACCTTCTCTTTCATCTGCGGTAGACGTGGGCGCCTACTTTGAAACCGGAACCCTGGTACGCTACGACTTCCTGCCCGAGGCATCCTACTTTGTGGTCCAGGAGGGAAAAAGCTTTTCGGACGTCGCCGCTCCTGTTGAGGCCAACCTGACTCAGGAGGAGCTTGTTTTCAGCTTCAGCACTTCCAGTGCTCCAAGCATCCTGGTCTACATCAGTTCCAGGACACAGGACTACCTAGCTGTGGTGCTCAGGGTTAATGGTGAGCTTCTAAGTTCCATCCTCTGGATGTTGTAAAAAATGCTGTCACAATGTTGCAATCATTTTGTTCCAATGAACTGTTTTTTTTAGGAACTCTCCAGATCCGCTACAGATTAGGAGGGCTGAACGAACCTTTCACTATCGATATTGACCATCGTAACATGGCCAACGGGCAGCCTCACACTGTCAACATAAGCAGACACTTTCGAGAGATACGATTACAGGTATGAAGATAACTGACATTTTTTTTTTTTGGGTTGGCCAAACACACATTTTATTGCTACCGTGCTTTCTCTGTTTACTTTGCATATTTTCCAGGTGGACCATTACCCAGTGTCCACTCACATATTACCCGAGGCCTCGGATACAGAATTCAACTTGATCAAAAGTTTGTTTCTTGGAAAGGTTTTTGGTAAGTGCAATCTTGCGGTGTTTGCTTACACTAGTGTTTCAAAATGGTTTTTTTTGTTTTTTTTTGACGGGGGCTCGTTTGTGCCGTGCTTGCAGAAACAGGACAAATTGACCCCATCTTAATTGAGCGCTACAACACGCCGGGCTTTGTGGGCTGCTTGTCAAGAGTTCAACTGAACAGCGTGGCCCCACTCAAAGCCGCCCTGCGCTCTGGCCAGGCGGCACCTGTCAGCACCCACGGGATTCTGGTTCCGTCCAATTGTGGAGCCTCCCCACTGACCATCTCCCCCTTGGCAGCAAATGACCCCTGGCACGTCGAAACCGGTAGGGTAAAATACCTGTGCATGAAACACTCACCAGAAGAATGTCAGGTTCAACATTTCTGTGTTGACTTCACTCGCAGGCGGAGCCGTTTTCCCTTTCAGTGAGGAATCGTCCAGCAGTAACGGTGTCAATCGCAACTCTGCAGTCATTGGAGGTAAATAATAAAACAGAACAGCAAAACTATGAAGAGCTGTGTGTTTTGGCAAGAGTCATCATGATCATTTTCTCTCCCATTTATTGTACTCCCAGGCATCATCGCCATGGTCATCTTTGCAGTTTTGTGCATCATGGTGTTTGTCATCCGACACATGTTCCAACACAAAGGCTCCTACCATACCAACGAGGCTAAAGGCGCCGAGTCAGCGGACTGCGCCGACGCGGCTATCATCGTCAACGATCCCGCTTTCACCGAAACTATCGACGAGAGCAAGAAGGAATGGTTCATCTGAGACCCCCTCATCCACCTACTCAGCAACCACAAGAAAAATAGACTCAAGACCGTAGGATGTACTGTATGGTAGTTTTAAGCATAGCGAGAAATAGTGGAACTCGGACGGCTTGTTTGAAGGTGTTTGTATGAACACTTTATGGACAAAGGGACATCAGCACATTCTGTCAGATGGTAGAACATGTGTGAGAATGGTGGGCAGTTTATTTTAATGATCTAAAGACAACTGTTGGACACAGAATGGCATAAACGGACGTGTGATTGATGAGACGTGTCGCTTAATTTATTCATATTTAAGTTGTATTTTATTTATTTGCCTTCTCGCAATAACAATTACGGAAAGATGGCAGCGGAGACAGAAATCATGTACAGAAAGTTGCTGCTTTGTGCCAACTAATATTACTGCACATCACTAGCTATGATAATTTGTCATAATCCTGTTTTATTTTATATGTAAGAATGAAATTTCAGCACGCATGTATAAAAGAAAAGTGATGTTTTTTTTATTTATTTTGTGCCTGCACAACTTCAAGTGTCTCTTAAATGAATAAACTGCACTGATTTTTTTTCTTTTTTTTTTGCTGCCAAAACCAGATGCGGGCATCACTCGAATCCCATCACTTAAAACTTTAATTTAATATAATAGGAAAAATGTAGTTAAACGATTAGTGAATTAAATTAGTGAAACAGTTTAGCCATTGAGAATAGCTGCATTCCACTGGACTGGACTTTTAAAGGTAAATTCCATTTAAAAACCCTTTTACTTTTCATGTCTGGTTAAGAATGTTGCTTTCATTAACTATGGCTTACTCACACACTGACATTTGATTGTATCCCATTTCTTTGCATTGCAATGTAATGGCATGACATTTCTTCTTGTTTGATGGAAAAAAAAAAAAAACCTTTGCCTGATTCTTTTTAGAATGTCCTTTTATTCCTCTGCACTTTTAACTCCCACAATGCATATTACCATATGACCTTATATGACCCTACAAAAATTATATAAGGGTAACTTTGGTTTAAACAAAGACAGCAGTATTTTATTGCTGTAGTTTAGGAATTTGCTTATCGGGAACACAAAGGTTTGTCTTTGTAAAGGTAATTTAGATAATGGTGTAAAATCCCTGTGTAACAAAATGTGCATTTTATTTAACAAGTATCCTAATTGTATAGTTATAATAGCGTCATATATCTTACTTGCTCTCAATTAGGTTTATTGAAGCAGTCGTAGGCAACCCCAAAATCAGGAAAAATGAAGCAATCATCAACACAAATTTGCCATTCTCTGACACAGCAGTGTTGGATTTAAACTTAAAATGGACATTTAATTACAAACACTTTTAAAAAAAAAATACATGCTTGAGTTGTCATATTTTATTAAACCTTAACCTTTTGCTCCAGAATAGACTTAATGTCAATATGGCATGTGAACTCCAAATAGCACCCAAAAAAATTTAAGCAAGACAGCGGCTTCATATGTTCACTGTAACATTGATATCAATACACCCAAATGAAAAAAATAAAAAAAAACGAGTTAACAATTTGCCAGAGGAAAGTACCTATCAGCCATCCATAAAATTCTATAAAAGGAAATTGACTAATTGAATTTTTTCTGCTTGGTGAATATGCCCACATATTTATTCTTTAAGATTGACACATAACAGACCTGGTGAAGAATAATTTTGAAAGCATCTCACCACAGTGTGAATATAAATTCTGCATTTCCGTTGGTTGGTAGTTAAAATATCAACACCATCATTATTTTACTAATATTCAGGAGGGGGGGGGGGGGGGGGAGCATTTCAACCATCATAAATGAACTTAAAATCTTGTAGTGGCATTATAATTACAACTATGCAATTTTTTTTTTTTTAACTTTTAGGTTTGCAGCCAAATTCCTAAAATAAAAATAAAAAAGAGCCACTCGAGCAAATAAAATCACAGCAGTGAGAGCTGGGAGCTGCCACTTCTCATTGGGGAAAAACTTCAGTTCATCTCTGTAATACCGGTGTCAGTTAATTGGAGAGTCGGTGCATAGTTAAAGTGAACTTCGAGATGTAGGGCTTCAATTCTGTGAGTCTGTTGCCATCGTTGCTATTGTGAGATTCTCATCTTTGTCAAATCTGGAGGCCAAAATGCAAAGTAAGGAGCTGTATAATTTTTTTTTTGCTGCAAAAACCTGACTCTTAAATTCACAAGGAAGTGATTGGTATATCAATCAGCCAACGGAGCAACTGCAATATGCAGCAGAGGTGCGAGCACACATGCTGACGCGCATCAAGTTCACTGGTCGGACACTCGAGCTGCCTCAAAGTTCACGGCCAGTTTCCTGTGCTTCCTTTTGGAGGCGGAGCCAGGGGTGTGGCCCGAGGCCGGCCTATTTTGCCGAGGAGGCGTGGACGGGTGGGTCATGGTTACAGGAACCGTGTTTGCCGGAGCAGGGTGGTCTTCTCTGACGGGTTGTGACTGGCCAGGAGGCGTATCCTGGCCTCGTCGGGCTTTATTCCTCTCTGCGTTCTGGGCAGCTGAGTAAAACTCTTGGGATTTCTTGTTGGTAGACATTCGCTTTTTCGTAACCTGTTGGTGTTCAAGAGCACGACAACATTTTCAGAAACACACCGAAGCCTAGTTTTTTTTTTTTTTTTGGTGAAGGATTGTTGCTCTTAATGAATCAAGTAATGTTCAAATTTGAATCTTTTGATTGTGTTTCATTCAGCTGAGGGGGAAAAAAAAAAACATGTTAAAGCCAAAAAGTTTACCGACTTGTATGCTGACCTGTAAAGGGATGAATTGATGATGTGAGCCAATGGGCTGAGTATTGACAGGCTGTGGCCTTGAGACACCTGGAAACGTTCCTGCTGCTCTGTAGAATGCTGGGTTTTGATGGGGGTGAGGGTGGGGTGGCAGGGGCATTCCCCACATAGGGGGGGGAGCGCAACCCCGCTGGGGCATCAGCAAGCCGCCTACGGAGAACAATACAAGTGCCGTGAGCAAATTCTGTTCCAGTCATTATATTGCTTGATAATGAAAATATAAGAAGAATGGAATGGAAAGTTCACTTGCATTTTTCCTCTTAGCAGGTGTGATCAAATGTTTATGTGGATTTACCTGGCTGGTTGTAAACAGGAGGCATAGCTCTGATGGCTGGAGACTGCAAACGCGACACTCCATGGAACAGAGGGGGTTGAAGAGGGAAACCTGAGCCCAGTGAATTCTAACAGGGGAAAAAGTTTGACTGTTATAGATTCTCTCTCTTTTTTTTTTTTTTTTTACTAAATAATGCAACGTGAAATGACAGAAAACAAATCTAATCCGAGGTTGCGTCGTGTAGTATGATCAACTACTGAAAGACTACACAACACAATGCTCAAAATGTTTTTTCTTTGCAGAGCAGTTTGCAAATCAACAACCGAATTTGAGGGACAACTTTCTTACACTTTGTTGGTCAAAAGTCTTTTTTTTTTTTTTCTTACAGATAAAACTGGGAACTGAAGCAAGGATTTTATTTAACACTAAAAATATATGACTATATAGAAAGATTTTTTTTTTAGTCAATATATAGAATCAACACTCAAATTTACAACATGTATAACAGTAAAGTTTACTTTATTGTCTTGAACCAAAGCGAAATAGATTTTTAAAAAGCTCTGATGTAATGTAATTTTATCAAAACAGTTTGTCGTACCAGTCGCTGTAAGGCAAAGAAGGCAGCTTTCTCCTTGGCTTCGTTTTCTGATTGACACTGAGGCCCGTGAAGAGTCAAACCGTTGGGCAGCTTAACCTGACACACCGCAACACCCTGCAGACACAGCCAATGCCATGCAGAATGTTGAAGGACAAAATGATGGATCTCAATTATTTAGTTGATTTTCTATTATGATCAAGTATGACACATTCCAGCAATGCATTGTTTTGTTTCAAATCCACGACATTGTATTGCAGTATTACCAGTCTGTTGTGCATAAAGCTGAACTCCGGTGGTGCCATGCCTAAAGAGACACACACGCACTCCAACTCCGACACCTTACTGGCCATCAACGGGTTGGACTGGTGAACATGGGTAACAGGCACAGGGGAAGACGATTGAGCTTTATCTCCATGGGAAAGATTCATTTGTGCCGCTAGTTGAGGGGGGGAAAAAGAATCAAATATAACAACAGGCTTTAACTGTATTCTGTTATATATCTATAGACAATAAAAAAAAAAAGACTAGTTTTATTACAACAGCTGAATTATTTTGCTAACTGGTAATATAAAATTACAGTGATCCCTCGTTTTTCGTGGAAGATGTGTTCCACCTGCAAAAAAGCGAAATCCGTGAAGTAGAAACGGCACATTGCTCATAGACACTATCAGTGTGTATCTAAATGCCGTTTTCCCGCCACTTATAAACCCGCAAAGGAGCGCATTAGCGAAAGGTGAAGCGCTAAGTGGCGAAGGATCACTGTACTGCTTAGATGGAAATAAGGTACCTAATTTTTTGGACTTTCTTCTCTTGTTTTGTTTCTGGTCGTTAGCAGTCTCCTGAGGGGCAGAACTTCCTGTTGCAGTGCCATCAATCTTCAGCATCTCTTTCAACACCATTGTGCCCTTCTACAAGCACAGTCAGTTGGAACACTATCTTAGTAACAATGGTGCTTGCCCACACATGTTTTTGGAGTAAAGGGTCACTCTAATTTTAGAGATGGGATTCACAAAAGAAATATCCGTTTTCTTTTATTGCAAGGCTGATACTGACCATTGCAAAGGACTGCGGTGACAAAGGCTCATCGGATTGGGTGGCGGTTGTTTGGACAGGAGCTGGAGGAAGATTTGTAGGACTCTGTTGGCTGTCCTTGGAAATCTTAAGGCTGGCTATCAGGTCCTCAAACTCAGTTGATGTCTGATTGAATAAATACAAACTTAAACAGCAGAAATAAAAATAGGATGACTTTGCAGCCAATTTCATACTCAAGAGAAACTTTGGTCAAACCACAACCACCTCTCCTCCCCGTGTGTGTGTGTGTGTGTGTGTGTGTGTGTGTGTGTGTGTGTGTGTGTGTGTGTGTGTGTGTGTGTGTGTGTGTGTGTGTGAATACCTTGTTGACTGTGTTCTGCTGGGGTAAAAGTGAAACGCCATCTTCGTTTTTCTTCAACAACTTAATGAGACCACCGGAGGGCTGCAGAGTACACACAAATACACAAACTACATTTTTCACTCTACTTATTAACTTTTACAGATCATGTTTTACACAAACATGGTTGACCGACATGATTTGCATTTGCAGGCCACGTAAAATTGCGCGGCAGGCTACATCTGTCCCCAAGTCCGTGAGTTTGAAACTTGTGTCTTCTATGATGCTAGTGACAAAAATCAGTGCGTTATGCTCAAAGCACTGTGCGCAAAGACAAACACATGTGTAAACATGAGCTTACATCATTTTGGCATTGAGCAGGAGGTCTTTGGGAAGCACCGGAGTCACACAAAGACTGCCATATTCTTACGTAAGAGTCGTTATTCTACAATGACAAGTGGACAAAGTATAAAGTCTAGAGAGAAAAGTCGTCTTTGTCTTTATCTGTTACGAGATGCAGTAATGTAATGTTTATCCCGGGTATATAAACTCACCTTGTCCTGTTGCTTCTGCATAGCAGCCTTAGAATTTTTGCTGCCTTGGTAGGCTGGTCTTACCTGCTATTCGGTAAAACAAAGAGAATGAGGGGAAGAAAAAAAAAAGAAGAAGAGAGATTGCAAGAATCGTGACGAGATAAAAATAATCTCTTACCTGCGTTGATATAAAGGGTGAACGTGGAGAGTGGTTGAGGCTGGCGAGATGATGATGTGAGTTGACGTTGGTGGCAGCAGCAGGTTGAGGGTTGATAATGGCGGTGAGTGTGTTGTACATGGGATCCATTCGGGCCCCATGTGATTGGTTAAGTAGCGCACAGGGCGGTAGGCGGTAACAACGAGGTGATGTGCACCTGAGGATATCAGAAAGTCTTGTCTTAGATCTTATCAGCATTATATTGAACATCCTGACACAAGGAGCCATGGAAAGCAGGCAGGACATGCCAATTGCTGTCATTAAAAATGAGTAGTAAACTTTTTACTGTCATTCTCACAACAATTGGCCATGGCTGTACACTTCTCATGACGTAACTCATCATATTGGCTCCAATTACCTGATATTAAGCCCTCCAGCAAATTCCTCATCAAACAGCACCTCATAGAGAACCTCGTCCTCGCGCTCAGCTGAAAGGCAAAACATGCACAATATTAATGACATCTTCATCATTTATTTTATTTCATATTTGTCTTCCAACAAATGAAATTGAGGAGTTTGAAATGATGTGTCATCACCTCCTTTAATGCCAATAACAGTGCCTCTGAGACCCAACGGGACAGTGAAGCTCTCTCTGACATTGATGACACGGTCAAACAGGCGATATTCTGCATTGGGGTCTGGCACCACACCGTGTTGCTGCTCCAAGGGCTACATGGAAATATGAGAACATGGATGCCTGAGAGAAATTCTAAACTTGTGCTACCTCTCAGATTTGCATTGCCATTGAAAACCCAACATGATGGATGCAAAGATGATGGTGACTTATTTAATAATACAAAAGCATAAGAACATAGCCATATATGTGAAGCAGGAACCTAATATCCACCAATGTATCAGACATGCCTCAAAGGACAGTAATCTGAAAACTATGGGAAGACATCTTTAAGGTAAATAAGCCATTTGGTGCAATTACAAACAGTAAAATTACTTGGACAGACTTGACCATTACAAAAGAAAAAAATACAAACCCTAAACAGGAGATGCGGCTTTACGGTGACTCGAACTTTCTTTGTACTCTTCACCTAGGTTACATGATAGGCATAAAAAGGAAAAATATGGTTAAGAGCTGAAACAAACGAACAATAGCGCAGAAAAGAATATGAGTGTGTGTGTGTGTGTGTGTGTGTGTGTGTGTGTGTGTGTGTAACACCTTGGCTTTCTCCACAGCTTCCTCAATTTTCTCGATGATTGCGACGTCCAACACTTGCAAGTCACATGACGTTCTGCTGATAGAGCTGACGGGGTGATTTTTCAACCATGTCACGATTTCAGCCACCTTTTCTGCCCTGTAAATATTTGCATACATAAGATTTAAATTGACAACTTTGTGTCATGATTTGGTTTTTATCTGAGGTTTACCAAGTATAAAATGCCTCCAAGGAAGGACTATATTATTAATTATTTTATTGTAAATAAAACCTATTAGGTACACTGTTTGTACATGCGGGCAAGTACAAGTATATGCACTGACCCATTGTGTTCTTCCCCGGGCCAGATGTCGTCTTCATAGAACACATCATCATGACTGTTTCTTGCAACAGTGTCAAACACCTCAGGAAATCTATAAAAATATAAATGATAGTATTTTAAAATACAATATATTTCCAATAAATGATTTAAAAATCACACTTGAATGGCAATGTTCTGTTTTACCTATCTAAGTATTCGGCTAATAGCTCCTCCACAGCAGCAGAGTAAAGCCATTCCTTCTCAGTTCTCTTAGTGTACCCTGGAACTTCCTCATTCTTCTTGTTAAACTTCAGGTTCAGCCCAACATTCCCTTTTTGCTCTCCACAGGGGCTAAAAATGCATTTGCAGACATAAAGCACAAATGGCTTAGTCATGAGGGTAATAAAGGTACGTTTCTGAAATACATTGGTATACAAGGGGTAACAAAATACCGTCATTTCTGTAACATCAAGCACATCTGAATGTGACATGCACTCGTAAAAAAGAAAAAAGGTATGTATACAGAATAATACACACTAAGTGAAAAAAGATAGTGGCTTATAGTCTGGTAATTATAGTACTGTACTTCTTTTTAGATCCTCTGCCAATGAAGATGCTTCCAGAAAAGCGTGACACAAGGTAGCCGCTAATACCAAGCCGGGATGCCACAACGTACCCAGGGCTGTACTTTACACAGTACTTCTATAAAACACAAAAGACAAATACATTCAGAAAAATCAATTGGAGACATACTTTTAATTTGTGTGTGTGTGTAATAATGTATGTATGTCTTACATGCTGGTTTTGGATGAGAACCTCTAGTTGGGGCTCAGTTGGGATGTGGAAAACCACACGCACACGGCCATATTTGATGACGTCGCTGGAATCTTGCACCTGTTCAGAATGTACAACGAGCGATGGAAATGCAGTTGCAATAGTTGGGGTGAGATCCAAAGTTTTAGAAGTGTAGAAATTGCAGTTAACTGACCTTGCCCATGCCAGCATAGTAGGGGTTTCCCACCATGAAAACAGTGGTTAGTGGAGGATAGAGGTCTTCTAAGCTCTTGAAGCAGGTCAAAGATGAATAAAAGGCCTCAATCTCCTAGAAAAAGTGAGGCCAGCGATTATCAGTGCAGTGGATGATAATGTACATGACATTAGCAATGCTTTCATCAAGATGAATCATCATTTTAAAATAAACAATAAATTCTGTACTTTTCGGACTATAAGTAGCTGGTTCATGTCTGTTTTTGGTGTTGGATTTTGCCAAATAAATTTCCACCAAAATGTGAGTTAAACTCCGGAGTGACTTATATATGTTTTTTTTCCTTCTATATTGTGCATTTTATGGCTGATGCGACTTGTATTCCGGAGCGACTTTTCATCAGAAACATACGGTAATATGAATGAATGAATGAATGAATGAATGAATGAATGTCTTCATCACAAAGGCTTGACAAAAATGTGTTTGAGAATGGAAGAGAGAAGCTAGGAAATGCAATTAGCTTTGGCAAATGACCTTGGTTGCATTACTAGTCAACAAGTACGTTTACTAGTCAACTAGTTAGCAATAGTTGAAACTTGTGGAACGTGTACCTGGACGACAGTCTGGTAGGCAAAAGGAAGGACCTGCTTAGCCCACTGTTTCTCCAACTCGACCACACCGTTCGACTTTGGGATGTATTTTCTTCCTGTCAGCAGTTGTCCATATAAAACCACTGTCGTTTCATTCACTTTGATGCCTTTCCTCTTCAGGTAGCTGCAAAATATGAGATTGGGGATGAATGACAGATGATATAATGTATGTAATTGAAGAACAGTTTTTTCATTATTTGAAAATGATTTTTGCTCGTGTTCGAGCCTTACTGTTCTGTTATTCCTTGGATGTCTTTTATCCAGTCCCTCTGCTCCTTGTCTAAGAGGTAAGTGATTTTGGTCGGTGGAGGGGTGGAAGCCCTGTTGTAGACTCGTTGGACCCCTGATGGTTCTTCTAGAGAAAATCTTAGAAGCATACGAATTTTTTTTAATTTAAGATGATCCTAACAAACTGGTCTATATTTGTGCTTGTTGATGAATGAAACTTTCTGCATTAAAAGACCGTAAATGAATCTTTGCCAGGAAAAAAAACAAAAAACTTTTACTTGGTGTCTCCATCTGACACAGCAATGATGCGTGCTTCCTCCAGATGTGGCCAGTTTACAAAGACTGATTTGCCCAGTACTTGTTCAGCAACATCCTTGCAATGCTATAAAGAAGACAGAGCACATGTTAGGGACAGATAAGTGCAGGGAAACAACACTTCATCGTTGTGGTTATAATTTGCAAGAGAGTAGTCATTTCTAATATTGTGTACCATATTTTATACTGAAGCTAAATAACCAAGTATTAAAGTAAAGTACTTCCACATACGCGCACATTACCATTAGAAAGAAAGACAAGAGAACTCACCAGTTCTTTTTTCTGACTGGGGAGGATCTCCAGTATCATATTGTCACCTCTGCTGCTTTGTTGGAATACAACCACCCCATTTTTCTTCATACTAAACTAAAAGAACAAGTACAAATAAATAATAGAAAGAACAAGACAATATGCTTAGTGATCACAATACATCTAAATCTCATCTGCTGCTTTTTTTTTTTTTTATAGATGTGGCTGTTAAACATGACTGTCCCAATGAAAACATTTTGAGCTTCGGCCATAAGTACAGCATTTTTAAAATGCCATGCTGGTGATATACATTTGGCTGTACAGTGAATTTTTTTTCCTCAATGAAAAGTCCCATATTTTGCTTCTCCTAGATGTACTGCTCGAAATGATTATGTTCTGTGTTTGTCATACAGTCAAGAAACATAAGGGTTCTGCATAAAATACCTTGTGTTTTATGTGATGTAGTGTGGGGAATCCACAAAAATACAGCGCTGAGCGATCCACACTCCTGCCAATGTGGTTTAGTGGAACTTGCCAGGCATCCATGGGAATGTCTTCTTTCCTGGAAAACCCAGAGGCATAACAAATTAACTTGCAGTGGACATTTCAAACGAGAGCTGTTAGATGGATGCATTCCATTTCAATACACTTCTACACGATATTTATCTCTACATTCATATATCTTAGCTATACTTAATGTGGTGATGAAATAACTGCTGAGCGATGACGAGACAACCACAAAATAATGAAGACAAAGGGAAAAGACGAACGAGAATATATTTTAATTCTGCCATGCAATTACGATGGTTAATGTGATTTACGTTTGACATAGCATGATAAGATTTTATAAATCTGACTGAGATCAGTTGACCAGTGTAAGAGTCAAGAGGTGAAGTGTGCATCTACCTGACATGGCAATGGAGAATATTTGGGAAGAGGTGAGGAATGGTGGAGAGGAATGTGAAGTCTTCGTCATGGTCATATGTATATAGACCACACTCTGTATGATTATTCCTGGCTTTCTCTTCTTTTGTCAGCTTATAATTGCAGCTCTCCATGGCTGCTAACAAACACCTCTGTTACGAGACAAAAAAAAATGGAGAACATTCAAGAAAATTTGTAAAAGCATTATGGTGTTTTAATGCACTTTACCTCATCAATGAAAGGAATTAGCACTACAGCCTCCCACTCCTGCTGCTTGCCATTGAGGTCTGTTCCGAAGTCCGTAGGGTAATATTCAATAATGGGAGACGTTTCACTGGTCATCAGTTGCTGGAAAGTCAAAAGCAGTGCACTAATTAATTCCATTGTGACCACATTTGTCAATGAGGGTTTAACAACTTTGTTCTTCCTCCTGCAAGCTATATCCAAGAGTTTACTGTTCGCACGTTGGACTTTGTCTGTCACTTAAACATTGATGAAAAAAGGTTTAAAATGAAGATAAAGCGTAGTTTGTATAAAAAAAATGAATGAATTAAGTTTATTCTGGGGGAAAATTATCCTCTGAGCACTAGAATCAATCCAAAAACTGCAACAACAAATAAAGATATAGCCAAAAAGTGCATTGCCATGCGCTAGCCGTGGTGGACTGCCAAAAAACAACCAACCAAACTTACAGCATTTCTGCTTTATTTATTAGGCTAGGCTGAAAAACACTTTATTTTGAAAAGTGACCGGATTCTCTCCCTAACGTCTATGACTGATTCTTCTTAAAGGATGTCATGTTGTCTGGGTTGGGTGATGCTCATATTAAATCCACAAGCTAGCAAAATGAGTAAAACAAACAGACGCATTTGGTTGTTTTCTTTGTAATGAGGAAAAGGTCCAGTGAGAATGTGTGTGTGTTACCCTGTAACATTCAGGCAAAAGCTCCTTGCTGGCAGCGGGCAAGACTGCCAAGAGTTGCTGGAAGGGCATGAAGGGTTTCCCAAAATCAAAGGTCAACGTCAACTCTGAAATATTTCTGATGTCTGACAGGAACGGTGCATAGTGATAGGGGTAAAACCTGCCGAAACAAAGATAGTATGAATAAGCTTAACCCATTAAGCATCAAGGATGCAAAATTGTGCACCAAGCAACATACACAATATGCCTTGATCTCAAAACAACTTTTTTAAATAGTGATATCAAAAGTGAGTATCTAAAACAACTGATGCCTCATGGGTTAAAAGCAACATCTCTTTGGCAGAGTTAAAAATAAATAAATAAATAAATAAAAATTAAATTAGCATCTCACACCCCAATCTGTTTTAGAAGATATTAAGTAATAAATGGCAGGACACGGAAAGATTAAATGGGAATTTGTTCTCACCAGCTCCAGGATTTAACCCCATGATAATAGTAGTGAAGAATCCACTGGATGCCTTCGACATAACATTTGGCTTGCTTTGATAGAAAATCACTGTAAAAGAATTAATACAGACATTGTTTCAGGTCACTTTACATAGCATCATTTCATATAATATTATTTAGAAAAAAAATTTGGGAAGCTAAAAAAAACAACATAAAACCTTTACCATGAGCGCCAAGAATTGTGGAGGGCACAGCACTTATCTTAGAAATTTTTTTCTCTCACATACCCACTACAATACGTGCTTGAACTGCACTCATCTTGTGAAAAAGATTTTTTCCACATACTTGCTACAATATGTGCTTGGAAAACATCGTATAAATATTCTTTTTCAAACAGTTATGAGTGGGTGCGTGGTAGATAAAAAAAAAAAACTTTTAAAACTTACTCAGACACTACGTCGACACCCATCTTGGTCATATAGTACGTGCGCTTGTACTGTCGAAACTCAGTTTCAAATATATCATCTTCTTCCTCATCATCCTCGACAGTTGGTACTTTCCCACCGTCTGTCACTTTATCAGGTGATGTCAGGTCTACCAGAGGGAGAGAACAATCCTGTAAAACACACAAGAAGTGGAGAAATTAGCATATGTATGCAGGGAAAACACAATATTGGATACGGTTTAATTATTTACTGCCGCCCTACCTCTTCCTTGTGGGTGCGTTTACTGGCAGCTTCCATCTCTGCTGCTTGACCCGCCGCCTCATTTAGGTACTTGTTACCAACTTTACTCTCAAACCACTTCAAGTCCACAAACACCTCATTGAAATGTTCACGGTCAAACTGGACAGAGGTAGCAAAATACAATACATCAAACGTTGTTTTTCTTAATACTGAATATAGAGGGATGAGAGTGGTAAATGTGAAAAAGCACGGAAAAGTAGGGGGGGGGGGGATTTTGTGTGTGTGTATATATATGTCTGTGTGTATGTGTGTGTGTGTGTTTGTATATATATATATATATATATATATATGTGAATAAAAACACATTAATCTGCGGAATGCGTGGAAAATTCTCATCCCTGAATATAGTATTTACTGTATTTGTGTATACTATACACATACTCTATATAGTACGCACATACTGTATAAATATCTTTACATAGGACTGACACCAATATTAATTCTTCCATTCTGAACAATACGTGGATCTGCAAAATGTAATATGGGGAAATTACTTATTACTAGCACTAGAGAAAGCAATTATGTAGTACAATAAAATAAAAGTGTTGCTTTAATTCTAAAATCCAAACCTCAGAGAGTTTTTCCAAGTATTTCTCAAAGTTTCCGAGGTTAAGATGGCCATTCTCGTTCAGATAACCTGAGAACAAAAAAACAAAAGAATTTGATTCACATCACAGTGATGAGCAGTGTAGCTCGGTATGTAGGTTTGCACCCCCATGGAAATTTGCTAAATTTTGTTCGGGTATGATAGAAAGAAAATTGTTCCAATTTAATTTCATAACGATTGTTTGGTCCAAAAGGTACTTACATAATTATACAATTTCAAATAGTTTTTTGCCTTAATATTTCTTTTTTTTTTATGTATAAAAATTTTCTTGTGATAAATTTTTTTTTTTTTTTTATGAGCCCTACAGCCCTACAAGAGGCGTTACTAATTTAGTAAAGAGACGTGGACATATTTTGTCCACATTTTAAATTGTGTTTTTGTCCTACATGTTGTTAAGAAGTCTGTGGTCTGATTTGGACCTGCGGTAAAAACAAAATTGTGGTCCCTTCCAAGCTGCCCATCCCTGCTCTAGAACTTTGTCTAAGACATTATATTGTATCAGGCTTACTAAATAACACAGAATTAAAACACAGGAACGTCAACATAGAATACTTTTTTGTTCGTGACTTTCTCACCATCAAGACTGGGTAGCGCACTGATGTAAGTCTTATACAACAACGGCAAAGCATCGTGATTTATGTGAAGATGAGGAAGGTGAGGGATGAAGTCATTCCCCACAAGGAAGCTCATTAGAATCCAGTCATCAATTATCCGCTCCAAGTCATATTTAGAGCCCAACTGAGTTTATATAAAACAAAAAAAAAACATCCATCAAGATCATTTGAAATATGCAGGCTTTATGTGTTTCAAACATGATGTGTCTGTTCTCCAACCTTAGCCTCCGAGAACTCATAGTTAATGTATTCCCTCATCAGCGACAAGTGGAGCAAATGGAACGTTGTCTCCTCTGGAGCAGTTATCCTGGAAGGAATGAGACGGAGAGGATTTTTTCACCAAGGAGTTTTCAAGCACTTTAAATGACAATGTCACGTCATTTTTTCATGATTCGTTGTCAAAAAAACCTGGAATATATTTGACGATAAGTGTTGAAAACATATTTGAATACTGAGATGTAATACTGGTCAGTTTTAGCGTGAAATTCATTTTCACCATTTTGAAGCATGGCTAAAAGGGGCCCAGTGCTGCATTTGGTGAAGTGGCCGGAGTTGTCACTCCCCTACTGTATAAAGGCCATTTTCCATTGTACCGGTTCTAATTCCAAATAGCCTGGTGGTCAAGATTTAAAATTCAACCCTTAAAAAGAACATCCAAACCTTTTTTGGGATTTCTTTCCTCCAAAGCGGACCTCTTCTCTGAGTAGTGAGAAATTTGGCTCATGGCTGGTCAAACCCAACATGATCTATGAATGGGCCAAAACAACATGTGAATTTTGCCACGTTAATTCACTTTCATGTTAAATTCACATGCACACTAATCATACCAGGTCGGCATCCAGGCCATATAAGCAGTGCCGGGTGTTAGGGTCATGAAATGGCTTCGAAGTCTCTGAACGTATGAATTCCATGATCTTATGCTCGCCCTCGCCAGGGGTCTATAAAACAATTGGAAAGGCTCCAATTTGGTTAGGAAATCAATCTTGGCGAGATATTTGTTAAGACCAAAGTGTTCATTCACACGCACCTCATGGCCAGACAAGTAGATTTTGACATCCTGCCAAAGTTTGTCAGTAGAGAGTTTTTTGTGGACAAAATACTTCAGCTGCTCTTGGAGTCTCACCATGAACTCAGTGCCTAGGAGGAGATGACCAAGGATGTTAAATTTGCTAATGCATTGAAAATAACATGTTACGCTCTTGTTCTTTCTATTGTCGCCATATAAGATCAATATGAAAATGCATGTATTAAGATGGAGGGGGAAAAAGAAAAACAAACAATTGTCAGAAGTATGCGAAAAAAGGGAGGAATAGGGCCTACCTGGGGTGATGCAGTTGGAGTCGAAACGAGCTTCTGTAGGTAACACCTCTCCTTTATCCAGAGCTTTTTTGATTTTTTCTTCTGCTTCTTTAGCAGACCTTCATACACAAACACATATGTTCATGATGTTGTCTCTAAAACTAACTGATGTTCATAAAAATGTGTCAATTTAGTCAGAGGGCAAAAAAAAACTAATGATCACTTCCTTGTTATTGAACCCACCGGAATCTCCGTCCTCTCTGTTGGTTCATCTTTGCCCTTGGCGCCACACCATCAACTGCCATGAAGAAAACCTTGCGTGGCTTGATGATCCTGAAAAGTACCTCCAAGTAATGGAAAATGTCAGCAAAAATCTTTTCTTCAGAGATGCGGAAGTGAACATCTTCATCATTTGGATGAGAACACTGATGAATGATCCCATTCATATCCAAATAGAGATTGTCGAATTCTGGGATCTGAAAGAAAAACACATAATTTTGTATTAGAAGTCAATTACAAATGCTTACCAAACTAAAATGTGCGTGCGCACACACACATAATTATGGACGCACACTTAACATGACGAAACAGTTACTCAAGCTTTGCAATACATTGCATCGTTCAACTATTGGATGGATGGATTATCTTGGAAATATCTAATATAATCTATATAATGTTTACCGTAAATCTACAAGACATATTTGCGTATGTGATGGGATCGGCTCGTTTCTGAGAAACAAGCTCGGTGCTCCAAATAATTCAACGTAATGGTGCGTTTTATTTGGATGTGGTTTATATTAGTTTTTAAGCCAGTCGTATCCATTTTATTTCATCATATTTATATATTTATTACATATGTATTATTACTTTATATACATTTATTATTTACTTATATAAAGGACGGTCCGCAAAAATATTTCTGACGCGTAACCCGGTCCGTGGCGCAAAAAAGGTTGGGGACCACCACGATATAATGGCCACAACGCCGCTGTCAATCTTTAGAAAACATGATTTTCCAGACAATCTAAAAGTCTGTCACTGACTTCTAACGCCACACAATAAAAGCTGTACTCTAATAATCATTTTACACAAAATTGTTTGGACTAGAGTTGGGCTTACATGAACACTTTCTCGGCAAAGTAGATCGTTTCGCGATTGAAGACGGTAGATTAAAAAAGGATGCTACCTAGTGATTACATTTTTTTGTAACATAAAAACTAATGTAGTGCATCAAAATTTAAACATCCCCAAGTTCACAAGCCGATAGCCAAGTGCTACAGATGCTAACCTCGCTACATCCGATAAATCGGAGTAGCTGTCCGCGGTCACCTCTTTCTTACCTGATGTTCCTTGACAACTTCACTGAGACAAGGGTAACGCTCTGAAATCCATCGATAAAATTTCGGGACCCCCATATTCTCTGTAGCATTAAATTTCTTTGTGCTGCAGACAAAAAATGAGAGGGTACGTTCAATTTAATAGTTCGAAGGAACGCGGTTTTGCTTCCAGCGGCCGCAATCTAGCTAGTTGTCCGCGGTGCGTCTGTAAAATGATCCCGCCTTGTTGTTGTCGACAGTTCCTGGCTTGTAATTGTTACGTAAAGGGACGCTCAACAATACAAAAATAATTACGCTTAAAAAATTTTAAATAGGAAAGTAATAGAGATTGGTGACATGCCTTTGTATAAGATCAATCAACATTTTTTATAATTTAGGAAAAATGCCTGTTTTACAGTTTTGACACAAAAACCCAATTCATTGTCACGTTTAAATACTATTACGTACCTTTGTTATTGGTATTTCCTTATACAACTTGCGCGTCGTGTTATGTCAACCTTTATTTTGTCATATGAGGCCTGATCTCTTACAGTATGTAAACTCGGATTCCTCTGTATGAAGTTGTCAGTGCGTCGAGCTTTCTTCCAGGTTGACATGTTTGAGTTTAGGAATATGAAAGAACTGAATATAAATGTACTGTATTTCCTAGATCAGGGGTGTCAAACTTACATAGCTTCTTTTGTTGGGCCATTATGACTGATAACCCAAATAAATGTATGAGCACCTCATATTACAGTATATACAGTAAAAGCTACAAAACAAACTCACAAATAACTCATTTTCAAATCAGACGAGTAAAAACTGGTTAAATATAAAAAAAAAAAGATATTAAAAGTGAAGACAATTTGCAATTCTAGTAATGACACAAATTTGATGCACAATTTGTCTTCGCGGGCCACATAAAATGATGTGGCGAGCCGTATCTAGGTCCTAGATGCTTGACATTTTTGTTAAACCAAATGAATAAAATCTTAAAGTAAACACAAATTTATTATTCAATGTGATAAGCTAAGAGGTAAACATTCCTTTCCATTCCGTTCAGACACACAAAACAATATTTCCACAGAATAGAAATTACAATTGAACAATAGTTTGTCTATCCCTCAGCACATAAATCTGCCATGACAACTAAAATTAAATTATGGCTTCACTTAATGGAACACTTGTCACGTGCAATAATCTTGCTTTCATGAATGCTCCGAGGATGTTATGTGGCAAAAAGGGAACATTTTGAGCACTAACATTTAAAAAAAGAAGACAAAAACACACATAGAACCCATTATCAATTATAAACACATAACTCCCTCAAACAGGCTCAGTCAAGAGAACACTGGGAAATACTGAAGATGAGAGGGTTTTTTTCATGACCAGGTGAAACAAAATGGTTTTGAAATAATTTATTCAGTTATACAAATAGAAATCAGTTCATCTTTCATTCATCACAAAATAAGTAGGCCTTAGTGGGGTTTTTCAAATCCTCATGATTATCGGTTAAGCTTAAATAGTTTGTCTGATTTGGAACTGGGCTCTGTTGTTTTCATCTATAGTATTTCCACTGCTACTTTTAATGTGGCATGTTTGAGCAATGCCTTTGGATACATACATGAGACATTTCTCAACCTTACCATGATCTATTAATATCAAACAATTTAAATGTCTCAGTTTGACAACTGAAAATATATTTGACAGAATTTTATTTTATTCTGAATTATTACAACTGGTTTCTTCCATCCTGGAAAACAAATTTCACATAAGTTCGACAAACATTCGGGGCTGGGTTGAGATTTGAAGTAGAATGTAAAAACAAACTTGTGGTAAATAGTTCTGTACTTTCAGCCTTCAAGGGGTTGAAAGCATTTGACTGGATGTGACCCAAAGATCAACAGATGAATTAAAAAAAAAAAAAATCTAAAAAGTATGGATCCTAGGAGGAAGAAAAAAAACCCATGGAGATGCTTTACTGTACCTGTACCACTGTAACAGAAATCAAACAAAAAAAATCCCCTCTATAAAATGACAGCATGGCCTATAGATGTCCGAGTATAAAGATGCTGAAAAAAAATCCCATAGCTCCTTAAACATCAGTTCTCCTTGGGGGTCGGGCACTCTGAGTTCAGTAGGCAGCTTGGCCTCTTCCATCTATCAAACACGCAGCTCAAGGTATGGTCTTCATCATATGAGGATCAGGGTCTTCAGACAAGCTCAAGTACCTGTGCAAGGGGAAAAGATACTTTACGTCACGAGTGTTGTGGGTAACGCCTTACTTGGTAACAATGTAAAATAATGAGTTTATTTTTTTCTATTATTACAGTCACTGAGTTAATCGGGCATCATAGTATGGATTTAAAAAAATCTCACTTTAGAACACATTTATTACTTACACACAGGAAATAGCATGTTTGAGAAGTCATTGTCATACCATTCGCACACTGTAAAAAATGGCGAGTGAAATAACCAATTTTTTACAGCCCAATCATGTTTTCATGAAATAAAATGCAAAACGCATTCCAAATATAAGCAGGAACAAACCGCAGTTATAAGCACTGTTTAGAATGGCAAAGAATTAGTCATTGTGCTTTATAGATAAGATTTGAATGAATGGGCCATCAATCACAGTATATAAAATGGAGATCACAGGAAAGCCTTGCAACAGAACGCCTTCAAATTTTAATTGAAGATCCCTGCATGAGTGTTTTCAGAGTGACTACAAAGAAATAAAGCCGATAACATTCTTTAATGTTGTCTTTCAATGAGACATTAATTTATTTTCCAGGCAGTCATATTCATCATTGCAGTTGCTGATGATTAATGTGGCAAGAAATGATTGCCTTTGAGCTGGCGGTTATTCCAATTTGTTTTCCAGATTTCTCCATCTTGTTTCAATAAAGATGAAATATATTAAGTTTAAAAAATCATGTAAGCGTACTACTGTGTATCTTATAAATTAGGGTTGGACATATATTGTTTTCATACCTCAAAAGAGAGCGTGCGTACAAACATGAATTGGTGCTGAGCATAATTAAGCATTTGAAAGCCTGAACTGAAGAAAAAAATCTAATGTGTACAGTGTATCTTTGCATACGACAAGAAAGGTAAATAGATCATAGAAAATGTACACAAACCTTGATTGTTCCTTGACTGTTTGCAGCAATCAACACATTTGACTCCTGAAAAAGAAAAGACTATTTTAAAAACAAAATTACAGAATGCCCCAGGAGCAGTTTTTCTCAACCGCCGAGCCTGCCACCAAAGCAAAGTGATGATTGCAAATCACAAAAACTCACGCCGTCGGGTACAGCCCTCCAACAGACAGCACTGACAAATTCATTGATGTCATCTTCCTTCTTCTCTTTATCCAGCACACTTTTCACCGTGTCAAACTTGAATGTTAAAAGTGTCTTGGAAAGTCCTTTGTAGTACAGGTACAAGGAATTGTTCTCACTGCCTGCACACAAAAACAGACATGGTTTTATAATGAGGCAATGTTCCTGCTTAGCTAGACCAATCAAGGAAATGCAGGCACTAGTATATACTTCTGGAGGTATGGCTAATTGTCTTTGTGCACTGTATTGCAGAATAGAACGATAATATTTACCACAGGCAATATAGTCTCCATTAGAAGCCAGGCCAACAAAGTTTTTCTCATTGATGTGACCCTTGAAGGAGCGCAGGCAATGAGGTTTGTTGACATTCCACAGCTTCAACTGACTGTCTGTTGACCTGAAATGTGATTCAAACAATGAATGAGCTTTTAAGTGGCAAGTTTATTGTTATAATTACATTTCCCTGCTGAGAAACATTGTCAAATCAAGTTCACATCATACTGTAAATAAGATGGGTCAGTCAGACCGCAAAAGTACATTAAAACCTATTTCCCCCAAACTTAGTAGAGGGCTGGTACATTGAACAACAAGGACCCATTACATTTTACCATTACTTAAACATATATTATTTTCTTCACTGTACTTGTAAACAAAACAGATTGACAAAAAAAAAAAAAAAACTTCTAGCTACACAAAGTAGACTTACGCAGACACGATTTCCTCTCCGTTGACAAACTTGGCGTAGGAAACAGCTTTTCGGTGGCCTTTGAACACCATGATTGGCTGCTTAATGTTGCGGAGGTCATAGTAATAGACACAGTGATCTGCAAGAAAATATAAAATGAATATGGATGAACACTATTCAGGTAGTTGGTGCCTGTTAGATATCTTAAATAACTGACAACTGTTCATTTGAGTTCATGTCAAAGATAGGCTGCTCAATGCTCCAAATGCAACAAAAAAAGATGACCAACTTTCATTCATTCATTCAAATTATTACCATAGTAGGTAGTTGCACAGAGGTAAAACTTCAATCCCAACTATTAAAACAAGATTACCTGCACAGCCAAAGGCCAGATGATACCGGGATGTTGGACTGAATTTAACACAACAGACATTGGCCTTGACGTCAATGCTGGCTACAGAGTTGTCCAGATTAGTTGACCACAACTTCACTGACAATCAAAAGTAGACAAAACAGGCATCAATCATCCATAAAAGTCAGTTGTAACACGCATTTTTTACAGTGAGAATAAAGGCAATGACATTTTGATTGAGGTGTTGGAAAATAAAATCACAAATCAATCTGGTGCTGAATCAAAAAATGTTATCCTTCAGTTACCTTTAGCGTCATCAGAGCCAGATGCCAACAACTTTGGGTCCATCAGATTAAAGTCAACACTCCAGCACCGTTTCTCATGCTCCTGTGAATAAAACAACGGGATATCTTAAAACATGACAATAAGGAAAATATCTGAGGTCAGCAATATTTCACTATAAAACCCAAATCTAAGTACCTGGTAAACTTTGGACCGATGACCAGTAAAGCCATCCCATAATATGACTGTCCCCTCATAGTCACTGCTGGCCAGGAGGTTCTTATGATAGCTGCTCCAGCTGATACAGCTACAATGAACAAAATTGGGATTATGTTTGTTGCAATATTGACCCACATCCTTAACTGACTTCACTTTTGGGGGGGGGATTTTCACCTGATTTTAGAATTACATGTCATTTCATTGACAGGGTAGTGGATGTCTACTGCATCTTGGATCACAGTACCGTACTCAAACACCTTGATCTTCTTGGTCACACCAGCGATGGCAAAGTAGTCGCAATCGCGGTCAAACTCAATACTGAAACACACACGTCAATCAATTTGAGTATGTTATTAACACATCAGCAGTTGGAATTTATAACATGGACTACCCAATGATAATTCTAAACCAGAGGCCATAGCAATAAGAAATAATGTGGCAATTTAACAAATGAAGACAAATAAAGCAAACAAAACAAATAAAAGCTTCAGCTAAAGGTTGAAATAACACAAGCATTACAACAAACACTACTTTCCTCCGTTTAAAACCAAGAAATTCTCATTATCTTACACATCTCTATCTTTATTGCAAAACTTTTCCTATCTGCAGTACACAAGAAAAAATCCCACACTACATGGCTTCATACTAGCAGGCGATTATGCCATAAATAAGAAATGCTACTAAACCCAAAATAAAAAGCAGAAGCTTTTTAGATGTTATTGTTCTTTTTCTATTTGTCTGTGGCTGTTTAATCACCACTAACAGTAATGTTACCCAGCTGTACCATTTCCCTCGTGGAGTGCACTGTGCAAGACAGTTGGCCATCAATGGAGGCTCGTCAATAGAGGGCGCTAGGGCACCACCCAACCACATTACTTTTCTTGAAGACCAAAACTTGAATGATAGATGAAGAAAGGCAAATAATAAAATAAAGTTTGAAATATATGTTTATCTTTAGATGAATAATGTGAGTATTATACATTTAGTGATGAGTAAAGTTGCATTGACTCTTAGATTTAGTATGCACAGTAGCTCCTCTACTATGCAAATGTCCTGTAGGGACGAAATGGGGGTCAAATGCTCCCATTGGTTACAATGAGTTGTATTTTTATCTGAGAATATTATGAAATCTGTAATGTCATATTATTTATACTATTGTGTGGGGTCAGCGAAAGAAAAAAACAACAACTTACGAGTAACAAAAAAACCTTGTGTACCCAGCCCAAGTTGCTGTCAGTAAAAAGGCCATTTTCTATGGGTTGAACCACTGCAAGCACAATATTTGCACTCCCAAGAGTTAATAAACTACTCAAGTGGACTTACAAAGTTCTATGATTTCTGACAAAAATATCTCACGAGTCATACCTGGAGACAATACTAGACCCATTATAGAGGTCACTGGCGTAGGAGAGCGTGGCCAGGGGTCGCACAGAATTGTAGCGTGTGAACTTGGAGAGACACTCCATAAAGTCATCCAGCTGGTTCAAGTTCCTCCCTTCCTCTGGAAAATAAATAGAAGAAAAAAAACAAGCATAGAAGCATGTGTTTTGTGTATATTTTATGATGGGGGGGAAATGTCTAGTAGTGTACATATGAGGTGATAGTAATGATTCACTGAGATTTCTGACGCACACGGCAATGACGGTGATGTGACATCATCTTTAGTTAATGTTGCCATGAAATGATGTCTTCTGGGAACAAATGTCTCATTTCTCCAAACGTTTCCCCCCTTCCACCTTGTTCCTCTCTCTTTAATGGGGTCTCTGGTGGGAGGTGCTAATATGTAAACAGAAGAGCTAGGACTGCGGAAGTTGAAAATACAGAAATGGAATTAGTCCTAAATGGTATGTGCCCTGTACCAGTCTCAGGTGTACACTTCCCACTCGCCCAGTTAGCGAGAACAGAAATGCACTTGGCGTTGTGAGTAGAAGGTCAACTAAAGCTGTTGTCAGTTCAGCAATGGCACTTCAATTGCGTTATTAGAAAGCAAAATAGTGACGGTGAGCTTTACCTGAGATGCGCGACATTTTGTTCGAGAAGTAACACTGCTCAAGATCTTCGAAATGAGCAGTCAACCTTTTCCTCCTTGATGCTAGCGTGCTGTTATACCATGTCTGCTTTTTTCCCTGCATTTTACAAAGACTGGTCAGATCCCAAGGCATGGAAAATAATAGACAGGTTGATCCAAAATTTTACATAAATAGAAATATCATCTTGCTTACCTGGGTTGTTACACCAAATTCTGGTGGCTGGTTATAGTTTGGTGGCTCCATTATGCTACTGCAGCTATTAGAGGAGAGACAGGCAGATATTTTCAAAGAAATTCTATAAACATAATGTGCAGTTTTAAGATTCAATTTCAATGGCAAATTATTATTATTATTATTTTTTAAACAACACATAGTTTTACTGAATGAACATTAAACATGTCAAAATGTTACTTGGAAAAACTGACTATCGCTAATACGGGTTCTCCAATGATAGCAATGTGAATCAGGAATGAATTATTTCTATTTCCATGATTTCCCACCAGCATGTTTCCAAATCTCAGACATCATCACAAGGTTGCCCAGTGTCCTAGAATTGTTTGACCTTCAAGCCTGGGTCATCTTGAGCTCCTTATGGCATAGATCAACCAGTATGTCGGGAATCAAGTTGTATTTTACAAAAGAAGAAAAAAAGAAGTTGACACAAGATGATTTGATGGGGTCAAACAGTACCTGGCTGAGGGTGAGGGGGCCTCAACATTGGGCACTGTACACTCTGCTTCCACTGGAGAGTACAGTCCGCTCATTTCCTGGAAAGAAACATAAATAAAATAAGATGTTTGGCTGACTCGAGGGTGATGTGAGAATAATGAGCGCTGCTCCTGTTTTTATTTTTAGTTTAATAAATTATCCTACCTCAACACGCTTTACGTCCTCTTCAAGGAAGTTAAGTTCTCTCTGTAGTTGCTCTAGTTGCTGTTAAAAACAACACAGAGATAAAGATGGCTATTTTTGAAATTAAATCATGACATCATTTTAGAAGAGTATTTTTGAAAAACTCTTTGCTACTTATAGACACGGTATATAAGTTGAGAAGCAATAGTACCTCGGTCTTGTTTCTCCTGGCTTCATTAAGGAACTCCATGAGAATTTGTCTCTGAGCTGCTTGGGATTCCTGGTTGACACAAATAAATTGTAAATTACCCAAAGACAAACATACATTTGTCCTGAATGTCACTAAACACCATTAAGAAATGCAAAATCTTCCTCACTAACGGACACAACTAAGAAAAGGATGACAATTAAGTAACACCATAAGACTTTGTTTTGGCAGATGTAATACAGTTGATACCCTAGAGAGCATTTTATATATTTATTTACTATCAGGATGGTTAGTCGTGTGCATATGACTTATATGAAAATAAATAAATAATATACAGGAGTGAAGACGATCGAAAACTTCCAAACATTACAACGGCTTAGGTGATAAAAAGACTTGTTGAGCATGCTATCTTACCGCCTCCAGCTGCTTCTTCTTCTGAACCAATAGCTCCAACATTAGATTGACATTTGCCAGGTCCAGGTTCTCTTGGTCCGGACTCAACACATCCTGGAAAACATGCCACCTGGATCCATTCTAGGGGTCAAAGAGACTGATCAGTAAAATGTAACTGGCTTGCCCCCCTTTTGTCTGCCTGGATGTCATACAACTGAGACAGTTGCGGATGCATTTTACTTACAGGATGATCTAGTTTAAGTCTCTTTTCCTCTGATCTTTGCTTCTGTTTCAGGATTAGTTCATTTACTGATGGCAGTACAGAAGAAAGAAAAGCGTTGTGAGTAAATGACAGAAAACAGAGAACCACCCCAAACCAGTGGAACGGCTTCACAAACTACTGTCACAATTTTTTACTTTTCAATTTCATTACCATGGTGGCCCAAAGAAATGAAAATGAACATTGTGCTTTCATTGCATTTTCTTCCTTATAAGCTCACAAGTTTACGAGCACATTTTTCCTGGTAAAGTTTAAATTACACTTGGCATGGGGCTGTGTTTTAACCTACAGTATAAGATTAAGGCTCTTGAGGTCGTACGAATCATGGAGTGAAAATTCATCTTTCACAAACAAAGAGCATCAAAAGCGAGTATGAAAGACAAACAATGTTACCGTCTTCCAGACTCATTCAAAGCACCAAAAATCCTACCAATGAATCTATAATTATGTCTGACAATCGATTAATCCTTTGATGCCTTTTTAAATTTGAAATTGCTCAAACAATTGTTTCAACAATTCAAATGGGAAAAACAGGTTAAAATTTTGATCAATCTACCAGCAGGACAGATTTCTTTGACTTTAGATATTCCACTACACAACAAGCATAATGCATTGCCTCAATCTAAATCACTATTCATCACTACCTACCAAGAAAGTTTGGGTAAAGTTGATCCACATTATCAACAATGTAGTTGCATTTGGGACACCTGTTGCTATCCTCCAGACTCTGCCGGATGCATTTGAAGCTGCAAACAGTAGAGTGAAGGTTGTTTTTTTTAAATACATTTTGACGGAGAAAATACACAAACGCACGCACACAAGGCCAGCCAAATCAGTCGCAATCCCCATAATGTTAGAAGTTGCTGAAATTCACTTACCAAAAACTGTGCCCACATTTGGTCATGTGTGCCTCTTCGATCTTTTCAAAGCAAATGGGGCTAGAAGAAGTAAGCACAAAACGGTTATGTGCATGCTGACTCTATAGACCCCTTTCTGTCCAACATCATCAAAAACTGTGCACGCATAATTGGAGCATAGTTAAAATGTCTTTCATCCGAGTTAATAACTTGAGCTTTTGATTCGTTAGCATACTGTAATTGTTTGTGATACTTAAGGCGTTTTTTCCTGGGCATCCTAGAACACTGCCACAACTTCAAAGTAGCCCAAGTAAGGCTGCAGTAAGTTTCTCCACTAAATAAAAAGGAACATCGGGTGTGCAGCGTTTGGGCAGAAGGCAGGGTACACCTTAAATGTTGTATTAAAATGTAACATTGAAGTCTACCAGCTTGAGCTGCATATATGTCTATTGTCATTTGTTGGTTTAGATCAAATTAGGGCGTGTTAGAATGTTACATGTTTATACTTCTCATCCAATAAGAATCAAACTCATTGAATTTATCATATTGGTGTTTTGAACAATGAGAGACTGGAATGAACACAATCCAAAATGAAAAGGTAATGCGCCATTTGTATGTAAGGAATAGAAATACAAATATTTGCATAAAAATAACTTCACTTAAGAACAGATGTCCCACGTTTCCTACTCAAGTAACGTAACTATGGCTTTCTACTTCGTTACTTGATACATGTGCTTTACATTTAGTCGACTTTTGTAACGTGTGTCCATTAGGCTACAGATTACCCCGCTGTCCTTTCTGCACTAACTGTGAGCGCGCATCCGGATTAGTCATCGTTGTTTACAAACATGGAAACCGGTCTGTACAATTACGTCGACCCAAGAATCCATATCATTCGGCACTCATTGATAATTCACAAAACCAGACAGAAATATCACCTGCAAAGATGATAATCGTTGAATTGACAGAAGTGCATATTACAAAGCTTGCTGTCTAACCAAAACATTCCAAACCAAATTACTGTAATTTATGTTAAAAGTATTCACGCTGATCTTGTCACATTTTAGTCAAAGTTGAGGTTGCACACGAACGCTAACTAACCAATGAATCGAATTGTCAAACACTCACCAGACAAAATCGTTGCTTTTGTCCTCATAGGAGTTCAACAGGCCGTTGCAGAGAGGTGCTTGGTGGAGGGACCTCTTCCTGCTGCCAGAGGACGCGGAAGGTCTACTCAGAGAGGCAAACCCACCTCGGCATGATGACACGGCGACCAAACTTGGCACCGACATGCCACTGTCACCTGCTGTTGCCAGTGTCCGTGAGGTCACAATATTAACTGAGCTGTTTCCATTGCTTGTGACGGAGTTGCTTCCACCACTTGGGTTCACGGTGCCTCCAGTACCGCTGCTGCTACTAGTGCTGCTACTTGTGCTGGGCACAGAACCCGCACCGCCAGCAATTTGCGGGGAGCGGTTATTTGACATCATGCAAATCCTACTCAAAACTCCCCAGAATCCGCCGTGGCACTGTTCAAATCATCCGGACGCTACTGTTTGGCTACTTGTGTAGACTGTCCACCTAGCTGCTTAGTTTATATGCTAACATCCTGGTAAGGGTGGCACATCATCGAGCGTATTTAAATTAACTTGTTGGTGTTTGTCTCGCTTGTCTCGTTACTGGTGACGTACTCAAAAACCTTTATAGTAGCAAAGGAAATACCTGAGAATTGTAAGTGAGAAACAACAACCTTCTGCGCTGTGCATACGATTAGCCAGCTAGTCACTTTAGGTACTGGAAGAGTGCTAGCTCAAGTTTCTTCTATTGCTCGTATATGCAGTGTTCGCCTGGCTTTCCACATATGACCCTCTAGTGGATAGGAGTAGAATTGCATCATTAGTAAGTCCATCGTAGCAGGTCAGGGAAATATTAAATACATGAACAAGATATTTCCCAAAGTTTGGTTGCACTGTAAAAAAAAAGTTATTTATTAACACCATTCAAATAACAGAATTGGAAAAAAACGTGTTGTTGTATTGCAAGTAAATAATAAAAGAAAACATGAAAGAAAAGTAAATTAACAATGGCCCAGATAGTGTGTTAAAAAAACGAGTGGTATATCCTTTAAGTCCATTACAGAAATAACATTTCCTCCTGTATCTTTTTCTTTCAAATTGCATTTCCTTAACATAACAAACAAGGCAGTAGGTCACATCCACAAAATGTAGGCAGTGACTTCGCCATAAAAAGCCCTGTCTTGTAAATCAAACATCCACCTGGATGCAGCATAGCAAATAAGCAGCAATAACTTATTCATACTAACAGTTTATCCATCCAGCTACTTATTTTTCCATTTTTTACCTCCATGTGGTCAGTGTATGGGGTCCACGCAACATAGACTTTCCCATGTTTCTGTTTGTGGAAGAAATTCACATGTACCATTATGGGGCACAGACAGGCTTTAAAATAAAGTTTTCAGCAAAGAGGAAAATTACTGGATACACCAAGGAGTCAATTGCCTGAGAGGTTGCTCAACTAACATGTTTACTATGTGACTCAAAACTATGGAAAGTGTGCGATACATGTTTGTTTGTTTTACTATCAGTGGTTTCTGCCACTGACTCAACATACTGTATAGCACAGAAACATATAGTTGAATTAATATAATGTATCATATAGTAAGGTGTTAACTTACAAATTTATATGTCATCTCTCCCCCATAAGTTTGGCTTAGTTTGCTTCGCTCCTGTTTTTTATTTTATTTTATAGCTCTGGTGGTGAAAAGCTTGCCTTCCTTATGTCTCTGCTGTTCTTTTTGCCCTGCCTAGAGTTTCTCTTTTAGGGCCCACTTCCTTTTAATAAGGAGGTAGGTTGTGTGTGTGATTAGAGGAAACACATTGGTCGGTCAGAGGTGGCTAACAAGAGATACTAAGTTTGTGATTAAAGAAACTAATGAATAGAGTGACGTTTGTGTGTGCCTACCAAAAGTAGTGAGAAAAAGACAAGTGTGGGCCCTGGGGTCATCGTGGTCAATACGGACAAGCTCAGATGAAGGCTAATCTTAGGAGGTCCCAGTACAGTGGGGGGTGAGGCCCTGGTGAAGCAGACTATTCAGACCCTCTTACACATACTGTGCACTCTTTTATCGCTCTCTTCCTCTTCTGTATCTTCCCCATCATCCTCTGTTTTTCCATGTTTTTTTTTTTTTTTACTCTAAATCCTACCCCTTCCTTTTCTTTTCCCTTCAACATAGTTGCAGTTGGGTTTCAAAGGGAACTTCTACGGTAGAAAAAGAATGTTGAGCTGGCAGATCTCTCAGACAGGCAAACTGGGATTGTGGAATTCCTATCTCCCAATCTTTTTTTTTTTTTTTTTCCCCCTTTGGGGGCCTCTGAAATAGCTTGCTGCAATCCCACCCCCCTGCTCCAATCTTTATCTCTGGCTAAGGTGGTAGTATTTGCAAATTGAGCCTGACAAAAAAAAATGTTGTATATGTTGTTGGATAGCTGTCTGTTCTGCAAAATCTCTCATGAAGTTGCATAGAGTAAATAACACAAACCTTTTTAATGTGTGGAAGGTAATTCACTGTTTGTTTCATATATAGAATCAAGATTGGGAGCACTGCAATATCCTAAGGTTTTTTTATACATTATTTTGTGGGTGAAAACTTTTATTTTTCTGGAAACATCTCAAGTAGGTCCACCTGTCTTTTCAGTTACTCACAAAAATGTTTATCCATTTGTGAGGTATATGTCAACGTAATATTGTACATTTAATCACTTTTCAAAGTATATTCAGGTAATTGTATATGCGGGTTATTTTAACTACATTAAACTCATTTGTAATTAAATAATATATTTCAGGCTACAATGTTACTGAAAGACATTTTTAAAATAGTCATTTACACAATTGAAACATCTATTGAAATTTTGGAGAATGTGCCATGTGCAAAAAAAACAAAAAACATAGGAAGGAATTTTCGGGGAAATTCCTTTTCACCTGATGCTCTTCTGTGTTTTTCAGTCCCAGGAGCACAGGAGTTTGGTAACATATTTGTTTTATAAAAAAAACTTTCTTCATGTGCTGGACAGATGTTTTGCCTGTCTACTGAGGAGAGCCAGAGAATGAACGAGAAGGAGAGATCATTAAAGGAATGGGTGGTGGGGGGGCAGTTGGTGAGGTAAAGGAAGAGAGAGAGAGAGAGGGGGGGGGGGTGGAGGGTGGTAACAAAGGAGAGCTCAAACACCGTTATGTTTCAGGAGGAGCACACACATGCACGCACAGCCTGCAGTTCTCGTGAATACAATTACATCATGCATAATTTTAAATTCTCCAAGTAGCTACAATGACGAATCCCCAATTCAGCAGCAATGCAATTTGAACACCTTTTCGACTACATTACGTCGGCCACATAGCACAATTACCTTGGTCATATTTCAATGTTCTTGGAAAACAAGGAAAAACAAAATTTTTAGAACACACATTGGTATTATTTTATTATGTCTTTCCCCTTCTATTTACTTATATGTACAAATTGGCAATGTTAGAAAAATAAGAAAATTTAACAGCATTTAATTAAACAAAACAGCAGGCTATTTTGTGGATGTAATAAGAAACGTAGGCTTCTGCAATAATATAATCGTATAACTGAATAAACTTTGAATTATCAAGTGCCGAATGTTCGGACAGAAATAAAACCTTGTTGGTGTAGGGGAACTAACCTAAGTTGTAAAGGAAGCAATGCATTACATTGAACTGAGATACAAACAAATGCACTGTGATGAAATAATCAAGGACAATAAATAGTATGACATGTCATTAAACTAAACTTAAAGCTCTATTACAAGTAACCTATAAAATAAATACATACATAATGGATTGACGGTAATGTGTGACTATTATTGACGTGCGACATGGATAATTCATACATCATTAACTTTACTGGCAGTTGCCTCTGGCATCGAGGGGGGGGGGGGGGGGGTCGGGGGGGGACATGGGATTGTGGTGGAGAGAGTGGAGGGTTTCCCCTTTAAAACAAAATTATGAGGTATAGGTAGGACAGCCTCTTCCACCACACTTTCCCCACTGGTGATGTAAGGCCAGACTGGGGCTCCTGGGAGGGGGGGGGGGGGATCAGAGACAGAAGAGAGAGAGAGAAGAGAAGGAGGGAGGGAGAGAGAGAGAGAGAGGGAGAGAGATCCTAAATTGCATGGAACGTGGAGAGAAGCAGCCCTCTATGAAGTGCTAACAGACGTACACCACAACCAAGAGGAGAAGACACATGGAAGAGGATGGGGCTTTATTGGACTAATACTTGTGTCCCTGTTCATTGATGATCGTTGAGCTCTGCTCTGACATCTTGCATCATCTTGCATTTGGAAAAACAGATTTATTACTCTGATTCACCTTGCAGTCACATTTTGGACCTTGGACACACTACATCACAATGGTCAGGTAAAACATGACATTTTGTGACTGAATCAAAAATTACTCAGTGGTCAATTTGGGAACCACACACACATTAGTGTTTAATTAAGTTGGACATTTTCTCGTGCTCTATTGACACCTGAAAAAAAAGTAAGGAGTCTTTTTGAAAATGAAGAGAAATGTTGCCCCTGGAAAGTAACCACGAATGTAAAGGGGGCAAAATGATGCACTGAAATTGAGTATTTTAGCAGAAGTAATAATCATTTTTTTTGGTGAATTTGTTAGTGATAAACTTACCCAGACAACCGAAATATAAATGGTAGAAATAAATTATTACAATTAGTTAACTTTCCTAACTGATCTCTTCAATTTCCTCTAAAGCACCCTTTTTACTTTGTGGAAATTAAGCAATAATAATTGCAACGACAAAGATTTGTGCATCACCTTTATTTTTACAAAAATATTCCATTCAAAGTTCCAAAAATATGCTGTCCATCAATCTCCTCGCTCTGGTCCTCGTCCTTACTACCAACACATGGCTGCTAAACTCCAACCCACTGAACCGGTACAAACGTGGCTTGGCACAGCGTGCAGACGAGGAGTTCTCCCGCCTCGCCGGTGAACCTTGCGCTGTCTCCGGCTCCCGGAGAGCCCTGAAGCTGCCGCGATTCTTCTCCCCGGCTCAACACCGCCATTCAGTGGTCAGTCCGAGGATCAACCGGCGACAGCTCCATACTGCCACAAGCGCTCCTGTTGGTTGCAAAGGAAGGTGCAGGTTTGACACCCCGGTAGAGAAGGGAATTCGGGGTGCTTCACAACTGGGAAAGGAGCAAACGCCTGGATATTTTCATCAAAATGGAGACACACAGCCTTGGATCTTATCACAACAAGGTCAACCATCGCGGGGCTCCAGATTTGAACGCAGCACCCACGAGGGAAACTCGAGCTCCCCTGGAAGTTCAGCTTCTCCCAGGCTACGAGTTCCTCAGAAAATCCAACAAGATGACAGCATTAGAGCTTCCAGTGGTCCGGAAGATGGGAACGAGGACTTCACCGGAGATGTTGATCCTTCCACACGCCAGTCTGTCAGCAGCACGTCTTCATGGGCCAAACCCATGGCAACGGTGCCCCCCTCTTGGATGACCACCCTGTACTTCACCGGGCGCCAGGAGCAGCTGAGATTGAAGCCCTCTGCAGGGATAGAGCTCCCCAGGGAGAAGTTTAGCTTGGAGCTATGGCTGAATCCAGAAGGTGGGCAGAGCAACCCTGCAGTCATCGCAGGTGGGTCAAAGCTGATCATACAATTTTGTTAACTTTCTCCCGTCATACATTGAAATTATTTGAATTTGCTGCATTTGATCAAAACACGTTTTTTTCGCTCTCTCTCATATTTGTGTGTTGTATTATAAGCCACTTTATGAACCTGTGGTGTGGTCAGACTGGCAAACATTTTACTAGTAGTAAAAATAAATTATTCTCTTTTTTTTGTTTGGAATGACTTGTAAATATTGGTCACGACATTGTACACAACAGGTTGCTCTTCTGTTTCAATGCAGTAACAATGCAAGCTTCACATATATAAGTTTAAATCATGAACATATTTGTTTATTTATTATTTTATTTTTTATTTTTAACATATTTACTCCTGTTTTTTTCTGATAAGATAGGGTAGGAAATATTACAGTTAACACACCCCTCATAAAGGAGCTCAGAAATGTTTTGGAAGCCAATACTGCCTGATTATCAGAGTGTGTTTACGCCGCTTTGGTCTACTTCCAGCACTTTTACAAAACTTACAGTAAACAAATATATTGAGCTCAAACCAAAAACAACGTTCCTGTGGTAACCAGTGACACATCGACCGCAGACACATCCAATGAAAATATGCAAGGAAAACATGGCAAAAGATGTGATTTTTCTGAAAGGCTGTGGTGAACAGATAAAAAAAAAAAAAAAGTTTCTGGAGAAGCTACAACCTGTTGCGGTCACAGCAGGTGGCTTCAGGGTGATCGTGTGTTTTCATATGTGTCTAAATATTTGTGTTTTCAAAGTTAGAGCCCTTTTCCACTTTAAAGTGACTAAAAGGCCAGATGTGGAATGCAATTTACAGAACTACAACCTACATTGTGCAACACAGTGACCTCATGTTTTCCCAATCTGTTAAAATACTGCAAACCAATCAGTTGTAACTAAATTCTTGAGAAAGTTGTGTGACCAACAATAAACAAGAATCAATTGGAAACGGTATTTTATATTTACTTTGGTTGTTTGTTGGAGTCTATAATTTACCTGATGATCCAAAACATAAAATCAAATCTGAAAGTGTGAATTTCTAGTTCATTTTCAAAGCGCTGTGTATGTACGTGGATTTAGGTTTTTCTTTAATCCTGCAGAATTCCACTGTGTGCAAGCAACCTGTTTTTTTCTCAGAATGATGAATGCCACTGTCAGCTGCTCATTTGAAAACGTAACACGTACATCACACAAATTAATCGGAATAAAAGCATGTGGGTGCACCTCCTGAGCAGTCTTGATAGCAAGTTAGACCTCAAACTGTTATGTCTGCTCAAATTTACTCTGATCAAAGATCCAACACTGTTTCTCCTTCATTGCCTTTATTTGTGGCCAGAAGGAATCTGCTATTACACAATGAAAAAAAAAAATCTAAATGAGTAGACGGCAAGGTGAATCACTAGTTAGCACGTCCGCCTCATAGGAGGGTGCGGGTTCGATTCCACCTTCGGCCCTCCCTGTGTGGAGTTTGCACGTTCTCCCAGTGCCAGCGTGGGTTTTCTCCAGGCACTCCGGTTTCCTCCCACATCTCAAAAACATGCTTAGTAGGCCAATTGAGCATTCCAAATTACCCCTAGATGTGAGTGCAAGTGCGAATGGTTGTTCGTCTCTGTGTACCCTGTGATTGGCTGGCGACCAGTGTCCGATGACTGCTGGGATAGGCTCCAGCACACCTGCAATGGATGGATGGAATAAAAGTTGAATGGTTTAAAAAATGATAGACGTATGGATGGACGACTGGACAAATAGAAGGATGTTCATAGTCATCCTTTTTTTTTATTTGTATCTTTTGGAATTTTAATTGCATCAAGGAAAATGTATGACCTTCAAAGCACTGTGTTTGTACTTAAAGTAATCAATCATTCATTTAACTCATCTTCTTCAAGACGTTTATGTAGTATTATCTTTTTTCCACAGTTAGCCAATTTATACCCACCCACAGACAGGGTTGTGAAAAGAAAAGGGGTTCCCTGACCTTTTGTTGTCCCACGGTTTGACATCTGTGCAACAGATGTAGTCGTGTGTCTGTCTGCTGCAAGAGCAGACCAAAACATCCAGGCCTTACTTTGGCAGTCTGAAATGTCTCTGTTCTCATTACTTTTCTATTCTGTTCCTGTGGTTCTGTATATTCTCTCTGGCCTTTCTGTCAAATTATTCTCTGTGTCTGAATGACTGGAAATACTTGAAATATTTTTAATTTCATTACATTTCTTTAAGGCCTGCAGCACACAGACCGAGGCGGTCGAATGTAACTGAACTGTGTTGGGCTGTGTGCGGACTTCTGTAGCCACGTTTCATGTGTGGCAGACTGCCAGTCATGAGTTTTGCTTCAAATCAAAATATGAATCGCAGATTAAAATCTTCACAGTGGAACACACACGCTGAATCAAAAAGTCCATGCCAGATCCAACTGGCCGGCAACATGTCCTTACCAATACAATGTCCTGTATATAGGTATAAAGTTGAATCTTTTACAATAATATTTAAAGATCTTATTTAGAATTTGTTTTGTCTCAATTTTCTTCCCACATACCACTGATGGACTGTTAAATAGTCCATCTTAAAATATATATATTTTCTTTGTGGGACCAGAACCAATCATTGTCGATGTGAATAATGACAAGACTGGTCAATTAACTTGTCAATCATTCAATCTTTTGAACGCGTTTTATTTCCTTGTTGATATCCATGCTCGCTCACGTCACTGTGCCAAGTATTCCGCATGCGTATACTATTTCCCACAACAAAAATGAGTTTCATTATATGGTCCTTTTTGGTTATAGGTGTATATGACAACTGTTCTCATTCACTGAGTGAGAAGGGCTGGTCAGTAGGCATTCGCACCATGGATTCTGCAGGCACCAAAGATGCACGATTCTACTTCACGCTTCGCACAGACAGAGCCTTGAAAGCTACCACTATTGTTAACCACCAGCAGTATAGAGCCAATGTTTGGACCCACCTGATTGTGACTTACAATAGCCACAACATGACCTTGTATGTTGACGGAGCCAAGGTATGTAGTAGGTACATTTTTCATGCATTTTGTTTTCATTATTTGCCATTATTTAATTACCATGTAACAAGTCTTCATTTTAATACTATATATATTTTGGTCAAATTACCAAATTGATTTCAGAATTAAAAAAACGATGGATTCAATTGTTTGTCTTATCTTCTTGGCTATAATTTTCCTCTCAGGTGGGAGAAAGCAATCTCCAGTTGGGAAATCTTTATAGCCCCTTCATGAAGTCCTGCAGAACCTTCATCCTGGGCAGTAACCAACCAGAGCAGGGACAAGGCTTTAGAGGTCAAGTAGGAGGCATAGTCTTGTGGGACTATGCCCTAACTCATGAGGACCTGCAGATGCGACCTCTCCCAAAGACGGAGCCTCTTGTGGCTCTATGGGCTGACTTTACAAATGTAGCTATCTTGGATTTTGTCTCTCATCCCTTGGGCCATATCAACACGTACACAGAAAGATTTCATTTACAACAAGGTTTCAAAAAATATCTTGCTATTAAGAGGAATTTAGCCCATCAGAGGCCTAAAAAGGAAGGCATCAACTACTCATTTTGTCAACTTCGTTGCTCGATGTATCGTGTTTAAAACCAAGCCTCGTCTACCAGTATGAGTTTCTGAAAAAAATGATGTACGTGTTGACATTGCCAGTGTCTCATTTGATATTCACACTAAAGTAGACTGCTGCAGTTTGTTGCAATATCATTTATTATCTTTACTTCCTGTTTTAAGGTGGAACAGATGTGGACTCCTTACAAAGTTGGATTTCATCCAGTTGTCATCATCACTCCAGTCCCCGATTTAGAGCTTGTCTCCTCTTTTTTGCCACCACCCTGCGGTCTTACACCTTGTGACAACACTGACATCATTTCTGGCTACAACAATTACTGGCCGCTCCGTACACCCAAACACGTCCGCTACAGGATTATTAACCTCTCCAATGATGATGGTGGAAACCCAACTGTGTCCCAAGCACAGATTGACCTCCAACACCAAGCTTTGATTGATGTCTTTCGCCCTTACAATATCACCCTAGAGTTGACTGTACACACAGTTCAAAACAGTAGCCTCCGGCAGCGTTTTATTCTTAGCAACTGTCGAATTGGGAAAATTGGAAATCGCCATTGTGATCCAGAATGTGACCACCCAAAGACAGGCCATGATGGAGGGGATTGCCTCAGGCTAGGGCCCTGCTACAACTGGAAGAGACAGGATGGAGTTTGTAACATGGAATGTAACAGTATACACTATGACTATGATGATGGAGACTGCTGTGACCCAGAAGTGACAGATGTTCTCAAGACCTGTTTTGATCCAGAGTCACCCAACAGGTGAGTTAACAAACGTTATATATTTCAGTAATTATGACCTTTGTGATGCTAAGCGGTTTGGATAATGGATGGCTGGATGTTTGTGATGCTTGGAATTCAATAACATAGCAAAGCTGGTATACAGATGTACTGAGTTCCCACATGGAAGATAGGTATTGTTTACTTTGAGTTGTCAAAATCACATTTTGGAAAGGAAGCTAATCAGCAATTCTGGTGGAGCACTGCCTATCCAATACAGCCAAGTTGCCACAACTTCAGTAGGACTCAATCAGCAGAGGTGTAAAATCCAGGTCCAGAAAAGTAAAAACCATGCTACAGTTTGGCTTTAGCTACTAGTACTTGTAATCAACCAGCAGGTAAAAGAGAAAGCTCCCAAGGTTATGCAAAATCTTGTTTTGTTTGTTAATTATATATTGTGTTCAGAGCTGTGAGGCAAAAGGCAAAAATAAATAACATCCAAATTTTTGTGTTCTTTTTGGTTTGTGGCTGCTTTTTACAAGAAAAACAAACTTTGTGTTTATTCCACTCTATTTCTGTCGTCACATGGGTGCGAAGAATCTTGTTGACCAGTCGCGGAACTTATAACTTGCAATACTTAGTACTAAAGTAGATGTTTGATGCCACAACACTCCGTTAGGTGTCTCGTAACATCTACTTCAATGGGTCACAAAAAACCAAGTGATTCTTATATTCAACTGGATTAGATAAAAACAACATATCTGCACTAAAACAGGCTTTAATTAGGCATTTTCTTGTGCTAACATGATTGAAGTTGCTTTTTAATCTCATTTAGTGCTGAGTTGCAATTTAGAAAAGATATTATGAAGTTGAAGACTATAAATTCTCAAGTAGTTAGGAAAATAATGTTACACATGCAATGTTTATTTTCCCCTCAAGTAGAACAGCTGGAGATCTGGTGGTATGGACACATAAATTTCAATGATTAGTTTTTATGACCAAATGTTTCCCTCCGGAGGACTTAAGAACGTTAAATTCATAGAAGTGGAATAAAATTATATAGCTACTACTGTTGCAAATCTAGTGTTGCATAACAGGTTCTGATCATTTAGATCCAACTTTTCAAAAGTTCCATGATTTACATGGATGGCACGGATATTTACAAATGAAAAACATTCCCAGTGCATCACCACTACAGGATTATAGTGGTGGTCTATTAGTCATAAGTTGTACTCGACTTGTGAAAAATGGGATCAGTTATTATCGAGTCAGTATTTCCGGTTAGAAAATCCTTCTCTTTCACCATAAACATGAACATTTTAATATGCTGGGGATACATAAAAATGAGTCGTTAAAATGCGGTCCATTTGACTGTCAGAACTGAATGTCTCTGGAAAATGGATGCTCTTCACTTGTCTGATTTAAGTGCAGCCAGAGTTGTTTCAGCTCTCACTCAGGATCTTTTGCCTACAAACTATACGTAAATAAATTCAGACAATTACAAAAAAAAACATACATTTGAGATTTGATTTTTAGGAAAATAAAGTTGTCATATGACAAAATGATGTACTTTTACTGGACAAAGTCAAAGTATTACAATTATTATGTACATAAAAGTTCAATATAACCTTTACCTAAATAGGTTTAAAAACAAACAGCTCTTAAAGATTAAATTCAAATATATTGCAGTATTTGAAAGTTAAATATAACTGATCTGTATGACGTATTGATTCTTTTGTGTACCACTAGAGGGAGCCCACCTACCGCTAGTGCTCCTACTATCAAACTTTGACAATCACTCTAAGGGAAAGCTTAACTCTGATGTAGGCTTTGACAAAAATGACTGACACCCCTGCCATATATAATAACATGAAAAAAAATATCTTGGCCCTTCAACTGTGTGTCAAGGGTTTTGATATGTTCAGAGGCAGCGTGTAGATTTTTTAAATCTTTTAATGACATCTAGTGGTGAAGTCATAGAATACAATAACCTACATTTGAAGCGTGTGTATTTTGAAGCACGCACACTACGGTGGCACACTTTGCAATCATCCCACTAATTTCTTCAACATTCTATCAGCATTAATCAGCATTATCTGTGATCCGGTGGTTTGTCTCCTTCGGGTATCCATAGCAGAAAGATGGCAGCGAAACATGAGGCATTGTGAGGCATGACCCATGTAATATAATTATTTGACCTCCAATTTTATAAAAAAAAGAAAAAAGATAGAACATGCACATTTATTTGCATATTAGTAATGAAATCAATAGAAAATAACTTTTATACACTCTCCCTTCAAGTGTGAATGATTCCCTTTCCTTTCTTATAATCCTTTGGTGATACATAAAAATAAATTCTTATGTTTGAATGTTTGGAATCAATATGTCTTTCTTTTACCTTTTCCACTTTCACAGGGCTTATATGAGTGTGAAAGAGCTTAAAGAGGAGCTTCACCTGAGTGGCAGCGAGACCCTTAATGTTTTCTTTGCCAGCAACTCTGTACGAGAAGAGCTGGCAGGAGCTGCAACTTGGCCATGGGCAAAGGAAGCACTTACGCAACAAGGTAATTAAATAATATTACTTCCACCAAATAACTGTTTTGTCACCATGTTAGTTATGTTACTATGCACACTGAACCAAAAATATAAACACATACAAACACAACACTTGTTTTTACTCCTATTTCTCATGAGTGATAGTAAAATATCTAAAACTTTTCATTCGGTCTAAATTTCTGTTGTGCTGGGCTACCTAACAAATTTCAGTCTCAAATTAAAAACTGAGTCTTAAGAAGTGTTTTTTTTAATTGAAGAGTTTTACACTCTTACATCTTACATCTTAATCGTTTAGTGTAAGGTGGTAATCTTTCACGGTTTAGGTCAGTCTTTTCCATACTTGGCCTTAAGACAATGACATGTTTGATATTAACCTAATTCTTTCCAGTCTCCGTGGTGACTTGAAACAACCAACAACCAATAGATGAGCTCTAACAATAACGTAAACAAAAAAGTTGACAACAATCACAAGAGCGGCATCGTTCTTGTCCTCTAATGTTTTCCTTCAGTTTCTGTATTTGGCATCTTCTGTTATGGTGTATGCTTTGTATTGTCCAAATGAGAAGGAGAGAACAAGATGGTAAAGATTTCCTGGCATATTGCCTCTTTCCTCTCCCAATCATTAAACCACTTTCCACTGAAAAGGGCAAACCAACCCAACAACAAAACGCAGAAATGCCAGTGTGAGCGCCGTACAGTTGCCACCCATTCCCACTATACAGCTGTTCTTAATATATCTATTACCTTTCCTCTTGTTTATGCCATCACTATTCAGTGACAAATATGGCATATATATATATATATTATATATATTATAATAATATATAATGTTACAAGGAACATCGAAGTATTGTTTTAGCCTTCATAATATTTGCCTCTGTTCTTCAGGTGGAATGGTCTTGAATCCATCCTACTTTGGCACACGTGGACACCACAACACTATGATCCATGAAATGGGCCACGTATTTGGACTGTACCATGTCTTCAAGGGAGTGAGCGAACGAGACTCCTGTGATGACCCGTGTCAGGTAAAACTGCTACAAGCTTTTGATTTACAGGAAATTAAACTGTTATGTATTTTCTAAATATTGTTGAATTTTACAAAGATGCCTTTAGCAAATTGTGATTTTATATAGCTACTGACTTTTTTCAATATTATAAAATAACATGACAGAAATGGGCTTGTCATCTGCTGTTTGTGTAATATAGAGAAACCCAGTTGGATAGAGTTTTTAATTTATTTATGTTTGTTTGTTTGTTTTGTCCTGTGTGTAGGAAACCATCCCATCCATGGAAACCGGAGATCTGTGTGCTGACACTGCGCCAACACCCAAATCCAAAGCTTGCCATGATCCCGGACCTGTTAATGATACATGTGGCACCACCACGTATCAGGACACCCCTTATAGTAATTACATGAGTTACACTGGTGAGTAAATTTGGAAAAATAAGTAAGTGTGATGACAAAATATAAATTCTGAATGTTTAGCATACCAAGTGCTAGATGAAGTTGATGAGGGTTGGAATTTGACCACAATGATCACTTGATAAAATATCCTATTTTTTTCCCCTTTAATAGATGATAACTGCACCAATCATTTTACTCCCAACCAAGTAGCCAGGATGCACTGTTATCTTGACTTGGTCTATCAGAACTGGTTGACAGAACGTCGACCTGCTGCCATACCTCTGCCAGCAATGGTGACTGACCAGAGTCAAGATTCAGTCTCAATTTTTTGGGTTGCACCATTAACTGGGCCACTCTATGACAGGTACCGTATTAATGTTGTATTACAAATTGCTCAATTACTGACCAAAGCAAAAACTATCCATCATGTGTTTTTCTCTTGTCGTAGCTCCCCCTCCAATGTAGCTGCCATCAACTGTGGGGAGTGTGATAAAAATGGTGTTTTCCACCAATATGCCTATGAGGCAGCTTCACCTCGCATCTGTGATACGTCTGGCTACTGGGCACCTGATGAGGCAATTGGTCAGTCAAAACATCGATATTGGTTTACGTACATAGTCTGGCCCGTATGTTGTATGCTTGACACCCCTGGTTTACATACCTCATGTCTAAATGAATAAACATTGTCTGTGATATTATGTCAAAAGTGACAAGATATGGTCCAATTTTGTGTTGTGTTTTTGAACTCCAGGCCCACCTGATGTTGAGCAGTCATGTGAGCCGAGTCTCCAAGCATGGAGTCCTGAACTTAGCCTTTACGATAGTAACGTGACATCACCTTGTCCTGAAACGGAGGGCTGTACCCTTACGCTTAAATTTCGCTACCCCATTGTTCCACACACTCTTACCCTCTGGATAACATATGTCTCAGCAAGTAAGTCTCACTTTATAATTTGTAGTATAGTGACACGCTACATTAACACTAACCTTTGGAAACGCATAGCATTCGTCAAATTATATGCTTTCAAACCCGTGGGGAGGTTGTATAAGTGGAAATCCATGAATGTATGTATGGTTGAATGACTTTCTCATTGGAGGAAAGTATTGCGCAAAAGTATTTGGATCTTGACAGCATTTATATGATTCTGCCGTCATATATCTTCGCAACTGATGTTTAAATGAAACTAATAGGCATTCATCCACTTCATTCATTTACCACTTCTCAGATAATCCTGCTATTGCGGACATAGAGCTGATAACAGACACTGGTAAAACTATGAACCTTGGACCACAGCACGTCTTCTGTGACATGCTCTTCACCCTGCGCCTCGATACCAACAATGTTGCCATCAGTGCCATAAAGCTCTGCACCTTTGATGAGAAGATGGAGATTGATGCCGCAATGTTGTCTTCTGGCCCCGGTAGTCATCTCTGCTCTGGCTGTCAACCTTTGCTGTATCGGATTCACCGGCGGCCAGCCTTCACCAGCAAATTGCCATTACCTCAGACCCAGCAGACGTTCACGGACAGGTAACCTTTAAGTGATTACTGACATGTCTGTCCACAAATGTGTGTATTTTCCGGGAGAGTCATGTGTGCCTCATCTCCCAAGTAAATTAAAGATTTTTTTTAAAAATCGGAACATATCTTCTACATCAGACAATAAACAGTGAAGTGAAAAATGCGCTGAAATGAACACATCTATATCACACAATAAACATTGAAGTGAAAAATGCATTGAAATGAACTGATGGTAGTTGAGTTATGAGGAGCTGAAGGTCAGTTTGGGCATGATGTGTGGAAGGTGGAGTGTTTTTAGAAGAGTGATTCTGGCAGGGACATAGGAAGGAGCACAATAGGATTAATTACAGGCCATAACCTGAAAAGAGAATTAGGGAATGTACTAGATCGTAAAAAATAAGAATATAGAAAAGAGATCAACAATTAAGTGGTGCAAGAGGATTTGGGGTGGGATGAGAAGTATGAGAAATATACAGCAAAGGTAAAGCAACGTAAGAGCCAGCATATTTTTTGAAACAGAACCAATTGTGGAATCAGAGGCCATAAACACAAGTAACTGCTTGGATTTGGTCTGGCAGTTAAAAATTGGACAATTTCTTCCTGTGTGGCTTTTGTACAAAACAACCCAACAATTATTATTATGATTATTTTTTTTTACAAAAGAAAACTCAAAGTTGGGTTGAATTGACTTTGGTCATTCCAGTTTTTTAAAATTCAAACTCAAAACCTTCGACTGTGAGTCAGACTCGCTAACATTTCACCGAGCTGCTATATCTCGATATCACAGTTGAATATTAAGTTTGAATACATCTAGAAAGGAATAGGGATTCATTCCAAGACCAGTATAATCCCAACAAACCCTACACAGAAAAAAAGCTGTTATGTACCTCAACCTGTAACGTCATGAAGCCATACATCTAAGCTCAAGTATAAATGTTCTTCTCTCTAGAACTGTAAAAAGGGGAGAAATGTATGAGTACACGATTCAAGTGGAGATTGGAGGTCTTCTCAGCAATTCCTCCCCATCTCTTTTTTACACTCATGGGCAGCCCTACTGCGGCGATGGTGTCATTCAAGGGTATGCACATTTTATTAATGAATACTATATGGATATGTATTGTAATTTCTGGACTGTAAACCGTTAGTTTTTGCACAAACTCTAAACCTTGCGGATTATAGTCCAGTGCGGTTGATCTATGGACTTTTCATGATTTGTATGATATTTTAAGAGGATTTGTTTTGGTAATATTATATGTCCTATATAATATAGGACATTTCATTTAAAACATCTGTGGTTTATAGTCCGATGCGGTTTATATATGGGGAAAAACCCGCCCAGGATTTTCCCCTAATTTTAGCTAGTGGGGTTTATATTCAAGTGTGGTTTATAGTCCAGAAATTCCGTTGATCCACCTTTATTAAGACTAAAATGATAGTGACTGTGCTGTCTTTGCAGGGCAGAAGAATGTGATGATGATAATCTGCTAGACAGCGATGGCTGCTCTAAGAAGTGTTACCCGGAGAAGGGCTTCAACTGCATTGGTGAGTCTCGAGAAGCATATGTATGCAAACAGAACACAGTTTAGTGTAAGTACATTTAGCAGTTAATTTTGGTTGAGTTTTTGATACATTTGCCAGCAAAATCTGCTGTATTTAAAAAAAAAAAGAAGTGGCTTGACTTGCTGACTGTGCTCTTCTTTATAATACATACCTGCACTTTTTGTAATACTTCCAAAAATTGGTGAGATAATTTTTATCTTTATTTTGATAGCACTGCACATTTCATGCAGTCAATTAACAATCGAAGGATAAGCGACACCCGAACTGCAGATAACTATGCAAACGTTGCAGATGCAGATTCGTCCTGGTGTGGTCTTCAAATATTAATTGAAGTTAACATTTATTTCTTGGAGTCTTTTAGTGTCACTAAGCCTGATAGTGTGGACTTGACATGGTTACCATTAACTGAGTCCAACAAAAATACAATTTAGATTTGCTCAGATTTGGTTCACTGACAGGCAAGTTTGTCCTGCCAGATTTATAAATCTGGATATTTATTCTTTAATAAATCCTCATTTCTTTTGCTCTTTTTCCAAAAGGTGAACCCAGCCAATGTTATGTTTTTGATGGGGACGGTGTGTGCGAAGAGTTTGAACGTGTTTCCAGTGTTCAGGACTGTGGTTATTTTACACCTTTGGGTTATACAGACCAGTGGGCATCTACTGCTACTGCTTCTCATCAGGACCCTAACCACTGTCCTGCTCACGCAGCCACTGGCGAACCATCATTTAAAAAAGTATGACACGTAAACCATTAGATTTGAATGATTGTAAACGCTTTGATTGTATTTGACAAGTGGCATCTTTGTGGAATAGATGAAATTGAATAAGCAATTCAACAGCGCTAAAGTCCGCAAAATAAATTCACCCCCAAAAAAAAAACATTCAAGGGGAACGTTCAGATGTGGAGACTAAGTGACTAGCGCATAAAACTTAAAGGTAATGAGAGTAGCTGCTTCAATTGAAGTGAGCTATGACCACTCCAGCAGTAGCGCAGCCCTCCCTCTCAGATCCTGCGTTCTTCTAGAAAATTACAAACATTGGGTCTAATCCATCTTCATGCAGTTACACTGTGTGAACTGCTGGATTCATGGTAATCACAAAAATCCTCTGTCCAAATATCTTTGTTCTGCTAAAAATATGTTTTGTTACAAATAATATCTAATTTCTAATAATGTCTTGAACGGTTGTAATCTTTTAAATTGGGTATCTGATCTGGATGTATAGAAAACACACAAACTGAAATGTCAGTCAAAGAATAAAATGATAATAACGTTGAAAGGGCGTGTATAAAACCTGCTGTTATATATTTGCTCTGTAAAGCTCTGTAGGTACCAGTACATGGATGCGAGTGAAAAACTGCCCACTGATGCATGGTTCCCTTGCACAGCTCATTCTGACACAAGTAATGACCTGGAACATCCATTTTGGCTGAAGGTAAGCCTGTGTAACTGTTCTTTTTCAGTTTGTGTCTGGGTAGCTATACATCATCTTTCAGTTTGATTCACATATTCTTACCCTCCGTAATGACAGAATTTTAGCATAAAAAAAGAATGAATGGTCTTTGGATCCATCCTGCATGCTTTGGTAGAAATTTGACCACCCACTCGGAACATCATAAATAAATGTGCTACGATTGGTTTATAATCATTGCTGCTATATTTGGCAAGGTCTTTACATAACAGGTGTTTTGAGGGCATTCATCATCCTTATGTTTAGTTTCCTCTTAAAAATATTTCATAACTTGAAATACAAAGTTTAGCTTTACCTGTATTGTCCAATTTCAAATCACTCATTTTCTCTTGAATGAAACCAGCCGGCCACAATGAAAGTCATACAAGAAAATTTACGGTTTTACTAAATGTCTTTTACTCATAATAAATTGTGTATTGAAATGTTTTTGTGCAATAATTATAGGTAGGATTTGCCCATTCCGGAGTGGCAGCTTCTGTCATGGTGTATCTGGCTTCAGATGGGTCATGGAGCGGGGAACACTGTCAGAGGACTGCTACAATCCTGCTTTCTGATACTATTGGAAATAATCATTCATTAGGTACTTTAGCTATGCAGACCTTAGATGTATTTATATCAAAATATTATGTAGTATTCAGCATTAAGACGTCACTGTCCCGTGAAAACTGCATGTCGCATTAAAACACTGTTGTCATGTATTGTATCTGCAACTCAATGAAGTATTTCCATTTAAGGAACACATAACCTCTCATGCCATCGGAACCCTTTGGTGGTTAACGTGACCCATGACCTCTCTCAACCTTTCTACCTCACCTCATCTATTATCCTCCTCTTCTCCTCCTCATCTGTGGCAATCGGGGGCATAGCCCTAAGGACATCCTGCCACTTCAGCACCTTCGCCGTGACTGGGTGCGCATCAGAGGGTGGGCTCTCCCACAGCTACCTACGTACAACACACTACATAATCTAATGAGCATGCCAGAAGTTATTTTGCTTGGCATCATTCTGCAAAAAAATAATACTATAGATCTCAATATCAAGGCTGGAATAGTGTAGACTAAGTTTCTCTCTTTTATTTTGTGCCTCCGCTTCCATGCTGTGTTACTGCAATAGCTGTTTGAGACAGACATGTCAAATGGACAGCTGCAGCCCGCCCCAGATAGAACATGCCTCTGTCAGGTAGGCCCTGTGTAGCAATATGATATTTGCAAAGTGCTAACTGATCAAAAACAAATGTGTCCTTGCAGGTGTATTGGAGGTGGGCAGTCGTCTCACTGCACTGCTCAGTGTCACTTTGGTTTTAGCGTCACTGTCCTTAACGGGAGGGAAATTCCACCACACCAGGTACAATGAATAATGTCTCATATTTCACAGCCTTACATGTGGGCTTTATTAATATCTATATATATTTATTAATAAACCTAAAAAATTACAGAAATTTCTTTTTTTATTCTTATTCTCTTTCTTCTTCTTCTTCTTATTATATTACCATGAAATAAAATAAAAATAATCACATGGAATGGTACTAACTAATCCTTTTAAAAAGAGAAATCTTGTAGGGGAGTGAAAACACATTCCATGTTTATAGTTATATAGAGAATTGATTATTGATTATACAATCCCTCTCACTTTTGTGCCTCTATTGTTTCCAGAGACAAACAGAGATGGAATGTTTTCATGGTTTATGGAATCGCGCAGTTAGCTGCCAGCCTGTCGACTGTGGTCTGCCTGATCAGTCTCATGTGTACCATGCCTTATTCAGTTGTCCCTTGGGAACGACCTATGGAAAAGAATGCTCCTTTACTTGTGGCTCACCAGCAATACTTCAAGGTAAACCTCAATATTTTCCAAGTATGGTTTGATGTATTGTTGAATAGTTGGTGTAATACGTATATTGAAATCTATATATATTCTGTTGGCTCATTTGTAGTACCACATGGGCATTAATGGTAGTACCCTTGGGTGGTTTAGATTGTATTTGGCCTTCACGGCCTCAATGTCATGGTGTTCCACAGGGTCCAATTCTGGAGCCTCTGCTGTTTTCAATATCTCCTGCCTTTGGGTTCCATCTTAAAGAAACAGGGAATTTCCTTCTACTGCTCTGTGAATGATTGTTAAACCTATGTCCTGCTGAGCAAAAAAAGACTGAGGCCACTTTTGATGAAATAAAGATCTACATGATACTCAATTACTTGTCTTTCAATGATAAGACAGCAGAAGTTATGTTGTTTAACCTTATTTGCCCCTTCCCCACACTCCATCTTGTAGACTTGGGCTCCCTGTCGCCTCATCTAAAGCCAACATTCTCAAACTTGGGTTTTAAACTGAACAGTAATTTTAAGTTGGATTGGCAGATTTGTGCAGCTTTTTTCATTTTAGGCAGCTGGCTAATGTAAAGCCTCTTCTTTCTCAACGGCTCTTTGAAACAATAAATCATGCCTTTGTCACATCTCGGCTTACGGTGATCCACTTCATCCACCGTTATCATTCTTTGGGATGGGAATTTATTTTCTGGAAGTCCATTTGTTTGCGTCCCTATTACTACAGAGTTTTACATAAAAAAAATTGTCTCTTCTGTTCTTTTATTCCATTTTCCCCCTCAGATGTACCATTTTTTCATCTTTGAACATTCAGTACATTCTTGAAATGATCAAAATGAACAAACGTGATGCATGCTTACTTATCTGTGGTCGACAAGCCGCAGTGAATGCTCAAATGTCATTGTGGAGTCAGCAGTACGACCCCGGTTTTTGTGATCTGAAAACAGATTGTGCAGAAAAAATTTAATTTGTGGCTTTTGGTTACATATTTTTGGACGCCACTCCAAAGGCCGGTGTGCTTGTTACGAGTCACGAGAATATATCCATTACCAAGTACAACTAATAAATTTGGATTTTACCAGTGCCAGCATGTCTACAAACATTATTTTCAACTATTAGACCCTATAAATGTATGATCACTTAAACTCAACATTCATGTTCCATGTAAAGACTGAAGAAGTATATTATTTTTGGGCATTGCAAAACATTTTATTTTCCTCTCTGTATTATCACAGGACTAAGTCTCAAAGGAAAACAAGAATGTTAACTGAGACAAATCAGTCCACGATGTGACCTACTTGTTCCTCTGTGTACTATTTTGTCTTATAGTTCGATTTTGCAGGATTTGTGGTTCCTGTCTTGGGTTTGAGAAAAATCCACATTCTCCAAGACATACAATGCTGAACAGTTTAGGATTTGAGAATGAGAGTGTGTAGGTAGAAGCAATGATGGGAAGGCAAAGGACAATGACCAGAATGGGATGGATCAGATTTTGCTGATTAGATGTGCTCTAGCCTCATTCTATAACATTTGTATTGATTTAGCAACCTCCTTAGAGATAATGAAGGAACATCCATTAATCTGCATTGATGTGAGAAACAATTTCTATAACAACTCCTTTTTCCCCATCTCCTACTATATATCTCCTATCTTTCCTCCACTCTCTCTTTTTAGGAGACAATGACAGATTGGTATGTTTGGAGGATGGTTTGTGGTCTTTTCCAGAGGCTTATTGTAAGATCGAGTGCACGGAGGCTCCAAACATCCCCAACGCCAAGTTGCTAACGGCAGAGTGCCTGTCCTCAAGCCATGATGTTGGCTCCACCTGCCGTTTCAAATGCAACCCAGGCTTCTATGTATTGGGAAGCCTAAAAAAGAAGGCACCAAGGTGAGTGTTTTGGTACTTTTAGTGAGAATAGTACTTTGGAATATCCAAAAAAAATCCATCTATCTAAGTGACAGAGAAAAAATATTGTGTAAACAACCGTACCTCCCTACGTAATGAAATACATTTAATTTCCATCATCATAATAAAATCCAATGATGTGATTAATCTTGTCTACATTTACAATCCAATATATTGACACCTAAATCCACAACAATGGTGCTTTACACCAGAGCATACCCATATGCACAGTTTGAAAGTAGTTTGAGTCTATCATCAGCAACATTCAACAAGCTCACATTACAATTCAGTAAAATGCTTACCACTTGTTATATTTTATTGCCAGTTTTACTCAGTAACTACCTGAACAACCATTAAAAGGAAATCGTTGATATGCCAGGTTTGTACCCTGCTTTAGATGAACTAAATCCCTCCCTTACATAGTTTAGTCTGTTATGGAATTATCATGTTCAGTGCATGTGTAAAATATTCTGCAAAACTTAATTTCCTCAATGTTCTGCCTTTATCAACATCTTATTAAATATTAACAGCGTTTACTGTGATATGAAACTGAGACAATATAGATTCATTGTTTTTTTTTTTCAAAGAGCAAATTTCCATTTAGTAAGCTGGAAAAAAACTTCATGTTAAAATCCGTTTGCAGCTTGGTAACTTTATGAGTTTCACTTTCTCAAGCAATCGTGTAAACATCTTAATAACCCCTGATGCTTTATTAGTTCAATGTGTGAAGTAGAACAGCAGCTGCTGTGAAAGAGCTTTAAACAAGCATTTTTTTTTAGTTTGACACATGAACCAATGTAACTTGCTATAGCACATAATGATGCATTCACATATAAATGCATTTTACTGGAAGGTGGGATGTCCTGTGTGGCTTGGTATGTTTTTCTTATTGAAACAGTAAAAGTATAATGGAAAAGTTGGGGGGGGGGGGTTACTGAGTGCATCCACTGTATACCATTGTATATCTGCTTGCACTTCTTTGTATTAAAGTAAAACCTCAAGTCATCCCAATTCATTGTAACACAACATCAAATGACAGAGTACAAGTCAACTGAGGAAAGTTTAATTTTCACCTTCCTTTTATTGTTATTGGAATTACTGGATGTTGACCTTTTAAAAACCTCAATAATCTAGTGTAGAGTTTTCTTACTCTTGTGGTGTTTTTAGGAAATACTTCCAGACTGAGTGCCTAGAGGAAGGGCAGTGGGAGGATACCTCATGTGAGCCCATATCTTGCCCAGCCTTACCTGGTGTTTTCCAGGGCATGTATGAGTGCACCAATGGCCTCTACTATGACACGCTCTGTACGCTGCAGTGTCCAGACGTGAGAGAAAATGTAAGTGTTTGGACAAAAATCTCCAGACTTCGAGCACATTCCAGTCCATGGTTTGGATCAAAATTTCACTTAAGGCCTGTGGAAGATTTGTGTAATTAAATGAGTCTGCTGCACGTATGAAATATAAAATAATTCCTGATAGAATGATGCATTGTCGTTTGATGTAAAACGCATTTGACACTAAAGTCTTCTTTTCTTACGGCTCCCGGTACTTTGAGAAATACAGATTCTATTTTATATGAAGAATTACTGAATAGTGTGATTTACTTTGCTGGCTTACAGATTGTGATTCGCTGTACTAAAGATGGTGAATGGACAGCACAATTTACCATGTGTTCCACACTCCAAGGATCTTGCTCTCCTCCATCTGATCTAAATTCTGTAGCGTATAGCTGTAATGGGGGCATGGAAATTGGTGAGTAAAATGAACACTGCAGACATTTAGTGGCAACACGGTGTCATTTTCGACTTCATATTAAAACAAGGAAATACATTTTGTATTTTTTTTCTGTGCAGGTGCTGTTTGCCACCCAACATGCGTTTTGACCCCGGACATGGATCTTCATGACCCAGTGGTTCTGCCCAATGGCTCTACAGTTAGTTCTTTAAAACACTGGATGCTTCCCATCAAACTTCAGGTGAGATGTACATGAATAGTACTCAGGATTTAGTTTATGATAGCTAAGTCATAATTCATTGAAGAATTTGCTAAAATAATTTTTCCAAGTCTGTTCACGATTATCAAAACAAGTCTACATCATATTAGTGAATTTGTATATAGATTTAGTATGCTTGATAGTTGACATGGCCTGCATGTCGAATGTGAAGTCAAAGGTCAAAGTAGTACGTGTTCTTATTTTGTGGTCGACCAGTCATAATTTCCAACGAATCTATTGTGGTGTGCTGTTCAGGTCAGCTTGTGAAATTTGAAAACCATTGGCAGGTTTTGGAAAAAGTGATTGTTTTGTTTCCCTGTTGCCATGTAACGGATCTGGACTGTCATGAAAGCTGAGCCACCGAAAAACAACGAAGAAATAAATCCATCAGAATGAATAATGCATTGAAACAGCTGGTGGTCTGAACAACAGTATGCAGTAAAATGAGTTACTTGCCGTTTATCCATCTTTATGGATTGATTCATATTAAGTTGAATTCCGTGTATATATAATAACTCTTTTGCCGGCACTCTTGCCTTGCCTGCTTCCCTGCAGGGCTTGGGTCCACCTGCCACTCAGCCACACTGAACTTTGACACAAAATATAATTGTTTTTATTTTTATCAATGACATTCTGAAGCAGTAAAAGCCCCAAAATATCATTGGACAAAAGTAAAAAGTAATATATTTTGTAAAAACAAACTCATAGGCCTCATATTAACTCTAGTCTATTTCTATTACTGAGAGAAATGAAACTTTCTTGTGCTGGAACTGTTTAGGCAAATCTCGGATTTAGTATAATCTGCGCTCCCCGCAACATGAAGGTGGTAGGCTTTAAGTGATCTTTAAATGCAGTGTTGGGTAAAGTTTTGCACACAACTATGCTCTTCTACAGGCTTGCAGAGATATTGTTAAAAAAATTAGAACAGTCTATCCAGCAGGCCAAGCAATGTGATCTTGCTTCTTTCATCATATTGTAAGCCTAAAATGTTAGGGCTGCAGCGACTCAGTGTCTTGAACATCAGTGTTATCTAAATGCCAAGAATGAGGGCGCTGAGAAAAAAGTATATGAAGTTGTTTGCAATTAATTGAAACAAATGCCCCCCTAGTTCTGATATATCCTTCATAGCGACTTTCCACTGAAGCGAGGAAAAATATTTAAATATATGAAATACAAATTGTTGGTTTTTTTTTCTGGACATAATCAGATTTGCTGAATAACAATACAATATGTAGTTGACAATTATGAATGTCTTTTTATATTAGATTTTTGACCAAATAATTGGCAGGATTTTCTCGGAAACCATTTTTATTTCTCAACTACAACAGCCTATCACATTCCCAGGGTGTGTTTGGATGTGTGTCCAAATGTTTTTGCTTTACTGGAAATAAGTGGATTGTCTAAAAGGAAAGGTTGCAGTTGGCGTGAAATTTTCAGGAAACGCATAAGCACTCACACAATGAACAAACTTGTTGGGGCTGCCAGATTTTGCTTGAAAGTTGGCTCATGCTACAGCATCATATCTCATGAATAGATTCGAAATGAATGCTGTCAACACTGACTCACTTTTGCCTCGCTTTTGGGTGGTCGGTCAACCTGCCAGTCAGTCCGCGAATCTGACCTCAACAAGGTCAAATAGTTGGATAGAGCTTTGGTTGCTTACTGCATACTCTTGACGTTGCCTTGTGATTTCAAGGCATTGTGTTATCTCAAATATCTACGCTCCCTGACAAGCCAACAAGGGAGAGATTGCCTTTTTGCTTGCTTTTGGCTGAACACCTTGACTTATGGTCAATGAACAGTTGTGAGTTGAGACCAGTAATTACATTTCTTATATTCCAAGTTTTTTTTTTTTTTTTTTTAAATATGCATAACACTTTCCCTTTAAAGCCAGCCTGATCAGAGACTTGGGTCAGAACTTCACTTTCAACTCGGGGGGTGTCAATTCAACCTTATTGAAAGATTTGGATGTGCTTATTCACATGCTGACAGCTTCACTGCATCACACTCTGCAACACGTCAGCAAATGCTGAAGGTTACAATTTGAGGAGTCGATCCAGGAAAGACCTTTGCAAATGGAACAGATGAATTTCTCAGGCCTCTCTGTGCTTTGTGTGAACAGAAGCTAGACAGTTTGGTGGTGATTGTAAGCGCTACTGACCAACAGAGGTCCTAAAAAGATCCCGTTAGGACCCATTTGGAGGAACATTTAAGCACTCTTGTTTTGGGTATAAAAATAATACAACATTTTTAGGACTGTGGGAAGTATTTGTAACTTTTCATTTGTGTTATATTTCTTCATTTGGAATTGCTGAACTTGCCTTGTTTTGTCTTTTGATTTCCAGACCATTGTCTGCACGGGGATGATGAAGTGGTACCCAGCCCCTGAAAACATTCATTGCATTCAGTCATGTGAGGTAAGTGTCAAAACAACTGAGTAGTATTGCATCAGTAGCTACTTGGTTGTGTGTGAATAAATTTCCCCTAGCATTCTGTTCCTGTTCCGTTAAACCAGGCCAACACTACAGGCATAAATGCCACCCAGATTTTTGAGACGATTAAATGGGTGAATGTCTTTTTCAATTTTGACTGACATTTTGTCTGACCAAGAAATATTAAAATATTTATAGCTTCACGGAGATAATATTTCACAGATCTTGATGTTTATGGTCCAGTTAGAAATGTGAATATTCTTAGAAGAATTTTACACAACCCTATATGAAGATGTAAATACAACTACTTGTTAAAATATGATTTTTGACACTCGATATTATAATGTCAGTATCAAGGTGTAAAAGGAATTGAGCGATTGAATTCTACATTTAATGATCAATGATGAAGACACAATAAAAAGGTGGTTTGAATCATCTTGAAACATCTTTTTCAATATTTCTATTTGACACAGAAGTGTTTCGAATTGCACAACTTCAAGTTCCACCACACCAAAGTGAAGAAGAAATACAACTTGCTCAGTCCAGCAAAGGTTAAAATAAGTTTCAAGTTGAAAAACATACCTAGTATTCCTTTTTTTTTTTTTTCAAATCCATTTTGTGTGCAGCATTAAAAAATGTAATGATCACTGGAGAGCAAAACATTATTCTATTGTCGTCTCTCATCTAATTTGCAATATATGCCTCTCTAAAATCCCCAAACCGGATATTGTTTGGCTCTGACAATCCTGGAACTGCCATTGGAACGCAAACTGTTGATGAAACACACTCTCTTTAACTGCCGACAAACATTTTCCTCTTTCATTTTGCAGTGAATGTTGTGAGACAAAACAACTCCCTATCTTCCATAACAACACAAATTATTACAGACCACATGTGTTTCTCATATACTTGTCTTTTTTTTCACTGTTAATCATTGACAATTAATGCAAATGTCATCCAAGTCATAAACCACAGCATGTATCCATTCTTGCATCCACATTAGACTTGATTATTGTTATATTCATCTGACTGGACTCCCTCAAAAGAGCATTAAACAGATTCAGCTCAGAAAACCAAAGTTCAAGTTCTGACCAGACTTAAGAGATCAGAACACATTAGAGTACTCCACTTCTAAAAGCTTTACACTGACCGCTAGTCAGCTGTGGAATAGACCTTAAATGTCTTACCAGAATGTTAAATGACTTAGATTTGAGTAAAAAGATGGGAAGTATTACATTCCATCACTCTGTAAATCAGTATGTGGAATCACAATATACTTGATCTTGATTCTGCAATATACTACTCTTGTTCATATCTTTTGTGCAGCCTTTTGGTGGGGATGGTTGGTGCGACACGCTCAATAATCGGGCCTATTGTAAGTATGACGGAGGAGATTGCTGTCCTTCTACGCTATCCTCCAGAAAGGTATTTCCATTTATCCATTTTCCGCCCCGCTTGACCCCCATTAGATATTAACAACTCTCATCAAAACCTGTGCTCCACTATATTATCAAAGCTGTCTCAAAGTTATGTCACTCATCTAATGTATCATCAAATCTCAAAATCCTTTATGTGCTAGAATTTGGAAAATAGTGCACATTATACTCAATTCACTAGTGTGCATCTTACATATGTCACCCACTCCGGGGGCCCTATACCTTAATAGATTCTTTGTCTAGCATGGTTGAACTTCTTTTGTTTCTTTTTTTGCCTATTGCACATTATGACTTCCTAAATGTAGAAGGATTATGAGGATGCAGTTGCCATCCCAATAAATGAGCTGCCAGAGAACTACCACTAACTCTGTTTTACTGTGGAAAAAGAGGATTACAAAGTCAGCAGGCAGGGAGCAGAGGTGTTGAAAGTACGGTGGTTCATTTGGCCACAGTATAACAGTAGCTGAACAACTCAGGGTCATGCTCAGGAAGTGAACTTAACCATGCTTACTGTGTTTTAGAACTTTGATGGAACTTTCAAATGAATTTTTCTTACTTTAATAGTTCCAATAATTATCTGTCGCACAAATGTGTGCGAATGTGGACCGGTTATTGCACCCATTTGCGGACAAAGAAGAAATAATGTGGAGTTTTTGCACGCACTTGCCATTTGGTATCCTGTCAATACTTCAATTGTCTGGCTATTCCTGCCTTCTTGCATAGTCTGACTGGATTATCACAAACTTTCTTTGCAGTCATTGCTGCGACATCACTGGTTATGGTAAATCGGTTTAACAGGATGGTCGAGATGTCTCTAAAAATGTTCACCATTAAATCAGAGCCAGCTGATGTGTTTTGTGTAACAAAAGAGCTGATGAGCTACCACATAAACTGTGCCAGTAAGGTAAGAAAAAGTACCAAAGCAGTGTAAGCAAAAGGCAACACGTGTGTGTGTGTGTGTGTGTGTGTGTGTGTGCGTGTGTGTGTGTGTGTGTGGGGGGGGGGGGTGAATCCATGGATTTCAATCCATTTTAAATGTCAGAAGTGAAGACCAACAAGTTTACCTCCCACATCTTGGTTCACTTGTTGTCCATTTCATTTCTCATTACCTCCCACTTTCCATTCTCCCTCTTCTTCTCCTCTTACAGTCTTCCTCTTGCTCTCTCTCTCCAAGAGCAAATGTTTACATGTCTTGCTACAGACTTCTTTGCGGGGCACCAGAGTTTGTTTTACAACCTGTGGTGGTGACTTGCTTCCTAGACAGAGCTGGCAGCTCTTGTTGTTGATTCTTAACACGTGTTCATCGGTTCACCTCCACCCTTCCTGCTCCCCTGAAGACTCTCAAGGCTTCTTCTTGTTCAAAGACCAGGTGACACCAACTGGCCTCCTCTCTTTTCTTGGAAGATCCTACTTGAGTTCCCAACTGCTACTTTTTAGTAAATTAAAACTAAGAGACCAGACCAGACATATGATCCATAGCTGCTCACCACACCTTGCCGCACTCAAAATATAACACCTCCACTACTGCCTCAGCTCATTTTGTAGGTGTGCTGAAGTAAAGGTCCTGGCCCAATCAATATAAACTGGAACTCAACAAACAACTGACAGTAAATATCTGATATATAAAGGGCTCTAAATATGTAAATATGACATTACAAACCTGACAGTGAAGAATGCAAACAATCTCCTATAAGAGAAATGATTTCTCCTATAATAGAAATGATCACCTACAGAAAATCAGGGGCTTCTACAGTGGCAAATGGGTGCAAGCCTTTAACTAAAAACTTTGTCACTGCACGATGACATTCCTCGTCTCTCGTCGTCATCTAAGAATAAAACATGAGACATGATTTACAATACAGATTTTACAATTATAGAAATAGAGCTTGTCAAAAATCAGTGTTAGTTACTTACCTGCAGTAAAACTGCACGTCCCGTGCAAGGTTGTTGACTGAGCCACCGCAGCGGAGCAAACACGCAACATTCCGTTAAACTAATGGCATGCTTTTGCATATTAGAGGTATTTCCTCCTTATGTTGAAATTTCAACATTACAAGTATTGCACGTCGCTCTCTTCTCGTCCTTCTTAGCAAAATGGAACCAAACTTTGGAGCGCTTCTGCCACACAGCTGCCATCGTTGTTTACGTGCTGACTGGAATCGCTAAGGGAATTGTTAGTTAAAATAAACAAATAAATAAATAAATAAATAAAGGGAATTGATAGCAAAATAGCAAACAATTCTAAGGAATTGGTAACGTTGGAACTGATTCTCAACAAGAACCGGTCCTCAGTTCCCATCCCTAAACGTGTGACCTCTCTTTTGTCCAGAGAGCACATTGAGGTCTACGTACCAGTTTGTGTGTAAGTCACTTAAAACCAAGACATGTTGCTGTAATGAATTGACTATCAATTTGTAACTTAATGTTATCTGCCACTTGCCGTAAGGACATCATTGGTTTAGTCTACATCATCGATGTTACATACTTGCCAACTTTGAGTTGCCTCTGACTTTTCTTGTCATTCACAATGGTCGTACTGTCAGCTACCAGATAAATATCATTCTGTGTCTTGGCGTGGGTGAGATGTCACATTATAAGTCTGTGTCTGTGTGAGATGACACACTACAAGTCCATCACTCACCAGACCACCCTCAATCATTTAGTACTTCCGTATAGATTCAGTCTATTGGTGGAGGTCCGTTGGGGACGTGGACCAGACAAATGTCAAAGTCTTGTTGATGAAGGCATTATGTGCATGAGCGTTTTGTTTTCTGCTACGGAAAGGCAACAAAAAAAGAAAGAAGACAATGCATCTGTTTCTGGAAGGTGGAGAGGGGCAGTATGATGTTTCATGCTTGCAATCCAATCAATGATGAGACAATGTAAATCCGCTAAGAGACACTAAATTAGTCTCCGACTTCGGATGTGTACAGAGTTGTTTAGCTGATTTTCAAATATCAACACCAAAAATGTAGACTATTAAAGGTGGTTCCAATAATGATACTTATTTTCTAACAGGTCATTCAGTTTGGAGCAGACTGCAGTCAAGATGAGTGCACATGCCGTGATCCGGATGCCAGGGAAAATAAGAGCAAAGGCAAGGACCCACAAGGGAGAGGAGGAATCCCATAAAATAGATGAGTGCAAGCAAGTCAAGTGGTGTAAAATAAGTCAAGCTGTAGATAATATACACAACAAGCTCAAATATTACCTTATCATGTACCTTGTACACATGTTTTGAAGGCAAAGACATTCTTTTCAAAAAGGTCAATGAAAGTGGTTATGCACCTTTGCCATTGCCGTCAATAGGTCAATAAAAAGAGATTACAGAAATAGAATGTATTTTAATGTGTTATGAAATGGTGGGAACTCAAAATGGTGTAGCAATTCATATAATACAAAGGACATTTTCTGCTGCTACTATGTATCATTTAACTATCAGCAATAGTTAGAATGGTTTTAGCTCATCCTAGGACTTGTATTAATGACTATTAACCTTAGAAATGTAAATGGCTTTGTTAAGACAAATGTGTATTGACTAAATCAAGACATGTCTCGAATACGTATTTACTAGGTGATATGTTGAAATCATCAATGGTAACCGTAATTTGTTTCACATTCCCACGAAATTAATATTGACTAATCATTTTCGCAGGCTTTTATTACTGTACGAATGCAACTGTAAAGTTGAGCATTAAACAAACTATATAATGTAAAAATAACTGCTCTTAAACATTGTGGATGAGCTGTGACGATTGGAGTTGGAAAAAATTAATCGTACAGTTCCACACAAGATATTGAAGCGAAACACCCAACACTGTTGTATTCATGCAAGAAACATACAAAAACTGAAATCATGTATCTCAATAAAGTTAATCCAAACTTGCAGATAAGTGTAACCATGTTCAGTATTCTACAGTACTCTATACACCTTATTGAATAAATTGAAACTATATTTATCTTTGTCAGTGGTTTGACTTTTGTTCTGTCTAAATACCATATTCACTGTAATTAATAATACCATATTCACTATAATTTCCCCTTTATATAGCTGAATGCAGTTCAACAAATGCTTAAAGTAAAACTGAACCCAATATGTCAAAATGCCTTTACTTTAATATTTTCCCGAAACCACACTTTTTTTTTTTTAAGAGTGTAACGGAACTGTTTGCCTCAATTTATTACATATCTTTACACACGCACGTGCGCGCACACGCACGTGCGCGCACACACACACACACACACACACACACACACACACACACACACACACACACACACACACACACACACACACACACACACACACACACATCGCTGAAATTGGTCTAATCTCATCAATTGATTTTGAAGTGGGGACAAATAACATTCCTATAGCCACATTTCATGTCTTTATTCTTCAAGAAAAAAAATGTAATGTTAACTTGATGACAGACACATTTAAAGACAAGAATCATGCAGGTACTAGTTGGTCACGTGTCTTGATTTGTTTTTTGTTTCTCTCAATCGGTTGTGATAATCCCTTTTTAGCAACACAATGTTGCAAAATCCTTTGATCAGGCAATAGCCTATTTGAGTATATTCAGAAAGAAAGAAACAGGTCTGCTTTTCACATTAGAACTGCAAAGACTGAGCTACACAGCAAATAGGATAATACAAGTAATCAGCTATCTTGTGAAGCGCACAATTTTTTTTTCAAACACTTGTTGTGTACGTATGCATATACAGAGGTAAAACACTACGTTGGTACAATGTAATAATGCATGTGTAAAACACTCTGCCACCTCCACAAATATCTACCATTCATTTTAGTATTCAGAAATTTGTTAGAAATTAATAACACCTATACCTTTATTTGACACTGACCTTCAGGCCACTTCAGTAAAATAAATGAAAAGTACTCCCTAAATAAAATCAAAGTTTTCACAAAAATAATCAAAGTTCAATAAGAAAGAAGGTAATAAACAATTAGTGTTTCTACGTTGAAAGTAATGAGTTTCAGTTTTAACCACAGGAATATAAAACAAGAACAAGTTTTGTAGGTATAACAGTAGATTTCTGTTACAACCTCATTCAAAAGTAGCAACCATAAATTGTACATTCAGCAATTTGTTTCTAAAATTCTACTTGAGTGCTATGTATTGTACATTGTTCAAGCTAGTAACACAGCAGATTTTTTTTTTTCACATATCAAATTTGCCATTTCATGCCTTCTGTATACCCATAGCTACAAATGACAAGCAGAATCTCCTGTAAAATCAACCAACATACTCAATTTTTAGTGCTATCTTATGATTCTTTTGAAATCCTGTATTCAACAAGGTTAATTTCAAATACAGTTAATGTCTCTGATGAGAGCAAAAGTTATTTCATTTTTGCAGTATTAAAATGAAATGGGGTACTGTTGAGCTGGTGGCTCTCTAAGGTCTGTTGACTTTATTTACCACCGTATGGCCAACAACTATCAGACTGCCAATTAATATTAATTGTTGACACTTTGGCATGGACCCTGCTGAAAAGAGACCACTTTGGCCCATTTGTTCCAGTAAATTTATAGCTCCAACTTTTCACTGGCTTTCTTATGTTTTGTTGCAGTGCAGACAAATTGTATGTCAAAATGGACATATCTTTAAATTATATGTGTATGCAAATGATAGCAGTAGGTTACAGATGCCTGTATGAAGTTATAATTACAAATAAACATTTGAGAAGTGTTTTATTTCCGCTGTGTCCCGCCCGCCCTCATTCACCTCACTGCAGCTATGCCGAGCTCCATATCTCTTTCTCCTCAAAGTTGCAATAGTTACATTTATGATAGCAGAGTGAGTTTTCAATTATGCACTCCAATTTATTTTTCTTTTATTCTAAATTTAAGATTATGGCACTCCATTTATTTTAACATCTTCTCCTCCCCTGCGTGAAAAATGGGACCTGCTTGCAGAGTACAAGGTTACATCTACAAAACAAATTGCATATAATAAACATTTTTAACAACATTTCAATGAGAAACTTTCTTCAAAATAACAAATGAAGTGGACTGAAGAGAAAACTGTAAATGTAAAAACTCTAAATGGTTTAAAAGTCCCCAACTATCAAAATCTAATGTTTGTTCTCACATGCTTAAAATACATTTTCGGGTTAGAAAGATTTTTTTTCTTTATTCAAAGCCAAGGATTGGATTAATGTAATCTCATTCTGTTTTGTGCAGGTCTGTCAGATATATGAATTTCCTTTCATGGGTTATAAGCAAGTGAGACACAGCCGGCTGCCGTCAAACTATGCAATTAGAGCATACAATAAACACAGTGGATTATGTTCTACAACAATACTTCACAGTTTATAATTTTGAAACCACGTTTGGAGGAAATAACAAAGCTTGCAATAACTGTCACCAAAAATAAAATGCGGGCGAGAAATGGAATGTCTTGTGCATTCAAGTAAATGGGAACTGACTGAGTTTAAATAGCTGAGGCCCTCTTTTTGTTTACATCCGACAATTTTCCTGTCGCACCAAGCTACTTAGTTGTTCGTTACATCATTTTTCTTTATGGTTTATTAGAAGAAATTAGAAATTAAAAGCCGTTTTCCATCTTCAAATTAAGGAGAACAGCTATCCAGTTAGAGCAAAGCTTATTTACATAATGTATATAATCTTTCAGGAGTTATTAACTAACTTGAAAATAGGCATCCTGGGCATTTCCAACCCGAATTATTTTACAAACAATAAAAGGAAATCAAAGATTATTTAAACAAAAAAATACGACAAGGGATATAAAAAAAAAATCCCATCACATCTGACCTACACAAAACGCCACCATTTATTTTTGCTTTACACTCTGATTAATCTAAAAATAAAAGTGTGAGTGAAATATTCAAAAATACATATATCTGCTTGAAGAGCTGATTTGTTCATAGAACTTCCTTAACTGTCACTATTTGCAACAGTCACATGATGCTAGCCAGAGTAGATGCACTGTGTATAACAGCAAAACAACTAAATGATGCAAGGCTAAGTTAAAGGTAACTTTTTTGTTTCACACTTTTGTGACAATAAAGTTTTTGTTTCATTGTACAGGCTTATAGTATACAATATTTATCTTTAAACCTATACAGTTGGTGACATTAAAAAGTGCATCAGCACATGTAAAACATCTTTTCATATAGTATATCACTAACAAAACAAAACACAGTGACGAACAATAAAGTTGCAAGGCTTCAGTTGGTGAAATGACATTAGAACAAAGATGCTTAGTAACTATACTTTGACCTTTGATTTGTTTCTGATCAACTGCCACAAAAGAGTTGGAAATACATCAACTAAACAAGCTTGCTCTGATGTTTTAATTGTGCACACTTACATGTAAAACTGTCATTATTTTAGACCTGACAAAAAGCAAGAGTGGGTTGTATACAGTTGTGTTCAGAATATTAGTAGTGTATATAGTAGTTGTTAGGGTTGATAGATTATTTTGATCCTATGATTATGTTGGAATGTAGACTATAACGATTAACCAAACTTGTCCTGCTCTCACAACGCAGTAAAATAAAGTGGTTGCATCCTCTGCTTGATTGACCAGTTGCAGAGGAAGCAATCAAAGTTGTTCTGTTTTCCCCAATGTCGAAAAACACTCCCTGCTCTGATTTGACCAGAGGCCGGGGGTTCACCAAACCTGTCCACTCTCACCCCCACCCTGCTTTCTCTCAATAAATACTCTCTTGCAACAGACGAAAGTCAGATTTCGTTCGAACATCGCTGTATGCACAGTGATGAATGTTTTCTCCACTTGCAAATGCTAAAAGGGCATACTGTCTCCCGTGTGGTTCTTGCAAATAAGTTAGAGTGAGCACCACTCTAACAGTAGTGTTTTCCATTTCCTTCCAGGCATCTCTGTTTTTTTTTTTGTCCATTTTAAAGCATTGGAGATCATATGTGTCAAATTCAAGGCCCGGGGGCCCAGATACGGCCCATCACATCATTTGATGTGGCCCGCGAGAGAAATTTTGCACTGACTTTGTGTCATTACTAAAATCATAAATTGTCTTCACTTTAAAAAAAAACTAAAGATATTGAACGGTATTTTTATTAGCATTCGCCTTTGTAAAATATTTGAACAGGTCCTCCGAGGGAAACTTATGACTATGATGTGGCCCACGACAAAAATGTGTTTTCTACAATGTAAATGAACAGGCAATAATGTTTTGCCCCTTTGTATACCTTGTTTCCCATGTAACCATAAAATATAAACTCAAAACCTGGCCTAATCCTTTTAGTCACATAGCACTACTATTATTATGAACACACTGCTGTATATTTAGATTTCCTTGGGCTCACCATAGTCATTATACATGACAGTGAGTATTTGCTCATCACATGCTTTGTGTACGTCCTGGCCCATACCTGCCCAGTTAATTTCAAAGGTCTTGGTGTCAGTGTAGCGACAGGAAAGGAACTTGAGAGACATCCTGCGAAGGCCAATCTTGGATTCCTGGAGGAGGCCTTTACACCATGGGGAAAGTTCATTTAACTGTGAGAGGATCAGACCAGCTTTCCTGTTGGAACCAATAAGACCAAAAAAACGTGGTATTCACATTAATGCAGAAGACTGAGCCGTTTGCATGTTTGTGATGTCAGTAAACATGTTTCTGTTTTTCTCGGAAGATGATAATAATTAAATTTGATCCATAATCTGATATGCATGAAAAAATTTCATTCGCCTAGCCACCGTTTGCATAGAATTGGAAAAGACCCTTTTCCTGAACTCGTCGTTTTCTTGTCTGTAAAATATTATTGTCTACTGAAATGAAAATGTCCTGAGAGGAGGTCCAATCATAACAATACTAAATATTGCAGGCACTACTCTGATTAGAATCTGTCATCAAAAACAAAAAGAACATGGAGGGAAAAGAGGTCCAACTGTGGACATAGACAAAAAGAGTGAGGAAATAAGCTATTCTTTTGTATTTGCCAAAGCATCTTGAATTTCGGAGGAAACAGCCAAGTGGTGTGCCTTAAATAATGGGTACGTTCATAGTGATGACAAGGTCTGGCCCCAGGGAGAAAAAATGTCAAGACTTGGATGGACAGACTTTTGGTGAGTTTATGGTTTTAGTTAAAACATCAAGCATCAAAAGGAACAAAAATGTCCCTCAATGAAAGCCAAACAGTCTCGTCATTGTGAGTCGATAGGAGTCTAAAAACAACATGTCCAAATATCTGCTGTTGAAGATGAAGGCATATTTGATCATTCATTTATTTCCCAGTATTGCATACTTGGCTCATATGAGCTGATACTGAGTCAGAGACCCCCACATGGGTTCTTATTATCAGTGATCTGATGATGTAATGAAAATCAATTTTGATTAGTGCTTATTGTTTGTGACAAGGAAGCTAGGTAATTTTCTTTTAGCTGGGCTTTGTGTCTATGTATACATGAGAACTTTTTTATTGGAATTTGAGAGATGATGAGAGAAAGATCTGACACATAAAAAATAATATGACCACTTCAAACATATCATCGTGACAGTCCGCTATTTAAAAACGTTCTTACGAACTCAGCTACAAACCTGTAAAATTTTATTTTATCTTCATGTTTTGCATATCAACATTTTTTTTTTTTTTTAAACTTGGAAAATGTGTGGTTCCAACTACTGTGTTTCTCAGACCAATGTGCCATGACCATCTGTGGAAAGCATCTGAGTCATAATTCTGATCAAACATAATAAAAAGATAATCGTTATAGATACAACGCCAAAACCCAAATCCAAGTTTTCTGTCTTTCTCCATCATAATCTGGATTTCCTTTTTTTTTTCTTATACCGTAAACTCATCATAATCGCTCAATGTGACAAACAGGAATCAGGGAGGCAAGATTGGGGAACAGCTCAAAAAATATTCATGAAAAAAGGAAATGAAGGAGCATGGATGAATAAAAATAGAAACATTTTTGAAAAAAAAAAGTACAACAGAACGAGAAGCAAAGCATCAAAATGAAAATAAACATGACATGACTTGGGGGTAAGAAACAGAAGCAGTGAACCGATAAAGAAGAAATTCGTCCGTCCGTCCTCCACCCTCACTATCTCTTTCCCCTGTCCATGCTTCCCCACACTCCTCTCATTCATCCACATATAATCTATTTCACTTTGGCTAATCTATTCTCATTTCCAGTACATGTTTCCACCTTTATAAATGTTAATTTACTCCACCCGCTTCCTGTTCTTACTGCAGATGTCAAAATCTGGCCTCCACTACTCTTTATAGCTTCATTGTGTGGCTCATGGACTTTCTCCCTCTATACTTCCCACACCTCTGCAGATTTCCTCTTCTTTTTAAAGTTGGACATCAGCAGCACACCTTTCCTCTATTCCTCAGGCAACTTTTCAGCCTCTGGAATGTTATTGAGCAACTGCTTTATTTTATAATGAAAATAATACAAACAAAATCACAAGACTGCTGAATAAAAATAATTCAGTTCCAGCATGACTTCCCATTTTTTTGCATTGGGTGTTAATATGGAGATATGCTTCTGTTGCTGCTCTGTGGAGAGGTGTCTCTATTCTAGTGGATAACAGATCATGTTTCTGTGATAAGCACAACTCCACATCAATGCGTGCAGATCACATAGATTTTACCTGGGTCCAAGCTCATCTTCACACCTCCAGGTAAATTCTCCAAAGCTCTCATATCGCTGGTTGTAGTGGTAGAGAACTCGATGCAGCGCTGGAGCACCAAGGTCCATCAGAGTGTTATATGCTGTTTGCTGCTCCTTCCCGCTAGTGTAGCCATTAAACAGGTTGTAGATTTTATCAGCTATTTCTGGAGGGGGACAACAAATGGATACAGTTTCCCAGGCAACACAATGATGAAAATGACAACTGTCAGACCATTGAGAAAACCTTTTGGAAAGTTAGAAAGATTTCCTGACAAAACTGTTATTCCACCCTTTTCATTGGACACACTTGCCACAATCAAGATATATGCTTATTTTTGGATGCCAATAGTCTGTTCAAGAAAAATACAAATGCAGTCCAATTTAGGATTTGCATTTTGAAACACATCATTTCTAGGGAATAAAAATGACAACAGCATGGTCTGAAAGTACAATAATTCAGTGGCTGGCGTATTTTGAAATAGCTCGGTTAAATCAGCAAATCAACAGCAGGCTAACTGTTGAACCGTGCGGACTAACATCGTTCATAATCAACAAAGATAATGTTTGTACTGTAAATCAGCCACAGAACATGACAAATTAGGACGAACCACCCCAATGTCCATGTTTTTTCTGGAACAAGTAATCCCAGACTGACTAATAACACTTGAATACACTTGTCCAACCCATATTGATACACAGTTCATGAAAAGTAACTGAATGGATTTTTATTCCACTCTCGGCATACACGTGATAAAAACTGACACCCTCATGAAACTCAACAAGGCACCTGTGCCTCCAAGTGAGACGTGACTTTATCTCATGTCTCTTTCCTCACCTTGAGCCTTGACGTCATCCACAGTTAGGCATGGAGTTTTAATAGTGACCTCACTTGGACTGGAGCGACGCCCAGTGTTGTCAACTGCCCAAAGCCGGAACCTAGATGGATAAACACACAATCTGATAACCTATTTATGCTGCATCTCAATCAATGCTCTGGATGGAAGGCACAAATAAGTCAAATTGTTCTGAATTATATCTCCATCCAGTGGCTAAAATGCTCATAGCATCCACAACTAAAGACAAAGACCTGAGAAAGGATCATAGAAACTCTGAAAGAATAACTTTGGATCAATGGGTTTCATCACTTTCATCATTAAAACATGTGCTTGTGTTTACTGTGCCTCTCACACAAAATGTTCCTGTAACAAGACCATATTTGGATGGGCCCTCGAAAATATAAGGGGAGAGAAACAGGGCCTTGGCGAAATGACAATGAGCTGCCAGACAGACTAGAGCGTGCAGTAGCCCTGCCCTTGCTTGGATTTGAAGGACGTGAGGAGCTTTGAAACAGACTAAATACAATACATCAAAACATTCCTTGTATTCTGATTTTCTTCGATTATGTTTCTCTGCCTCTCAATCTTTTTCTCACTCGTTCCTCAGCTTCTCCCCAAACGCCATCTCATTTCCTCTTTGAGATGTGTGTATTACTTCACTCCAGGCAAGTTGTCTGTGGGCTAAGTGTGAGCATGTGTACTGAGAAAGTGAGAGTCCGTCATGTGCGTGCAGACTGAGAAAAGCATATGCAGTGTCTTGGTCATCTAATGATAGTAAATTCCCATGTGGTGTAAATGTTTAATGGAATAAATCATTTTTTCATGACTCATTAACATCTCTCTTTTGATAAAATCACCTTGTTATTAATATGGAATTATATTCCCACCTATTTGTGGGAATGGAACATTAAAAGACCATTTTGAAGTAATTTCTGAATTGCTAAAATGAACCCAAATTACTGTAATGTATCTTGCTAAATGGCATGAGCAATTTGCAAATACACCAATGATCCCAAGGCTCATGTCCTCATTCTTGATACTTTTACTTTCATTATCCTCATTTTCAACACAATTTAATAAATCCAGAGTTACATAAAAATAAACTGATCTGAGTCTTGAGAATCTGCCAATGGATGCCAAAGCCAACACAGGTCATTTGGTCATTATTAAATTCAAATTGAATATTCACACTCCGCATCTGAAACTTTCAATCTTTAATACAACCAAAAGGCCACCAGGGGTAAAAAAGGAATTGACGATTCTAATGACCCAGAGTAATCCCTGATGGCACCTCTTCTTATGCATCAATTTGGATTTGCTCTCGGATCGTAGTGCGTAGACTTGTGTTTTCTAGACTTGTGGATTTTTTCGCCAAGTACTTCAGCTTTCTTCCACATTCCAAAACCTTAGGTACAACATGTACAGTATTCAAGTATGAATGGTTGTGCCATGTGATTGAATGCTAATCAGTCCAGGATGTACGTAATTCACCTGTGATTTTCATTTTTGGAGCATTCTCGATCACAAAAAGGAGGGAGTAGCTTACATATATGTGGTGTCAGGCTCCAGACAGCGGACGATCATGCTGACCGAGGAGGACAGCAGGTTTGGAATGTCTCCTAACATCACACATGGAGACCTGGCGCCAGACAAGATATCATCCACGAAACTCAGGAGCGTTTCTGAAGCACAGAAACAGACGTGATTTCAACAATACAAACGTTTTTGTCAAAGCTGTTAAACTGTTGAATTTCAGTTCCTGTGGCATTAATTGATACGGGGGTCACATAAAAGTTGTGAGTCATGATAAGTCAAACTGTTTTAAATTAATTTTGAATTATAGCTGACATGGCGCGGCACGGTGCACCACTGGTTAGTACGTCCGCCTCACAGTGCAGAGGTTGTGGGTTTGATTCCTGTGTGGAGTTTGCATGTTCTCCACGTATTTGTGAGAGTTTCCTCGTCCCACATTCCAAAAAAACATGCACGGTAGACCGACTGACCACTTCAAATTATTGTGAGTGTCAATGCTTTTCCCTTGTGATTGCCTGGCAACCAATTCAGATTCAGCTGGGATAGGCTTCGGCACGCCCGCGGCTCCGTGAGGAAATATATCTGATGACATCATTCTCCTCTGTAAATCAATCTTTAGTGAGCATATTAGACAAATCATTGCAGTAAACATGACTATTGAACCAATCAGAGGATGGCAAAATGCCGACACCAGTTTGAGCCAAAGGCTTCAACTGTGTGTGTGCATATCTGTGAGTGCATGTGTGTTCAACGGCAGCACTCTGAATTCTGAAGGCCTTGGGCATGTTACATTTACCTGGAAACACATAAAAGTTGAAATGTGATTGGACAAAAATAAATTTGACACATGAACTTTTCTTTCGGCTTTCTCAGGGCACCGATCGATCGCAACTAGACTGTTCTGACATTTCGCCTCTCGAGAAGCCTTCATCAGTTCATTCAATAACGCTTGGTTAGGACTGCACAAACTCGAGTTGGTGTGGAAAATGCAACTATTTATGCCATAAAGTGTTGAGGCGAAACAAACAAACAGAGCAGTCCACTTGCAATGGGTTTCAATGTCTTAATGAATAAGAATAACCACAAGCACATTTTCTCTGGCTCATTTGAAATGTTGCCATTCATAACATATGCCTTCATTTCTGTCAGTCTGAAGTAGCTGAAAAACAGTGAGCAGCTCAATGAAACAATATGAGGAACCCCACTGAGCACTGTCATACCGAGATGAAAGCTTCATGTGGGTGGTCAGAGGAACACAATGCAGAGCACAGTGTGCTTCAATCAAAGAAGACCTGTAATCCAGTGAACAACACAATGTGCTGCCATGGCATTTATAGGCAAACCTCAACACCAGGGGAATAAAAAAATCATACAGAGAAAACAAAAACATTTCTCGAGTACGTTAATGCATTGCAGGAATAACGGTATTGAAACTTGCAGAACATTTTATAGTTGGTTTCTTGGCAAGCTCTTGATTCTATATAAACAGTAGGTGGATAAATCCCATTGTTCAAGATTCATATTTTATGGAGATTCTCATCTAAATAAAAACTGAATGCATTTCATCACAATACATCCAAGTGTGTGGTCTCTTTATTATGTGTACACATACTCAGTGTGAATAACAAGACTAAACCTCAGATTGACAAATGAGCCTGAAAGAAACGTTATTGTATTTTATTGCAGCATCATCATTACTCTACAATACAGCAACCATTATGAATCCCAAATTATAATACTATAAAGAGAGTACATGGCCAAACTGTCCTAATTTGGATCAGGACCAAACAGTACCAGACATGCATAATGTAGACCTGCATTTTGGTACTGATAAATGCTGTTCCATATTTGGGAAATGTATAAAATATTTGGCCAAATGATAAATGTGTATGTTCTGAATTTTTTTTCAAATGTGTAAAGCACTTTTTTTTTTTCAAATGTGTAAAGCACTTCACTGCGATTGGTTCAGGGTGTCCCCCGCCTACTGTCCGATGACGGCTGGGATAGGCTCCAGCACGCCCGCGACCTCCGTGGGGACAAAGCGGTTCAGAAAATGGATGGATAAAGCACTTTGGTCAACAGGAATAAGCCAATTCCTTCTAATAGGAAAAATGTAATCTGTGATGTTGCTTCTCTGGACATTTTCTTCACCAAAATCTACATTCAGTAATAGGAAAGACAAAAACACATGCATGTCTCCTGAACTGTAGATGCATTTCAATTGCCTCCATGAGTTACAATTACGAGTCCTTGGGTCCCTTGAAGGTACTATAAAATTGTAACATAAACTTATTGGCAAGACAAACAAGAATGTTCAAAACATAGTGAACTATATTTTCCGTCATTTGGTGTAACAAGCTGCTTTACCCACAATGTGAGAAATATGAACCTTTATTTAGTTTCGCACTGCAAGCCCAGGAGCTTATCCAAAGACGACACTGAAAGACTCATTTGGGAAATGAAAAGTTTGTCTATCTAGAAAAAGTGCCTAAATCTCCAAGAGACAGACTGGATTTTTATCTCTGATAGCAACTGATTGGGCATCAATGGTTTGATCTGGGGGATAAATATGGTTGTAAAAGTATGATATTAAACTGATTTTTCCAATTTATTGCTATAGGCATAGAAGCGATTCTTTGGTACAGCCAGCGAGCCACTTATCATGCCCAACAGTTTTATGGTTCTAACGGCGATTAGAGGTGATGACTGAAGTTAAAATATATTGAATAACGTACAACTCAGTCCTAAACTAATTTTATTTTATGACTGAGAATATTTATTCTTCAACTGAAAGCAGTTCTTTAAAAGAAAAATGGCTTCTTCTTTACAACCACCTGTTGTGAAGAATGAAAAGTTCTATACAGAGAACGGGTTGAAGGAAACTGAAGCTTATGAAAGTTAGCCTCTAAAACTAGTTACCACACAAATGTGCTATAAGAACACAATCTGAATTGTCAGGTAAGCGTAATACTTCTTTCAGGCTAGTATTTAGTGGAAAAACCTATTTTTTTTATGCAAAGGGCAAGAAACATACAGATAACAAGCAGTTGAGATGCTGTTTTACTTGTCCTTCAGCTGGAGATGTTTACCCCTTGCATTCTTCAAGTCTGATTGGTTGGAAAATCAAGGATTGCCAAGAGACTGATTTATGGAAGTTATGGGATCTCTCACCTTTTGAAGTTGCGCCTGCTTTTGTCAGTTCAGTTGTGCAGGCCTGGACAGGCGGTGTGTGTGTGTGTGTGTGTGTGTGTGCACCCATGTTGACCCTTCAAGTCAATCTGTTTTTCCCTGCTTTTAAACGGAAAGGAGTTGTGCTTTGAAGATAAATCTGTTTTTGCAGTGGAATCTGTATTCATAAGCAGCATTCATACGATTGTTCGATATGGAAAACAGAAAGTAGCAAATGCCAAGTTAAGGGGGGAAATTGGAAGGGGCGATTGAAAATTCCAAACAGAAAAATTAAAAGTGGTTATAAGCGCTGTTTATTTAAGGTCAGAAAAAAATTGTTGATTTTAAAAGGATTTCCCTACTAAATTGTGGATTAGCTCATGTCAACAGAAATTGAAGCACATCTTTCCTGACTGTGTGGGCAGGGTACTGTCTGGATAGGAAGGTTTTATTAAAACACATTAACAACTTAGTTTATGAAGAAAGATGAGGTCTGTATTGTCACATGGTTTGCACTGAATTCAATAAGAATTATTGCTAAGGTAGACATGTTGATCTGATGAGCTGATAAAAAAAAAACCAACATGTACGTAAATGCACGCACATGCATACACAAAGACATACAAATGGAAATAGAAGCTCAGTTTGTTAAATAACATCTGGAATTTGTTGTCTACCTTTCTTATATTGTTAAAGGAAGGAAGTGATGGGAGAGTGGGAGCTCAAGTTGATATAAAAGACATATTTCATAAAGCAATGGAATGACGCTTCGGACTGCGCTCATGTTTGCAAATTCTGTTTGATATGTGAGCTGTTGAACTTCCACTTCACTGAACCATAAATCTTTTTTTTTTTTTACACCGAGAAGGGCAATAATATTACACCGGACCAATTGATAACAGTTGTCGCCATGCCTGTTTTATGTTTTTTTTTTTTGCATTTGATTTATATATGGTGACGAAGTCATTTGTGTTTTCTCCTTTTGTTCTCTCCACATTTCCCTTTCCCATTTTTGTTCGTCTCACATATGTACTCCTCTGATATGAGCTTTTCGAAGTGTGTCTGAAGTGTTTCGGCTACCCCCATCAATTGCAAGTGAAATTATACAGATTAGGGAGCTCTTGCCGGGTTTTGCACAACCCAAACAGTTATAATCCAAAACACGCAGCTGTCCAACACTGAAGCTTTAAGCTATTTCATGACTGGTCACAGCCAATAGTTTTGCGATGAAACTTCAAAACATTCTGTTTTCAGACAGTGTAATGTGTCTTTTATCATAATTTAACCAGTAGTTTTAGTGGTGTCAAAATGGTAATAAAATAATAAAAAGTCTGTGCTTAAAGGGACAGTTGAGTGAGCTGAGCATTGACGCTTATTTTATAGGTTTATCTGTAAAAATTATGTCAACAATAAACATGATTATTTTTTTTTTGTACCTCATCCACTGCATCTTCCCTAAAAACTATTAATAATTGTTATTCCCATTTTATTTTATATTTAGTTTAGTGGAATCAGTTTTGACTGATGACTAATTGTACAGTATATTGTATAATTTTATGGTCGACCTTTTTTTACCCTACTGTTCATGCTTGAACAGTTCATGCTTGAAGGTAAACGAGTTAGTTTTGAGAAAACGACCATGTGGTAAGCAACAGAGAGGTTAGAAAGAGGCGAAACTAAATAAAAAAAACATGCCAGCATTTAGAACGTTTGAGAAATCAATGGGACAGGAGGATCAGGAGATTAGAGGAAGCTTGAGAGGAGCATAAAAAGCACAAAAGAATGAAACCCAGCAAAGGAGAACTTGAGGGGAAATGTCCATTGGTTTATGTAAGTGTGATGTTCCGAGATGAAACGCAGCTGAAATCAAAACCATACTGCTCAGTGTGCTTTGAGGCCTTTTCAATCTTGCCTGTCTTTGATTTTTTTTTGCTCTGTATCACCCCACTCCTTGGTGGTCTGTTCACCCCCTCGCTTCCCTCTTTGAGCATCCACACAACCAGACACCTTTGCCTCTATGTTCACATCAGGGTGTGTTCACCAAAAGTAATCAATCATCTCCTACAGCAGAGCTCGCTGCATAATGCATTGAATGCAAGCGCAGATAAACTGACGTAAAATGAGAGGCGCAAAAAGGTTTCAACTGACAGCAAACTACCCAAGCATTTATGAATCTGTGGAATCAATTGACAACAATGTGTACTTGTAGTATGGGGAGAAAAAAACATTAAAAAATAAAAATAAAACATCTATAAAAATATATAAAAAAAAGTATATAAAAATACATATATATATATATATATATATTATATAAATATATATATTATATAAATATATATATATATATATATATAATATTATATATATCCAGATGTTATATATATTATATATATATATATATATATATATATATATATATATATATATATATATATATTATATAAATATATCAATATATATTATATAAATATACATAAATATATATATATAAAGAGAGAAAGAGAGAGAGAGAGAGAGAAAGAGAAAGAAAGAGAGAGAAAGAGAGAGAGAAGAGAGAGAGAGAGAGAGAGAGAGAGAGAGAGAGAGAGAGAGAGAGAGAGAGAGAGAGAGAACCAATATTATTGTATGACTATCTTTGTCACACAAAAAAAATACTATAAAATAGTTTCGGTCAAAGGAAAAAAATTAATATTGTTACTAATGACTACCATCTTGTGGATTTCTGAAAAACTACAGCACCTTGCAGTATTTCCAAACCTTATTTGAGGAAAAAAATCCCATCACACCACCAAAAAAATTAAAATAATTGATTATATTGTCTCATTTTATTTACAAATGTGATAATTGACTGTGAAATATGGCCTGTTGAAGAAATAAAAAATACACCCCAAAAAGTTTGCATTTATTTCCCTGTAAAATTGAAATAGCTAGTCTGGAGAAAGTTGAAATAAGTAGGTCTCAGAGTGTGAACTGTTCTAAGTTTAAATAAATACCTGTCTCAACTTTCGAGTGGTCGGTCCTCTCAGTCACCTTCTCCTGGCTAATGAGGTAATCAATGATCCGCACACCAATTGGTGGCTCTGTGTGGTTCCATTCCATGATGAGCAATGAGCTACTTGGCTCATAAGTGTAAGATAGTTTCAGCCTGGAAACAAGAGTAAAAATCATGAGCATGACTTCTTAGTGACACACAAAAGCTCAAAAAAAGAACACTCAGTGAAAGCCGACAGGAACGATACGTTATTCCAACTTTGCTCTTGCAGCTTAAAATGCCTTTTTTTTCCCTCCAGTTCTCAACTTACTTGAAATACATCAATTCATTTGACCCTTACATCATGTTCCGGTCAAATTTGACTGTTTCAAAATTGTAGATGATTTGTTCAGGCTGACTTAAGATGTGACTCTGTCCACAAAATCATATTGATTAGGATACAATTTGACGAATTTCATTCTAATTATGTACATTCTTAATGTCACACATCAAAAATGATTGACCGTTAGATATGACTGGAGGAAATGATAATTTACTCTGGTGTAAAAATTGACATGAGGTACTGACACCCTCATTTGTCACTCTTACACACTTCTAATACTTTTGCCGTGCTCACAGTAGTACCATGGCAGGTCAATATATAATAGAAAATAATAGTTTGATCATTTAATAGGAATTGGACTTATAGTTTAAAATTGTTTACTATGTATTGATAGCATACATTGGTTGTGGAAGAGGTGCGCAGGTGGGGAGTCCATCTGCGCCAAAGGCACTGGAATCACACCGACACCAGTCATCAATCACGTCACCCCTCCCTGAACACCACAGCATGCTCATCATTGCCTCTTGAAGAGCCTGTGAAAAGGCAAAGAAACAATGACAAGTGTGTAAACAGAATCATGATTGGGAAGTTGAATTTGATACAAAATTATTTATTGATATTGTTGGGTATTAAGTATACAATGCAAGTAATATACTGAACATTATCAAAACGTTTATTTTACTGAGAGAAATTTGACATTGATGCTTTTACTGATCAGAGTGACACAGATTAGCTTTAAGCTAAGTGTGTAAACAGAAGCATGATTGGGAAGTTGAATTTTATACAAAATTAATTCTTGATATTGTTGGGTATTAAGTATACAATGCAAGTAATACACTGAACATTATCCAAACGTTTTTCATTTATCAACAATTTCCAGACTGTATTGCTCTTATTTTGATGAAATTGATTTTTTATAACATGCCTCATCGTGACAACTATATGCAGCAAACCAATATATATTTTTCAAATTTTTATAATATATTTTTTACTTAATTTTTATAATATATTAATGAGAATTCCTTCAATCGTTTCTGGTTTAAAATCTCCATTCAAATGCTCATCTTGAGAAAAGTACAGTCATGTCTTCCTATTTAATGTGCTTTTTAAATTCAAATGTCACTTAGGCACCTTCATTCATTGTAAAACATCACAGCAACCGTCACTTTAACCATGGATTGTAAATCCCTTCGCAGAGATTCTCTTGAAAGATTCATGATGGTGACACGGCCCTTTTTTAAATTCAATAGAAATATTTTTTATGCATTTATTCTTCCCCCTGCATAACACCAACAACCTCCAGTTAACCTTTGTCAATACCAGTATGCCGACACCCCAGGAGCATACGCTGCACTATCATGACATTTACTTTTGCTGGAGTATCGACCTACAATATTGATGTTGTCGGAACACAAGAACAAAGCTCGGTGTGATGTTGGTTGAGTAAACTCTGATACTCAAGAAGGAAGTTTCTGGAACATATTTCTGAATGAGATTTTGAGAGTTGAAGGACAACTCATCAATGTATCAATCTTATAATTGGTGGAAATGTTTAAGCCTGAAGATTGCAGCGATTAGCTGTATCAATCTTATAATTGGTGGAAATTTTTAAGCCTGAAGATTGTAGCAATTAGCTGTAGTCATTTTGTAGTTTTTTTTTTTTTTTTTTAGTTCCCCCTTTTTTTACTGGGAGAAATTTGACATTGATGCTTTTACTGATCAGAGTGACACAGATTAGCTTTAAACTACAGCTTTCACTCTGGCACACATGAATGAGCTGAACGAGAAGCAGCAAGGGAAAGACCAGTTAGTCCATGAAATGTACACAAATGACAGGACCGTCAAAACTATGCGAGTTTAATTCTCTAGACAAGTGTCAAGAAATTTGCTCGTTTTGTCACACTAGACTGAAAGAAGCCTCTGGACATGTATAAAAATAAATAAACTAAAATCACTGCCAGACTTCGTCTGCTATCCTTCTGTGATTTTGGAAAATTCTCACTTGGCTGGTGACATGCCCTTTCACACAAGTGTACTTGACATTTTTGTTTACCACAAATATTTTATTCTTAATCAAATGTGCTCTGTTTGTTTCTCGGCTGCACAAACATAATGAATATCTCGAAAGAGGAATTAATTAGGGCCTATTCTCCTCTTTGGTGAGGATCCATATGTACCTAAAATCAATCTTCAACGCACCTGATATGTCTCATTGTTGGACACCAATTCATAGATGGGAGCTGCCTTGGTGATTTGCAATAGGACAGGCTCGGACTGCTGTCGTCCTTGAGTCGCCCTTGGACTCATATGGCAGAGATGGCAAGAACGAGGGCACTGGCCCTGGCTGGTGCAATCCATCCGGACACCGGCTGCCATCCGCTTGGCTCCTGCGTCCAGCAAACTGGCAATATACGCGGGGTAGGTCAAAGTCCGAGGCTCCTTGTCATGCTCCTCTGATTCCTCAGAGGGTGAGTTACCTAAATAGACACAATAAACAAAGTTGATCAACTGGAGTATAGCTACATGAGGCTTCAAAAATTTCTTTGTTTATAATGACATTGGTAAAAACATTTTGAACCGCTGTGTGTATGTATGTGTGTGTGTGTGTGTGTGTGTGTGTGGGGGGGGGTGTACAATAGTGGTAATCCATCCTAATCCTTCATTTTAAAGGTAAACCACAAGGGATGACATAGTAATGCTGATTCATTGAGTTGCTAATATTTTTAACTAGCCCCTCAAAACCCCAAACTATTGACTAGAGAGATACAGTCAAAGGTTACCAGCTTTTTGGAATGAGTTAATAAACATTGGGAATTAATAAAGCTGAACTGACATAAAATGTGTGTTTTGTATAGTATCTTGGAAAATCTCCAAAGCATTAATGCACTTCCGCATTTACTGCACTGCTTCCATTTGGAGACTTTTAGAAGAAGAATGGTGGAGTGGTACTGTAAATATTTGGATGTAATAAAGCACCATGCAGTTCCCGCAAGGAAATAATTTGGACTACGAAAGTGAATCATCTCTTCTAAACAAGGAAATAGTATACAAGGAAATAGTATACATTAATAGGAATTTGGTATTTTTAAAACATCTAACTTAAGCCCCAGGCTATGTAACATTAGGTGTGAATGATGTAATTGATTTAAGGTCAACCAAAACGCTTTCTTCAAGAAACAAAATAAATCATATATTATTTATATATTTTTTTTATATCTTTCACTTTTTAAAAAATGTAATAATCTAGATTTCATGATTACAATGCAAAACTGTGTTTGCTCTTATTCCGGAAAATTTTATTTAGTTATTCCCAAGATTATTTCTGATATCCCTTTGTCTCTGGAGTGGAATTTCTGGAGGCAGAAGCAAAACAGCTTTGACCACATACTGTTTTGCATACATTGTCATTATTCTAATTACAAGATCGGAACATTGTTTGGTTGTATTTAAACACAGAATGTTTAATTGATGAATACAACTTCAGTTTTAGAGCCAATGAAACAACTTTATAAGAATGAGAGCTTTTCTTATCTTGTGCATTTAATGTTCTTTGCACAATACTTTACCTTAAAAGAAAAATATTTTTTCCTAGGATTTTGTGTTATAAATCTCAAAACTCACTGAAATAAAAATGACCACATTATGAGCGTTTGAAAAGCTTATTTAAGTGAATCCATTTCAACCAGCATCAAATGGAGCTCTTTTTCATATAACCACTGGGGGGCATTAATATGACAATTTCAAACTGTGCAGACTTCATACAGTAGTTAAAGCACCTTTATTACTGGTGCCAAATAATCATGCAAAAAAGACCTTTTGATGTTTCCCACACAAGAGTTCCAACAATATAAAATAGAAATTCATGCCAAAGCCACATTTGTTTGCATCAGTGTGTGCGTGTGCACTCTTGTGTCATGCAATGTCTGAGTGTACCTGCATCCTGAATGAGCCTGTCCTTGACCAAATAAACATGCAGAAAATGGACCTTGCAATGAGGCCACTGGGACCACTTGACTGATACCTTCTCACCAGTCAGGTTGTGTAGGAAAATTAGGTCTGATTGAGGGTGAGTGGCATCAAGAATCCAGCTCACACGTAGTATGTTGATTTGCATTTGCATGATATTGCATGTTTTAGTGCACTCTGACTCATGAATAGTCCACAACATATAAAATGACTCCAGAGATAAAAAAAAAAAAAGCCACATCTTTTTGGCTAAACAAAAATAAGTTTTAACCAACAAACTGACTGACCGACAGTCCAACCAATCAACAACCAAAAATAAGTTAACTAACTAACTGACTGACTGACCGACTGACTAACATTTGCATGGTGCCGTGTGCCATGTCTCGTGAAATGAAAAGTGTGCCTTATGCTCTCCATCTAAATACTGATAGTTTTCACTCATTGCACACATTCCATACAATATGCTAATTTACTGGATCACATTAGCAAGAAGAAAGTGAAAGTACAATGAAACCACCTTTCACGTAAAATTGAGACTTTAGTCAGAATTTTGCTCTCTAAGTTCACCGTAGTTACAGTCAATCACCATATGAGGAAACTAAGGCATAACATGTCCAAAACAACTGTTTTGACAACAAAAGGTCAGCCACCCCTTGGAACCTGAAAAAACTCCAGTCCACTCTCTTAAAGGTACATGTCCCTGGTGAATATCTCTCATGAGGATCACCAAATGCCAACAATAATAAAAGAAGAATGTGGAATGTCTCAAAGTTAGCTGTATGCATGCAAGTTCTATCCTCCCACCCTCGAAACGTTCCTCACCGGGTTTGTTGAGTGGCAACAAAGAAATGCTTGCCGACAGATATGTATTGTTGTTAACGATGCGTACACTTGTACGCCAATTAGAAATGCCCAAATTCATTTATAATTAGGTCCTATGGGTAATTAAAAACAATAGAGCAAGTTTGAAGTAAACCACAATGACAAAACAGATTGTGGTCAACTTTGGCTGTTTAAATTTTAAGTCCTTCAGGATTATTTTTGCTTTGGCGCCATTGTAGACACAGTGTATAGAGTAAGTGAATCATCTACATGCTAATTGCTATCAGACTACTTTTTTTTTTTTTAAGCTATGATGCAGGCATTAAATCCAGTAGGTATTAGTTTCATCTTTGTCATGGTGGTGGTATTTGGCATGTGGGTAGAACTCTCACTTTTAATAATCTTTGAATCAGCAATTTTATTTTTCTTTGTACACAGCCTTTATGTCTGAACAGCCTTAGATTCATTCATTTGCCTTATGCTGGAGTAGAGGTTTCTAAAGATATCTGACCAACAGGCACTTTTGTTAAAGCCTACTGACACCCAACATAAAAGCTGCAGCGGCAGCAGAAAATGGATCGCTTCTTCAAACTAGAATGGCACTCGGTCAAGCGCATACCTTTGCCAAGGTCCAACAGTCCCCTTTAATTCAATCAATAAACTAGCCATCACTGCTTAATCATAATTTAAAATCACCGGATCAGTAACAATGCAGAGTCTCAGAGGCACTCAGTAACAGATTTTGCATGACCATTCTTGACTCTGGGGGATCAGTCACTTTTGTTTATGGCAAAATCCGTCCATTGTTTGGCGAAACAATTCCTTCATGTTTTTTTTTCCTTGGACCAAAACTATTTTATTGTATTTTTTTTTTTTGGTGTGACAAAGATAAAGTCAGCAGTACATACAATAATATTTGTATTTGTAACAATATTGTATTTTATATATATTCTTCTGTATTGGAACAGATTGACTCTATCTATGCGGACACCAAGACATAGAATTCTATTTGATGAAACGCATGAACTCAAACAGGAAACTAACCAAAAGTGATAAAATAAGCCTTTTATTTTGGTCCGCTGAGTTCCTCTCAAAGGAATGCAGGGTATATGCTTCAGGCAGCAGATAAGCAGCTCTGTAGCTGATAAAGCAATGGTCCTCCATTTCTGTTGGCGTAATGGTTAAGATTAAGCATCTAGTCATTGCGGTTAATATTTGGACATATTTTCTACCACAGAAGCAAAGTGTGGAAAGTAATTTATGATAACGTCTGGCAACTAATCTTCTCTAAACTGCAGGATACCCACCATGGGGCATTGATTTCTGTGTGCGTCTGTGTGAGTGTACGTGAGTGTCCAATACTGTGTGTCATGGATTTTGGGGCTTTTCTAGACATTGCTGTATCTGGTGGAATGGTACATCTCTGATGGTGCTAAGAGCTTTTCTGATTCACATAATAGCACTCCATTCATTCCTTCTTCCCACACACTCCAATAAGAGAGAACACCAGTTCATCTATCGCACAGACTTGAGTCATATCTCCTACTTGCACGATGCTTTCACATTGTGCTGGATAGGAGAGAGAGAAAAAACAGAGTGGAAAGAGATCAGTAGACATGCAACCATCCACTTTTGAAAAAGGATAAAAGCCTTTTTTTTTTTGCCAGCAAAAGGCTTCTTTCTTGTCTTATGCATTCATGTCTCTGTTTCTATTGCTTTTCAGACCAGATGCAGTTTTTTTCTGAGAATAAATGACCAAGTATCGTTGTGCATGATCAATGTCTAAAACGGTAATCTCAAATTCTAAAGTTCATTTCTCTGTGGTTTCTAGTACATATTCAGTTGGGTGTTTTTTTTTTTCTTGTAACTTCAGTTGGATTTTATTCCACTAGGTGCTGCTAGTGCATCACTGGGTTGGCAGCAGCTTTTGGACCAAATCCATGTGCATGTTCAATTCCGCAAACTGAAGCAAGGAAAAACACACTAACCTTTTGATTGTGTTTGGCCTGCGTTGAACATTATATGGTTATGGAATGTAATCATGAGCCCCTGCTGTTGCCCGAATGTCAGAAATCAAAGCAGCCAGCAGCTTAGTAAATTGGAAAGCAGTGAGATGAGAAATTTGTATTTAAAATGCCTAGATTTAGAGGGATAATGTCTGTGGAGGAGGAAAATGAAAAAATAATTACTACCAATAAAAAGGAACCCATGTACGAAACAGATAAACAATATGCGTATGTTGCGTGCTTGTGCATGATGCATTGTGAACTCTAAACCTGCAACATGATAGACCGAGCAGCTCTTCTTGTGACTGACAAATATTTTAAGGGCAACTCTCCACTGTCGGTAATCCTGTTTAAAATTTTATGTTTTATTATTTGACACTACTGCAGGTGTCATTGCTTGTTTTCACGTAGCACAGTTATTTAGATAGTTCTTATCACAAAAACACCCACAGCTTTTAAATAACACTTGTACTTGCTTTAATCATCATATGAAGTATGACATGGTTTGGCATAATTGTCATACAAAGTTTCAATTGTTTCACGGCAATGATCACGATAATTTGATTGGCCATGTCCCTCGACTTCTAAGGTACATCAGGAGTACGGAGTACCGAATCCCCTGATATGGGGTTATTCCTGTTCAACTGGTATTGGAGTTTGGTCCGCATTGTGAAGGTCGGATTGCACCAAAATGATTCTTTGTCACAGATTCCGTTCATAACATTTATGGACAGAATTTCTAGGCATAGCGAAAGCATTCGGGGATTCCAGTTTGGTGGCCTCTGTCCTGCAGCTTTGCTTTTTGTAGATGATATGGTAATGTTTACTTTAGCAAGCCATGAGCTCCAACTTGTGTTTCAACTACAGAGGAATCACACTCCTCAGCCTCCCTGGTAAGGTCTATTCAGGGGTGCTGGAGAGGAGGTTACGTCGGGAGGTTGAATCTCGGATTCAGGAGGAGCAGTGTGGTTTTTGTCCTGGCCGTGTAACAGTGGACCAGCTCTATACCCTCGGCAGGATCCTCGAGGGTGCATGGGAGTTTGCTCAACCAGTTCAGGTGTGTTTTGTGGACTTGGAGAAGGTATTAGACCGTGTCCCTCTGGAAGTTCTGTGGAGGGTGCTTCGGGAGTATGGGGCGCCGAACCAACTGATAAGGGCGGTTTGGTCCCTATATCATCGATGCCAGAGTTTGGTTGGTCCCTTTGTCACCGATTCTGTTCATAACATTTATGGACAGAATTTCTTGGCGCAGCCGAGGTGTTGAGGGTGTCCGGTTTGGGACCTCAGCATTGCATCTCTGCTTTTTGCAGACGACGTGGTGCTGTTGGCTTTTTGAATCCGTGATCTCCAGCTCTCACTGGTGTGAAGCGGTTTGGATGAGGATCAGCACCTCCAAATCTGAGTCCATGGTCCTCAGTCGGAAAAGGGTGGAATGCCCTCTCCGGATCGAGGATGCGATCCTGCCCCAAGTGGAGGAGTTCAAGTATCTTGGGGTTTTGTTCACTAGCAAGGGCAGGATGGAGCGTGAGATCGACAGGCGGATCGGTGCAGCGTCGGCAGTAATGCGGACTCTGTACCGGTCCGTTGTGGTGAAGAGAGAACTGAGCCAAATGGCAAAGCTCTCGATTTACCGGTCGATCTACGCTCCCACCCTCACCTATGGTCACGAGCTATGGGTCGTGACTGAAAGAACAAGATCCTGGATACAAGAGTATATATAGAGACTATGTCTCTCAGCTGGCCTGGGAACGCCTTGGGATACCCAGGGGGGGCTGGACGAAGTGGCTGGGGAGAGGTAAGTCTGTGAGTCCTCCTACAGCTGCTGCCCCCACGACCTGACCTCGGATAAGCGGAAGAAGATGTATGGATGTATGGATGGAGCTCCAATTTTCACTGGTTTGTAGACAAGTGTGAAGCGGCTGAGATAAAAATCAGGTTAGGATTGAGTCTGCCTGAAGTGGTTGAGTTCAAGTTGGATGAGTTCATCTTGGGGTCTTGTTGACAAAGAAGGGGAAGATGGAGCAGGAGATCAACAGGAGGGTCGGTGCATTATCTGCAGCAATACAGATTGTACCTGTCGTGAAGTGAGAGCTGAGCCGGAAGGTGGAGCTCTTGATTTGCTGCTCAATCTATCTTCCTACCCTCACCTGGTCATGAACTGTGGGTGAGCTATGACTGAAATAATGAGACCTTGGATACAAGCAGCTAACACGAATTTCCACCTGAGGGTGTCCGGCTTTTCCTCTACAGATAGGGGTGAGATGCTTGGTCATCCTGGAGGAACTCAAAGTCCTATGCAGAAGAGGAGCCAGATGAGGTGGCTAAGGTATTTGGTTAGGACCAGTAATGTAGTAAGTGGAGGCAGGTGAGGCTGAGCCTCACCTGACATCATTGAAAGGAAAATTAAATATATAATAAAACAAAGTATATACAGTGTTTTTTTATTTGTACTTTTGGTTTATGAACTAAATAAATACATGGGTTTGTATGAAAAAAATCTCAAGGACTTTATTAACCTATGCAATGTCAACCAGCAGAGAAAGGGGCAATGTCCGAGGCTTGCAGTTCTCCAGCCTCACTGTAAGGGGCATGATTCATTAGCTGCAGGCCTCAAGGCTAAATTCTCAGCCAAAAAATAAGTTGCTGTAAATTATCGGTTCAAGGTCAGCCATCGATCATTTGTTGTTTTTTCCCGCTTGCCTGGCCTTATGTAGGATTACATTTTGAAACTTAAACAGTTTTATAAATTGGACTTTGGATCAAAGCAGGAGGCAATGAATAAAACACGTTGGGTCTAAACAGTTTGATATTGCCACTCAAGCGAAGTGGCACAAACAAAAAGATTGGATGGATATCCAGAAGAATTTGCAAAGAAGTCTCGATGAGCAGTCGACTATTCACGTTCAATGCCAGGTCTTGCTAAAGATTTGCGATTGGGTGATATTTGTGTTTAACGATAGGTCCAAATACGCTCATTCTCTACACTAAGTTTAATTTAGTTATCATATTCAGTGACACACTCTGGGTTTCACTTGCGCAAAAAGAATCTGCTTGCTTCTTCAACAAACTACCTTCACCTTGAGTCGTCATTGTAACAAATTCCATTTTCATCATTTGCCCAGTAGTATATACAGTCAGAGATGAGATGCTGTAATTATTGATTCTTGTGGTATTTTGAGAAAGGTATGCCAGAGACATCAGATAATAAAAAGATTTTAAAAGGTTAACATGAAAAAATAAAGAAAAATACTCAAAATATTTGTCCTGTATGGCTACATTTCTCCTGTCATAAGAATATGACAAATCTGAATACAAATGACATCACTGCATACAATCCACATAAAACCATTTTCTGAACAACTTTGTCCTCATGAGTGTCGCGGGCGTACTGGAGTATTCCCTAGCATGATAAAAAAAACAAAAAAAAACAAGAGCTTTATGCGTGTTTGAGCAAAATTGACAAAGGCAGCTACAGCATTACTGTACTTGTTTCTGTAAAAGTGAAAACAATTTAGAAATAACTGTTTTGCCATTGATGTGTATGTGTGTGTGTGTATATATATAGATAGTGCTGCCAGAATTACTTTATTTTCACAACAGTGTACTGACGCTTAGCCCAGGCTTGCAACACATCCCATCTCGCTCACTCTGATCTCTCCTTGCATGCTTCCATGTGAGTGGCCTGCTTTTCTGTGTGATGTGCAACAAAAATAAAAATAAATTATAAACGAAAATAGATCCAGTAAAGCAGAATGTAAACCAGAAGCCCCCTTGCTGAATTAAAGAAAACAACTTTTCAATGGTTACATTCCACACCTAATTTAAATGAATTTTTAATAAACTAATTTTGAGTCTAAATTGTCCCTAGGTGTGAGCATGAATGGTTTGTTTTGGTTGTGCCATGTGATTGGCTGCTGACCAGCTCAGGGTGTGCCCTGATTGTTGCCTAGTGTCAACTGGTATTCTCATGCCCAAAGCAGCTCTTGTGAGGATAAGCGCTGTAGAAAATCAATGGATGGTTGACATTGGTTTTGAGGACAATTCTTAGAATAATAAAAGGGTGCTGTAACAGCGTGGGAAAAGTAAGACCCTCAAAACGGCAAATATGAGCATTTTTTTTGCCAAGATCATTTTTTTGCCTCATTCGCAGAATAGTAATGATTTTGCAACCTACAGTGGCCTCCTGAGATGTGATTCAAAATTTGAAAACCCCTGGCCAAGAAATTATCCTGTCTCCGTTTGAGTTGAAGATAAGATGTGATCGTTAAAAGCCGTTCTTGCATCAGTTTAGTACTTTGCACAGGCACAGTAGTACATGTGATGCATTCTGTCTGAGGTTTACATCATGGACTTTCATATCACTGACGAACAATTGGGGGCTCATGGCTGAAGCCAGGGGTTAGTCATCTTATGTTGCCACGGTAGTTGACAACTCTGAAATCACACTGTGTTTTACTCTAGGATATCTAGGAATATTTTTATTAGCGACTATATATATTGTTTAAAGATTTCCCACTTTTAACTATTTTTGAAGAGAGAAGAAAACTTTGGCTATGAGTGAGGTAACCTCAAAAATGTTTTTGTGTAAATTAAGAACTTTTCCAGATGGATTAAGCAGAGCTGAGCAACAAACAGGCCTTAATTTCTCAAACCAATTAAAAGTTATGAATATTTGCACCAAAATAACCACCCTGGAGCTGTTTGCTCATAATGCCAGGCCACTGTAATTAGCCCCCAGCAGAGTGCCAATAAAGCCGATTAGACTTGCTTTTGAGACATGGATTTTAAGATCTGTTTTGACATGTGACATGGGGGGGGGGTCCCATATTCATGATTAACATAAAAAAATAAGGAAACAAAATAAAAGAGTGCACATATTTCGATACTTTTGAGTAGTAATTACACCCCATAACCTTGCTTTCTGGCACACGTTACTAATTTTCACACTCAGCCTATCAAAATAAAACCCTTGACTCAGCCTCATCCTGCTGAATCCAATCCACCTGTCAAGCATGCAGATATTATCACTGAGATATCTAGCAATATCTGACAAGCTCAGTAAGCCTTGATAGACGCTTTATGTTTAAAGCAGTATTTGAAGCATGTTGGGCTCTGAAGACATGCTTTGTCTGCTGAAGGAAGGCTGCTGACCACTGCCTCAACAAACCCCAGAGATTCCCATTAGCTGCCACTAGTATCAACCAATCTTTAACGTAAAAAAAAAGTGCATTTTCTTCAATGGCTTTGTCCCACATTACACAACCCACATTAGGTTAATTAAGTATTATTTCCCATAGGAGTATAAATTATTGGTCGTGAATATGTGTGAGTGACCGGGAACTAGTCCAGGGTGTACTCCTTTGACCAAAGTCAGCTGGGACAGGTTCCTGCTCACCCACAAGCCTAATGAAGAAAAGTGTTCTAAAAATAGATGGAAGTGTTTGCAGGAGAGAGGCTTGTTCATTTGCAGACCACTGTCAGATTCCCACACTCCCCGTACACACACTTTGACTTTCCTTGTGGAACTGTTAAATGATTCAATTGAATCATCTAGAAAGAAACAAGACATTCATTAGAGAATTCTCTCGAGTCCTATTTACAGCACAGTCATAATGGAATACATAAATATTCACATTTATAGTCCCGCTATAAAGGATGAGTCAACCACAGCACATCTTAAATTAAAGATAATTCCCCACCCACCTAGCCACAACAGTAATGGCCGTTCACTTGTCTACGTAAAACAAATCAATACATGAAAGTGGTATATTTGCTACCATATACCATTTTGAGTACACATGTAAAACATTTCTAATGAAGATTCTCATCGAAAGACAATTTGCTTCGAGTGATTGTGACACAATTTCTTCCCTATTGAAATGAACCAAGGCTCGCTTTGCAGAAAACTGGCAAGGAACAGTAGGTGGGGACTCACCTCAGCAACAAAATGCCCCTTTGACTCACAAGTCACGTGAATTTAAGACGATTCTATTGGCTGAAAAAGCTGGCTTCTTACAGTACAATATGTATTTGTAGATTCAAATAAAAATAATCAAGTGAATATGTTGTTGCAAATTGAAAGTGTTTCTTTATTATGCTGCTTCTAGGGGCCACACACATTCAGTATGGCAAGTGAGAGGGACATTATAAGCATCAACACCCAAACCCATAATGTCAATTGTGACCACCAAAAAACATGATATAAAACATTTTGTGAACCCCTAATAAAAAAATCAAACAAACCAAAATATAGGCAGGCGAATGCTTGTGGTTGTCCAAAAGAAATCATCTCTAGGTCAGAAGGTCCATTATCAGTAAAGTTATGCTACTGCCCTGAAAAGTCAGCGGCAGCAAAAAAAAAAGCCTTCTTTAACTGATGACCTTCTCTTTGTGCTCCAAAATTTATGCCCCGGTATTTAATACAAGAAATAAAATTTTACATTCTGTTTTATCTCCCTCATATACATTTCATGTGCACTTTTTTTTCAATATAGGAGGAATATGACTTTATGCTAAATATGCAGAATGTTTTCCCCGTGGTATTATCCACAGCATGTTAATTTACAAATAACTGCTGTTCTTACACAAGGATTTCCACAAAATAAATGCAATATTGAGACATGGGAACTATGCACATTCTTGTTTAGGATTTGTTTTACTTTAATAAAGCTTCACAGAGCAATATACAACTCTTTAGTTCCTTAGAAAAAAGTCGAGGGGAATGTTTCCTTCCTCGAGAGTAAACTTTGAGTGACAACATATTTATGCTGATTATATTTTTGCAGGCAGATTACTTCAACATAGCCTGAAGGTCTTTGCTCGATTTTTGATTAAAAAACAGTTGCAGTTCTCCCAATCTTAGTACCACTTGAGTGCTATCACCTTGGACATGCTTACCATAGTGAATCCTCCAGAAATTGCTCCCCTTCAGGCTTTGAGGATATTCGCAGAATTTTTTGAGGAGAAAACACACACACACACGAAAAAAAAAAAAATGACACTGAAAGATAAGGACTGTAAAAGGTCGTTTACGCCAGGGGATTTTTTTTTAAACAGATAAAGATCAAGTTGCGCATCTCAGGCTGTTGGTAATAAGATATAAGATGGTTGTAGTGGGACTTGTCTGCCAAAAATCTATAGAAAATGCCATTTGTTTTGTCCTGCCAAGTGGGAGTTACACTGAGGACTTGACAGCACATTTTCTGGCACCCACACATGCACTCACGCGCATGTCAAAAAAAACAACAACACCTGGTTCTAGTTTCTCTGGGACTTGCCAGCCCGGCGCTCAAATATTATCATCTGAAAGCTTGCCTCCATTTTACAATCTACATATATTTCTCGCTCACTGTTATTCTGCCGTGGGTAAGCAGGTGCGTTTAGGGCTTGGTCCATATCTCTGTGAATGAGACTGGCAGCTGGCATTTTCCTCACACTGAGATTACACAGAGACCGCAGGGGAGAAAAAGTTTTAGGAGAGAGTAACTTTTATCGGACACAGCACTGACCTTCATTGTGGAGTAGCTAAACCATTTGCCTCACCCAAACAAGCTGAGGAAATGGAGGATGAAAAACAGAAACTCTGCCCAAAGTTTCAATGTTGTCGACTCATTGAATCCTTCTGAGGTTGGGCACGATTCATTGTTCATATTAAGACTACTGTATCTCTTTAATCACTGAAAATAATAGAAACTGAAATAATTATTAACTATTCAGCTAATGTTCAACTAACATTCTTTATAATATTTTAATTTTATGATTGATTTTACAGCCTGTTTATGCCACTCTCACACCCATAATAAAGGTTTGATCCGAAGTCATTTTCTTCCTGCAAAACTGACGTTCGCGATTGCTCAACCAATACGAATTTGGTCGGACAAGCCCTTGCTTGTCAACCAATCATGCAACCAGCAGACCTCAGCCCTACAAAAATGTAATGGCTTTCTTTATGACTACATTAGGAACATCTTATTTAGGGATGGGAACTGCTTTTCCACATACTATCAGACTGACTATGTCATCGAAGGAAAGAGGCAAGCATTGTAATATTGTTTCCTGGCTTGCATTGTCACATTCTGTTATCACTTAATGTCTGAAAACAGTGAGCATTTGTTATCCAAATTCATATGAACAGCTTTGCTCATTTCTACAAATTATCATTTCATTTGACGCAACATGCGGGGTCTTATTGACATTAAATGGGAGCTTCTATGAGGAAAAAGCCATTATCACGGCTCTTGAAATAAATTGTGTTCATACCTTGGAGACTTCTGAAAGAGGTTTCTCTTTAAGGGAAACTTTACATAGACTGATTATTTTGTCATTATCTTAAAATTAAACCTTGAAGAGGCGAATCGTGATATTTTCAGAGGTTGAAGTGGACATAAGTAAAGATGTCCAAGTACAGTACATTTTGGTGCCAAATAATTACAATTTTGCGACATCATTAGCAATGAATGTGCAATGATTTGAGATATTTGCTGAGGTATCTTGGGCAGACTTCATAGAGAAAACTACAAAACTCTGTAGTGTTCTTCTGAGATGCCATATATTATTCAAACCCATACATGATCTACCAACAGCTCAAAATTGGAAACTATCTCGTAACTAACAACAGGTGGTATGAGGCAAATTATGTACAAGTATGAAGAGAAGCAAAATAAAGAGCCAGGCAGGCAATGAAAACATTCAATTATTGTACTATGCATCGTCTAACTGTGGAGAAAAAAAATTACTGCAGCAATGGAGAGAACAGCTTTAATCCACAGTGTGCTGAAATCACTTCTCATTACTGAGGCTCAGCAGCAGAGGCTTGCTGAGGGCTGTTGACATGCTATAGGGTTTAACATAAAAATCTCAAACTGTGTAGGCATAATCAAAGCAATGAGAAAACACTGCTCCCCAAGGAGTCTACTTTTACTGCAGTTATCCTCCAACAGCTCTGCTCTCCTGACACCTTTCTTCAAATTTGGAGAAATGGTTTTGCAGTTTGTCACTGTTCATTTTTGCCAAGAGTGTGATGTGTTTGTCAGATTTAATAGTTTGATATAAAAACTCATTTAATGACTTGGGGGTATGTACCACTAATGTATTAAATTTGTTTTGAACTTATGTTCTTATTGTTGCTCTGGTGAAAACTAAAACAAAATACATCAATAAAAAAAACAAAAAAAAACGAAGCTGTTCTCTAATGTGCAAATATATTCGCCCAACAAAACCTGCCATTAGTCATAGTTTTGTTGATCAGGCATACAATTAAGTGGTCTTACGCAACTTCCGAGGAGACCTGATTTTTATTTATTATGACTGCTTCGGAGAATCTTAAAATCCTTTTTCCTCGGAGTCCCTCAACAGAAGGTGCACAATTATACACAACCTCATATGGGCCCTGCTGCTGCAAACCAGTGCAGATGTACAAGACAGTTTTAGACAATTTTAGAGCACCTATTCTATTTAGAATGCAAGGATAACATGCATGAAAGAAGGGTAATGAAGCACAGTGAGAAATTAAGTATTTAACAAATACATTAATAGTGCAAGACAGAGATGACATTAAATGAGTGCAGGAAGGTAGGAAAATGACCATCGATTAGTCCTGTAACCCAAGACTGACTTAAAAATACTTCTTACTTTTGCAATAAAGTCTCTGACATTTTCTCAATATCCCAAGCAAACTCTCTTTAATGGTCAATAATATTGATCGTTCATCTTGGCGATATTGTAAGCGCAACTGCTTATTGTTGTGTGTTTACGAGCAGAGCTTGAGGACAAACATGACGTCATGCATTTGACAAGTTGACCACCATACTTGCAAATTGTAAAATGGGTTTGGAAGCAAAATGTTTCAAATTATTTTCACCGTGCCAATGTTCACATTTTAGGGTAGGATATGCAGTTTATCAAACAGATAAGGATAGACAAAGTATTGAGATTCAGTTCCAAATATTTTGTCAAATAAAAAAAAAAGAACATCTTTCATGAAGGCTTGAGGTACACGACAACAGAAGAAACAATAATTAAATTCATCCCACTGATTTTCATTGAGTATGTCAACATACCAAGGTTAGTGGAGTTGATAAACAACAATGAAAAATATAAAACTGTAATTGAAAAAACTATTCAATTAAGAAAATGAAATAAAAACAAAACTTTAACAAATAAAAAATGAAAGTAGATTTTAGGTTTATAAAACTAAAGCTACTTTAAGTCCAACAAAAATATCCTTCATGTTCATTTTTCTCACAGTTTTTCACAATTGCTAAAACACTAAAGCCCATCCTCTAAAGCAAATTATCAAAGACCTGAACCAATTTTTCAAACCAAAATGTTTTTCCTACACTATGTCCAAATTCATCGTATGACCATGAGGAAACCACAACAGAGTCCTTCTTAATCTGAGCAGATTCTGTGGCCACCATTATCAGGACGTTTCGAGAATAGAACAGTTTGTTGTTTCTTGTTGTACAATATTAACTCTAACATAGAGAATACTGTACTGTAAGTAAAGTGATCTTCGTTACAATACCACTTTTACTGCCCGTATACGCTTCTAAGCGCATTTTCCCCTTTGTAGAACTGAAAGAGGGCGGCTCGGTGGGGCACTGGGTAGCACGTCCGCCTCGTAGTTAGGAGGGTGCGGGTTGGATTCCACCTCCGGCCCTCCCTGTGTGGAGTTTGCATGTTCTCCCCGTGTTCGCGTGGGTTTTCTCCGGGCGCTCCAGTTTCCTCCCACATCCTCAAAATATGCTTGGTAGGCTGATTAAAGACTCTAAATTGTCCCTAGGTATGAGTGCGAGTGCAGATGGTTGTTCGTTTATGTGTGCCATGCGATTGGCTGGCAACCGGTTCAGGGTGTCCCCTGCCTACTGCCCGATGACGGCTGGGATAGGCTCCAGCATCCCCGCGACCCCCCGTGGGGACAAAGCTGTTCAGAAAATGGATGGATGGATGGATAGAACTGAAAGATGGGCCAATGAGAATAAAGGGAAAGCCATTTTCTCCCCACAACAAGAAGCATTGATTGGTGGTTTGGGCCTTCAGAATAATGCCATCCGACTGCGTGAAATCCAGCAGAGAGTTCTTGAAGACTGTCAGCTTTGATGGAATCAACAGCGTGTCTCTGTCAACTATTGACCGTCCTCCAACGTACGAGACTCAGCTTGAAACAGGTGTAATGAGCACCCTTTGAGTGCAATTCTACCACATTCAAAGAACTATATTATCAATATATGCAAGTAAATGTAACCTACAAACACTTTGAGTACAATTCTATGCTCAGAGGCTAACTGCTACTTTCGGTTTTTGGTTGCTAATATTACGATAGAGTAAACTATATATTGTGAATTTGGAGTGCATAGTGTTCATATACCATTGATGAAGTTTGTTACTTTCTGCAATGTCCATGAAGTCTCGTCTCGGCAGACCCCGCACATAGACAAGATATTGATGAATGAATTTCAGTGATTGCATTTGACAAATACTCCAAATAGTTAAAAAAATAAAGAAAAAAAACCTAATAAAAAGGAAACTAAAACAATGCATTTTCCAAAAAATAAAATTTATCAAAAAGCTAACAAACTTGCTCTAAAAATAAAATCAAAAAATCAAAAGTTGCAACAACAAAAAAACTATTGGAAAATCCAAAACTATTATAACCCTACAACATACTAACAAACTGTATTCATTTTTTTATTTCAATAATTTAAAGCAGCAAATGTATTTCATTCTCAGCAATCAATTTGTATTCTTGAAAAATGTGAAAACAATGCTAATGATGTTGGTATCCTGGCCTTGTAATAAGTACATATATTTAAGTTTTTTGCTCACTACCAGACAGAGAACCTGCTCTGTACTACTATTCTAATTCTGTTATGGTGTTTCTCTCTCCACCCGCATGGTATACAGGACCTGTCCTACAAAACATGATCCAGTAATGACGCCATTCTTCCTGTGTGTCCAATTGGTGTGTCAGGTAATAATAATAATTGGGCAGTGACAAGATGGATTCGCTGTGTGATTCAACATATTTGTGAGGCTTGTTAGTGGTGCCTAATATAAGTTCATTATGAATGAGTGATTGTGACTATAATGGTGGAATATCACTAAATAGATATCACTGATGCTTGCAACTTTTGTTGCACATCATCTCCTATTTTCTAGTTATTTTATACTTGTACTGTATTTAGTTTTGACGCAATCTAGCACAATTATCATGACATTTGAGTTAATGTGTGTGTTTGATGGTGAGGCAAGTAGTAGCACTCAACTAGTCCCAATAAATGTATATCCATGTAAATTCATAAAAAAAAATATATATATAAAAAATTTGCTTCTCTTTATTTTTAATAAAAAAAAAAAAAAAGAAAAACGTAGAATAAAATGCTTTTCTAAATAAGCGGCAAAACCAGTAGTGTCATTTTGATGTGAAGCAGGGTTGTCAGTAATTTCTAATCTATTTTAGTTACTTTTAAAATCAAGTAATCAGTAAAGCAATTAAGGTATTTTTAAAGCAAGTAATAAGTAACTACGGCACTTTTTTAGGGCAACATTGACTAGTATTTATAGAAGTAGGGTTATAAATTAAATGAAAAAAAAACAATGATAAACGACTTGATAGATTTAACTTATTGTGGGTATATTTTAGCCTGTTTATTCACCCCCGCCAACAAACACGCAGGAGACACGCTATGTGTGTTTCCATCAGTCGTCAGCAAACAGGAGTCCGTCAGTGACGAACTGAGATGTCCGTTGGTATTTGATTAGACTGAGTGCTTATTCCGTCTTTTTTGTCCAAGTTTCTCGTCATTCGTAAGTAAAATAAAAAATCGAGTTTTCAAGGTGTCTACTATTTGGAGGCATGAAATGTACTTGTGTCACTTATCAGCTGCAACCCACAGCTGGTCTGGACAAGAGGCTATGGGGTTATCTCACACCCACACATGCACACACACACAGATACACAAACATACACTATTGGCAACCATACCAGGAGAGCGTGACTATAGCTCTTATCTTGAACATATCTCCAGACAGTGATTATCGAAATCTGTGTACTTCCCTGGGCACAACAGAGCCACCCAAAGCCTTTTAGACACACAACTCTGGACAGATGGCTTGGACAGACAGAAAAGAGAAGCAGAAAGTGTGATAAAGAATAGTTACTTTAGATGCATTACCAGAGTACTGCGCGTGATAAATTGTAAATGGGAAAGTTGAGATGGTCACGAGGCACTGGCAGCAACAAATTGCGATCAGAATGGGAAAAACTCCCTGGCGAATGAAGGGACAGGTTTAGTTTTGTTTAGTTTAATTTGTGGGCCACAAAACTACAATTGAGAGAGCAAAGGGGGACCAGTGAGGATGGCCTTGTCAAGATTAGTTAATTTGGTGCTGACCCACATCTGTTTAATAATCGATGAAACTGTCAAAAACAAAACCTCATTGGAAGGCATTGCGTGAGAAGAAAACTTCGGCAAATGGTGAGTATTCCGTTTTATTGAGCTAAATTTGCATTGCTCCTTGGGACAAAAACTTTGGTTTGGTTGCATAATAGACATATCAACTTCTTCCTCACAAGTTGAATTCATGTATGACATCCCCCTGTAAAAATGGGCTTTCAGTGTTATACAAACTATCTGTTCAGTCGACACAATTTTACTTTCAACTTTGATATGCTTTGCCCCTCGTTAATCGTGCTTTATGTTTTTATTTTTCCCATTTGTCAGTATGTTAACCACCCTTACATGTACTTTGGTGAGATATTCCTTCAACTCTATTTCGGCTTTGAAGTACAACCTGACACTAATGGAAGCATTTATGCTAGTGTTAACAGCAAAGTGTGTTATGTTGCTGATTTTCAAAATGTTACATCAAGATTGGTAGAATCAGTGCAGCTGCTCTGTCAAATGTACACAACCGAGGGCAGACACATCCCAGTTCCAGTCTCTTCATAAATTGTGCTGCAGCTGTCACTGCAGATGGGAAATATGTGCAGATCATTACAATTGAATAAAGCTCATGTTCCAGTCTGTAGAACACACTTTTTACTTTTGGGTGTGGGCATGTGCATACAGTAATAGCTGCCTATGAACTTGATTCCAGTATTTGCTTCACGCAATGATCAAATGTTAAATATAAGCTTCCTTAAAGTATTCAAAAAATCATTTAAAATGACAAACACCTACATGTCATTTTTCATACCCTGAATTCAATTTTCCTCGTATGGTCTTTTTTTTTTACCATCTCATCACGTCATGACCTTCATGCTTTCTCCTCCATTTCTTTCACCACGATCATTGTCATTGTCAGCACATAGGCACAGACACTGCAAACCTCAAAGAATGAGATCTATAATGCATTTGGTGAAGTATGATAGAAACTTTTCACTTTCTATTAAAGGTAGAGTGTAAGAACATAGAGTAATGGCGGTGTTCCCAAAAAACTCGCATGCATGAATCCACCCACTCGTTAAATCTCGTCAAGCCTTGGTGCACACACAGCAGACCCTGTACTGTAATAATGATGAAGCTGTCCTCATGGTTCAGAATAAAAAAAGCACATGTTTAATAGACCATCTTGAGTCTTCTATCTTCATCATGTGCATTGTTTGTATGAAAGAGATCAAGAAAGTTTCAGAAAAACACAACCTTGCATTTATGTCTGCATTTTTGCAGTTAGGTTTGAATGACTGACACCTCACACGTTCTCACCGATTATGATACGTGATAAATTGTGTGAACTTTGGAAATTCGTTTTAATTCCGCTCCAATCTTCTGTCTATCTTGTCACACTTATAACACTCTCACTGATAACACTCTGCAGGTCCCACGGGATTGAGTACGTTGTGTGTGCCCATAAGAACATTTCACAACGATTAGCCTAATTTTCACCTTAAATGAAGAATATGCGTCAAATAAGGACAAATGTGAATATTTGAAGATTTGTTTTCACAGCTTTTTACCTTCTTTTTTTTTCCAATTAATTGCCTACCGTTCAACAATGTATTTACAGTCACATAAAGTCAAAGTAGTTTTTTTGCGTGTGAGTTCTCTTATAAAAACATTTGGTCTTGCCTTACAATTAATGTCTTTAAAAGGTCCAATTATAAAGTTACCTAGGCATGTTAACTACTGCATGTCTAATTTTTCTAACAAACCAATCACTGTCAAAATTGGTAAAATAATGGCAAGTTATGAATTGAATTGGATTGGGGTTTGTATATCTCTCAAAACCAAGTATTCAATAAAGTCTTTTGAGTACAAGCCTTTTTTGTAACCTTTAAAGGTCACTGTCACTTAATAAAAGACTGGCTAACTATTGCAATAGGTCAATTATTTCCCCTGTACATAACTGCTACATTTAACCAGCCCTAATTAGGATAAATTAGAATTTATTCAGGCATGGATGAGAATAAGGAATGTCATCACCCTAGCAACTTGTCTTTTTTGTAAATGCCAGCCCTAACACATTATATCTGGGAGTGGGAGTGAGTCTATCTCACTCAAGCTCTTTGCAGGGGGACCGTCTGATGTGCAAGAATTGACTAACACATATCAGTATCAAAAAATGACTCTGGGCCACCAAATTGGGTGCTAAATGCCGAAGAGATATTTTAAGGAATGCTCCGGTTCTTTGCGGGGAGTCTGGAAGAGATACATTTGCTTTTAAAGGAGCCAAATTCTCCCAATAGAAACACATGCTTAACACATGCTTTATACATATACAAATATAGATTCAGTCAAACTCTGACACACATCGAGGGGGATTATTTCCTTCCCTCTATGATCACTCGGCAGGTTTCACTGCTTACAGTATTACAGACATAAGGCAGAAGTAGAATAAACAATCACTTTGTCGGGGTCGGTCATCTTGAACTCATCAATCACAAATAGAGGGGTACCAAAAATTACATCAGACTATTTCACATTCTCCTTTTCACTACTTTCATAATCATGAGCTCTCAATAATGTCTCATTCAGCTCTCTAAAGTAGCTTTGCCACTTCTGCTTCCATTACCACTTGAGGAAATTCACCAGTGTTTTATGCTTAATTATTCCAATCAAGTAAATTATGAATATATTCCGAAAAATAATGGCTCTTAAATCGGCTCAGATTCAAACTGTCAAACTCCACTCTATACCCGTGAAACTATTCCATGTTCTCTCACAGTAAAAATAAAACACAGTGGAGTTGCTTCTATTCGCTCATAAAAATACGTAGACTGATAAAATTACAGAGCAAGGATAACAACGTAATTAAAGACGTCACAACGGCTGTTGCGCCCATCTGTTTGAAACTTCTGGTGCTTGTTATAATTTTGACATTACAGCTGGTAAAAATAGCTCCATGTAAAAAGAAATCCTGCTATCTGATAAAAACGACTGATTGTCAGTCTCACGCCGTCATGCTGAGTCGTTCAACACAACCCATAAAGTGTTAAGTGCTAATCTTAAAATCTTAAAAATATATCTTTTGCGCGGTTCATAGCATTTACAATTGTGTAGGGAGTATGCTTTCAAAGAGTAATCATTTATATTGAATAGAACACCTTGACAAATGACCTCGCCTCTAGTTATTATTGTAGTTCTCATGGAGCATACAAAATATGATTTTGATCTTGAGTCAGATCCATCAATATGCTCTTTTATAGCTTTTTCACATTTCTCCCTATAAATATTATGCCTTTTGAATCAAAATGAACAACAGGATCTGGTGCATGTTGGTCAAAAGTCTGCAACATGTGGGCTTCAGTCTATATCTGGACTCAAACGCCTTCTATACGGATCGGGACAAAATTTAAATATTGTGATAAGATTATAAATTTAAAGCAGCACGAGGTAACTTTTGGTTTGGTTATATGGAGAAAAGTGGTAGTGTTTTGCCTGTAATATCACATTTCCCATGAGTGTGAGCGCAGAACGTCAGAATATATTGCTCTCTCACTCGCTTGCCGGCAGTTGGAATGAATTATGTATAGGCGGTTATATCCTGGCATTACATACATACAGCATTGGTTGGAACTCCCTCCTTGTGTTTGAGCTCACGCCAGGACTAGGCTGCTTTTTTAGTTTTTGTCTCCTCAGACAAAACTACTGCCATGACAGTAGTAATTGTAGCAAATGGGTAAAAAGGATCGTGACTTATGCAGTAAAGCACATTAGCAGTTTCGGACGATATCGCATATCTTCTATTTGCTCAGGTTTGCCTCACCCTAGGAACGTGATTGATGTGACTGCGACCAGACTCAAATGCTTATAGTCTAAATTCCAAAGCTATTTCCAATCCATCTTGGATGAGATAATCAGCCAATCAGCTGGTGTTGACATATGGATGCTAAAGACGATTGACTTATATGAAACAATAATTTAGTTGACTCGTGTCATACTGAGGTTTTGCTGAGCCCCATTCACCAAACTCCCGAGCTGCAACCTACTCCTAGGAATCATTTTTCCCTCTCTTTCATTTTAAGTTGATATTTTTCACACAGAGATAGACAAGGGAATCAATTAGTTAGAAACAGCAAGATGACTGAAGCAAGACACGAATAAACAAACAGCCGTGATTAAAACATCATGATTAACGATTTTGACAGCTCATAAACTCACATTGTCTGCTTTTTGACTGTCAGTGCATTCATAAATCAGAATTAAAAATAAACCATCAGTCTTAGATGAGCGACACAATGTGATTGCTTGTTCGTTTATGTGTGCTCTGCGATTGGCTGCCAACCAGTTTAGTGTAGTTACTAAAATGTTGATGTTTCTGCTCATGTTTCATAAATGAGAACCTTGTAATATTATGAAGCATATATTTGACATTTTTGATCTGCAATTCAGCACAAACGTGATGTTTTTGTGAACTGTGTAGAAACTAACAGCATGAATGAAATCACAATAAAATAACTTAACTCAACAGTAATCTGATTAAAGGCAAAGTTACGAAGATGCGTTTAACAGATACTCATGCTGGGTATCTTATGGCATTCCTTGCCAGCTGTGCAGTATTCTCCTCGTATATTAATTATTCATAATGGTAGTGTGTGGCATATGAATACAGAATGATTTTCAGAATAAGGAGTGTTTCAAGATGGGGATATGAATCTGGGTTATTAATTATATTTTAATTTCAACAGAAGCCTGCAGGAAAGCAAGATTTCAATGTTGGGCATCCATTATCTGTTTAAAATCCATGCATTGTATATGTTGCTTGTTGTCTTGTACAGAAGAGGAGGAGTGTTTGTAACTGTGCCATTGCCATCTGTTGTTTAAATGAAGCTCAACTAAAACTAAAACCACACATTTTATATTCTGTTTCTCCTTTTTAGAGTTTTTGATGATCTGGGGTAGGCCTGGACAAAAATAAAAGTAATCAGGATTTCAATTTAGTCTTCTCTCGAGTTTATAATAGAGGGAAAAGTATAAAAGGGCCACTGACATTATTTATTTATTTTTTTAGGTTTTTGACCATAGTAATGCATCCCCCAACCCAATCCCAAAAGTTATGAGATTGCAAATGCACTGTTTTAGCAGATCAGTTTGTGACATTGTGACTAACCCCACCTTTTTCGGTTTGTGATACCACTAACACCGCCTTCACTCCAGCCTCACAATTTTTAACCCATCCCCCCCCCCCCCCACCGAACTTTCAACATAAACTAAAAACAGCCGATTTCTTCTCTTTACATCCACAGAATGGCTTGGACTTAATGCATTGAATATGTCCAAACCTCTCCCAAAACGTGTCTTAGTTCGTGGCAAGCATTTTACTGACGGCTGCTTGAGCAATTTGGGAGAGTACAAATGTGAATTAGCAGGATCTCTTTCACTTTCCTTGGATCAATAGCAATTCTCTGTGGAACAGCAAGTATCCATGGGTGCGCCATGGTCAGACATACTCGTTCGAGTGACCAGGCGGTGCAGAACCCATAAATAAAACATTTGGAGGAGTAGACATCCAGCAAGTGAATGCATGCGTCATTATTTCTTAAGGTGCTGACGTCAAAGACAGCCGAAGCAAAAAAAGTAGAACAGTCGAGCCTTGGTAGTCAATATTCAGTATATTCTAATTATCCTTTCTAAGTAATAGATTTTCTCATCCTTTTAACATGTAAAGTTGAGTTTTTAAGGATTCAATGAATTTGACTTTCAAACCATTTGAGTGGTTGCACAGCACAAGCCAGCAAACGAGAAAAGTTTTTGTGAATTAATTGCAGTCCTAATATCTCTGAAAGTGAGCTCTCTGGTATTGTTTGCTTACCTGTACATTTGCACTGAAGTAAATAATAATTGGAGTCAGCAAGTATCATATGATCAATGAATAATGTTTAAAAAGAGAGACAAAATTTAGGTAGTACTTGTGTTGAAGGACAGTTCTGCCAGTCAATGGCAATTCCTGTTATGGGCTTGATGTTAAATATGCATTGTTTGTTTGGTCACATATACTATTTATCGAGACTGTAAGAGAACAAGACAATGTTAGAAGATTTTTATCTGACTTTGACAATTAAGAAATAAATCATTAAAAGTGCAGGAGACTGTGAAAAATGGGCGAACTGGTTTGTACACTGCTGTGCTTTAAATATAGTCATCTCGTGGTGTGTTGCTTATTAACGCAACGGCACACCCCAGGGATGCGGCTGAGAGATAATACAACAAACTATTTCTGGGCAAAGACGCACACGCATGCATGAACAGTGACACGAGACTGAGCGAAAGCGTTTTCTTTTTTTCACCAAGTAGTGAGAACACGGAACAGCCGCTGGATGTGTTAACGAAGCAATGTGTCAGTCACTCTCTTACTCGCCCTCTATTTGTACCTATCGCATGTCTATTTCACTCTACTGGATGTATGTGGTTTCCATCCGAGGGTCTCTCCCCCCCCCCTTTTCACTGCCTTTGGGTGTGTCAATGTGCCAACCAATGGAGGGCATGTTCTGATAAACAGCAGCCTTCAAGCTTACTGTGTCTGTTTTAATGCTAATCAATTTTGCTGAAAATTCTCCTGGCCTACTTATAGTTTCACAGCCCGGAGGTCCCTCTTTTAAAATCCTCTATTTGCAACTTTTTAACTGGACAGCATTTCTTTTTCCCTTGCAATGTTTCTTCTTCTATTTTCTCATTTGTTTCTCTCTCCTCTACATCCTTCCACTTATAAGTTCCCTTTAGCCCAACTTCAAATGACTCTTTTATCTTGTAAAGCTTCTAAAACTCTCCTGTCATCCTTTCTCATCAAATCATCGTTCATTTTCTTTTTTACTTTTCTTAAAGGGGAAGTCAAGTAAAAAAAAAAAAAAACAATCATATGCTTCATGCATGCTCACTAGTCTGAATTCTATTAATTCTGATGAACTCATTCACTGCCATTGACGCATATTGACGTCAAAATTGAACTTCACTGGCAGCCCAGATCAAATACAACTTTGACATCTTTATGCGTCAATGGCAGTGAATGAGTTAATATTGTGATTGCGGGATATAGTAAATTGAGCTGGAGAATGCACCTGTTTTTATCCATCTCAGGGGGGTGGCCATTTTGGTCAACTGAAAATGACATCACAGTGCCTAAGGGCTCAGGTAAAGATCACTACATACCTGAGTATGGTCATGTAGCATTTGCAAAAGTGGCTGCACCTCTCAGGTGAATCAAAACATATTAAATATTAATCTGAATACTGTTTTTGGACTAGCTGGGTTGCATAAAACATATTATTGTCAAGACAATTTTTGACATGACTTTCCCTTACTCAGGCTATATCCACTTCATTTGGTACCTTATGATTGTCTTTTCTGTTCTAACCTATTTTCATCATCTTTGTTTTAGATTCTGGCTTCTTTTTTTTTCACTCCAGATCATTTGTATCCACCTTTTTTCCTGACAAATTTGCGAAACCAGTCCAGACCTGCAACCCCAGATAGCTGAAGAATATAATCTTGCACCTTTCTCACACACCTTTTTTCTTTCACTGCATACAAATGAAATCGCTTCTGGATAGACTCAGGTGGGATGACGCTGAGTGCATAGAGGTCAGAGCAAGGATTGGAAAGGTGTTTAGATGGAATGACAAAAAGGAGAACTTTGAGAAGATGGAAATGTACCTTGAGGTAAAGAATCTGTGTTGTGCAGAGTAGTTTTCCTTCAAATCATGAGCAGGAACTGTGAAACATTGCACTGTTGCTACCAGGCTCCAAAAGGATGGAATATGGCCACATGGGAAATGGGAACATATGGAGGGTAGATAAAAGAGGAGAGCAATGAAGGAAGGAAGGAAGAAGGAAGGAAGGAAGGAAGGAAGGAAGGAAGGAAGGAAGGAAGGAAGGAAGGAAGGAAGGAAGGAAGGAAGGAAGGAAGGAAGGAAGGAAGGAAGGAAGGAAGGAAGGAAGGAAGGAAGGAAGGAAGGAAGGAAGGAAGGAAGGAAGGAAGGAAGGAAGGAGGGAAGAAGGTATGAAGCAGACAGAGAAGAAGGCTATTAGAAAATCCCCATAGGGTGGAAGAAAATAAGCGATTGTGAGATGTATTTTTTTGGGTGGGGGGTATATACGTCTTCACGTGGCGACAATGAGTACGAGGATCAGTTACACAAACCCACCAGGGATATGCAAGAGAGGAGAGAAGGGTGGGGGCGTGAGGGGAGAATGCTGGTTGAAGAAGAGAGGCATCTGAATTCAAGGCTTGGAGGATTCAAAAGCATCAGGTTAAGAAGAGAAAGAGAAGCTCTGCGGGAGCTCCAGGATCACAGTCGACTCTCCAGGCTCAGTAGGATCAATGTGAGTAGAATATGTAAATGTATGGAGATGTAGGAAGGAGTTTAGAAGGACCAATTGATGGGATGGATATACAAAATACGATGATAAGAGATCAATGAGATAAACGAGCCACACAATCGATTTTGTATCTGCTTCATTTTTGGGCAGTGAAGTTCATGTTCAAATGACTTTTTTTAGATAACGCTTTTGATCTCGCTTGGTTGATTATCATCATGATAGATTTATTGTCAGCAATCGTCAGACCTGCACAGCTCCCTGTATTGTGCCAATTGGCATCCTCCCATATCTGTGCCCTAAAAGCTGTTTCTTTCTTATCAATCCTTGATAAGATTTAGATTTAGTGGGGGGGGAAAAAGGGGTCTCGTACAACTCCTGACTAAAAAGTCAACTGATTAAGATAAGGTATAGAATGCCTACTTTGTAGCAGCTTTGGCTTGCCCAATGTTTTGTCTATTTAGCATTCAGTCTTCCCTTTTCATACCCAAATGAGTCACGAAGGGTAATAAATATCCATTATTAGATGTAATTCATCTTTTTTATGCATCGCTTGGACATGAGCACATTAAATATTAAATCCTTCCATTTGCATACCTGATCATTCACCCTAACTATTAAACATTCAATGTCCTCTGCATATCTTGGAGAATGTTTTGCTGGCAGGCTAATGTTGGGTCATTTCACACGTATTCTCCTTCATGTAAGAAGAGTTTCAAAGACAGATAAGGGCAAAGGCTTGTAAATGTTGTCTTTTACGCCACTTCACAATATTACATCGTCTATGCTTATTTTTTTTAAAAAGACAAACCAGCATTATGAAAGAAATTTGAAACGGAATTTACTCTTTGTGTATGCTCAAATTCACTGCCGACATACACACTTAAGTGTCTGGGAGAATACCCGCGCCGCTAGATTTTACAGGGGATGCCATGAGTCAAACTTCTCTCCCACTCTTGAAACGAGGAGATGGCTAATTGCCAACAGCCTCTCAAAATACCCTTGCCTGTTTCCACTCTTTTTGGCAATCCACTTCTTTCCTGACAGTAACGTCATGGATGGAAACAGTGTAATGGCTGTGGAGACGTTTTTCTGTTGAAGTAGTTGTGCTGTGCTATGTCATTAGGTGTGCAGCAAGGAGTTGCCAACTATAATTTAGTTCACGTCAGTCGCATTCAGTTGACACAGCCCCCCGCCACCAATTGTATTTTTACACAGCCACTCAGAATATTCCCAATGTTATCGTACCATCCATCCTCTCCTATTATTTGTTTAATCTGGGACTCCATTGCTGTCCTCACATTCCAAATCTGACATTGTAGTTTGGGGAGGTAATTAATCACTGTAGTTAATACAGGACACCCAATATATTACTCGTATCTCTCTCTATTTCACTGATTGACCCTGAGCTTAAGGTACCCTCTTGTTAATTTGTACTAGCATAAAGATTGTTGCGGACTTTAAAAAAAAAAAAAAAAACTTTTAATGAAGTGGCTTCTCTTTATATTTTTCCAAAATGTGTTTTTAGTTGTGTGACAGTAATTAAAATGTCGTAGAGTTCAAGAAAGATATTTTTTTCTGCTTCTGCTATTAATATCTCTGAAGATATTTTTCTTGCAGTAATAAACAGTGGCAACTTAGTCTGAACAACATCCATCTAAGTTTTAAAAACAGCTTCCCTGTATGGAGGAACTTGTTTCCCACAGCTCGGTTGAGGTGATTAAATTGCCACACGCTCGAGTTTAATAAAGGTTTGGCAAATTTGATATAAAATGTGTCAGAAATGAACTATATTCTGGCATTGTACATTTTTTTTGTACATACTTGCTGTTTAATATTACCGGGTCACCTTTTATCTCAGTTTGACCTTTGCATTCAGAAATACATAAACATGGGAAAACTGAAAAAGCCGGTATTTCTGAAGATAATGTACACATGCAAGCAACTCATCCTAACAAAACACTTTAGTATCTCACATAATATATACTTGCATGCACAGTGAAGACTATTTGCTAACAAGCAAACTTTTCTCTCCATTGCTTGTTTGAGAGCAGAGGGCAACATAATGGCGATTTCTTATACTACCATGCAGTGTAAACAAACAACACAATGAATAAAATATAAAGATTAGGAATACATTAACTTTTTTTTACAACAGTATGTTCTACAGACTTGCCATTGAATGTAAAGATATTGAAGAGCAAAGGTCAAGTACACGACTGGAGATGGGGAGGGGGGGTAGGTAGGTTCCAGGTGTCGCATTTACACATAAAATGGATCAGGGATGACACAAAGGAGTATGAAAAAATAACTTGGCTACTGCTTTGAATAACTAAATACATGATGGAATAATGAATTTTATAATGTTAAGAATATTTGAAAAAGTTACTTCTTGGCTACTGATTGATGGAAAGTTCTACTACTTTGATAAATACTTCTGAAATACTGGTAACTCACTGGTGAAATATTTTTAGAATATTCCCGCTAATTATGTGGTCCTCACGGTGCCTGAAGGGACCACGTTAGTGACCACTATGACACACCTATCCTATGTATTATTTTTCTTTTAAGAGTGACCTTGAATAAAAATCCCACCGCTGGCTATTACTAACAACTGACAGGACTTGTATGACTGATTTGGGGGTGGGAGGTGGGGTGTCAGTGTGTCCAGCTTAACTTGAGCCCTGTGGACCTCCAGAAGTCATCGTAATACCGATTGTGGGAGAGAAATTCATGAAAAATGCATGGGTCTTCAGAAAATGTCAACCTTTTGGAGTCTAGTGACATTTTTGACATTCAAGGTGTTACTGAGGCTAATTTGGTGTGTGCATTATGTAATTATATTATTCCCGGTCATTCAAGGCTCACCTGGCTGTTTTATTTCTACCTTATGTATCCATGTTCCTCTGTGACTAACTGACAACCAATTCCTTGTGCCCAAACTCAACTGGGATAGGATTCCAGCTCACCCACAACCCTAATGAGGACAGGTGCGATACAAAATGGATGGGCGGATGAATCGAGGGTCAAGGAATAATAAAATCTATAAGTGGCTCAGGAGTATTAGTCATACCAGTCAAGAAATGCATTTTGAAGATGGGAAAAAAACATATATATGTTGCTCTGGAGTATAAGTCATATATTATTTTACAAAAACAGAAACCAAGAACAGTAGAGCTCAGATCCGCTCGGATGTTGCCAGTCTGAGCTGTAATTTTAATGTACAAGACACACCTGACTATAAATTAAACTGCATTTTCCAAGTTAAGTCAGAGTTATCTACAGGTGCAACTCCAGCAGGCATTGATAGCTTCTGCAATGCAGAGAATGGGAATGGTGCATAAGAGCAGAAATGAAATGTGACATGAACAGTGTAGGATGGATTCTTGTCAACAAATCCATCCATTTTCTGAACCGCTTTGTCCCCACGGGGGTCGTGGGCGTGCTGGAGCCTATCCCAGCCGTCATCGGGCAGCAGGCGGGGGACACCCTGAACTGGTTGCCAGCCAATCGCAGGGCACACAGAGACGAACAACCATCTGCACTCGCACTCACACCTAGGGGCAATTTGGAGTGCTCAATCGGCCTACCAAGCACGTTTTTGGGATGTGGGAGGAAACCGGAGTGCCCGGAGAAATCCCACGCGGGCTCGGGGAGAACATGCAAACTCCACACAGGGAGGGCCGGAGGTGGACTCAAACCCACACCCTCCTAACTGTGAGGCGGACATTTTACCCAGTGCTCCACCGAGCCGCGCTTTGTCAACAAATGTCTATGATATTAGATTCAAGTAAACCTCAAGGCTGGGCCTGCTGTAGTCTAGCTTTCTACATCCCACATTCAACACATAGCCACGGCACTTTACTATTGCTTTTGCAAATTGGGCACGTTCTGAGCCAGGGTCTCCAGGGGTGCTGGCACTGGGCATGGTTATGCCACGATAGTGCTGGTCTCTCATCTGGCTGCTCTGCTTCTCGACCCAGCCAGTCCCCCAGATTACCCCCATCAGTGACAGGCCATGGAGGAAACTAGGCCAGGTGTCTTGGCTTGGGGTTGTGGCGGTTTGGTCCCCTTGGTCCCACTCTTAGTCAATGGAACTTTTTCATCTAAAATTTTTCTGCCTTCTCAACAATTGTTAAAATTCTACAACTTGTTGCTGGATAGATGAGAAACTGCATCCTGAATACTGTTAACACGCCCTTGAGCAAGACACTGATAGATCCCTGGGTCTTTGCTTAGGAAAAAGGTTTCATGTGAAGCTTGCTTCTATCTAGTGTGCAACAAATATAGTGTCTATATAGAGCAGGGTGTTTTCCCCTTTAGCGATCATATTGAGTATAATTTAGATCCAAAATACATTAGGACAACGTGAATATAATTTAAAGGAAAATCAATACTGGTCATTATAAAAAGAAACCTCCCCCATCATTTCTTTGTGTCATCTATGGATTGGTGGTGGCGGAGTGAAGGGTGGCGGTAGAGCACAAAATACAGCATTAACCACATGCTTCAAGGTTCAGTTTTAATATTATCCAGTGTAGTAATAAGACGCAATGTCACGGTGATGTCAATCTTCTTAATGTGTTGTCTTAGCATTTAAATAAAGAAATCAATTCTAGTGTAATTATTTTCATGCATTAGAACCTGAACAAAAACAAATATAAAAAATGCCTGTGTGGATGCAATAATTGACTAATATGTGAAAAGATCCTCATGACTCACAGATGTGAAATGATGAATGCGGTCGGGAACGAAAGCAGAGAGCAATTTCAGTTTTAACATTTATGAGTCTTCCACTTTGGCTGCTAGGCTTAGGTTGGATGCTAACACTTGTGCTCAACATTGTTTTTGGATATTTGAAATTTTGATGTATTTGGCTGACTCATGGGCCAGCATTCATTAAAGCTTCTTCAGGCAACAAGTAATTAAATTAAAATCAAATTAAAAGTGTTTTTATTTCCAAAATAACAGTTAGTGTGCACACACACATCTGTTCCAATTATGTTTTCTTTTCAGAAGCACAGAATGTTCAACATTAAACTTAACATCAATCAACATTGTAAATAATTTTAATGCCACTTGGATCATTGCTGGAGTTGCTTGTGCAACCTTTCACTTAACAGGAAAATCCTGCCTGAGATACATCTGTTGGTAAAATGCTATTAAAGTGTGAGTGAAATGCGCCACAAAAATATTTAATCAATATGATCTATATCAATGCTGCATTGCTTTCATGAAAAGAAACTATAGAACGACATTTTAACAAAAAATAAACCAACAACATTGTGACACTTTTGTTCACGCAGCACAAAATGTCTTCTGCATCATGTACATTAGGTTTTTGTACATGTACATTATGTTATTTAGTAACACATGCCAACACAAGCAAATTGTTCTGTGATGCCATATCATAATTACTTTAAATTATGAATAACAAAATGAATTGTCTTCTTCTTGCATGATGTTTTTCCAGCCATTGCTATCAATTTGCAATGTAATAAATGGATATGCAAGTGAATATTTTATAAGGTTGCACTGGGTCGTAAGTGCCCATAATAGAAAAGGGAGGTATGTAGATTTATTCCATTAATAGATTCTTCAAGGTCCAGTAACAGCACCCTGCGGGTACCCAAGGCCAGTGTCTACCTCAAGAAGAGATTTACAGAGGTCAGCCAGCAATCCAATTTAAAAAAAAAAAATAGGAACCAGGATTTAGATCTATTAACCGAATCATGAAGATCGCCTACTGTGCTGAAGACCTCACACAACAGGATCCTGTTAATAGAAACTGTTTTCACCAAGCTCTAGGATGAAATATGGAGGGGTGACTCGGGCAAAACAACCAATTCTATTATCCTCAAGTGCATTATCAGAACAAAAGAAGACTTTATTGATCACAATAACTGCAATGGTATTTCACATATTTCCTTAGCTGCATTCAGAGGCATTGTCTTGCTATAAACAGAGATTGAACAGCCTTTTAGTCTGTATGGAGGAGTGGTGCCAAACAAATGACTGTGTTTACTTTTTAATTCTCCAAAGAGAGGCAGACATATATAATATGCAATCATTGCAACAACGCGGAAAGAATGAAAATGCCTCAACTTCAAAAGACATACAGCTATGTAATGTGCCTTGACTGCAGAGTGAAATGGAACAACAGATTGCAAAGCTGGCAATGTTGCTCATCATTTCAGACAATTGTGAAGACAATTGAGACTTTGATGGATTTACCACTAATACGTCCCAGCTGACTTGACAGCTTTTCTCAACTTTTTTTTATATCTCTGGTCTTTCCGCTTCTTACGCTCGGAAACTATCTCTAGGAAAGTAAACAGACACAACTGACTATTCTAAATGAACAAAGAAAATGTGTAGTTAGAAGATAATTGTCATAAGAAAATGTTAGCTTTGTAGTTATCAGAATGTTTGTGGTAGAAGAAAAACAAAGCCATGGTGCTTTATTAAGTCTTTAATTAAAATTAATTAATTAAAAACACATTTGGATTATGAATCCGTCCGTCCACCCGTTCGTAACTTGTATCATTGTACAAGTTTGTGTGTACCTAGACTTCCTTAACCTTTGAGCTGTAACAGTGTTACATAAAAATTGAACAAACAGAAATCAAAAGAAAGCCTTTCGGTGGAGTTAAGAAAACATAAAGCATAATGAATACTAAAATTATAATAATAATGACAAGCACAATGGCAGGATCAATGTGCTCAGTACTTGGGTTTATTGATTGTCGCGGCTGGCTAGACTGGAGTTAAGTAAGGCAGAGATGAAGCTTCAACCAGCATTGACTTTTATGTTAGTTGTGACAGTGAAATTGTCTCGCTAAATATTTTTTTGAATCAGAAAAATGTAATATGAACATGTTACGTTAATCCTAGTTCCCTACCATGGGGTTTATGGGTTAGGAGATGACTGTATATTGAGATTTTCTCTGTCCGGCACAAATTAAAATCATTAACATTTTCAACTGGATAAGAAAAAAACAAAACAAATGTGTAAATGAAAAGTTTCAGAGAAGATTCTTTAGAGGTAGAAGACGTCTCCATTATTTCAGTTCTTAAGGAACTGAGAAAGGAGAACACATTTATCATCCTGTCTTCTAGAGGCAAATGACACCCCCCACAGCCAACCCCACCCACCCAAACACATCCAAACCAGATCTTCCCTGCTGCTGCTGCCATTTAATAGCTGCTCCTGTGTCCACACCCTCTTAAATGCATCTTTTTTAATCCTTCTTCATTTGGTCTTAATTATTCATGTTGCAAAAAAACAAAAAAAACAAAACAAAAACAGGAATAACGTAACTATATTTGCCTTGAGCAATTAGACGGTAATTACGTCCTTTCTGTCTTTTGTTTATTTTTTTTCCATTTCTGTTTACAGGCAATGGCTGAAGCGTACTATTGCTACCAATGTTGTTATTGTTATGAGAAGAGCCATATTTTCCCTAATGAACAACTATTTATTTTACTCAAGCACCCTTAGTTGCCAACCAAAGTGTCCGTCAAACACATAGTTTTGCCAAAGAGTGCATTGACCATATTTGTTTGTGCAGAAAATGAATTGCCAAAATAGTGAACATTTCGCGAATACCATTAAATACTTGGAGTTGACAATTAACAATATGTCATCTGAGTATTACTTCCATGTTCAAAAGTCCATCCATTTTTTAATTTATAATTTCCATCTTTGTTGAAAACTTGCCTTCAACCTAATGCTCAGTGACCCCCTAAGCAGGAGTTCTTTGTTATTATTACATACCCAAAGAGAATAAACATGACACTTTTTTTTCCCAATGGCTGGCAGCAGTGTAATTGCACCTACATGCCAACACCCACAATGGTGTGGGAGTTTGGTAAATAGCTGACAAGTGCAGCAGAAGTTGGAAAATGAGGTCAGAGCATTTCTTTAGCGATAGAAAATAAGGAAGATACATGCAGAGATGGTGACAAAGTCATCCCTCTATCCATTTTTCAATACTCCTTGTCCTATTCAAGGTCACTGGGAATCTGAAGCCTATCCCAAGTGATTAAGGGTGAGAGGTAAGTTAAACCCTGCAATGATCACATGTCAATCACAAAGATGATACAGAAAATCACTGTTACTCTTTTGACACTCATTAACACAGTAATACCTATGGGTGATTCCGTTTTCAAATAATGTAGCATTTTCGGGGTGTGGGAGGAAGCCAGTGTCGATCGAAAAATTCAATCAGACCGACAAAGATGAACATACTGACTGGAACTGTATACATCCCTATCAATAATATTATGCTTCCAACTTTATATATTTGACAGTCCTGAGAACTTTACCTAGCAATTTATTGAAACAGGTTGGTTTTTCAAAATGCATTACAATAATACTGAGTTTTAAATTATCTACTGTAAACAAAGTTGAGGTTTGACAATGTTCCACTTTCTAAAGCGGCCCATTTGCACATCCACTTTTTTTTTTTTTAATTAAATAGAAAAAGGTAGATCTCTTTTGTACACCTTTGTTAAACCTTACTGGGCCTTCAAATAGTGTGCTGATCAGGTTTTCATCACAGAATTTTATCTCAGTGTTCAGCGCTTCCAAACCGAAGATTGATTTTTGAATTGTGTGGACGTTGCAAGAGTAAACCACCACCACCACTCACTGGGGGAATATCCGCGCCATTCTCAGAAAAAATAAAAATAAATAAAACTGAAATAAAATTACTAATCCACAACTTTTCTATCTGTTTAGCAAATATTGTATGACTGATTAAAAAAAAATCAGTCATCTCTCTGTTGCCACCGTAGGGAGAGCACAGGAGTTGACATAACTAATAATTGAATAAAACACGCCCTACTACATAAACCTTCATAGTTACTTGGTCCCTTATATGTTTGGAATTAAAGTTATGCTCTTTATTGAATTCTTTTAGGTCACACTGCCATTGTACATTCTCGGGAATTCACAAGAGATTTTGTGCTATGTTCACGAGCAGTTTTGATATGTGAATGAGAAGCCTGAAATCTTACATCCCAGATATACACTGCTTCAGAGCTCTTCTGTAACAGGAAACAAGCTGAATATAAGAAAGAGTTGTTTTCAGAAAAGTCTTTGCCGTCATCTACACTTTGATATGACTTGGAAAAAAATAACTATTCCTATAGTACTAATTATATGAAGTGCTATATTTGTATCAGCCAAAGAAAAACTTAAAAAGCCTAAGCAAAAGAAAATTGATAAAGATATGGTCAGCCTGCCCATCATTGAATACGAAAGGGGGTTGCAGTCAGGCAGTTCTCATATTTGGAGCAAAGGGTGAGGACATGGATCATCAAACTCTCCAGCGAGCTCATTACTCCTTCCAAAAGGCCAAGACGTTTGTACGATGCCAGAAGGGGATTAAGAAATATGACTCTGATTCCAGCTCTTTCCCATTGAAATCTAATTCCTTTCCTCAAAACAGATAGCCCACTTTTGACTGAAATGTTTCACTTTCTCAGTCTAATGCTTCTCTTGCACTTAAACATGGCCATGAAGGATGTTCAGAAGGAATTCAAAATGCAAAGTAAATTTGATAGGAATTGCACAATTATGTCTGGTATTTCAAAGCAATTTGGAGGCCCACGTTCTTGTATGTACAAACTGTAGACACAATACGTGTCATAAACGTGAAATAGTTAACTAGGCCCACTTCATCAATAACCAAATACAAAATCTTGCAAAAATAGTGTCTATCTTAGATTTTAAATACAGTGGAACTGCACGTTAAATTGGCCCATATATGGTTCAGAATAGCACAGGACTACTCAGATTGTGTACACTGATGATCATACACATTCACAAATTCCCAGAGCTTAATCCGCAAACTTACCTTTGCTGATGTCCTGGTACTCAAGCCACAGTTGCCTCTGAACCTGTTTGTTGGGGTACCAAATAGTACAGGACTCTTGGAAGCCGTACATGGCCTCCTGCACATAATGGTTTCCAAATTCCTTTAGGATGGATGCAAAGTCACCCCTCTGTGTTGCCCCATCCAGTGAATGAATGGCTGAGCTGAAGGCTAGGAAGAAAATGAGAAAGATAATTTGATTAATTTTAAATTATGACTAATGGCGTTAGGTGGTGAAAGGCAGGTATTTTGTGGTCGACATTAGCCTTCAGTCAAGCTGAGATGGTAGACTAAAGTCGTGACTTGACTCGAATCAAACTTGAGTTGCTGTTTCTAGGACTTTCAACTTGCTTACAAATGAAAAGCAAAAGTGCAATACCAGTTAATCATGATCATTTTGTGGAGACATGGAGTTAATAACTCAACTCACGCTGTCTGCTCTTATTTCTCCTCTAAAATTCACTGAAGTGTGAAACAGACAGCTTTATGTAGCTAAGCTATGGGTTCTTTTCTTTCAAATGTAAAACCCTTGTAATTGTTACCCCTCTGGTGGCATTTGAAATATGACGAGCCAAAGAGAGAAATGGCAGAAACAGGGAAGGGCAGAGAGTGACTTCTAGATGAACAAACACTGACTGTTGCCCTTGAGGCACAACATAGAATCAACAGCATCACTAAGATGCATGAAAGCAGTTTCAACGAGAATGGAAACTATGTGTGTGGTACATTTCATGCGAGTTAACGTGACTAAATGTAAAATTTCAGCAAGAGTTCCATTACCCTGAAACATAATGTGGTGAGGCGAAGACTAAAACAGAGTCATATACATTTTCATAGAATAGAAAATCTTCCTGACAATGTTCAGTATAATCTACAACAGCCAAGAGCCAGTCTAGAGGAAACATTGCTTGACTAAATATCTATCAACAGTTCCCTAAGCCTAAAAGGTGTGCAAGGCATACGCTGTCAGAATATATTTGTGCTGCTCTGAAACATAGCTTTGTAATATGACAGCCTGCCAGTAAAAACACAAGAAAAATAAAACGATATACATATCTGTTTGGTAACCTCATTTTTCCAGTTATTCATGCATCCAACCATATATTCATCTCAATATACAGTATAAAATCACATTTGCAAAGTGATAATTGTTTAGTCTTTTCTATGGAGCAGGGGTATAATTATTTTTCAACAATCCAGGCTTACCATATGTGCTGCTGTATCCGCCAAAATCACGACAAATATTTTCTCTTCAATACTAATAATTGTTCCCTTAATGATTTTTAGTTTTATTTGAATACTCGTTTGTTTAATTGAATTTTAGATCCGAATACCAAAGTATTCAATAGCCGCAGCCCTGCACTCCACTAACCAGCAAAGCTACAATCAGTCAATAGTTTAATTAGGAGGAAAAGAGCAAAAATTGACTTTTTTTGCATGTAATTGCAAAGCTGCCAGCAAAGTACCCATGTGGTGTAGTGTCGACATGAGCGCAAGACATTATGGGATTTAAGAGATCTAAGATCTAACAATTGCTCATTATCTCTTAGCTCTGGCTTGTCTTGTAATGGAAAAACACATTTTCTTTGTAAATTGAAGACTTTGGAAGCAGTAGACATGATTTCACAAAGTGCAGATTTTTAACCCCCATAAAGGTTGATAAACAGGTGTTTTGGTATTTAAACAGACCTACAGATCATACTGTTCACATTTTATCATTATGAGATACAGACCACTCCTCAAAATGATTGACGGTATCTTACTGTTGTGACTTTTCAAAAAAACATTTTCTCATAGGGAATTAGTCACTGAGGTTTGAGTCACCAACATCTTGCAACAGATTGGAAAGTGTCACAGAAACGTATACAAATGGATGTGCTGGATAAATGTATTCATCATGATTCCCTCATGCATGCTAACTTGGCGCCCATCAGTTTTCCAGTGTAGCAAATAAAACAAATTGCCCATTGTTATACTGAGACGCTAACCTTGATGTGTCAATGACAAATATTTGTCAACAGGGCTCAGGAAATCACAGCCCAGGATATAACCTTCACTAGAATGAACATTTTTTTTTTTTTTAAAACAAATAATTCATTCTTGAAAACTGAGAGGTTTACCTTGAGATAAAACCCACTGATTGAGTTTGACATGGTAGAGCACAGAGCGAAGACTCCAACGCTGCACAAGGGGGTAGCCAGACACTTCACTGTAATTCACCATGCCTGCAAAGACACACAATGCACACATGTAATGTATTAATACGGATGCCGTACTCAGTATAAGACAAAAGTATTGCCGTAGCACTTTACGACTACGACTATGAAACCTTGCAGTAAAACGTCAATGAGAAAAGTGCATTGAATGAAACAGCTCAGTGATAGATCAGAGGGTAGCTTTATATCTCAGTCTTGTTTATTTTACCTCAAGAATTGGAGAGAAATATGTATCTATGTAGATTAGATGGCACAAGAGAGAAGCATGATAAATTCATTGGTTTGAGATCAAATAAAAGCATAAACCGCAGTTCACCCTCAAATAAAATGCACTGGGAATGATATTTAAAAAAAAAAAAAAAAAAAAAAAAAAAGCAGGAAAAAGGGCCACAGTAAGAACGTAGGTTGGGTCGGCATTAGATAAAAGTGGAAGTCAGCGCCCTCTGAAAAAAACCCACGATATCTTAAGCTGTAGTTTTGATAACTTGCACATTTCAGAGTCCGGTGCATACTTCACATTCTTATACATATATTTGCCTTTCTAGCAAAACAACAACAACAACAAAAAAGTAATGTGCTGAGCTGGATTAAAGCAAAGGCTGACTTTCAAGTATTTGGTTCGTGCATGTTATACTAATATGTTAACTGAATATGCATTGCTACTTACTTGAAAATGATTTTCAATAATTGTAGGATACCCGAAAACAAAACCTTATCTAAAACTGACCATGCAGGTGATCTTTCCACACCATTTAATCGAGGTAAGAATCCAGCCAAATGGCTGACATGTCTCTATGGATTTCACTTGCATTCCGGATCAGCTAAGCAACTGCTCCAGTTCATTTTCGACAGCCTGGCATGATGAGAACACTTCCCTTCTACACTGTCGTGTTAGTGCAGGAATATGTTGCTTTCCATCCTGAGTAGAAAGATGGCACAGAATTGCATGATGTCACTGACATTCTCCTTTCTTGGTTTCTAGACTCCTGCGTGTCACTGCTGCTTAGATAATCATGAGATTTTTCAGGAAATAACTGGAATCCTTTACAAAGGTGTAAACCAAAATCAGTGGACTAATACCCTTACTTGTGGTAAGCAGGCAATGGGAAAAAATACAAGGGCAATTCTACATAGCCACTTTACTACTGCAGCATTTACAATATTTAGTACAAGCAAAATCCGACATCAATAGGACATTGTCAATTAGAGAAGCTATGTAGAGACACAACAATCTTGCGTCTTTTTAAAATATAAATCAGTAACAATCAGTACCTCACTTGCCATCAACAATTATACACAAAACATGACGAGAGACGACCCCTGTTATTGAGTACATCCCGTACTTTGTCATCTTCCAGTTCTCTCTTGGGTGACATTATAAGCAAAAATGTCACTTCCAGAGGTTTTTAATAAACGGTTGTGAAGCTGAAGTTATTCAGGTGGCAGGCCTCATTTGTTCCAGTAAGTACCATGAACCCTCATAGATATCCTGAACTTCAAGATTATCATCATTTATGCTAGACCACAAGCGTAGTGCGTGAATATAAATCTCGTCTCTCGTAGCAATGGTGGGTTGCTGCAGTAGTGGAATTACAGCCATATATCATCACTCTGACTGCCCTCAACGTGTGCTGTAGCACCCCCAGAAGATGTCTTGATATTGTTCATAACTAAGATCACCTATATGCTGCATCCAAATGTCTGGAAAACCTAAAGAGGGGCTGAAAAGAGAGGACATACCTCATGTGTCAAAGCATTAAAGGAGTACATCAAACAAAAACAAGGAAATAGCATAATTGAAGACATTCTGCATGAGCGTGCATTAAAAAGAACATGACTTGGAAATTAAGTGTGACATAAGCTCCATCCATGTTGGCCAGTAACACGTCCGCTATATTGATACTATGAAAATGCAACATTTGGATAGAGTCCAACATGACCAAAGAAATTGATGAAGAAGCCACTCAGTGTGAGATTTTGGCATCGTCCTCACCTTCAGCAACATCCATTTATCCCCTCTTATGGGAAGTAGCTCCCTGGAATGACATATAGAATACCTGGCACAGAGAGAACGCACCACTACATAACCTTCCTATTGCCTGCAAGGGGCCCAGTTCCCTTAGTTAAAATGACCAAGCCCCAAACACAGAGTACTGTAGTGCAGCATATTCTTCTTGCTGAAAGGCCTTGTCTCCCTTTTAGCCCTGGGGTGTTCTGCTCTCCTTGTCTGACACAATGATTAATTTGACTGCACTTCACTTTGCAAACATCCCAAGTTCATAATCGCTCTTCATGGAGACAGTGTGAGGGCCTTGTGTAGAAGCTTTTGAATGGGGTACGACAGTAGTGATGGGAATTCCAGCTGTTTTTAGAGAATCGGCTCTTTTGGTTTGGCTCGTTAAAAAGCGTCGTCACATTTGGATACCAAACATCTCTTCTGATTCATCCATTTACTGAACTTCTTCATCATCACGAGGGTTCCGGATGTTTTGTTCTATACCAGCTGACTTCAGTTTTCTTACCAAAAAATAACGTAAAATTGTGAACATACAAAAAAGTGCTTTTGTAGTTCATTCTTAAATTTTACAATAACATATTTGCTCTAAATACTGTTATAAAAAATCCTTATGTAGTTTAATAATTCAAGATTTGAACCTTTTCTTGCTAAACAAATTCAAAATAAAAGTCTGATTCACTCAAAAACATCACACAACAAAATATCAGTTCAAATGTGTCAAACAAAAAGCAATAAATATGCATCCAGATAACATGTCTATAGTAAAGGGGTAGAAAATGCGGGTGTATCTTAACTTCTGAGATGAATGTGTTTCTCAAAAACCAAAGCAATGAACACCAGACATGCAACTGGTAGGTCTGACGACTATTTTTTAGTGATTATGTTTGTTGTGAGATATAAGTGCTCATTGTTAATTGCTGATATGTAAATTCATGCAATGATTCTTCATATGTCATTTATTCAATGTCCAATGTGAAGTAAATTACTGGATTTCAGTTTCAGAAAAATCACCCTCTATGGTCTGCTTAAAACATTAGTTGTACTGAAATCCACCTCTATACCTTAAAATGTAAATGTGTATTGAACAATGTCTGCAGATAGTGAAAGCTTTCTGTGTCTTATTGTGTTGTGCCCTGCAGAACTTTATCATTGGCATTGGGCGGAATCTCCAAAATCAAATAAATGCCCCACATTACGAAGTGTTTTCTCAAACTTGACTTTCAAGGTAATGTAAAAACAATACAAAGCAAAATTCTAATCACTAATTCTCATCGGACTGGCTAAATAAATAGACTCTTTCTAATGTGTAAACACATTGACTGTGACATCAGATCAATGCAGTGCTTGTGGATGTTGGAAAACACAAGTGATTAGAAAAGAAAAAAAAAAGTCAATCCAAAGATCCAATGGCTATCTTCAAACTAACTAGAAAGTCGGAGGTATTTGTTATTTCAGGCGCTTTTCTTGATAGATTCATTTAGAATGAGTGGGGTCAGATTGTAATCTTATGACTCATGGAACCTCGTGAGCTTGTCTAGCCTGTGCTCCATTTCATTCCAGATTAGGTTGGGTGATTAATGATTTAGCATGAAGGAAAACATACGGGAGAATATGCATACGATGACGCATCACTAAGAAAATGCTGTAATCCAAGAGCATCGTAATATATAGACTTCAATAAATAGTTTTGCTCAAATGAATATTTTGGTAAAGATACAAAAAATCCAAACTAGAATCTCTGGATTCTGAATATTAAGGATTGGGCTGTGGCAAAGCTAAATAGATCCTTAATGGGAGGACAGGATGATGTCAAGACCAATGGCTTTCTGAGATAAAAAAAAAGAAATACAATAAAAATACGTACGGTGCCAACCACACTTCAAAACAACACTGTCAGCAATGTGAGTGTTGCATTCATGGTATCAAGCACCGTAGGCATTTTTGAAATCTTGCGAACCAACCACTCTGCATCTCTTCAATCCAATTCAATTCAGGTAGGCTGGACCACAAACTGAGCCACTATGGGGTATGGTTCCGGGCCGCATTTGTTCCACAGGCCGCTTATTGAATAAATCTGGTCTAAAGCCTTGTTCTATATTTTACATGAAAACATATTTAGAATAAGGGTCACAGTAGGTGGGTTATTGCTGCCCATGTAGTGTAAGCAAATTTCATATGCATCTGATTGAGTATGGCAGGTGTGTTCATTAACTTTTTCCTTGTAAAAATATCTACAAAAATCTCATTAGCTCTATGCTGATACCCACATAAACAATGTGGCTTGCAAACTTGATAATTAGGCTGGCAGATGTGGCTTGTAACCACTCAAGGTGACACATTTTCCTTTTCTGCTGCGCTGAAGAAAGGCGAGAGGGACCGTTTTTGTCAGCAATTTGAAATAAGATGCCAAAAAAAAAAGTTCAGCAGATACCTCTGAGCTTGTGTGGTCACGAGGCCATATGCTTCAACTTTAATTATGAGGGACTTAGGGAGAGAGGGACTCTGGGTTGAACTATGAATCACTGCCACTCTGGCTGCCTCCAAAGGCCCGATCTACTGGTTTCAAAACTGTCCACAAGTTTTCTTCTCATTAACTAAAACATATCCCAATGCGTGTAATGACAGCTGACATCAGTTTTTTTTTTCTTTTTCAATTCCACCTGATTTCAAACCTAATTGTGTCTATAACATTAGAAAACCTTCTGGTCAGCAATGGCTGGAAGGAAATAAAATTAATCTTGCATACTACCGGTACTCATGCTGTACATGGCCAACTGACATTTTGTAAGTCAAAACATCCTTAAATTTGCATAAGGAAAAGTACAAATGTGTTCCCATTTTGGTTAGTAAGAAATTGCAATCAACTTACTAGAATCGTAACAGTACAGTAGAGGATATACCTTTCAATTATATCTTAATACATTTTATTATCAACTTTATTCAACAATTCTATTTTCTGAAACGCATGGCATTGTTCAAACGCAAAAAAAGTTGAAGGCTCAATCTTTGTTACTCAAATTGCAGTTTCTCCTAATTTAGTGTCATCAGTGAGTGAATATCGAAATCACGCCATTTGTGTGAAAATGAGACAAGTAGCCTTTAAGGTATCATGGAAAAATCTACAGTACAATATATGACCAGAATGTTTGAGTTCAGGGGAAGTGGGGGTTGGCATAGGGACAAACTGATATAAGTGATGAGGTCTTGATGTCCTTCATGTACGTATAATAAAAAAAAATATACAACTCCTGCTCCAGGTTTGATAAATAGACATGTTCTAATGTCAAATACAGAGGTCATATACTCTATCAACTCCAACTGAGTAGTGTTCCACTGAGCATTTGCACTCATAGCTCAAGTTTCATTAAATTTAAAATCAAGCCACCTGCTAGCATCACCAGCTGGAAACTAACAGGCATGAACGTCTATGTCAGCAGAAGCTCCAATCCCTCCGAGCCTCACCCTTTGGTGCCATGCTGTGACAACGAACTGTAATTATTATCCTGTCTGATTTTGTCAGCTAATTAACTGACATTTAACATGCAAAATGTGGAAAATCCATCCAATTAATTATCATTTGAGGAATGAATTGGAAATTTTCTCAATTCACTGTGGTTGTGTAGTTAATTATTGAATATCAATAGAGTTTCACGTGGTATTTGAGTTATGCCCGAAAGAGCATCGGAATACAGGTAACAACTTATTTACACAGCAAACAGCACAAGAGGATTTTAGATAATGAAGAGGACTGCATACATTTCAAACAAATTATGCATGTTCAGAAATCTCAACCACACGCAGTAGCAGGTATGAGCATATTCCTCCCTTTTCCTCCCACAGTCCAAAAAACCTGCCAATTGACCGCTCCAAATTGTCCATAGGTGTGGAAATAAGTGTGAATGGATTTTTTCCATGTGTACCCTGCGATTTGCTGGCAACTTGTTCAGGGTGTCCTCCACTTACTGCCCAGCATGCCCGCATGGGAGCATTAGAGCAAGCACGAAATTGAAAAGTGTTTTAGCCCAGGTGCTAACTACTACTCCTTTATAGAAAATATAATTGAATGATGCACAATTTTAAGTGGATTGTGTCTTGAAAACATTTGAAGAAAACTCAGGGGACCTTTATGACAATGACCTTCCCATAGTGTGACCAATTATACATAGGCCTTATGAAATATAGATTATGTGCCATCTCTGTGCTGACACATGTGAAGGCTCATACCATCGGGAGCGTGCAAAGAAGCAATGTGCAAAACCCGAGGGAAGCCAGATTCAATATGATAAGATCAGAAGAATCTAGTATCATGTTGCTGATCACGACCTTGATTAAGACAATCCTGCATATTGTAATTACGAAAAGAACAATAAATATGCAGGTTGACCTCCTGAGTAGACTCTGATCAATTTGATTTTAATCAAGGGGCTACATATTGAAACACACCGATTGCAATAGTATTCATTAATCTAAACTGCAATGTGGACCAAGTTGTTTTATTAATCAACAGAGGATACCTGGGGCAATTGGAAGTTCGAAGCATACAGCGAATGCCAAATAAGTCAAAGTCTGCTTTATTGTCTATTTCTTCACACGCCAAGACACACAAAGAGATCGAAATTCCATTTCCAACTGTCCCACGGTGACAAGACATATTACATCACGAACAAACAAAACATTCAAGTAACAACACAAAAAGTAAAAACAAGAAGGCACATACAATGAATAAATAAGCACGATGAATAAATAATAAATAAATAAACAAGAGGAGCAAAAATGGAGCAAGTGTGCATACAGCAGACAGTCAGAATATAGCGCAAGAGAAGTACAAGGCAGCCAACGTGGCCCAAAAGGCCAGGACGTTACGCAGCGGAGGGTGGAGAGAGTTCAAAAACTCTTCCCCCAATTTCAATTTAATACATTACAGAAAAAGAACTTTTGGACCCTATGCTGAATCCCAGAAAAAGAAGTTTGAGTTGTTTTGGTACATCTGTCATACACGAGAAATTAAAATATGTATACCATTACTACTTAGTGTAGGGGTATACAGATCTCTGGAAATAAGATGAGACATGTCACACGACACTTTGCTCTCATTTTCTGTTGTGACAGATCACCACTGACGGTGCACCTACAAATGCAGTCCTTGTTAGAATTGCTAATTTCCATAGTATGTCAGATGTTTGATCAAAGCTACTCTCTTGCTTCAGTCATGTAACCTTGACATTACTATTATGTCATCCCATAGATGTTCAAACTCCCATTAACTGCATCCAGTTGCTTTCATCTTCACATAACTAAATTCTGCATTAAAAAAAAAGGGAGCAGGCTGTATATTCACTCACTAAATGTGATTGCTCATAGTGGAGTGGTGCACGCTGATGACGCGGATTTGATACCTTGACAGTGTATGTAATTTTGCCACAAAATAGAGGGCTACAATTATTTGACTATGAAGCGATGCATCTTCAAAGTAAATTGATCTTTTCTTACTGTGATTATTTATTGAAAAAATTAAACTTACAATTTCATGCTCAGTGCAAGTCTAGCGCAAAGCACAGTCGAACTGTGCGCATGGGTGGCATTTTCTTTCTCTTGGTATTTTTTTTTTTCTTTAAATCTGGTTATTTGCACCCAATTGACCCATGACGTGAATTTCCATAATTATAGTGTGTTCATTCAAAATGTAGTTGTCCCATATTTTTTACCTTATACTACATCAAATACATACATAGTTTGGCTTACGATAAAAATGTCCATCCCTGTCTGTTTGAACACACTTTCTTTCAGCACAAAAGGGCTTGTGTCAGCCTTTTTTTTTCCTAAGCTATAAGCATCATCCTCAGCTCTGATAAGAAATGACAGGGGATCGGCGAGAGAGCTGTGGTTTCTGTCAGGGACAAATATTTCACCTTTGGCATTCTTTGCTCTATTTTACACTGAATGTATTTAGTATGTGATGTATGTTTTACAGATAGTAGTGGCAGTGAAATGATATTGTTGCTCACAGACAAGCAAATGGCATGAGATCCTGTAACCTGCTTCTGGCATCACTTTTCTTTTGCTGTAAAAATATCCCAGCCGATGGTCTGTTTATCACTGCTCTGGAGACAAGTCTCTCCGTATTCATTTTTGAGCTGCTCTTTAAGGCTTTTGTTCTGTGCTGCCTGTGTATGTGGTGCTCAAAATTTTAATTGTAATTTTTGCCATTCTTCTATTTGCTATTGTTTCCTTTTTGTATGCTTTTTCTTTGTCTATCTTTTCTATACCGATCAGTTATTGCTCAAGCGCCATCTTAAGGGAAATCTGCTTAGCAGCCCAGAGCATGCTTGCTTTCCAATTAAATCAAGATGTATTTGCCTTTCAAAAGCTTCCCTATCCTCACTCTTTTTATCCCCCTGTGGAATAATTGATGGAGGTCTGTGGCCTCACGATGAATGACTTTAAAGCCTGGAGATGAATAGGAAGATGAATGATTTCACCCCTGTGGTGACCAGGGAGAGCTGGAACAAGGACTGCTGACATTGTGACAAATATACTGACCAGAGCAACCGACCCTGGCTAAATCAACATGGGATTGAGGTGTGGCATGCTTTTAATGTGACTAAATAGATGTTACACTTTTTGACACAGCCTCTGCGCTCGATGGGCAATAACATGTATCATGCAATTAACTGCGAGCAAAGTGATATTGCTTGACAGACAGCCGGAAAGCAGATTGTCGCAAGCTTGCTGGAGTTTGAAACTACTGTGGGAGGCAGGTGGACAAGATGACAGGTGTAAGGTAAGTTAATATGAGGTAAGGTCAGGTACGGAAAGGCAACTGCCTGAGAGATATCTCATGGTTATCTCATATGTCATAGACAATGTTTATAAACTAAATCGAATATAAAATGAGTTCCTTGGCTCAATAAAGGTAGAAAGATAAAGCAATAAATGTCAGGGACATCTGCGAAATGCGTTTATGCTATTAATGTTTCACAGAACAGGTTGACGATGCATCTACAGCACCTTTTTATGTATGATGTTTGTATGCTAAACAAAAACAGCAAACATCAAGTCAATTAGTATCAAATGATTCCTTTGTGCATGGGTTTTGCTTTTTCTTCTGACTTTCGGTGGCTCTTAAATGAACTAGTCCCCAAAGGGGACGAGACAAATTGTGTATTTTATCCAGCCTTTCCGATTGCTTCAGTGTCATACCATCCTTCTTGCCTGGCCTAAATTTTCTTTCATTTAGTATTTTCGAAGACTGGCCACAGTTTTAGAGGGGCATTTGCGCCATTGTGGGAGTGAACACAGCTGACCTTATTTCTGGCCAATGGAAGAGGCTCCTATTATTCTCTGTAAAGTGAGCCCAGGAGAGGCACATGTCTTTGACATGGCAGAAGAAGCAACATACTTTCTGGAGTACATGCAGGATATCGACACTTGCGATAAAAATATTCAAGGAAATGCAAGCACACTTCAATGGGCAGAGCCTCGCTGTGAAGTGGGAAGTTGGAGACTGCCTCTCACTCCGATTGTTCATGTACATGTGACACATTCCCTGCATCTCCGAGCTGTTACCCAGTGGATTGTTTTGAAAAAAACATTATAAAGATGATGAGAAAACAAACGCAATCACTGAATTGATGTTGACACTCCTTCAGAAGGTTTGATCCACACTGTTATCATATTCCAGAAGATTTGGTCTACCTGCACCGCGATCAAATTCTAAAGTCTTCAGTCACCAGTTCGTGAGATGTGCCGGGGGCGTGTGAATGAAAACACACTTGGTCCAATGGAATGCCCAGTTTGGTGCTGCGCCGTCTACCAAATTCCCATACACTGTAAAGTCGACTTGCCCTCGGGCAAAAATCAATATGTGCCAGTTTTTGCATTGAGCACATGTGCACTGTCTACAAAAATAGAGCCCATCGGGTGTCTTTTTTTTTTTTGTTTGACCAAAGAACATTGATTTGGATCCGTTGTAACTGGTATTGCACACTTAAATCCCATCAGTTCATTTTGGTTGACAGGGAGCAGTGAGTGGAATAAAACTGTAGACTGTAACTATGTTACATTGACTGTCTCAGTACGATATGCTTGGGATGTAACATCTAACAATTGAAGGCTTTTATCCTTTTGCATGGTATTTGTGGCTGATTTTCCATTTCATTTGAATAAAATAGATGCGATAGGCATCACCTATTTAAAAGTTTGTTCAAATAGCATATTACTTTTTTAACAATCTGGCTGACTACTATTTCTATGAAAGTTAATATTTCTAAACTGTTACTTATTCCCTACTTATATATATTGAACTTTACATTTAAGGGCAAATCTCAAAGTGCACATTACAGCAATTAAAATATAATCAATATTAAATAAAAAAAAATAATAGAAAAACTAATTTAATTATGTGACCCAATCCAATCTCATCCCACTGTCATCTGTGACCATTATTTGATTAGACTTTGATGAATAAAGGTGTTAAATCCATTAATTCGGCTGATTTCAATATGAACTATCAAACTCCTGATAACTATAAACAGAAGATTGATTTCTTATCACTACTCAATCCTAGGAAACTATTGCTTTCTGGCATAGGTATATATAAAGTACATACAGGAAAGTTTCTTTGCAAATATTAACACTGTCACTTACTAATCATGATTGTCATATGAAACAATTGTCTTACAATATGTTGTGTTAAAATGGCCAGGCTATGAACTCAACTAATACATGTGTTATGCCGGAGGCTCCACTGGGCGCATTCATAGAGTGAACGCTTGTCAGCTTTCATGAGACATTTATGTGATACTTGGATCATTTCTGACAAGGTGGTGGAAAAGCATGTCGCTTATTTAGAAACCAGACTATAAAAGAGCTTGGGGCTAGTGCCTTCTTTTTCCGCAACTTTTCTAAAATATTTTTTACTGTAATTTTAATTTTTACTTTAATTACTTATCAGAATTGCATGGTTAGGGCAGACCGTTGCATGTTTGTTTCTTTGGCATTTAATTTGGCGATCGACAAGATATATCCTACTACATAGTTGACATTTCTCCATGGTAGTCTAATAAAGGCAACTGTTACTGAAGCATAGAGTAGGTTTAAGATATTGGTGTGATATTTTCTGGCTCTTTTCTTCCTCGAAACAAAACTGCCAATTTAAATGGCAATATTGTTTAGCTTCATGTTCTGATGGGTGGGCTGAGGGACTTAGAGTAGCTTGGGGCTGGTTATTGGATTGGACATTATACCATGAGATAAACTCATAATGTACTCTGCAGCTTTCCAGCTTTCAATACACTGAGGTCATCTTGAGGTCAAGAGTACCAAATCAAAAGTGATGATAACTATTTCTTGTACAATATCTTGTTAGACAGTGGCACCTCCAAAGGCAAATGTCCAAAATATTGTACACAGTCATGATTTATGTTTTATTTTTCTGTCTGTAGGCTTGTCCTTGTACTTGTCTTTGTTTCGCTTAGGCTACAATACACAGAGAACATGGAGAGTTGAGCAGCTAGGTAGACTTGGGCCCAATCCCATTGCTTCCTCTTAACCCTAAACTTTACTCTCGCTTCTTTCCCTTACTCTTCTTTGGAGGGATGAAGACAAAAGGAAAACATATGGTATGTAAGTATATAAGTATTTAGTAATTAAGAAATCAAGAGGGTAAAGGAAATATCTAATTGTGAGACAATTATAACAGATTTACCTTCTTCTATAAATGACCACATATAATGTCTTGCTTAGTAAGAAAATTCTTACCTGTGAGGTATTCTGGGTCGGGCACAGGGTCTAAAAGTTCCTCGTGACACTGAACTTCTGTTGGTACAGATGCTACCACCATGCCATCTGGAAGCTGCTGCTCAATACCTCGAGCAAAATTTTTCTGTCTGGAAAGGGAGAGGGGGAGACGTCATTTTTAGAGCATACTATATACCGCATTACAATATGAGTGGGAAAGACCAAGGCATAGAATAATAACATTGGAAAAAAAAAAAACCCCAGTAATACTGAGCCATTAAATTAAATAACAAATTAGCACCAAAGAGGATATCTGAGGAAATGTAATGGGACAAATATGAACAGAGGAATTTGTCAGTTACCTATGTTAAAAAGATGATTCTGAACAAAAGATGAAGGTGCTTATTCGGTCAATGAAATGTCCACACAGCAGTACATATTTCACTTGTTTTGTTCAGGGAGGCGGGTCTTTTGAAGGGACACTAAATGAATATAGTTTACATTGACAGCAAATTGTTTGCGCTGCAGTGCTCAGTCAGCCTCAGAATGGCTGATAGGCTTTGTAGAGGTTGCTTGGCATCAATGTGAAGGTGAGATTTTTTTTTCCTCCTGTGGGTCCTTTTGTGAAATTGTGACCAGCCACAATGTATCCTGATGTGGAAACAGCTGGTAGTGATGATAGTGCTGTCACGCAAGCTCGCGGCTGTGTAGCACAAATTAAGCCATGTTCCTGCTGGAGTGAGGCATTTATGGAGCAGGGTGCAAAACAAGCTTAGTACGAATGGAGTGCAACTACTGTAGTAACCCCAGTGAGAGAGAGAATACTTTCACAGAATGTGGGAGGCATGGACTCTTCAGTACCCCACATCCATATTGAACAATTAACAACTACAGACTCAGTGTTTGAACATCAGCAATAGGAAGTTGCTATCCCAGTTGGAGATGGATGAGGCACAAAGCAGAACAGCTCAATACAAGAGCGATTGACCTCAGAGAGAAGGTCATTAAGTCCCTTGGGGGGACTCAACTACCTCCTCTTTGCCAAGGCTAAAGAAAGAATTGCCATCGGAATCATTACTGAATGATGTCAGAGACCAATCAGCTGATCTATGCAACAGTATCAGTTATCTTAGACACGCTTGGCGATGAGAACCAGAAGGAGCATGGGCCACCTCCATGGAAGAGAAGGCTAGAGGCAAAAATAAGGGCAACCCAGACAGAAGATAAGCTCCTAACAGAGCAAATCAAATGTGTGAAGCTTCTAAAAGAACTTCCCAAAAAATACAAGATGCCCACAAGTGAGGCACTTAAGACTGCTAAGCAAATATTCACAGCTTTGGCAACTCGCCTGAAGAGGTACATGAAAGATGTAGAGACCAGGAGAATAAACCCAATGTGCCCCAGCAACCGAGTTAAGGTCCACTCTCAGTGGCTAGACCAAAACAGACCCATCTACAACTGAGACAGCAATGCTAGAAGAGCAACTGGAAGAAGAAACTGTGACACAAAATCAATGCCCAATGGCTGGCAGAGCAACAAAAAAAAACCCCACAGAAATATCCCAGAACAAGAAGCAGTAGTGATTACAGTGGCAGATATCCAAGCAAGAGTGTAGGGATCCAAATTAAATGTGGCCATTGACAGCCATCGTGGAATGAGGTCATTTGGTCCTGTGGATTATATCGTGCTACTGTTCTTTAATTGACCAGTCAAAATTGTCCTTAGGTGTTATTGTGAGTGTGAAAGGTTGCGTGTGACCATTTTAGGGTGTACCCCACCTACTCAATTTCATGCTGGGGTCACATTATGGTGTATTTCATTTTTATTGGTTGCTATGGAAATCATTTGTGAAATGACTAGGAGACAGGGATAGAATAGCCTTTATCTCGGGTCAGACTCAGATACATAACTCATGAAGGCAAAACAGCAAAGGCCAAGGGACACTGCTCAACGCCTTCTTAGAGTACACAAAACACATCGAGTGATTGTGCAAACTCTCATGCGACCTCCGAGAGACCTATAGAGCAATGTAGAGCTGGTCAGTGTACATTATAGAGCTGGTCCAGAATTCTATGGCCATAATGAAAAGCACACTGCTCCACTTGAATCATAGATTTGACTTCCTGATGGGCCAAATTGCCCCGATATGTGTTTGCTGTACCAAAAGGCACATGCTCACACCACTTGGTGTTTTTTTTTTTTTTTTTCACTTTCATTTTCTTGTTGCTCTTGACAGTCGAATGGAAACACTTGGTAGGGGACACGGAAAATCCATTGTTGCTCCAAAAGCCATTTGCGTGAAAGTTAAAATTTACTTTACTTGACAATACTGTTTACATGAACAAAAATGTGGACTTGTGCAATATTGCCTCGCATACATGAATTGAAAAGTGATTGGTTCAATGCTTTTTCATTGCAACAAGGTGACATGAAAACGTAGATCCATGACTCCACTACTTTTAAAAGAGTTATAGCATAATGTAAAATATAGATATCATCGTTTGATCATCATTGAATGATGGAGACAGATGTTTTGTGCAACTCCAGAACACAGGGGGATTGGCCTTTGAAAAGATGCCAGCAAACATCACAGAGAGGTTTTCTTCCTATCCTTCCATCTGTCAAATTTCTTAAACAATTTATCTCAAGGGCTAACAGCTCATTTCAATAAGGACACAATGCTGTTAAATATTTGTAACCATTGGCCTGAATTGAAGACCAAGGCAGGACATACAACTTCTGTTTTTTGCATACTTATGAAACGGCAAGTTATTATTATTATTATTATTATTATTATTTAATATGTTATGATATAATCTGTGGACACAATTCTCATGAACAATTTACAATAATGAAATGGTATGCACCTTTGCTGGAAACTGCACTGTCATTATGTTCTTATGAATAGCCTACAATCTACTATAAGGTTTTCGAAAACAATTTTGCATATTCCCAGCCTAAATGAAAATTAAATATGACTGGATGGATATACCCACGAGCCCCATTTTTTCTTTGGCTTTTGACTGGCTTCTGACTGTTATTGTTCTGCTACTGTACATTAATTTGTGTTTTAATGTACATTGTCTTTGTCCCATCGCTATATGTGAAGCACTTTGTTACATTGCAATTTGATCACATTACCCCAATATTAGCCAATTTACATTGGCTCCCGGTCCATTTAAGATGTGACTTCAAAGTTCTTTTGTTAACCTATAAATCATTGCATGGCTTAGCGCCTTCATATCTCGTCGACTTAGTTGTTCCTTATGTTCCGTCTCGTAACCTTCGTTCGCAAAACGCTAGTTTTTTAGTGACACAGAGGGCCAAGAAAATGTCTGCAGGGGCTAGAGTATTTTCCATTTGGGCTCCAGAGCTCTGGAATGCCCTGCCAATGGATATTAGAACTGCTACCTCAGTAGAAACATTTAAGACACGTTTAAAGACGTATTTCTATGATGTGGCCTTTAACCTCTCCCCGACCCCACTCCCCCACCCCTCCCCGGCTGGGGAGGTGGTTAGGTGTCACCCATGCTGACGATGGCTATCTAGATTCTCGTGGACCAATTCACCATGAGGGAACTGCAGTGGAATACCCTCCTGGAGGACACTGCCAGGACAATCGAAGGCACCTCCGACAGCTCTTGGCTTTGGCCTGGGCATCCACTTTTTGGTTTCCATATGATGTATTTTATGTGCCCTCTTTGCATCCATTGCAGCCTGGTGATCCTGAAAGGGGGATCCTTCCATCTGTGGTCCCTTCTCAAGGTTTCTCATTTTTCCCCTTGTAGGGTTTTTTTGAGTTTTTCCTTGCCCTTTTGGGAGCCTAAGATCAGGGGATGCTTTGAGAATTATTGTCAATTGATTGTCTATGTGAAGCCCTTTGAGACTGCTTGAGATTTAGGGCTATACAAATAATCTTGACTTGACTTGACTTGTTACTGCTGCAGCTGTTGTTAAATGTGCTACTATATAAATAAAGTTGTATTCTGTTGTATTTTGGATAAACAATATGTAATAATGTCACTTTTAAAAATTCAGCTGCTCCAGTTCATTTTTAGCACAATGAGTCCTGGGTGGATTTAATTCATTCACTGTCATGTCTTATAAATTAGCCCTTCCATTAGAATTCCTCTCAATAAGTCTGCCTTCCTCTTTCATCACAAAAGAAGCATTTGGCAGTCTTCAAAGTATGTTTTAACGTGCCATCCTCAAGCACTTTCAAATAAGATCAGTGCATTTGAGATTTAGATACTTGATATCAACTTTACTTTTTCAACCCTTAGTCAGTCAGTCTGTCTCGCTTTCTCTCTCTCTCTCTCTCTCTCTCTCTCTCTCTCTCTCTTTCTCACAATCGCTCACTGCCTGATGAGAATTTAAGTAGGCTAGTGAATGCAGAGTTACTGAATGGTGTGAATTAAATAGCAAGTGTGTGACCGCAGACTTGTTGTCTGAGTGGAAACTGAAAAACAAAATACGTGTCAGTATAATATTTTGTATTTCTTATCAAAAGTTAACATCAGTTTTACTCATTGCTGGAGTTATACATGTCGCTTTAGACCATGGTGTCCCTATCGGGGTTTTCGTCAATTAGACATGTAGTTGTGGTTGATGCAGGTTTGCTTGGTTGTAAAAGAACAAATGGACATGGAAATATACAAAGAGTTTGTCCAGGAGGAGTAATTAGTCCATCTATTGATTGAGCAAAGCCTGGTGTTAGATGATCAGCGCATCAGTGTCTCACCGTTGTTTGCCCTTCTAACATGTACAGTACGACTCTTTCATATATACTCCCTTTCATTGCGATTGAGTTGAATGGAAAATAAATGAGTCATTTTGGACAGTTTGAAAAGAGCTTTAGAACAGTAGCTTAGGCTGTAAAGATGTCAGAATGCAACATGTACATTCACTATAAAAAAAATACGATACAAATGAGATGTTGCTAGGACAGTGGTTTTGTGCTGGTCAGAGTGCTCGCAGGGCAGTATCACCATAAATGTAAATGTAGAAGAAAAAGAGGAAAAATTTGCTTCCAGCGGGCCGTTGGCAGAATTGTGTCCGCCTCAGAGTGCACTGTGTATATCTCGAACAAGTATGTCCTGCTCATTCACAACTCAAATTATCCTGCAATCCAGTAAAAAATATGACAGAGACAAAAAAATGTTAAATGTAAAATACTCATCATAGAGTTTCAACCACTGGTAGGAAACCCATGGATACATTCAAGAAATAAAAAGTTTCTGAAAAAACAATATTAAATGCTACATACTATATGAATTATTAAGAGACATCACTCACGCCGAACAGATGAAAGTTTATATTTGGATGTGAAAATGAAAGTGACATCTACAGCACTGATGTAGTGATGCTGTAAGCTAAATTTCAGAAAACAAAATCATATTTTAATATAAGTCAGTGAAATAGTCCCTTTTTAATTCAATTTGATAGCCGACTGCACACCACACACGATAAAATGATGAAGGAACACTGAAGTAGACAACATTTTTGGTTCGTTGCATTTAATCATTTAAATTTGGCTTTAATTTCATGAATATGAGAAGGACCCAAAGAGACATTGACTTATTTCTTTTCAAAGTATCCTTCAATGATGCATATTTTTTAGAGTTCTAAATGTTTTTGTTCAAGTTGCCTGCAGTCATTAATTGATTTCATAAAAGCAACACACTGTGTTTTTCCCTCCAAAGATAAATAAACAACACATGCAGTGTTCTTCTAACTTGTCTAAAGGGTTTTGTAGCTCCAACTGTTTTTTTCTCAGTTTCGAAGGGAAGTGGTTGAAATAAGCCCTCCGGCCCCTGTGCTAGGTTAAATATTTTGACATTACTTATAACTTAGAAGTAATTTCCTTTCATGCTGCTCTTCTTCATTCCCGAATCACAGTGTTGTTGTTTTTATAGAGTGCTGGTAGACTATATTTTATTCTTTATGTAATTGAACAATTTGATCAATAAATATCCAGTTAGAGGTTTCTGCCTCTGTGTTTCTTTGGCTCGCTCACTCTTGGGTTCACTCACTCTCTCCTTCTTCAACTCTGATTTGTGGTAAAGAGTGTAAACAGCCCATGACTTTGGTAGACAATGACTTTGCTGACTTTTTGGTCTCCTGTGTAAGTAATTGCATCATGCAGATAATAGTAATGAGCTGCCCCAAAATGACTCTCATAGTAAACATAGTATATCATCCAAAGTTGGACAACACCATACCCTTGCGTGACTTAATATCAACCCCAAAGATGTAATGAAGGGGTCTTTTGATTTTCAGTGTATTCACTTTTGTGAGAGAAAAACTACTGGTCTATTTTTTTATAACTGCTGAATGAAGTTAATACATGTACAAAAAATACTTGTTAACATTTCCACAAGGTCATTACTTACAAGATCAGTTTTTTTTTTCTCAATCAACAGCAATTAATTTTTAACTTGAGAGTGCTTGAGACTGATTCGGTTTAGCGCTTTGACTGTTGTGTCATTACTTGCAGACAAGTGGGTTCTGGCAAAGTATTTGGAATTATTCGTACACTGACTTCTCTTCTCAAATGTTAGTATGATTAGCCCGATTTAATGCAGTAGGTGTACCATCTATTTGTATTTTTATACTTGAATTAATTAACAGTCCCTACAGCATAGGTGTCAAACTCAAGGCCCGGGGGGCAGATACGGCACATCACATCGAGTTATTGCTAGCATTTTTTTTATTTCCATTCATTATTTTAAATATTTTAACCGTTTTGGCCCTCCAAAGTAAACTATGACTATGATGCGGCTTGTGACAAAAATTAGTTTGACACCCCTGCCCTACAGCTTGGGTCTCAAAGTCAAGGCCCGGGGGCCAGATCTGGCCCGCCAAGTCATTCCATGTGGCCCGTAAAAGCAAATCATGTCTGTCAACTTTAATGATGCTGGCTAAAATCTCTACCAAAATATTTGTCATGTGTAATAAATATTAAGAAGTTTTTTTTTTTTTTTTTTTTTACAATTTTTAAAGTAACTTGAACAATAATTGAAAACTGCTATGTGATTTCAAAGCTAGTATATTTTTGTGCAATATGTGACAATATGATACAACAATTAAAAAAAATACGTTTGATCGCCGACCTACAGAATAGAACCTTTCAACACAATGGTGTTTACATTTCAAAATAATGTATATGCCATTTCCACATCACGGAATTTCGTTTTTCGCAGGTGCAGTAGTAATATTATTAGCAGTACTAGTAGTGGTTGTGCTCTTCACAAAAACCTTACCTGAACGTGGCCTTCAGAATTTGTCCGGAGGTGCTCTCTTTGGTGTGATTGTTGTAGCCATAAAATAGGTCTCCAAATACAGTTTGGTTAGCTGGAATGTCTGTAGCTTCCCCACAGTCTATCCCCTCTGAGCAGGCATCAGATAATGGCAAGCATGATCTTCCATCTGGCCCTCGCTTGTAGTCTTCAATACAGCTAAAAAAACAGTTTTAGCATAATAATAATAATAACAATAATAATAATGGTGATGATGACTGTTGCAGCTCCTCCTGTGAGTACACACCCACAAACACACACCCGTTTGTGCGCACCTATGTGTGAGTGTATGTACCATATGTTGATGTGTGCGTATATGTGACAATTACAATTATCAGCATTAAACTGTTGAATGATTAACTTACCCACAGAACATCTGGATGTTATAGAGAGTGGGATCATCTTCCAGAGGAGCCAGTTGCTGGAGACACAGTTGCTCACACCCTCCATTGAACCCATCAGAGCAATCAATGCCAATGTGGTGGTCATAGCACCCACTCCCATCCTTCATAGGACTCAATCCTGGGGGGCACTATGAGAGAGGCAGTGAAAGAAAATCCTTTAGATTTGTTTTAATTTCTTCCTCTCTGCTGGCATGAGACAAATACAAAATAGTTCCAAATTCCAGGCCAAGGACACCATAGAAGAACAAGGGCGGACAATAAATTAGGTGAAGTACAGTTGTGTGCTTGTATTTTGCAAGTAATGTGGGGGGCAAATGTTAATACTGTTTTTATAATATACTATGTTGAGTGCAACCTGTCCTTAGGGAAACAAATGTGAGATAATCAACTTTGGAGGGCTGGAAAGAATTGGTTGCATTTCAATTAATTTTATTTGTGTTTTGAGATAGGAGCATTGTCATGAAAACAAAATTCAACTCATTTCTCAAGTCACCGTTGTATACATAGTATATATATTATATGTATGTATAATGAATAGAAATCACCATTGTATGTGATTGTTTAAAAGCTGGCAGTGTATGAAGTGTATAATCTGTAGCGTAAGTTAGAAACCTTAAATCTGCACTCAGAAAGCCTCTTGAAACACCATGCCTTTTAATCCTCTTTTTAAATGGAGATAAATTCCAACAGTGCTTTTGGGGCTTAAGGAAATCAGCACTGTGCCACTGCCAAACAGCAACAAATCCCCATAAGAGGAGTTGGATAAGTGAAACACTTTTCCAAGTTGTCTGATTGGCAGATCAATGAAAAAGTGCATAGATCGATGACTGAGACAAGGAGATGACTCAATTGCCCCTGAAATCATTCTGCTTTTATATACATAAAGTATTTCATTATTTTGATGCTCATATATATCTATATATCTATATCTATAAATATAAAAAATTTCCCCAACAGGGAAGGAAAGGTAGATGCAATGCCTTCCATTTTCAGTTTGTTGCGACTTGAAATCATCAAAACCTATTTCAATTACTACAAATCAAGGCTGTTTATAGAGATTGTAATTGTATTAATTGGGAAATGGCTATATAACGACGATTTCATGTACATAAGGAAGACAAATGTCTCACCTGCCCCTTTTCATTCATGTGTAATTTAGAAATATTCAGTGTTTTTATAAAAGTAGAAAGGCAAACGTGTGCTGCCGGTTTCATTCAATTTGTGCATGCAATCTGCGCGTAATTGGAGGCTGACTGCCTAAAGTGGCAGCTGTTGCACCTGGGGATGGCTTTCAGGCAGATCCTGTAAATGGAGATAAGCTCTGGAAAAGGATAACTCAGCTGGGATGACATCATCAAAAACTAGATGAAATGGAGGGTGATGACATGAAAGGCTTCAAAACTTTCATTATGGTCACCATTATACTGCATCGGTTGGCTATAAAGCTTTTAGTTCTTGATTTACTTATTAAGACAAATATACTATTTCAATAGTAAATGCAAATATTTAAAATATGCATGTGTGTACTATACTGTACATGATGAATCTCTGTGTTATGATATTGCCAGAAAAATATTTTTTTCCCCACTCAACATTTCTATATATTTGTTTAAACTCTGTGATAACCCATATCAAATTTGTGATATCTGGGAGGAAGATAATTCCGCCTTTGTGTCTACAACAGGGCTGCCAGTCCTCAAGAGAATTTGGGGAATACTCCTCTTTTCTGACTAGGCTACTTTGATTTGTCCAGTATGCATACAGTTAGTGGATATTGAGGAAATAATGAAAAATAATTTACATATTTATTTGACTAAAAGTAAATTGGGGTGCAAGTTTCCACTTCACATTTAGATGTTGAGGCATGTTGGAATAGCTAAAGTACTTCAAAGTGGTGGCTAGAGAGTTCAACCCTGTCATTGCTTAATATAAAAAGGGAATGATGCTTCTCTGAACTTTCAGTGCCATATTCCAGTGCAACTTTGGAAAGTTATTTCATATTGTGCAAAACCTATTCCAAAAAGTAATATGCACGGTGCAACAGATTTATTAATAAATTACTAAGATGTTTGGTATGATGAAGCTTACTGAACAAGCCCTTTACTCATGTATAAAAGTAGTGTTTAAAAAATATACATATTACTTGTTTTGTTTTCTCGGGGGGGGGGGGGCATGCTTACAGATAATTGGAAACCTAAACGTTATCCTTATAAAAAGCTTTGTACTTTGTAATGTATTTATTTATTTTAGTTCACCAGCACTTACACAGTGTTTACTTGACACATTACAAATGACATCATGCAGTACTTTGCAAATTATTATATTTGAAATATCAGATTTGCCAAGTTGTGCCAATTTGCTTGTTGGTTTTAATATGTGTATTAAAGGAAATGTGACTACCAGAATCGTTGTGATTAAAATATTTGCACCTTATGCCTTATAGGCCTATTCCCCCAGCCCATAAAAACGTCCTCTGCGTGTGTGTGTTTTGTAATTAGTGTTACTGTATTAAATTTAATTAAATAAACTTCAAAGGCAAGATATTTGATGTTCAAACTGAGAAACATGATTGTTTTGGCAAATAATCATTAACTTGGAATTTTATGACGGCAGCATGTTCCATAAAATTCCAAGTTATATTTACCACTGTGTTGCATCACCATCGTCTCTTTTTACAACATTCAATAAACGTTTGGCAACTGATGACACTCGTTGTTGAAGCTTTGTAGGAGGAATTCTTTCCCATTCTTGCTTGATGTACAGCTTTAGATGTTCAACAGTGCGAGGTCTCTGTTATCGGATTTTGTTTAATAATGCAACACACTTTTCAATAGGAATGCTGTAACACGTGCAAAATGTGATTTAGTATTGTCTTGCTGAAATAAACACGCGTCCATAAAAGTCTCAGATGGTGCATTTCTACAGGGCACAGCCATCACCGGTGTGGACTTTTTTTTCCCCCACACTTACTAAAACTATAATAATTTTTTTGATTTGAAGACTCTGGACAGTTATCATAGCTGTAGAAGAGTGAAAAGGTCTTCCAATATTGTGGGTACCTTTACCAAGAAAATGCTTGAGTATTTTTTTCTGCCTTGGGTAATCATTTATTTGGCCAACTGACAGGCAAAGCCTGTCTGCAAGGCTTGCTATAAAATTACTATCGCTCATGGTGGGAACACATCAAATCTGGCCAAGCACCTTGCTGACCGGCATCCCCAGTTATATCACCAGTTTAAAGAGCCACAGGTTGTGTTGCACTATACTACACAGAATGTATTTTGTTCCCAATTTGTAGAATTTGACGGGGCATTCTATTCGCCTCTGTCAAATTCTGGGAATGAACTAGAGAAGAGCACACACACAGACACTCAGAGCAATGTTACATTAGGTCATTAGCATTTAAATGAACATATTTGCTTGACAGTAACGGTGCAAATTTATCATCAGTAGTACCAATAATGAATGACATCAAATACAGTCAAATAGGTTAATATGGCATGTAATGTAAAAGCTTATTACAAGAAAACGTCGGCCGGACGTTCAATGTATTTGTTCTGCTGAAAATGTGATGATATCTTTCCTTATGGAAATATAAAAGGCATCTAAATCACCAAAGGCAATGTTTTGTTCTCATTTATATACAGTGATTGCATAAACGTATGCTGTAATTACATACATATCAGTATTGACATAGTTTATGCAGATATAGTATTAAAATCAAACTTTAATAGGTAAAATAAATTGGTATTTTGACAGCAATACATCCTATTTTGTCTTATGTCCTACTTTCTTGACAAAAAAAAAAAAGACTTACCACACATCCAGTGGAGTCCAGTTTTCTATCAGATATGCAGCGGAAATTGCGGCTACAGCCGCCGTTGTCTTTGGTGCAGTCTCTGACGGGTCCGAAAGAGTCGAGGAGAACCTCCAAAGAGTCAAACGATGAGCTGATCATCAATTCTTCTCTGTAAACAACAATACATTATGGCAGCGTAAATTTTCTTGCATGTAAATGAAGCTTGCAAGTTTTGTCACCGTATAACAATTAAAACATTTTTGTCTATGTTTATATCCATCATGTTTAGCACAGTGTTGCATCAGCTTTGCTTATAACAACACTTAAGTAAGAATTTGGTGTAAAACTTAAGTTGCTCAACAGTCTGGGCTCTCCCGTGTAGTGTTTTGTGCTTTATAATTTTCAGTGGGAGACAGGTCTGGATTGATGATGGGCCACTCGAGGACTCGGCATTACGAAGCCACAATTAGAATGTGCCTTGTCTTGCTGAAAATAACAGAGATGCTACCCCGCTTGGATAGGAACATATGTTGCTCCAAAAACTGTACGCACCTTTCAGCATTGATGGTCCCTTCACTGATATGCAAATTAGCCATTCCCTGGGCAATAATACAAAGCCATACCATCACAGATGCTGACTTTAATTTTGTGCTCATAATGTGGACGGTCCTTTTCCTCTTTGGCTCGCCTGTCTGCCAATCCAGAGGCCCTTTTCCTGATATTCACTTGGTGTGGCCATGGGAATTTTAACCATCAGTCTCATCAAGCCCTGGGGTCCCGCCAAAGAGAAACCTTTTGAACATATTCCTGACCACGACTCCAAAGAAAGGAAAGGCTGCGTATGAGCATCCAGACTCTCCTACATGATTGAAAGGTAGCAGACTTGAGAATGGAAATCGTTTTCCCACTGACCTAGTTGAGCCACTACCACATCTTCACTATATTATTTCATCCGTGCACTTCTTCCCCTACTTGAGACAAGAATAGAGGACACAAATCTTCTCAAAGTCATTTGGAAAGTTATTCTCCATTTACTTGTTGAACCCATCTGACATCTTAGTTTAATAAAATCAAATATCTACTAATGATCCTTAGGTTAACAACTACCATTGCAATCAATTTAATTATGATGAGAGCAATATGATCTTGTTAAATCGGATTAACATATCATATTTCAAGGCTCATGTTTGAAAATTAAATAGATAGAAAAAAGTATGTGTTTTGCATGAACATTCTACTCTAAATATGAATGTTTTATCTTTTGTCCTTATGTATTTTTTTGTATTATGTTTCTCATCAATGTTTTGTGTAAATCAATGAATAATTCATCTAATGGAATTCAAATTCAATTAACGGTACTGCAATCCTTGCGATGACAACAAAAAAATGCAAAATTCTTTTTTCTCCTCACAGAACCTTGATACGTCAGCTATTTCTGCAAATGCATGATGTATCCATGCCAGAGATCACATGCTATATCAGATGATGCCTTTTCACATACTCTTGGAAATTCAGTATATACTATAGTCTGCTAGCTAAAGCCACATTCTCTTAGTGTCTCTCTGTAAAAAGACAATAGGTTGCTTCTTTTTATTTCACAGAAAAAAAATTATATCTGAGAAACCAATTTTTCTATTATAATTGCTTTTTGCGTTGTTGACACTAGTGCAGGGGGGGACCTATTAAGCAGGGTGTCTGCGGATGATGAAACCCACAGCAAGTATCAATACTAAATTATTTTGTAAGTATTATTACAGAGAAAAGGGGGACACTCATTATATTCTTAAACCAGAGAGCAATCACTGTCGTGTGAATTTAAAAGTCTACTTCATATTATCTAATCAAACATTCTGAGTTTTTTTCTTTTTTTTTCCTTAATAAGTGCACCTTCACACTGACTTTTTATTATTGTCCTCTATCATAAATTGAAGCTCAGTCCACGTAGAGCTGAACCAATGAGAAATGATTGTAGCTTAACCAATGAGAAAACCAGAGAAACTCACTCGAGACAAGGCCCTTCGGGATGGGCTTCTGGAGGTGAATAGTGTGTGTGTGTGTGTGTGTGTGTGTGTGTGTGTGTGTGTGTGTGTGTGTGTGTGTGTGTGTGTGTGTGTGTGTGTGTGGGTGGTTGGGTGGGGGGGGTCCAAAAATGTGTTGGGTAAAAAATTATGTGTGAAGTTGAAAAGTAATTGGACAAAAAAAACCAACAACAAAGGACTAGATGCCTGACGCACAGCCAAGGCGCAAGCTATAAAATGAAGAGAAAAGACTGTTATAAATAAATGATTACCGTTTCATTTAAGTTGAGAATGTAGGTCTGTGCTTCTGATACCTGATACACACATGCACACACATTGAATTCTACTGGTTTGATTGTTATTAATTTTAGCTTCCCAATACATAACAAAGGGTGAAAATTAAGTAAATATTTTGGCTATTTGTGGGCTGGGCCAGTCACAATCCCCTGAGAAGAGCAGAGCTCAACAATACAGCAAATTAACAAATTGCTTCAATAGATTGGTAAGATTGGTCTATCTTCTGATCAGATTTGTGATTGTTTTTTTTTTTTCAACAGGATAATTGGCTCCAAAATCCTGATCACGTAAAATCAACTTAGCATGCAAATAACAGTATGTCTCTTGACTGTTAAATTGTTTTTCGTCAAATATAAATCACCGCATGCAACCAAATCTGTAGGAAGTGAAAGTTGGAAGCTCTCATTGAAATGTACTGAAGGTAGACGATACTCAAAAGAGCGATTCAAGTTCATATTGGAAAAAAGTATACAAATGTCGATCATGTAACAAGCAAATATGATTGGGAGTTTAAAGAAAGCAAATTTCGACACCGACCGGTTTGTAACCTTCTAATTACAACATTAATTGGCACAGATGTCTGAAGATGAAAGAAGCTCGGCAAAATGTAAGCACACTGCAAAAGGGGAATCTCAGAAGTATATGCAAAAATGGCAGTTTAAGAACCTGTTCATTTGCCACTTTTCGAAGGTTTCAATGTCATACTGTATTGCTCTGCAATTAACAAACATTAATCAGGCATAAAGTTCACACACACACACAAACACACACACGCACGCACACACACACACACACACACACACACACACACACACACACACACACACACACACACACACACGCACTCACTCACGCACACACTCGCACACACACTTATTGCTGTGAATAATTAAATGTCCAGTGGCAACATGAAATATAATATTTAGGTAACATATTTTTTTTGCCAACAATTTTAGTGGACATTTACATGGATGTATAATTTCTGAGTTTGGTTATTCCTGAGAAATTACGATGAATGAACATTGTTAATCAAAAATGCAAATTTCTCATCAGACTAGTTAACAGGTTCTTAACATAAATGTCATTTTAAACCACGTCATTAGTTTCTGGACTCTGATTCACCCTTATTTTTTTCCACAAAGGAAAAAAAAAATCTGATTACAGATTCCAGTTTCTACCTTATGACACATAATATATTTAAAACTGTTTTAATTTTTGATCTGAAAGGGCTGTGGGTGATAATGAGAACTAGTTTTATGATGAACTTATGATACATCACACTATCTCTCTAGCTTGTAGTCAGGCTTTTTATTATAATAACAGACTAACTCTATCCGTCGTCTATCTGTCAGTTGGAGACATTTAGTACCGACTTGACATCCAACTTTGTATTTCTGATTTCAGTTTGTCTTGGGACCACTTGCCCTAGTTATACTTGATCAAGCTCTTGAAACTATGACAAAGGGGAAAAAATAGTCCTTGGTGCAGAGTTCAATGCTCATTAAAATAAAGTGATGTGGGGGTATTCATTTAAGCATGGCTAATTTTACCTGGCATAATTTTCACAGGGCAAATAACAATCTGCAAATTAGGGCAGGATTCGACACGGCTGTGCACGCTAAGTTGTTTACAAAGCATGTTCTAGCATACACTTAAAAGTCAATTCTCACTGGTAACATTATCCAACATCTTCTGCTTCTGCTTAATCTCATCCTGTTCACACATACTTTATGCAAGAACATAATGCTCTCAAAACAGCAGTCACGTTAAATCATTCCGTGTGCCGTGAGTCAATAAGCCCACTTGGATCTGTTAATTGTAATGTATAATACATGCCTACTCCCCCAACGATGATAAGTAAAATTGGGTTTGAACAGCATATCAATCCAACCAAATGAATACTGTCAGTTAAAACGGCGGGACCTGAGCTACACTCTCGACTAGTCACCAGTCAATCTCTCCACCATGCTGTTCAGGTTTAAAGGCAATGATAACAATTGCCGTAAGGTGGAAGAATGGAAATGAAAAAAATGTAAACTTTCTAATGTGTAGCACAAGTTAAAAGTCTTAATTGCATCTAGAATAAATTATGCATCATTTACTTAACCATTATCATTCTGTTATAAATAACAGAAAGATTTGACTCTTTCCATCAACTATTGTAAACAGCAATTAGCATGCAGCATTACAAACATGGCACTTTAAATAAAAACAAAAAATGACATGAAGAATTCTTAGTAGTGTGATAATACATATTCCATAAATAGGTATGTAAAAGATTGTAAAAGGTTTGTTAAAAAAAATGAAAGCTTAAAATTGCTGAAGAGGCATTGTCAACATTACAAGAATTTTCCATCTCTTCTCTTTTCTTTTCTTTTCTCACCTTACATCTACAGCATCCTCCATAACTGTCATATCAGTCTTGCATTTTGCAGAAGGGTTGATGGCAAGCTCTGCAGGTGGGATGACAAAGCTTTTACTCAAAGGCAGCCACATCCCTTCTCCTAAAGTGTACGTGAATCTGCAGATGACAGCATAACAAATAGTGTTAATGTCTTTGAAACGTAACCTGAATACAATGTAACAAACAGAATTATTTTAATCAATCAATCAATCAAGTCAAGTTTATATAGCCCTAAATCACAAGCAGTCTCAAAGGGCTCTGTCCTCTGCATTTAACCCATCCCCATGTGATTTTGATCCATCCCCTGGGGGAGAGGGGAGCAGTGAGCAGCAGCGGCGCCGCGCTCGGGAATCATTTTTGGTGATCTAACCCCCCAAATCCAACCCTTAATGACAAGAAAACAAAATATGATCAAACGTGATAGTAGGCTTTCATATACTACATATATATCAAGTCAAGGCATAGTCACACTATTTTGTTTTGAGTGTTTTGTGTACTGTTCCTTAATCACCTGTTGCTGTGTGATGATCGGGACATTAGTGTCAGTTTGCTAAGTAGTCCACCAGCAGTGGTGTGAATCGGTTTCAAATTAGAGCTCTTACAGGAAAAACCTTGTTAGCTACCAAATTATAATAATGCTTGCAAATGTTCTTAAGTCTTCAGTTGTTTCTTGAGTCATCTGAGAACTTAAGGGACCCTAAACCTAAGAAAATAGGAAATCTCGTTCCCAACATATAGTCACACCTCTTGAAGTTATAATGCAGACAGACTTTCTATAAAAACCTTCACATATCAATTGATGATGGAATACGCTACTAGTTTTAATTTTTCTTTTTTTTTTTAGGTGTCATCATACCTGAAAATACGATCAGAGGGTTGCTCTCCCATCACAAGATCAAAACCACGCTGGAAAATGGTGTAAGGCCAAGGCCTATGATGAAAAAAAACATGAAGTCATTAGAGAGAGAGATCATAAGAGACAAAAAGCAAGGAATGAAATCAACTTGAAATGAAAGCAAGAGGGTCGATAGTAATTTGTATATAGTATGCGAGTGATGTGATGTTACAAATGTCTGACTGCAAGTAATTTCTTCCAGTTTAGAGCATTATAAAATGCACATTATCACAATGTGTGGTGTATCTATACAGATTCCCGTCGGGATGTTGCGTACATCTAGTTGATAAATAAAGTTGACAGGTGGTGTAGTATATTTTATCACCACAAGTTGCGATTAATTTTTAGCACATCGAACATGAAAATGAAAAAAAAAACTTCTCTACTGATATACAAAGTATTACAATTTTCTTTTTCAAGGTCAAGGTCTGCTTTATTGTCAATTTCTTCACATGTTAAGACACACAAAGAGATCGACATTTTTATGCATTAAACTAAGACAGAAACATTCAATTCCCACTATAGCAAACCAGCCACCCCAACATAAATAAATAAATAAATAAATAAAAGTCTGTGATGACAGATTTTAAAAACATTGTCATTCTTTAATCACATAAATAAATAAATAAATAAATAAATAAATCCATACATAAATAAATAAATAAATAAAAAAAAGTCTGTGATGACAGATTTTAAAAACATTGTCATTCTTTAATCACATAAGCCTGTTTATATCATTTGGTGCCAGTCAATGGGGTTCTATGGATGACCCCCCCCCTCCCAATGGATGGACCCTTTGTATGCTCCTAGGATTGAGCAGTAACCCAAATGATATGAGAATGTGTCCTTACCCCTGATTGGGCCCCCACTCACTACGGATGCAGAGGTGCTTGTGGACCGGGTCCTTCATGTAGCCATTCAGGCAAATGCATTCTCCTGTAAAAAAGAAGTGCACTGACTCAATCTACTACAGCTAAGCAGGAACATCTTCCTTATCTTGGATAAATTTGAACATTAGACAACAACACATTAGAAGTGAAGTTTTGGTTTGTGTGCTCTTTAGTGTACCTACTCATGATGACCACTATAGCCCCCCCCCCACATACTACATAAAGAAGTGTCCTCCCCAAAACTATTAGCAAGAAGAAAAGGCAAACACATGTCAGTAATATTTTTTGATTTTCATCATAATGACAATAGATCCGACTTTTGTGGAAATGAATAAATTAGGATGAAAGTTTGTGTCAGTGCTATTCACAAAATAGGATAAATGAAGACATGCATCCATTCATTTTCTAAACCGCTTCATACAACGATTGCAATGAGACTATAACTTTCATTCTAAAATTATTGTTACGACAGACAGAGCTTGATGGATAGTGGCCAAATTAAAACATTACTTTCACACAAAAAAAAAATTGATCATCCATAACTGGCTTGTAAGTATAGGAAATGCAGAACAAAGTACTGCATTTCCTTTGCTTGTTACAACTGATGAATGGCTTTGGAAATGTGCACAAACATAACCATTATGCAGCTTTGTTTAAAGTCTAATAGCACAAACATCAAACACACACACACACGCGCGCGCGCGCACGCGCACACGCACACGCACACGCACACGCACACACACACACACACACACACACACACACACACACCAAATTATAGTAAGGGTGGGAGTGAGTCCAAATACCATTGGTACACCCGAATAACCTGGTTTCAGGTTCTGCGGCAAAGGAGGCCCCATGTGTTAAAGCTTCCCTCATCTCCTTTAATGGATTGCAGAAGCAGCGCAGATGTTGCCACAGCGCATCTCAGCTCTCATCGGTATCTTTTCTTGCAGAAAAGAGGATTGGACTTAAGCTATCTATAGCAACGCAGCATTCTCCCTGCAGCGCCTCCACACACGTACATGCAACCATCCAGACAAGTAAGCACGCATACACAGACACACAGAGGTTTGATCACGGATACATGTTGGGGAAAAGTGTGAAAAATAAAAACAGTATTCATAATGATGGCTGTCATGAGGAAAATGTAACCCGTTACAGGCAAGAAACTGGATTTTGATAGAATGAGTCGCAATTTAATTTAAAAAAATGCACGAGGAGAGACTTCAAATAAAAGATTGACAGCCACTAAAAAGTCCTCAACTATTAAAGTTAACCTCCTGAGATCCCACATTTAGGTCTTGATGGTGATGGGAACAGGGAGCAGTAACCTAAAGCTTGATAAATATCTAGTTAATGTCCATGTTTTCCGTTGCCTTGAACTTCAACGGAACGCCAGTATATAAAGCTAAGATGAGCCATATTGCAGTTTCTAACAAAAGACAAATTCCTATACCTGTGACACATTTCCAAAATTTGTCACACAGTTTGTACAATATTAGCTTACGCGGCCTATACTACTGAAATGTTTCTTATTCGTTTGACACAAACTGCATATAGTGAAGACATTGACATGTTTTTGCATGAAAATAAGTGTCTGTAATGTCAAAAATAATATTTTGAAACCCGGTGTACATTGATTGACTCAATTATTTGAGCCCTTCTCAGAAAAAAAAATCATATGTTGCTTAAAACAATAATAATTCATTATGAATTAAACAATCATCTTTGTGAACGAAGATCATTAATCACTAAATCAATAGCAGTCTATGAAATATTCTATCTTTAAATCTATCTTATCTGGCAGAATAATCAGCATTAACACAAAAATATTTTGTCGACCGGTACTAGTACTTAATAGATGTATAATAGATAGGTCATAGATATTCTGTTTTAAAGGGAGCATAGTTGATTTAGTGGAAGTAAAGATCAAAATATAATCACAGGCACAGCGGGATGATGAGCTCATTAAACAACAATTCTGTTTCATCAGCACACTGTTCTCATTATTTGGATGTTGAATGTGGTGGCTGGCTTGAATAAATCATGATGTACAGTAGCTTCACATGAGTATATAATATCTGATGTGGGGTATATTAGGTTAAGTTGATTTTCTTTCTTATGGCTGTTGGTTGATTATCGGCAATTCAAAGGCAAGTTCCTCTGTAGCAGCCCAGCCAAATTTATTCTGCATCAAATTAGAGAATTTTCCTTCAATACACTGTGCATCACATTCATTAATCTCTGTCACGCCATTACAGCAAAATTATGCAGTCTTGCTCCCATCGCACATCAGTGTCACTTTTTTTTTGTTGTTTTTTGTTAAGGAAGTGTCTCTATCGACTTTCGCACGATTTTGCTTGAAGGCCTTGAATTCCACGATGACATGTAAAATGATGTTAAATTGCATGAATATTTTGCAGAACAATGGAAGAGTTAGAATATTTTAAAGAGACTGAATTTCACAAACTGTAAATCAACTTTTTTTTTTCTTTCAATAGCCTTGTTTCTAAATTTAAATGACAACGCAATATGTCACTGAAATACTTCAATTACTATACAATGTCATTCTCAGAAAATATTCAGCATGAAAAATAGAAACATAAAAGCACATTTTAAAGCTGCTGATGCTGTGGTGTGACTTGATGGCCCAGCGCAAATCTAGTGCAAAAACATAGGGCAGTTTTTAAGCCAAGTGTCCGTATGTCTGTCTATTGAAAACATATAACAGGGTTTTAGTTGTACAGGACCCAATGGGAACCAAGCCCACTCCAATAAAGAGATTAAATTCAATGACTGTATTTTCACTCATGGATTACACTGAGGACGTATCAATTCAATACATGAACGGATTCGCGCCCACCACAACAGTTTGGAGTCTAAAACTGCATAGTAAGGACAGTCTTCCATAGCAAAAAGAACACAAAAAATACCATTCATTCGATAAATGCTCTTCTGCTCCTTTTTGCATTTGTGCTATGCTACAAGTTTCCCCGACTCGATTAGTATAATTCCCACAGGGGTGCTGGAAAACGCTGAACAGCTTGCAGTGAAAGCTTGCATAAAATAGTTGTTTCTCTGCTCTGCGTGGCCCATGGAATACGCCAAAAGGTTTTATAATCAATCACACTTTGATAGAATTGGTTTAATTTCAGGAAGGAAATGGAAATACTATGGAAATATGGAAATACTGTAAAACATGAACAAACATAAAATGGGGCTTAATATTGAACATCTACCTTTTAAATGCTCGTATACACATTGTTGAGTGTATGGAGTGAAATCACACAAACATTTATTGTTCATATTTGTGTATGGCGATGTGGGATTTTTTGGAAAATACACTCGCTCATGGGTTCTGATTATAACCACAAAACTGGCTACACAACCACTCCAAATTAAAAGGGTGAGCAGTGGCTCAATTATTTTTCAGCTAGCTTGAAAAAAAGCAGGGGGAAATGTGCTTTCACAATGAATCTTGGAGGGAATTAAGGTTGCATGTCACATGCATCAAACACCTGGAAACCATTTTCACAAAATTGTAAATCCTTTAAGATGTTTTTCTTCACGGTATTATTATTTCCGTTAAAAATTCAGACTGTCATATGACTTAGAAGCCGCACTCAAGTTTCCATGCAGCTTGGCGGCCACGCCGCCTGTAGATTTAGCTCGGAGCTTTGGCTGGAACATTTTAAAGGTCATTTTACACGAGTGAGATCACTTTTTTTGTTGATTTTATCATGAAATGTATGCTTCGAATTCTGAGTTTAAATTCTGGCTACAGTTCCAGGTGAAGAAAAACATTCCCAAAGCGTAAATAATGCTTCCCTAGTGTTGACTGTTGTCAGGCTCACCTGTCTCTTGATCACACTGGTGCTCACAGGGGTCCAGCAGGCGTCGTCCACATAGTTCATTCACCCACGGCCCACTGGCATTCTGCTGATAGTACAGCAAGATCTGCGCCGGGTTCAGCCAGTCAGAGGCATCCAATTGACTCCCTTGCAGCAAGATAAACCTTGACCCTAAAGACGGGGGGTGGCACAGTTGAAAAAGTACAGTGTTGATGAAAAAAAAAGAAAAAAAAAAACTATACGGATTAATAATGAGAAACTGTAGATATGACTTCTGGTAAAATTATTCTACATAAATGACAGTTAAAATATTAAATAATAAAAACAAGACCCTCTACTGACCACACTTTCCCATCAAAGAGAACTGGAAAACCTAACTTGAGAACAGACTTTGACGGAATGTAAATCAGACGGGACACTGAACTTTTAGCAGTGAATCTTAGACCTTACAGAAAGTCTTCAAAGCTCAGTATATGCCCAAGGAGTTCTCACAAGCCACTGTGTGTTGTGTTTACTTCTCCAGCCGCACTATAAGCCTCGGGTAGAAAGGCAACCCACCATTACCTGCTCCTGTCCCCTGAGGCAGAGAATACTCGTGAAAGATTGTTTCCACAAAACTGCACACATGGTTCATATCGAGTGGGACATCGATGAAATCAGAAATTCTGTTAAGGACTGATCTGAACTTTTGCTGAACTGTTATGTTTCATTGCAAATAAGATCGGTTTTACCTGTGATAAGCGACTATTATGTATTGTTAAGTTGTCTTTGACTGATCGATCTACTGTTAAGACAGTAAATCATGTTTTGGTACTACAATTGCTCCTAGCAGATACCAGAGTATCATTTGGGATTGACTATCTATCTAACCTTTTCCTCATTTCAATTTACGACAATCTATGACGATCTTGCAGCACAAGGTTGTCTGATAGAATGATCTGCATCTGACTTCAAATCAGTTAGCATTCAAATTCGTTAGCCAAATCCTTAAATCACAAAATTACAGTCAATGACAGACTGCCTATTAATGCATATGTCACAGTTGTCCTGCTTTTGCATTCATGATATTTTCATGTTGGTTGTTTTCTTTTGTACTTGAAATAAAAGACAATTTTCCACATGGTGGTCAACAATTATCTTTTCATTTTGTAAAGACTGTAGCTGTTGGCATTAATAGCTTTCTCCTCCAGTAGAAGAATACAGACTTTCATTTGATTCACCGTGACATCAAATCAAGTCTGATAAGATTGCGGAGACATTTATGGAAACATTCTAAATCGATCCTGGTTTTGTAATTCAACAGGCAAATTCGCCATCTTTCATCTCTCCTTTCAAAGTTTCCTCCATGGACAACTCCCTTGAATTTTAATGTCTCCCTGGCGGGCTAGTGTGTAACATTGGCAAGCAGCAGCTCCCTGAATCAAATCAGACCTCCGCATGATAGATGACTGAGGCTCAAGTCTATAATATATCGGCACTGCCAGCTCGTGTGGCTGTTGAAAAATGCCAATGAGCAAGCACCTCACCCTTGGCCACAGATACATGATTCAAAAATAATAATAACCTTAATCCTCAGCAGTGGCCCCACTGGTGATATGATTGTAGGGCACGGGGAATATGAGGGAATCTTTATTTATTTAAGGAAATGTACAATTTTGAAACAGTTGTCTCATTAACATGTCTGGGGGATTTTTACATCTAAATATCCCAAAGATTAATATAGTGGTTTGGTGGTAGTGGCCGTCTCCCAACCAGGAGGCTGGGGATTAAATCTCATTGTGACCGTGTCGAAGTCTCCTTGAGGAAGACACTGGACCCCCAGTTGCTCCTGATGGTATGTCATTAGTAGATGAATTAGGAACCGCTTTGAGTACTAAAGGTAGAAAAGTGCTATTCAAAGTGACAGCCCATTTACTTTTTACCATTCTTATTGGTATGAGCTCATTTTAGGGGCAGATATGTGTCATGCAGTGAGCCAGCCTCCTTACAGCTAAATATTCTGATGGGCAAATGGTAATCCTGGCTTTCACTAGAATGACATCCAATGAGCTGCGTTTTCCCAGTAGGCAAACTGGGCTCTGAATGAGGAAAACAAGCAGGTGCCTTAAACTAAAGATAAGGAAATTATCCGAATTTTTACTTGCAGATGTAAACTGCACACTTTGTATGTGATACATGGGCACATGGTAGAGTGTCCTCCCTGAGACTGGAAGGTTGTGGGTTCAAACCCCGGCCGGGTAATACCAAAGACCATAAAAATGGGACCCATTGCCTCCCTGCTTGGCACTCAGCATTAAGGGTTGGAATTGGGGGGTTTGATCACCAAATGCTGCTCACTGCTCTACTCTCCCCCAGGGGATGGATCAAAATCATATGGGGATGGGTTAAATGCAGAGGTCAAATTTCACCACACCCAGATGTGTGTGTCACGATGATCATTGGGACTTTAACATCAACGGTCGTTTTACTCACTAATGCATTTGTTAAGCAATGCGTAACCAAAACTAACTGCGCAGGTGGGTCTTTGACATTGTCTTTAGTCCAAAGTAACAACACCACAAGTAGAAGTAAGATGAAGGACTTCCTATGCATGTTCTCTGTGACCTGGCCTCAAAATGCTGTGATACTTTGAGAGCACATCTGTTGTCTTGTCTCACATGAGAAACACAGGGGGGGGGGGGGGGGGGGGATGACCTGGCATTTACCTTTGTCTCACAGAGCGCAAAGCAAATCAGCGGCTCACCTCTCAAACACCTGCACTCGGTTAGTAACCCAGTGAGTTGAACTCTCTGTGGAGTTGCACAAAAATAATCACCTCAGCCCAATACCCCGCCCCTCAGATGGATTTTAAGCACGACAGAGGTAAATGCATCCCGAATCTTAGACTGCTTTGAAAGCCTTACCGTCAGCAATGAGGTGCTCCGGCACATGCAGGATTACACGTACTGAGAGGCTGCAGGATATGTGAGAGCAGTATACCAGACTCATCACGCAGCTGATGACACTGATTAGAGTCAGTGTGGTCTTATTGATGGGGCTCCTTGGGGAACCTGCTGCTGGGAACAAATACACAGAGGAATGGGGACAGATAGACATTGACATATGAAGTGCTGATTTCATTTTATTGCTCCCACATCCCATCACACATGCAACATAAACCAAGTCATTATACAAGGAAGCCAAAACAATTGCCACCAATAAATAGGGCTGTTGGGTGAACATACAAGGCCTTTGGGAGGTTGAAATGTGACACAGTGGGGCTAAAATAACTATTTTAGAGTATTACCATCCAAGGAAGGATGCAGAGCTAAAAGTAATTCATGGTCTTGACTCAAAAACTGTTAAGATTGGGAATGTTTTTTTTTGTTTTTTTTAAACGCTGTTCATTTTGCATTTCTGTTTTGAGACACCCTGACAAAATACACACACGGAGACAAATGATCGGGGTGGAAGGTGGTGCCCGCTTCACAGCAGTGATATGTGACCGCCATGGCCAACATTACATCTGCATCTTGTTGCAAAAAAACTTTGCGGGCATCAATTTATCTATTTCAGCTTGTGCACCTTCTTGCGAGGTGATTTTAAAGGAAATGAGAGCGGCCACTTCTATTGGCCGGGAAGCTAGTCAGCTATGTTAATGCCCATAACGGTGCAAATGGTAATTTCTAACTAGGCTCATTTACAAAAATGCCAAAAGAAAGAAAACTTCACCCATGCACACAATTTGACCGCACCTTGCACTCGACTTACTCTGAGCGCAAAAATAGAGCCCTCAATGTTTTCAGTCAATGTTATCCTTCCTTGTAAAAAAATATTCTTTCTTCAGGATCGAAGAAAATGCACGCTGTGAGCTATTTACTGTATATTCTCCTTCAACCCAGCTTTAATTAAAGATGATAGGTGCACATCTAGAAGCTTCGCTATTTTTGCGACACCTGTGCAAATTACCTTGGCTTGGAGGCAAAAGCTTTGTAACATTTTCTGACAGCGATTTATTTTAAGGAAATTGTCATTTATTTTCTTCTTTGCCTCATATATATTTATTACAGCTTGTTTATACGTATCATTAGAGCACATGATCAAAGTTGCAAGAACATGGCATGCAAAAAGATAAAGCGGGCTGCAAGACTGTGCTTTGACAGCACTTTTACCCATTCTCCATAGAAATAATATTGATAGGTAATATTATTTCAAAATGTGGTGTTTCAACATCTTGAAATGCAATGTATTAAAAAGTTAATTACTGATCTTGTCTTGTTTGTCTTGTCTGTATTAGCAGATGCGATGATATCAATTGTACATGCTCACAGCCATTCTGTTTCATCCCGTTAACACCAATGTATGTATTGAACTTATTATATTTATAATAAGTCAGAATCATGAGCAGACAACACTGTAACCAACAACCTGCTACAATCACCATTGATATTACTTGTCATGCGTTGGGGAGGTGACACCATCAAACGGTGAGAGAAATTGAAGTGTAAGTCCTTCTTACCCCCTGAGCCCCACGCGCTGTTGGCGTTACCATTTCTCATACCTCGACTCCGGCGTCGACTGCGGTTTGGGTCGGTGTAAAAAGCCAGCTGAGGCTCGCTGTCAGCCTCAGTGCCAGAGTCTCCGTCTGGGTTCAAGAAACTTGAACCTGCTGTTGGATTAACAAAAAAAACAACAACAACATACAAAAAATTGAAAATAGAGAGAAGCTTTGTTTAACGTCACAGAACATCACAATAATGACCTTGTGAGAATCTTATTGTAATGCCAAGGGGAAGTACAAGATCAACCACTGAATAATCCAGAGCTATGTTTTCAATTTTAATCCTATTTGGAAGATTATAGAGTTTATACTGATGTGAGAATATTTTCCTTGTCTCTCCAAGTAGGATGACGGACTAAGCAAATATTTTAATGCTTGACTATGATACTATGATCTTAAGGATAAACTTTGAGAGAGAGAGAGAGAGAGAGAGAGAGAGAGAGAGAGAGAGAGAGAGAGAGAGAGAGAGAGAGAGAGAGAGACATTTGTACAAATCAGGATGATTACAGCGTAAGCCCAAGTATGCCACGCTTGACATTGGAGAAAACATTTTTTTAGGGATCCGTACGCCTCGCTTGTAAAACTCAAAACATACAGTATCTGTTGAGAATTGCATCCATGTGGTAGACTTTTTTAGTCACAGGTCTAACACCCTGCTACCAGTAGCCATATTCTACAACTGTCGTCTCTCCCACGTCCAGTGATGGTCTTTCGACCCTGTTCCACATTCTGTGACCACCATCTGCCACCGGTAAAGTTGGCTCAGTTCCTGCGGTCACCAATTGAATCATCAGCTCCAACAGTGCACATCCTGCAGCCGTTATCTAACCTGTCTGTTGTTTGACTTTGCTCCGGCAGTGCATATGCTGCAGCCTCAGCTGGTCATCTAAGACCTCCTGTCTGGCCTTTGCAACTCTGTGGAGTCCATCGTAAAAGCAATTCATGTGGGATGACCACGACAAGCCTCATTTGACATCCGGAATCTGTCCTCATAATTACATCAAATAATTGATGAAAACAATGTGTCTATAACACTTCAATTGTGGAGACTAGTGTTTTCTTCTATGAAATACGCTATGAAATGTGTGGTAAATAACCTTGATAATTTTTGCCATACCATAAGGTCACTATGGACAGAATTGTGGCCATGGCAGGGCAACGTTCCAGTCTCCCTGGAGGAATATTTTTCTGGTAATCTTACGGTCACCCAGCGAGCACTTGGAAGGGAACTGAGCAGCGTGAAGAAGGCCTTTCCCTAGCAGATTCTCAAAATACTCTCAGATATATTAATTCTGACCTGTGTGTGTGTGTGCGTGTGTGTGTGTTTGGCTGTCTCACTTAGAACCAAGAAATGCATTTGTAGCAGGTGTGAAAGTAACGTTGACTTGACAGAGCAAGCCATCCTACATGAAATGTGCTGAACACAGCAAAATTCTACTTCCAAAGTGCTTTGGAGTTTCTCCAAAAATAAACTGACGCAGTTTATTCCTCAACTCTTCTGAAATAGGCAACAGATGCCACATCTTAGATGCTATGTGTTGTCATCTTCCGTAAATGTTTCTGAGTTGAGCGAGTAGCAACCCAGAAGTGGGCACATACTTTCATAACATTGGCACCAAATGCAGACCTGATCATTTCTGCATGCTTTGGCCTCTCAAAGGTATTTGCATGCAAATGGCAAACTGCATAGATGTCAATCATGTCACAGTCACATTTATATAAAAAAAAAAAAAAAAAGCAAAAATGGATTATAATGAAAGGCTGCTTTAAAAAGGTTTAAAATGCTAGGTCAAAATATATTTCAAATTCAAAAAAAATGGGAAAGCAGTGGAATTATTAGAACACAGTTAAGCACTTTTAATGGTCACTGAGGCAGAAAGTTCTCTTCAGTAATACTCCATCTGTCTTATATTTTTGTGAGACACAGTTTGCAAGAAGAACTGTAGGGAGCCTAGAGGAGTTGGTTTTATTACAAGAGCCTGGGAGAGCTATTATCTTGTGAACAAAAATAAATAAGTGAGCTTGAAACATAGGTTCACACTATGGGATTTGAAACCGAGCACACCTAAGCAAAGCAAATAAATCTTACAGCGGCATAGATACAGAGGCTCAAAGATGAGTAGGAGAATGGGGAACATGGGATAGTAAGGCTCCTTTCCTGTAGAGGGATCTGAGAATGTCTTGGTTCTTTTCTTACACTGCATTTCCAACCATATGAAAATGTTTGGGTTCTCTTTTTAGACTGTATTTTTGTTTGGATTTTACGTTCTGTAACCAGATTTGACTCATCTCATTTCATTTATAAAGCACTTAAAAAAACATCCATCAATTCATCTGATACACCCTGAACTGGTTGCCAATCAATCGCAAGGCACACATAGACCATTCACACTTAAACTCACTCCTACAGACAATTTGGAGTGCTCAATCAGCCCATTATTTATGTCTCCGGAATGTGGAAGGAAACCAAAGTACCCGGAGGAAACGCACACAGGCATGGCAATTTATTTCCTTTCCCTAGTTTATTTCTTTTGCTGCTGTAATTCATGAGCCTTGGGTTATTTTGACTAAAGGATGTCAGAAACATTATATTAACATGACGGGACACTGTAATTGTGAAAACAATGCATAATGAAGGATGCCTCTCTACAACAACAAAGCTAATGGTGGCAAAATGTACGTTTTGCATTGGACGGAATACTATACAATCCTATTATGTTTTTTTTACAAAATGCACACAAACCTTCACACTATCAGAGGAGCAATAAAAACGTGTAGCAGCGAAAACACTGTTTGTGGGGGAATGGAGGTGTTAAAAATATTTTCTATCTGTCCAAATGGTAGAGCTGTGGGAAAGAGTGACTCACTGCGATTGTTGCTGGAGAGACGTTTGCGCTGGCTGGTGGAGGTGTTGTGTGGAAGCAAGGTGTTCTGCTGGTGGTTACTGTCGATTGGACTCGTGGCAATGATATTGTCTTTATATTTGTTCATCAGAGCCAGCTTGTTATCACTCACTGTGGAGGGAAGAAATGTAAAAACTGAAAATAAATTAATGTACACAGCATAGAGGCAGCTTGTTATCACTCACTGTGGAGGGACGAAATGTAAAAACTGAAAATAAATTAATGCACACAGCATAGAGGCATCAATTGATTCAAATTCCCAATATTTTGTAATTAAAACAGAATTATTAAGTGTGGATTTTTTTTCCTGTGTGCTATATATTGTTGTAAACAGGCAATAAAGTGACAGTGGCAACAACAGATACATATTCTGCTATTACTGTCCAGTGTCACTGGGAAGGTGGAGCCTATTCTTGCTGAATGTGAGTGACAGGTTGACACTAAATAAACTGCATAGATCATCTGTTAGTCACAGAGCGAACATTAATTTAAAACACACACTTTCACTCACGTCACCTCTCACCTTCCATCCATGTTCTTTGGTCTGTAGGTGGGACCAAAAAAAAAAAGATTTGACACCGCAACCTTATTGTCGTGAGGGAGTGAAGTCTTGTGACATCATGCATATAACACACTCACACACCAAGAAATACTCATACAACAAAGATAACCAGATAATTACTGACAAAAGTTACCTAGGTTCGTATTAACCCTTTAAAATAATATTCCAAGGTTAGCGCTTGAGGCGGGACAAAAGTGATATTGCTTTATAGTAAGGGTGTCGAAATTAGAGTGTTAATGGTCCCTTTTTTTTTTTTTTAAACACCGATTAAAGTGCACCACTTATCTGGAAAAGCCCTGTACTTGGGGAATTACCCACTGCACTCCAGCCCATTTACATAACGTTTTGAGACGTAGCTACAGCACAGAACCCATTTAGACTGTTCAGCACCACCAACTTTTCCCCGCTTCGAGAGAGGAACACGCTTGATAGCCTTGATTAGCAGTTCATATTGAGCTAGTTTGCTACAGCTCACAACGGAGTCTTGTATGGGATGACTTCATGTATTAATTACTGGAAATATGTTCTTAACTACTTCTGTTCTTCTACGTACTTCGTACCTGTACGTAGACACGATATTCATTTTAATTTCAACAGTTTTGATCAACTTACCAGGAGTCAGGTCCATATTATTCTTGTCATTGCAACCCTGCAGTGAATCCAGGGTACGGCTGACTTGACTTGCAAATTCCTCGCCCCCATTCATGCACTCTCGTTGCAGATGGTGACGCAGGTCTGTGATGTCATACTCGTACCTGGCAATATCATAGCATTCAATGAGTGTGAAGCCATTTAGTGAAACATAAGTGTAACTTATTAAATTATTCTATAATGAACATTATGCCATCTTTTAGACTCTAAACCCTACTTGTACCCATCCAGAATTGGAGTCTCTCGGATACTGAGGGTACCACTGGAGTTTGGCCCCTGACCCCGGGAGTTCCTCAAGCTCTCTCGGGCCTGGCCTCCCATCAGCACTGAGGGGATATAATGGATCTCATTAGCTGCCTCAGCGCTGGCACTCTTCTGAGGCTGAGGGATCCGGCGGCGTTTACACCAGCGTCGGCGGGTATAGAGAATGAGGACCAGACACAGGATGGACAGCAGAAGGGCAATCATCCCACCCTAAGGGAGAAAAAGAAAAATGACAGTGGAGACATAAGAAGAGACAGAAAACAGAGGGTCAGGACAGGAAAAGTCAGAGAATGTTGTCAATTGAAATATATATCAAAGTCAAAGCAATGTCACCAGAAGTACAATTTGAAATACAATGGTGAATGTAGGTGGCTAATAATATTGCCTGGCTTTCAACGTTTCTACCCATTCTACTCTACCTACAGAATTTGGCCATTTCACCTTAAGAGGGAAATATACGAATGCTAAGAAGATGAAGTCTGTGAATTTATGAGACGTTCTCAGCCAGGTGTCAAAAGGATATAATTCAACTACTTATCCCTCCTCATTTGTTCATTTTCCAAGCTGTACCTTGACTCGAAGTTTTGAGGTCAATCCATCACATTGTTAAAGGTGTGATTCCTTCACAGGGAATATATTATGTCTTTTATATCAGGATATTTTGGGGAAGAGTTGAATTAAACAGCGTCAGATCACCAAAAACTTTGAAACCCTTAAGCTTCGCTGAGAAAACCTTGTTCTCTTTGTGAGCTCTGATTTTATTCTTATTCTTTGAGGTATGTGATGGTTAACCCCACTTCATGTGTCATTCCAAAAGTGTGCCATAGAAATATGTAACTGTCCATCTATTTTTTTTAACCACTTAATCCTGTTCAGATCACGTTAACGAGACTAACCCTATCTGATCAGAAGACCCCAGATTGGTCTGAGTTTCTGAAAGAAAAAAAAGAAAAAAAATGAATGAATGAATGAATGAATGAATGAATGAACGCTCTTTCAGCCTCAGCATCCACACACTATTTCTACAGAAATTTATTCCCTAGGGCATTATACTTATCTTGCAGTAACATTTCTGTTAGCTGTCATTTGTTTTAAATCTGTAATCATGGGATATTTTTTTTTATATTTTCAAATCGCTGTTAAATCAAAAAGACATGTGGCACAATAGTGCAGCATGATGGACAGCAAATATTAAGAACACAAAAAACATGGGGGCGGGGAGTCACATGGAATGCTGCTCAACTTAGAGAAAGCGGAAATACATAAGAGACAGAAGTCAACTGTGATGATAATTTGCTCACACATGTATTTCAGCAAGCGCTGACACTGGATGATTGGGTCAGGTCACATGGTCGGATTCATTTTGTCTTGCTGATCTGTGCGACATAAGGCAGTTCTTAGAGCTGAAAGATCTGCTACTATTCCACACAAATGGGTAGAAATGGCAATGGCAATACTAGATGGGAAGATCTTTGAGGATACAAACATTTGGAATAGTAAATATAAATGTACGAATAAAATGTCCAATGTGAAATGTGAGTTTATTAAGTTACGATTGCAGAGTGATAAAATAATTGACAATTAGAAACATTGTTATATTATTTTGAAAGCTTGAGATTTCGGTGGGTGAGTCATTTAGAATGACAAAAGCTACGGGCCTATTGGCATAAATTGTTTGTTTCATCTGCATATTCAAAGACATAACAAATGACATGTATGCAGTGAATCTGCATGCTCAGAAGTCAAAAGTAATTTGGGCTATAATTATCAGGAAGCGCTTTGAAAGACAAAAATGTTCCACACAAAGAAATGTGTGAGCAACTGCATAGAAATTTTGAATAACATAACACTTGAAAACCACCATATTTATTAATAATGTCATATTTGAATAAGGTGTAAGCCATTTCTATTGTAGTTTTTATACGTTTCTAAAAAGGAGAATATTTTAAATTGATGAGCCTGGATTGCCTGTGATGTGATATTGTAAGTTCAAAACAACTGGAGAATAAACATGGGAAATAGTTTGGTCTATGACATCTGATTGTTTGCTTTATTATGGTAGAGGTGGCAAAGAAACATACAGCATAAATAATGCAGCCGGTGACACAGCAAGGAAATAAAAAATTAAGGCTGCAGAAAACTTGAGCGGTAACTGGAACGTTAGATATTAAATGTGTTTGCATTCTTTCTCCAAAGCATTCACTTTACCTGCGGAGCAACAATAACCCGTCAAGTGAAGCCAAAACATAATTTTACGTCATGATGTATTTCACAGAACCCAAGTTAAAGTCTACTTGAAGCAACCTCTTTTTGATGTTCCATGCAGGTCCACAGTTGGGGAGACATTTTGGTTTGATTTCTTGTTTAACTATTTGACTGCTGTCTGAGCTCTTAAGTACAATCAGTCCGAGTACAAAGTGAATATTTTTCTGTCGAACAGTATAACCACATTTCATTTGTTCAATGCCTAGCGCATCGATCTGTTGATAAATTACCGAACCATGTGAGGGCGAAACATTTTACAATGTTAGGCCTATTATTGTTCATAGCCATTGTTAAGTTAATTGATTGAATAAATGGTAATACAATTTCAGTTGTGTTTTGTGGTCTGACTTGGCTATTTGTTTCTGACAATGTTAGTTCTTGATCGAATCTCTTCCTCCTACTAACAATTGAGCTGCTTGATTTTCTTTTTTATTTGCTGTTGGAGGATCCAGGAATAAAAAAGGAACCTATATACAGTATTTACAAAATGCTTTAGGCATGAACACTAAAAGGAGACATATAATGCAGAAGAGGTGGCGGAACAACTTGTGGAGGAATGGTGGGGGGGAAGTGGCGGATCAGTGCTCAGTGGGCGCTCCTACGCCTGAAGGATCAAGAATTACAGCAGCGTGAAGTGTGTATGCGTGTGTATGTGTGTTATCATGACGACCAAGAGATGAGCAGTTTTTAGTCCCAAATTTGGAGTGATAATTAGATGGAGCCTAATGAGGTATTCAACAACTTGAGCAGAGTTTATTTTTCTCTTCATGCTTCCTGTGCACTGATGTAACTTAACCACATGAGTTTTTAAATTTTAGCATCAGTATGTAATAAAATATATATATATATATATATATTTAATTGAATGTTTTACCAGGTAAGCCAATTGAGAACATTTTCTCATTTTACAATGGCGACCTGGAGGCAAGGTGTGTGAAGTGTCTTGCCCAAGGACACAACGTCATGTGACTGTGACAGAGCCGGGATCAAACCCCCAACCCTCTGGTTACTAGACGACCCACTCTACTGCCTGAGCCACAGTCGCAACAATTTTTGAATGTATTCTGTGTGCATTTTTTTTCCCGAAACGGTAATAATAATAAAAGTTTTATTTATAAGACGCCTTTCAGGACACTCAAGGTCACTGCACATAGACATAAAAACAGGCAGTATTACATTATCAGTCAGGTTGTATATATTTCTGAGTGCATATTTGAAACATACAGTACACTAGACCAATATGAATGAACTCAAAGTTCCAGTCATCCACAACTAAAATTGAATTACATCTAAATGTCATAAATTTTAAATGGTTATAAATGAAAATTGCCAAAAGCGATTCAGCCCCATCAACCAAAATGACCACTCATCCTTGAAGAGGCCTAAAATAGGTGATGTAAGGAAAAAGGTTTAATGTCTGACATTACTTGAAATCAAAGTGAAGACTAAGTGGTTTGTATCCTCTAATAGAGCCAATAAAAGTCAAATACACATCAAGCTTTTCCATTGCTCCAGCCCTATAATCTACTTACTAACGGATGAGGATGGTGTTTTAATGATACAAGGGCTCCTTATGACTAGCACTGCTGAAAAGAGGACACGTGGCCTTTTTCAGTCTGACAGAGCAAGCGTTGTATTCGAGCTGAACTATCAATCTGTCACTTAGTTCAAATTGTTCTTCCTTCCAAAGACTCTACCCTTGCAAAGAAATCGATAGAAAATGGTTACTTTTTGAGATCATAGTTCTTTTCATTATGAAGCTGCAGACAGACTCCATCCTGCATATTTTTTCATTGTTTTACTGTCAGAGGTCTTACATGCACTCAACGCTTAATCACATGGTTGTCAAGTTATGAATTGTAACATCAGTACAGTACAGTACGGTCTAATGAAGGTGAACTTTACTAAATGATTATTATAAGCACAATTTCCCTATCTTGTAAGAATGTAGGAATAAAATTAATTCTGATTAATGGCAGAAATAAATGGATATTAAGAAAATAAAACACAGGAAACAGATTGATTGACAAGTTAACTGACCAATGTTGCCACCATTCACGCCAACAATGATTGGTTGAGGTTTGTCTGGTCCCAAAGAGTGTGCGGTTTATATATATTAATATACTATATAAGATGACCTATTTAACAGTCCAGTCCGCCAGTCATATGTGGGGAAAATTTTGAGAAATTCTTACAATTCTAAATAAGACTTTCTCTAATACCTTTAAGCTATTTGTATGTCCTGTGTGGTACAGTTTTTACACCGAATGGCCTTCCTGATGCAACCCACGCACAACAGTAACAGGAAAACAGCAAATAGTGTAAAGGGTCTTGCCAAGAGATCAAACTGGATGCTACCAATAGTCCTGACTTGGATTTGATCCCCTGTTTTTGGTCATGGGTGCTACCCACTGGGCCATCCAGCCACTTTATTTTGCTGTAGGTAGAGGTCCAAAATGTATTCTAAACAGTTGGTTGGTTCATGCATATATTTTCATATTTGGAGCCCTACACTGCACAAATGTTCCTGGTTTCACATTGCTTTCATTTCTAAAGTTCCACAACAAGTTGCACAACTGCAAAACTCATTTTTGGATTCATTCAGGTGTGACTAATGCACTTTGTGGCATAGAATGTGCAGTAGTAATTCATTTATTCATTGCTCGTATTTATTCATTGTATGTGCCTTCTTGTTTTTACTTTTTCACATTATATGCTTTTATATATATATTGTGGGATTAAATAGAAATTTCAAACATTTTACAAAAATGCAAAACAATGGCCATATTTCAAGTTCCTAAGCATTTTCTCTTCAGCAGTTCCTGTCTCACAAATTTGATTCAAGTGAAATCCAATGCTCCTATTCTTTCTGTCACTATGTGGTCAGTGTGACACCTTTCACATTTAGAAAAGGACACTAAGGCAGCCAACCAGCACACACCCTTTCATCTCCTGAGGAAGTTTGATGTATTGTCTACTTTATAGGACACCAGCCTGCTTAAAACCTAACATAGCGTATATAAGCGTATTACCTACATCAGGTTACTTTCTGTGTTCAATGACACAGGGTTTGAAGGACAAACAAATGAATGATGACAATCAGCTATGAAGTCCCAGAAGTTCCAAACCCCATATACATTTGGGGAAAAAAAACATCCAGTCAACAAAGTAAGGGTGCTTTTAGTAGGTCACACTGGTCCAAATCACTTAATGGGCTTGTAAACAAAGTGTTCTTTCCAAATGGTTATTTTTTTTCATGTCATAAAAAATCCAGGAGGAGCAGAATGACATTTTGATGTAAATAGTATTCAGTAATATAGAGCAAGAAAATAAAAAATGGAAGGCAGCAAAGTCAAAGGTTCCCCCTTTGCGAGGCCCCTATTCACCTTTCCACAATAATGAGGACGAACAGTATAGAAAATTGATGGATTTGTAACTCAAGGAGAAAATGAAGCACAACTGATATAATTACTAATTGCATGGACAGTCGACCATACTGTACCTGTCCAATATGGAAAGGTTTTACAACATTAAAAGTTCCAAAATCCCTTCAGCTCCAGAGGCCATTGTTGGACCCAGTGATTGGAGTAATGGCATTATACAGTAGATGGCATTAGTCACTGTACGATTTATTTATTTCTTTATTTCTTTATTTATTTATTTATGCATTCATTTATTTATTTATTCAAACATACACAAATCAAACCTTTACTTGTATAGCACTTTTCATGCATGGGTGATACACCACAAAGTGCTGTACATAATAGAAAAGGAACAAAGCGGAACAAATACTGTAATCGTACATGCACACACCCGCAATAACGTTCCAAGGAAAGGAAACAAAATAAATGGAGTAAAATACTTTTTTGCAATCAAGTGTAATTAATTGCTTTTTCAATCGTAATGATGGGGGATTTGGCCTTTGGTGCAGGAGTGATTAAACCTGGCTCAATAGCGCCCTCACTCCTCTGGTGGGCATAAAAGATGCTGCCAGTTCATCTGTGTCATTATTGAGCATGCCTGTAAAGTGCTGTGCAAAAACACATCTGTCAATCAATTGACAACACTGAGAAATTTGTTCATAAATACAAACAACACGTACACCGGTGGTGTACCAATAGATAAATGCGTTGATAAAGCCCACCTATTCTAAACTGCCACGCTGATGCACATGTAGCTTCATTTGCATCAGGAAACACCTGCTATCGGCCATATATAGTAGCCTTAATCCCTTTTAAAAAAAAAAAGGAACGTCTTTGGCTGCGGTAACTATGAGATTCGGATTTTAGTTGTCACTTTAGGGATGAAATAATGGTGTGACTGCAGCACAGATACACCCAAACTATTTAAAAAACAAAAAGTTTTAGGCTGTCAGCCTTAACTCACAGCCCATGGGAAAAGCTGGGGAGGCTATGGATTGGTGTGTCTCGGTCGGCTGGCTTTTTAAAAATGGAGCTGCTGTAGCAGAAGAGATTCGGGCTACTGCTTTACAAGTGTCCAGGGTCGCATTGATTTAAGATTTACACGATCAATGTTATCAACGGCAGTTTTAGGAGCATTGCAACATCAATATCAATGTCATGAGTTGAGCTGTGTCACGACCATTCCTTTCATGTGAACGCATGCTTATTGCTGCTCCGTGTGTGTGTGTGTGTGTGTGTGTGTGTGTGTGTGTGTGTGTGAGCATGCATGAATGCTTGGGTTTTATTCCTATTATGTGCACAGCATTAACAAGCCATAAGGAGAGCAAGGCAGTGGCAATAATTTCAATAGACACAGTACATTTTAAACCCTTTTACTGAAAACAGAAGATCATTCTAAGTATCGATTTGTATGTTCTGATGGTGGTCTTTGTTCTTTATCAAAATGAGAATTCTTTGTTTTACCTCATGGTGTATTGTTTCACTTGTCGTAAAATGACTTTTATGTTAGCTGTAATGTAGTTGTTTTGTTTACAAAAAAGAACAACGTATTCTTTCGAGGCTATATATAACAAGCACCGACATTTCCCTGCTGCTTTCCAGCATTCTCACAATTGGAGCATAAAGCAGACTCCAGACACCTGCTTCAATGACCTCAGTGACAATTCAGCCGTAAAGCAGGTCTGGAAGAAATGGATCGATAACTTTGTGTAAGTAGGTCACAAGTGAAATTCTGTGCATTGGGAGCCTCTGTGGCAGACAAAAGCACTGTTCAGAACACTGAAATTAAGGTTTACATAATATTTGTGATTTGAGGTTAAATTTATTTAAATCTGGTGACCACTCCACAATCAAGTGACCAGAGATGATCTCCAACATGGTTGGATGTTTTTTTTTTTTCCAGTGCGATATTTAGTCTATTTATTAATTCTCGTATATACGACACAGACACACACACATCTGTTTTGGGAACACTAATGACACTAAATAATGCAATAACATTGCAATCATATTCAGCCACATTCACATTAGGATAGACACCTCTTCCTGGGAAGAAGGGACTAGCACTGATTTATAAACCCATTACCTCATGGAAGTGGGGTCACATAACTTCCTGCTCTCATACGAGTCGTACGCACGACCCAGCATTGATGTTTTTACTCAACCATAGTGCTGACAAGCAGGGGTGAAGTGAGGACTATAGCGCGGAGATAAATTGGCCATCAAGGCAAATATTTATTCAGCAGAATAATCACTTCATACATAATGAGGAGGAACAACAATGACTAAGAAACTAACTAGAGGGACTCCAAATAGGGTTACTAACCTAAAAAAAGAAACATAAGGCACTCCTAAAATGCTTGGAGGCTCTACTCCTAAAATTAAAAACAACTCTCAGAGGGAAGGGGGGCATGATTGTATTCCTGATTAAAAGTGGGTGCTTTTCAAGGCATTAGTCATTTCATTATTTCTCCAAAATAAATGGATAAAATAGAAAATGGAAACGGTTTTCATTTTCCTGATTAAAATGAGCTTGTTACCCCCCAAAAAATAGACCGTCACGGCTCGACCGCCCCTTTAAGGGTTTCCGCACAATGAACACAATTATTAAAAACAGCCAAGACTATGTACTCTAATCTCCAAAAACTTACAATTTCATTGTAATTCCAGGCAAAAACAGCTGCTTTGACGCCTAGAGTGTACATTATGTTGATTGACTTTTCCGTGAGTTATCACTTTTTTTCTTCTTTTGGCTAAGGGTGATAGAATCTAATCTTAGCTACATGAGTAAAGTACTATAAAGAGAAAAGACAATTCAGACATAAATTCATGGTAGATGTGATTACAGAATTGAGCTCCAAAATCTAATTAGTGGCATATAAACAGCTTAAATTGCTATTTGTGTGGCCAGAGGCTTGGGATTAACATCTCTCCGTCATATACGGGATCTGAGTTGAAGTTGAGGATCATTTTTTGAACTGCCAGTCTTTCGACTGGGTTTGGGACAGGGTTAGTCAAGTATCACGGATGATCTGTTATGGCAAGAAGTGATCATGTGATCACTATGATGATATGAGTGAAAAGGGATGGCTTTGGATCATCTACATTTAAAGATAAAGGACAAGTTGCTTTTTCTCTTAGTCCGACAGGTATAAAAGTTAGAGACTGTAAAAAGGCTTTGATATCGTTAGTATAGACAGCAATGGTATTTTCTTTTGTTGAATTCATGAGTGTGTGAGAAATGGTATGAATTCGCCCAAATGTTTGGGTAGGATATGAGGGGAGGGGCGGGGGGATGCTCCGAGAGGGTTAACACAAATTGTGGCTGGTTTCCAAGTCAGCCCTTAAATCATTCAGAAAGCTCAACTAATTACATTCCTTAATAGATGAAATTTTTCTATCGTTTTTTATTTCAGGCATTTGAAAACGTTTCTACGGGGAGAGGAGTTCAATTGTGCCAGTCGCTTCTCGTTTACCCTTTGCTTATTCCTCTTCCTCACCACAGTGATGCAGTCATCGTTATCCATAGCCTTTTAGACACTTAATTTGAAGACACAAAACGCAGAAGTGTGCAGCCTTTTTTGTTTTTCTTTTGCACATGCAAGCCTTGAGTGATTTAGGCGCTTCTGTAAAAAGCTGACTTGAGCAGTCCCCAACGAAGTCAAATGAACAGGCGGGTGGACAAACAGGTAGATAGTCAAGGCTGTTGCTCAGGTCAATGCATTGTGCATGGCAGGTGTGATCTTCAGCTAAAAGACCCATGAAACAGCCTTTGCAGGAGATTTTTTAATCCGCAAGGAGCTTTAACACAACATGAATTGGGATTTATAGGTCAGGGCCTCCAGTGGGGCGGCAGGCTTCACAGGGTTCTGGCCAGCGCAACAACATTGCTTCCATCTGTTGTCACGGTTTGCTCATATTTGCATACTAATCCTTCTCTGTCCACCACACCTTTATGAAAACACCCTGCCGGCAGAATGGCATGTGTTTCTGGGTGAGGAATTACCAAGACAGGGGGCAGAATGACACTGGCTTAAGGTCAATGGAACGTGGACAATAAACGGGAGCAGAGGGGGGAAAAAAAAAAAATCGGGTAACACAGTAGTAAGAAGCATAACTGACAACGAAGGAACCTCATTTAAATATTTGCCACTATTTCAGTTCATTAAGTTGTTCACCTACAACATTCTACTCAAAGTCAGGTGTTTGTCACAAGGTCAACATGTGTCAAAGCATGATTTCCATACCTCTCTTCAGGCGATGGGGCTCCTGGCAAAATTCTCTTCAAGCTGACTAATCATATTTATATGCAGCTATAATGTGCTTTCAATGTCTGCAAATACGAATCATCCATCAAAGCACTACTGCAATGTCTTTGGACTGGAAAAGGGCATTGGGACTAGATGTGGCATATCTAAGATCTAATAAATATACATTTCCCTGGGCAAGAGCAGAAAGCTATGCAATCTCAGGATCCATTTTGTACATTGTCGACATAACAGATAAGGTTTGATACAGAGCAGGCCTACAAAATCTACATTGTGAACTGCGTATATAAATGCATGTTTTCATAGACACACCTCAGGCAAAGGGGTACAAATCATACACAGTCAGACAGGATAAAAAAAAAAAATGTTTTTAGTTCATCTTCTGTGGCAGGTGGCAAAACAGCAGGATAGATTTCACACCACGCTCACAAAATGTGTTCAAACAAACAACTGAGGCAATTGGAACATATTTTTTCTCTACTTTGAGTTTGATATATATATTTCAGAAATATTTACTGTGTAAACTGTAAAGCATTCGGAACATATTTTCCTTCCTACTTTAAGTTTGATATTATATAAATATCCAACAAATATTTAATGCAAACAAAGTGTAAAGACCCTTTTACACGGCATCAAACATTCTATGTGCATGTCGTGAGGGGCGGGGAAATGAATTAATTTTTAATTGAATGTTTTACCAGGTAAGCCAATTGAGAACATTTTCTCATTTACAATGGTGACCTGGAGGCAAGGTGTGTGAAGTGTCTTGCCCGAGGACACAACGACATGTGACTGTGACAGAGTTGGGATTGAACCACCAACCGGTTACTAGACGACCCACTCTACTGCCTGAGCCACAGCCGCCACAAATACTTTGAAATCAACAAAAAAATCATTTGCACATTGCAATAGCTTTGCGAGTTAGTCCTAGAATTATTTATTTCACCTTGTGTTGCTACTGCTTTCTATATTTAAATGTATTTTTTGAGTGTACTTTGTTTTCCTGTGTCATCAAGATTTATACATTTCATTATATACAACTCAAACTATCTAACTTTGACAAGAGGAAAAACAGAAAGCAAACAAAAGCTGTGGTTTTAATCATTTTGAGGAGGAGGAGACATGCAGCATTGGGGGGGGGGGGGGGGGGGGTGAAGGAAATGGGTCTATTCCTGACTAATAGCTCAGCGGCAACTTTGAGAGTTCAAACAAGCCTTCGACTCTTTTTTTTTTTTTTTTCTCTTCACTGGCCCTAATCCTTTTCCGTACTTACGATGAACAGAGAATAGTTTGAAAACCTCCTGAAGAGAACCATTAAGCAAACTACAAATTTGAGGCAGCCCCTTTTGCCCAGCAAGGGCCTGGCACACTGTGGTGAGTGACATTTAAAAAAGGTATGTTTGGACAGATTTCTACTGACTGCGGAACGGATGAGAATTAACTCATTCACTGCCATGGACATCTATAGATGTCAAAGACTCATTTTAACTGAGCTGGAAGTGAAAGAGTTTCTAAAACGGTTTTTAATTTGAAATATACCGAATCAAAGTGTAGATTTGTTTGTGAAGTTTGTTTACAAATCAATATAACTTTACCATCACTGAGATATGCAGGATGCGGAGCTCCTCCTTTGCAGAAGTGTTCGCTGGATCTTCAGTTGGTTCAGGGAGGCTTAGGCTGCCATCCTGATGGTGTATGTGAAAGAGCAAAGTACCATTCTCCAGCCACTGCTGCCTCCATCGCACCAAAGGGATGTCCTCAGAGTTCCCAGAAATCTCTGTGGTGCACAAAAGATAAGTGGATTTCATTTTTGTGGAAGACAGTAACAGGCACTTTTAAGCCTCCTTTAAGCTTTTTCTTCTTTTTAATACACCTTACAAAAATACCGTGGATCTCTTTACTGAAATAAAATAAACGACTCATCACCAACCAGTAATGTAGCATTACGAGCAACTGAGGATCTAGTATCTTGCCCGAGGGCATTTGACAGAACTGAAGGGGAAATCTACATCCATTTGTTTTCAAGCCTGCTCTAGCAAATGAGGCAAGGGTAACCAACATTTTTTTTTTTTTGAAGGTTACTAATAGTGTTGCATTATGAATAGAAAATACCTTACTGATGCACATCTGCAAGAGCCTATCAATCAATCAGTGTCATGGTATACAGCCCACGTTGTGTGCTAACAATGCTCTTGAGAGCAACCTGCATTGCCAAGAAAGGGACATTAAAGACATACAGTTCACTTTAAAATAGCTTGAAAGTTGGGAGGGGTAAATAAAAAAATATACATCTTAATTGTGGTATGCACACAAATGAGGCTAATTAGTTTCTCCCACGTCGATAGATTCGGAAAGATAAATGGCGTGTTGAAAGATGTGGAACTGTGACACGTTTCCAATGCATGTAAATATATGAGAAGCCATAAAACCAGACAATCTCATATGCATGGTAAACACACATTATTATTTGAAGAATTACTCACTGTTTACATTGTTTAATGTACATTGCAATGTCCAATGCAATATATATTTATCCATCCATTTTTCATAACACTTTTCCCCACGGGGGTCATAGATGTGACAGTTATCGGACAGTAGGCGGGAGACACTCTGAACTGGTTGCCAGCCAATCACAAGTGAGGGTGGAAACCAGAGTACGCGGAGAAAATCCACGCAGACACGGGGAGAACATGCAAACGCCACACAGGGAGGGTTGGATTGGAACCTGCAACCTCTGAACTGTGAGGTGGACGGGCTAACAAGTGATCCCACTATGCTGCTGCAATATACATACAAGTATAATTATTCGGGACATGACTTGAGGTTTTAGGTCGATGGCAGTTCTACAAAGTTTGTTGTTTATCAGTTTAAAATGTTTTACTTCTATCTTGCAGACCAAACCTCAAACATTATCCCCCCAACCACAATACTTCATGTGAACATCTATTTCAGGCCAGGCCAAGATGATGTTGTGTTCCTTCCCCAGCTCATCAAGTGTTTGACTAAATGACAGACACAAAATATGATGGAATAGTTCAACTTAAAGCACGGATAAACACAATATTTCAAACGCCCTACCTTTGCACACCATATTGTGATGCATGCTGCCATAAAAAAAAGAAAATCAAATGCATGCCAAAGCTTTGTGAAAAATTGTCCGGTGTGCACACAGAGACTTGCATGCAAAGCTTTATCAAGCTCACACTACAAGAGCAGTCAGTGCATTGACTGGAAGCCATGAATACAAACAGGGATTACACAGAGGGCAATCAGAAGTCCACAATGAATCCTCTTGTCGCTTCAAAAGACAGCTACTGAAGCTATATTTCTGCTGTTGGTGGGATTCGAACTGCATTGTTGAATACATTTTAATTTTAAATTCTAAATTCTTGACATGCCCTGAAAAAAAGTGGGAGATTTGCACTAAAAACATAAATGTCCATTAAATGTTAAAATTCAGACAATATTTTGAGGGGGTAAATAAATAATTGAGGTCCCACAAATCTTTAGAGTGCTGCATCACGTATTCATGTGTATCTGAGCTGAGGGCTGAACCCAGAAAAAGACACGCAAACACTGACCCATGCAGTACCATGCCAACTAATTTGTTGTCAAAAGACATATTTTCCCATTGTAATGAAATAGCATATAATTACTACATAGATACTTTCAGAGTCAAAAGTCAAAGTCTGCTTTATTGTCAATTTCTTCTCATGTCAAGAGACACAAAGAGATCGAAATTGCGTTTCCTACTAAAAGTTGTCCATGATAAATACTTTACCATACATGAAAAGTTTTAATAGTAACATCAAAATTCTATTTAAAAAGTAATAAATTAAAATTTGAAAAAATATGGCAAATTAAGTGGGCTAATACGTTTTACATCCCTGATGACCTAAGTTTTTTTTTAATATTTACACAAGTGCATATGGGTAATTATTTTGAACACTGTTTAATGTATGATTTTAAAACACAGCAGACACTTGTAACAGCCTACTTATCGGTCGGTGCAAGTTGGTAGAAGCAAAATGTACACCTTTGAGACTTGAATATTCATGCTAGATCCAAATCAAATCCCCAATTAGCACAAATCTGGTTATACCAACAAAGACACCAAGCAAGGAAACATAAAATGGAGAAAAACAGGAAGCCAAAAATGTTGTATCAAAATAAAATAAGTAATAGTAATTCTGGTAAACATTGCCTGATGTTGTTCGTCCGTATGCATCTACTGGCAAGGCACAAACAATTCTGTAATGTCAAAAAAATTGACATCAGCAGCGTCTGTACTGCCTTGAATGAGCAACTCCTTAGTTCACTTCAGGTTTTTTTTTTTGGGTGCATTTTCTTTTTCTTGTTCTTCTAGTCTGAATATCCCTTGATGGTTCTTTCATTAAAAAAAGTATACCACAAGGCAAAATATAGTTCATCCTTTGATGCTGACTGCGATCAAGTCTAGTGAAGTGCACTATCTGACAACATGCAATATAACGATGGGCACAATTTGTTGAAAATCTTAGATGTTTCCATCTTAATTTATGAAAAGTGCAATTCATTGATACAGTGTATACATATTGAAAACCAAGTACTACAAAAACAATACTTGTGCAGGGCAAAAGTATGTAAGCTGTCAAGTAAAAAATTGCGTGGGGGGGTGTAAGTGCATTGGGCCTATATTAAAAAAAGGTAAAGAGCAACTGTGGCGTGAGGCTCAAGGTATTCAGAGTGAAAGCGGATAACATCAAGATTACAGGTTTTTGCATAAACATAATTTACTTTATTCTACACAGGAAATGTGTGCCCTATCTTCTTAGTCTCCTTTGTCGGATAACCCATTATACTGATTACTGGCAAAGGACAGTGGTCTCTTAGATAATAGCAGTAACCCTTATATAGATTAGAGCCTGTTTACAAACAAAGAACTATACTATTGGTGTCTGTGTGTGTGTGTGTGTGTGTGTGTGTGTGTGTGTGTGTGTGTGTGTGTGTGTGTGTGTGTGTGTGTGTGTCTCACTTCAAAGTTATAATAATTAACAAAAACTAACAAGTTATAATAGTTAACAAAAACTAAAAAAAAAATGAAATAAAATAAAATTAAAATAACAACAACTCTATAATGAAATAAAATGGGAACCCATAGTAAGAATCAGTAGTGTATGCAGTGCATGAATGTGAATGATTGGGTGGGTGTGAAAGTGTTGCCATGTATAAATCTGGAACACAAGATGAAATGAAGACAAACCCAAAAGTGTTACCTGTTGTGGGATAGAGCAGAGAGAGAGAGAATGCGCGCAGCAGAAACAATTTAACACCTCAGGTGCCACCACTCAGGTGGCCCCACCTCTGCCTGTCATGGGAAACCTCCTACAAAAGGCACGGGAGGGCAAATGACATTCCTATGCATTGAACGTGTCTGAATTTTGTTGATAAGTTTTAATAGTTATTGTTTGTTTATTTTTTTTTGTTATAGAAGTCTTTAAGCATTTTTAGGAGGGCCTCATGTTTGGTTTTAAGGTTAGTATGTTGGCTTTTACTTTTATTTAAAGAATCTCTGCCTACATGGCCAATTCATCTCTGCGCCAGTCCTCAACTCACCCCTGCTTGTCAGCACTATGGTTGAGTAAAAACATCAATGCTGGGGCGTGCGTACGTCTCATATGAGAGCAGGAAGTCAGGTGACCCCACTTCCATGAGATAATGGGTTATAAATCAGTCCTTGTCCCTTCTTCCCAGGAAGAGGTGTCTATCCTAACGTGAATGTGGCTGTATATGATTGCATTGTTATTGCATTATTCAGTGTTCTTAGTGTTATCGAAACAGAATGAAATCCCTATACATTCTTTTTGCGGCGTGAATTTTTGCGCTGACATCAATGTTACACATTCCTGGCACTGGCCCATAACCTAATGTCACATTTTGGTGAATTTAATATTTTTCAAAAATGTATACATTCCTGATGTGTGGGTGCTACTTTTATAAATTATTGACTATTCTAAAGTGTGACAAAATTACTAAAACCTTTGTTTTGTCATGTTTCTTTCCCGTTGTGCTGCTGTGTAGTTCATCGTTTTTCAAACGACCTCCACAACACCTCAAACTTGTTGTAATCCTCTACTTTCTAGGGATGTGTCCCTCATGCATCTCATTGGTCTCAATATGTGTCAGGCATTTCAGATAAACATTTTTACACCACAGCAATAAGTATACATATATTTAATACAGCTCGGATAAGAAGTAAAAATTCAAAACATTGCCGTGCAGGTCAACTTAATTTTGTGGGCACAATACCTAATAGATTGCGTCAACAAATATTGTGGAAAAAAAAAAGCCAGATACCAAAATGTCTTTGTCATGCCTCAAATGTATTCCCTCTGTAAACTCTGTTCCTTTTAGACAAAGATAAGAAATGACGTGGCCCTCGGTCACCAGAGGGCATGGCGATAAGCTAAATTGACTTCAGAGCAGTTCCTGAATTACGTAAAAGAAAACTATTATCTAAAACGTGAGCTGACAAAGGAATGAGGCGGACGGCTCTGGTTAAAGCCATCTAAATTAATGCTAGTCAAGAACAAAAATAGTTGCCCACATATTGCAATTCATCAAAAAATTAGAGTGGTTTGATTATTTTTGTAATTTGAACCTCAATGGAGACTCAAATATTAAACATATATATATATTTTTTTGTTGTTGATTATACCACACAATGCATGCTGCCAAATGGGATATGGATGTCACCCTATAATTAATAAATTTTCTGCCCAGTGAGACAGCTCTAATTTAGACAAAAACAACTGTCTTAACTACATCAGTAGAAGTCATAACCGAGACCTTGGAAAAATATGAACTAGAGCCAAGCGTGTTTAAACAGACCTTAATTGAAGCACTAATCTACTGTGTGTTGTAGTACCATAATAAATTGAATTTAACTATTGTGTGTGTGTGCGCGCGCATTATTGCTGTGCACGAATGAGTCATAATTTGTACGCTCATTTGATTGGGCATGCCATATTAGTAATTGATTGATAATGTGCGGACTCGGATGAGATGGTGTGATGCACCGGGAGTGCCATTTTGTGGTTAGCGCTAGACAGTTACAAACCAGCCTGTCGCGGGAAATGGGACTTTAAGCGAAAATTACATTTTACTTGGCAGTAATTGTGTGCTTCCTAAGCTTGATTCATATTTGTTTTTGGTAACATCTGCGTTGTATTCAGCCAGAAGAACAAGGGCAGAGGCCCGTAATATAGGAGGAGGCACCCCCCCACACACACCTCTGGCTGAGGTGGAGGAGCTGGCCCTGAGCCAGATTTATGGGCGTCCCATCGTTGATGACTTCCCTGGGGAGACAAGTTCATCAGATGCTTCTTTATAGAGAATTTAATGTCTCTATGTGAGAGAAGGGGGGGGGGGGTACTGCATGCAAAAAACTAAAAAACTTGCACTAATGAGATGGCAGGGCCACTTGGTGTTACATTTGATATATGTTGACAATATAAATCATAATTTTGCATGTGAAATGAAAAACTCACACAAAAACTCCCCTGGAATGAAAGCACACCCAGACGAGGTCTGAAGAGCATCACCCCACGCAGGGCAGCACAAATTAAATGTGCCTGAATGTCGATCGGATTTCTTTCAAATGGGTAAGCTAGTCTACCAACTAAGCTATAACCCGATTTAACCACCAATAGATCACAGCAAATAATAATTTATGATTGAAGGAAGTATTTTCTAAATTGGACGATTATATATAGGAAGTGACCACATAGGGAAAGGAGGAGTGGTCCGCTTTAAGGTGATCTTAGATCAGAGGAGATTGTGCAAGCAGCTGCTGTGAAATGCATGGAGGATTCTGTTTGATGAGATTCAACGAGACTGACCCCACTGACTGTGATTAGAAATTCCACTCCAGTAAAGTCTGCATCCTGCCGAGTTTCTGTAAATGCGATTACGCGCATGAATCCCGACAACAAAACAGTGAGAGCAGTTGGACTGCATGGCTTGAATATGAGCAGAATCAAAACAGGTTCAAACAGATTGCATTTTAAAAACCTAACGCATCAATGTGTGACAAGGTAATTGTGTCTGAAGTGAACAGATACAGTTTTCATTTGTTTATTTTTTCACAGCGTGACATGTAATTTATTTCATGCAAAATCTTTGTTGTGCCAGATCATTTTATATTAAGTCTTAATATGTTGTTGTTTTTTTTCTCTTCCATGAACGTTAAAACTCTGCAGCAACTTGTTTCACCCATTTGGGCATTGCTCCCATATAGAATGGAATTAACAAAGCAACCATTCAAAGAGCACTGCTGCTCTTCTGTAACGCGGTCTCATTTTGATGTTGACTTAATACAACATCCACGTCAGCTCTCGCAAAAGCCAGTACGCTTGGTGCAATGAACCAAACAAACACCAAAGCTTTTTACTATTCCGCAATGAATAGCAATTACTATTTCTGTTGTCTCCCATTGCTTCACCCATTTGTTCTTCGGTGGAGCCACGCATATGAAAAAATAATTTAATCAACGTGTTTGGAGAGTGAATGTACATTGAGGGTGGGAAAAAAGTTCATCTCTTTTCTACTTTCATTCCAGTATCTTTCTAAAGTGTTTATACATCATGCATATATTCTTGTCCAACAGATAAGACAAGAATTCCAATGTGTCACGGACATGCTTGCAAATAAAGCAGGGTTACTACATATTATTTGAGCTCCTTTGTCAAATATAATTGCAGTCTGTGAATACATTTATTGAGTTCATCAAATTATATTTAACAATTTTAAAGGGGAAAAAAAAATCCACTTGACTTGGAATTATTTCTAGGCACTTACTCTGCCACTTTGCTTGTCAATTTTTCATCAGGCAAAACGACAAATGGCTTTGAAGTCCATTTAAGTGAGGAAAAAGCTTAGCAGTTGAGAGAAAAGCATCAAGGTGACCCTGCTGACTGACGTTCAAAAAAGGCAATTTAGCATGCGAGCCAAGAAGCACAAGTACTCCACTAGAAACTACTCTTAACTTCTCATCATATTGAAAAACCCATGACTCAATGCTTAAGGTCTACATTCTGAATCTGTAATTTTTCCCTCTCCAAATGTAATAAAGAAAACATATCTGATTTGATACATGTATAATCTGCTACTGTAAACCAGTGGGTGTGTTAGCATGCAATCACGGGTTTGGGATCATCCAAAATAATTTTTGTATCACACACCAGATGTTTTGATATGGTGGTGCCAGTGTTTAAATAGTGATTACATAATGACAGCCTCTGCCCACTCCGTACTGCTACACTGACAATTTTGCTTTACCAAGATTTTATATTGTGGACTTTAATTTCCAATGTTTTTGGTCTAAGTAAAGACATTGTTGTTAATAAAAAAATGCTCCTTTTTTTTTGTCGTCGTCAACATCTCCATGCTACTGTTGTCATAAACATGCTTCAACAGAGGAGCGCCAAATTTACTCCAGCTTTCTATCGCCGTTATTTGCTCCACACAAACTGTGACGCTGAGGCATTAGTGATTTATCCCCTATGTGAGATGGGCAATTTCTCCACCAAATACAAGTACCGTATTTTCCGGACTATATGGCGCACCTTCAATGAATGGCCCATTTTAAAACTTTGTCCTTCGATAAGGCGTACCGGACTATAAGGCAAACCATTAATGCATCATGTCAGATTTTTAATCCTAATCAAATCATTCTCGATCTTTTTTATTTCAACTTCAGATGCAACAAATTACATTATAATCACAAAATAATGATCCATAGTCTTTTTGATTCATGATTCATAGTCTTCAGCGGGCCACTTATGATTGATTTCATGACACAATGCTTCGGGCCAGTTTAAATTTAGGAATTTGGTCCATATATAAGGCAGACCCGACTATAAGGCGCACTGACGGCTTTTGAGAACATTTTTGGTTTTTAGGTGCACCTTATAGTTTGGAAAATACGGTATAGGCATATTACTTCATTTCAATATGCGCAAAAACCGTTATCATTATTGTACTTAATTCTTTTATACATTTGGAATTTGTTGAAATACAACTTTTAAGATACAGTTTTGTAATCACGTAATTATATCATGTACACCTTATAGTTCACTGGAAATCTGATGTCTTGTTATTGCTTCTACCTTGTGAATGACTTACCCAGCACATCGTATAGAACTAATTTAAAAGTCAGCATCTCATAATATTAAATAGGAAAACCAGTTACAGCATATATAATGGATGGATAGATTAATTGAGCGTTGAGAATTTCGTACCTTGTGTGGAACTGATTGATGGTTAATTGTTTCTTGATGCAAATGAGGCTAAACAAGGAGCATTATTTCAGTGCATCCAGCAGTCTTGGTTAACACAATATCATTTGTGGTGTGAAGACAAATATTATGAGAACTTGAGCTCCATCCACACTGACCTTCCCTGAAGCACAACTCTCCTCTGGGCAGCATTTTAATAAAAGACTGGCATCAAAAACATGAGAACATTCAGAAATATATTCTCTCAACCCACGAGATAATTAGATTTACAATATAATTTAACTGGTCATTATTTTTACCTAGATTTATGCACTGCATATATTCATTTTTCTTGTTATGTGCAAGCAGTACACAGTCAAAGATTCCAAAAATGTGTTACTTTGACATTTCCAATAATATCAGAAACGGGACCAAAATCCCCAACAGATTCCATGCTCAGTTTCTATGCAGTTTGTAACTAAATCTATTTCCAATTAGGCCCAAACCAAGATTTAAAGTAAATGTATACTGTAATAAAAATGGTTTTAAACCCTGCACAGTAACATCACTTACCGTAAGTTTTTCTTTTTTTTTTCCCACACTAACAGAATTGATGAAAGTGAGAAAAACAAAGCCAGGAGGCAAAAAAACAGCAAGTGAACAACAGCCCCTTTCACATTGACTGCCATAACATCCAGCAGGGCATAAACAACATCAGCAGAATTATTGACGGACTTGGCTGAGGGAAGATGAGAATAATAAAAAAATAAACTTCCACAGGACTATTGCTTTATACTAGCTGAGTGACAGCTATTTCACAATATAAGGGAATATGGTATGAGGTCATAAAATCCAACTTGCATCTTAGACAATGCCAGTAACCTCAATGTCGTCAACAACTATTTGTAGACAGTATGGAGAACTTCACCAAAAAACAAAAAAAAAAAGATACGCAATCTTAAAGCCATATTCACGACAGTAAACAAACAGCAAATGCACATTCTTGCGATGCTCTTGTTAATGGCATGAATTTGTCTCCTTGCGTACAACAGAAAGGCCTAATCATGAATTGCTAGTATATTGGGTGAAAGGTACTTCAAGTACCAGCATCAATACTTTAGAAGGCTACAATCACCAATAGTAGTTTAAATGAAATACTTCAGCATTAGAAGTTTAAAAAGGGAAGGATTTGCCATCCACTTTTCCAGCAACTGCAGAATTCTATCTGCCAAGTTTCTGCTTATAGTGTATAAACTTTTTCAAGTGGGAAATAAGTTTCACACAGGTGCATAAAACCAGTGTGTAAAACAAGTATGTTAACTGCAGCCTTCGTAATCAGGCTGGTAAATGCTAACTAATACTCTGGGAAATAGGAGTGGCTCGGCGGTTGCGCTATTCCTGTCCAGCGTAACAAGCTTATGCCCCGTGTTGCCGATGTCGTATTTGCTGTGACGAGCCCCTGACAAGTAGGGTGGGTTTATCTGGAGCACACAGGAGGCACAACAATGAACTTATCATCATTCAGCCTTTTGGCGGTGGATATAACTGAATCCCAGTCATGTTGCTACGAACGTATAGCGGCTCGGGTTCGTTAGCCACGCATACCAGCAAAACCCAATTTAAGGACAGTGGGTCTTTTCAAACCTGAGCTCCGTGTATTGAAAAGAGAAAGGGCAGGTAAGGAAAGAATGAAGTTAGCCGTGTAATATAAAAGGCTGCTGGTGAAAAGGGAAAATGGTTGAAGAGAAAAGTTCAATAACTTTGCAAGGACCTCTACACCCTGCATGTCAACTAGCTCCCAGAATGTTGATTGAAGCTTTGCTCGAGCCTGCAGCGGAGCTTTTCTTTTTCTTCCTTTTGCTTTGTTGGCAAATCGGTTATCCTGACACTAGAGTATACTAACAAATTTAAGTAGGAGGCTCAGGACAAAACTTTTTGGAGAAACTCTCATGGGTCTTATGATAGCCGCGATGAAGAAAACAAACACTGTGCATCAAAACTGTGTCAAATTTCTTGTTATGCTTTCTTTTTGATCCTTTTTTTCTCAGAGCGGGGGTCAGCTATCCAAATCCAGCCCTGGAGACTGCCAAGGCATGGTAAAGCAGGTTGAAGAAGTGATATTTCTATTCTTATTTCATGTGTCTAAATCATTTGGACCATTGAAATAGGTTCGCTTTGATCATTTTCACTCACGTGTAAGCTGTGAAAACAAAATAAAGACGAATGACGTTTCTCTGCCCGTTTTGTGAAAGTTGGCCTTTGGAAAGACTACGTGTCGCAGTCACGATGAAGAAGGATCTTTCCATATGGGCAATTTCTAAAGCGTGCAATGTGATTTGACATGGATCGAGACAAAAGAGGAACGTGACCTTCGTCGAAAAACAGATGCGTGACTCTCACTGATATTAGGTATTTCATGGGCAGTGCAGACAGAGCAAATAAATCATTCAGGCTGTATAGGAAAAAATATCAAAGCCTTTTAAAGCCAGTATAAAGCACTTTTGGAGAGCAAACTTTTCTGTGTCTATGCTTGGAATCAGACAAGAAATAGGAGCAGTCCGTGTATAATGAGGGCGTTGTAATACCTTTTTCCGATATACTGCCTTATTCAGTCCATTTTTCATCGCATCATCTCAAATGGATCGGGGCGTGGGCACCACATCTGACAGAACATAGTGTCTTGGACCTCGCAATCTGGTGCAAATTGAAGGTGATTTTCAATAACTACACTGACAAGCAGCAAAAGGCAAATCCAAGTTTCCATTCTCACCAAATGACAGGCTGTAATAAATGAGACGATCGAACATACTGTGCCCTAAATGGACCATAGCCAGCTTGTTAGACAGAAATTGTCTATTGGCAATCTCTTTTGCATTTCATTTTAATTTAGTCTATTTGAGCTTGACAACCCCGAGCATGTTTTAGCTTTCATTATAACGTAACAAAGTTCCAAAGAAAAATGAAATAATGTCTTTAGGCTTTTCATTTCGCTTTCATTTAAAATAAATTTGATTATTTTTTTTTTTTAATATAATGGTACCAGGATTAACAATTGTCTACAGTTGTAGACAAGCAATCATCAGTTAAAAGGCAGAGTGGTCCCGTTTAAAAATGGGCAGTCTACCAAAGTTATTTTCTGTTGAGATACATGTGCTGAAATATCACTTTCAGATATATTTTACAATACTGCCTAAAACTAGAGCGGGTCAGTGAGTACTGAGCAAAATAAGATAAAATTTCCATACATGACAAAAGAGCCGAATAGTTTGAGACTTTTTTTTAGCTAGATATACGTTGCTATTTAAAAAACTGAATTGCATCATGGATTAAACATGGCGGACTGTAAATTGTGGTTTATTTTCAAAAGCAAAGCAATTTATGAGGAGATGTTTTTCTTGCCAAAGGTGGTAAATATAAGCCGAAATACAGCAAATCCCCTTAAAATTAACAACCTTGGCTTAGTAACAAATGGTGGAATGAGGATATTCTTCCTGGGGAAAAAAAAAAGCCATCTCAACTGTTCACTGATTAGCTTTAGAATTACACTGAATGAATTTCAGCAGCATATTGAAACAAAGATTGTGACTAATTGTGGAAGTACTAATCCGATCTCATGGTAAAATATACCAAGGCTCAAACACAGACCCACCATATCTAAACATATTAAGCAAACAATTAGATCACAAGCACACTGCAAAATGTCAACAACCTTGTATTTGGTCTGTGTTTTATTTCACTGGTGTTGGCCAGTACAGTATCATGGTTTTGACAGTTTTGACAAAAGCTGCAAGGCAGGATGCTCCTTCAAAATAGATACCACCCACTCTGTCAGAATCATACTGTATACTCACTTTTGTTTTCTTTTTTTTTCCTCCCAAAAATGGACAAATCTTGGTCTACATTTAACAAATTGATAAGCGGTTCAGAAAATGGATGGATGGATTTCTCTAATGTGAGAATCCCTTCTATAATCCACATGCTGTTTGTTTCTATATTTACTTGATAAATAGACGGATGATTGAGATTGGGGTGAAATGAAGGCTGCATATTTATTAATAACTGCAAATGTGAAAAGATATGATCATTTTCCAGAAATGTCATTTCGGTATCACTTTACAACATTTTTCCAGATGTGGAAGGTGTTCATAGCAAAAGTCAAAAATGTGCTTTTTAATAATAATAACGATGTGCCCCCACCCAGCTTTTAGTTAAGTTTGTAGCAATCGCAGGGGGCTGTCATTTTGCCCTGTAACTGTTGGTGATGGAAATTGATGTCACAGTGCCTTAGCTTGCAAATGTCACAGTTCACCTGTGATCTGGGTTTGGTCATGTGATTTCTGCAAGCTCATTCTGTAGGCACTGCGACAACAATTTCAGTGGCAATCAGGTGTCAGCACGGGATAAAAAGGCAGCCCTCCATTTTCTTTGCATAATTCATATTCCACAAACCAAATATTAATCAGAATACCATGTTTAATCTAGTGAGGGCACATAAAACATAATGCCAAGAAAAGTTTTAACTTCACTAGTTTGAAGAAATTACCGCAACTTGAGATAAAGTACCTCAGCAACAAATTTACGAGCTTCACTCAACTTTGTCCGCCTAAACTTATTTCCATTAAACTTCACAAATGCATAGAAAACCTGACCGGAAAAGGCCAATTTTTTTCAAGACAGCAAGTTGACTTTATTATGGAAATAGCTTGCGTTGTATGCAGGTAGACAGATTTACTTGTAACAAGTGATTATTTTGATCCATCTACAAAACAAACTGCAGATGAATTATGCAAATGCTACATCTGTTTATACACAAATAAACCTCTGTGGAGAATGGCATCGGATAATAACCAAGACTTCAAATTAAATATCAAGGAACAGCAGTGAAACCAGCTGTGATGCATGCAGTAATCTCCTGCAGTGGCCAGAAAGAAAGACAGACATTTACATCCCCGGGCGTTGTGGCTCAAGTGGCAGAGTGGTTGTCGTCAGATCCCGAGTGACCATGTTAAAGTAACCTTGAGCAAGATACTGAACCCCCACTTGGTCGTGGAGGTGTGTCATCAGGTAGGCTCCAGCTGAGCTTGTCTCTGGCATCTACCCTGACAATGACAGTGCACCTTTACTTTTTGGAGAAACTTTGGATGCATGAACACTTGCAAGAGAACAAGAACATGACATTGAGTAAGTGGACAACAAGACTTTGATGGTGTCAACGTATTTTAGTCTATTTACCAAACCCTTCTGCATAGGAATATAATTACTTGTGATTTTCCTTCATTTAATTTGGCACTCTCTCCGTGACTATATACGCTTGGAATGATTACCCATCAAACCTTGTCTAATCATTTGACCAACAGCATTGACTGGCCTTTATGTTTCAATGACCTTATGAGGCAAGCTCCATAAATGGCCCTATTTGAGCCAATTAGAGCTGCTCAAAACAGGATCAGGATGTCTAATTGGTGTTAATAATCAGACATTCTGACTGCTGGTGTCTGCATTGCTTATTAAGCGGGATGACAAAAGACAACGATGATCTTGCTACAAACAAAATTACTCAATGTGTGATAAGCCATCAAATGTGCATGCGTGCGTATGCTAGCAAAGGGTGGGTTAGTGTAAAAAAAGTTTGTTCTCTAACTGAGTTCTGTTTCTATCAGCCAACCATCCATCCATTAGTGCTTGGACACGTCATAAAAAGCCAGACATCCAATTACCGTATTTTCCAAACTATAAGGCGCACCTAAAAACCTAAAATTTTCTCAAAAGCCGACAGGGCGCCTGATAGTCCCGTGCGCCTTATATTTGGACCAAATTCCTAAATTTAAACTGGGCCGAAGCATTGTGTCATAAAATCAATCTTAAGTGGCCCGCTGAAGACTATGAATCATGAATCAAAAAGACTATGGATCATTATTTTGTGATTATAAAGTAATTTGTTGCGTCTGAAGTTGAAATAAAAAAGATAAAATGGAGAATGATTTGATTTGGATAAAAAATCTGACATGATGCATCAATGGTGCGCCTTATAGTCCGGTGCACCTTATATAAGGACAAAGTTTTAAAATGGGCCATTCATTGAAGGTGCACCTTATAGTTTGGTGCGCTTTATAGTCCGGAAAATACGGTATTTGAAAATGTATCAGTATATTGATAACGTATTCATATAATCGGCAAATTGCTGCCATTATTTTCTAACTATGTTTTTTTTTTTGTTCCAAATAGATTACCTAAGGAAGGTATTTTAATTTTAATAATTGATTAAATTAATACAACACAGAATGAACATTTTGAATAATTATTTATTGTCTCTGGACAGCTAATAATTCAGTGTTACATGTAAATATATGTTTGCTTTCAAGCTTTCAAGACTATTTGTTTACCAACAGTCCAGCCAAACCTGACCATCCATCTTATTTTTTTGTATTTCATCAGAGTGCATATATAGATTTTGGTCTGACAAGGCTCCATCAGGTTATAGAGCTGCATGCTGCATACTAAGCAGCCATGTTTCATAAACAATCGTAGCCCATAGATGATTCCTTCTTTGTTGGCATGATGCCGAGCTGCAAAAAAAATAAACAAACAGCTTAACGTTTCCTTCACAATTATGTTTACAAAATAAAAGTTGTGACTGTTCTTTGCATCTTTTCCAGCTTTCATAGGATGCAAATTTCACAATACTTGACCTCTACCTCTTAGTCCCACAACCAATTTCAAATTTTACTCCAGTCCTGCTGGATTACCTTCATCTACTTAATGGCTTGATTGCGTGTCGCGTTCTTCTGTTGGCTTTATTAAAATTTCATTTCTGCAGTAATTAAGCAGAACGCCTGTTCTTTTCTTGAGATGAGCTTGGGCTTCTAAATTGTAGACACATTAATTAAACATGATGGTCTTGTAAATAAAAAAAAGCTGTAGTTTAATTGCAGTGCTGGCATAATGTCCAGAAAGAATGCTGGAAGATTGTGTCATATTATTAGAGCTCTGTAGGGAATTATAAGTGCCTTCTTATGTTTGCTAATTAGATCTTCGAAAGTTAATTCCGCCTGCCTCAAGCAATATTTGAATTTGCAATATGTGGCCTGACTTTAGGGAAGTGAGTTTTACTCTTTACTGCAAGGCTATATGTTCCTCCTTAGAAGTGACATTTAAATGTTTCCTCTCTGCCTTAAATACCAAAATCCCGACAGTGTAGGGAGAGAAAGGTCTTGCTCAGGTGCAGGCCACTGGAGTAGAAAGTGCAGATTTGAAAAAAAAAAAATGCAATCTCTCAGCTTCAGATAAGAAGACAGGTCATCTGTCTTCCTCCTCTGGGCCAAGACGATAGCATCTGTTAGTGCACATGGCACATCAAAACAGTAGGTTTGTAAATCTAACAGAAACAATGACAACAGGGATGGCAAATTTAGGACAAAAATCCCACTCAGGCAATCTTTAACACTGTCACACGTCACAATAATCATTCCTGCACACAACTCGAGAATCTTCAAGAAACTTATGTTGCCATTTTGAAGGGAGACATTGGTTTCTGTCTTCAGGGGCTTGAGAACTATCCCTCATCATGGATATGCATATTCCAACACAACATGACACTTCATTCAGACAGCAGAAACTCTTAATGTCAGGTCATGTTACTGAACAGCCATTAAAAAAACTGAACCTGAGAGACTGTATATTTTTCATGCCATGTTTCATGTTTGATTATTTTTTGCAAAGTACATTATCTAGATCAATAATAATAATAATAATAATAATAATAATGCCTCGGGATCCCTTCAGAAGAGTTGGAAGAAGTGGCCGGGCAGAGGGAAGTTTGAGCTGCAGATGCTTCTTGCTTGCTGCCTTTGCGACCCGACCACAGATAAGCGATAAATAGATGGCTGGATGGAAAAAAACAACAACACGATGCCCCCTGGGCGGTTGAGTGTATTGCAGCATTCTACCATCATTGATGAAATAATTTATTGTTTAATCAATAATTAATTATTTAATTTGATCATTACCCCATATTCGCACTTTGTTTTTGTGGAATTACACATTTGTGGTACCTTTTGGTTTCTATATATACAAAGATTACAAAATTAGACATTAGAATGAAGTACAGTTGATACCCTGAATAACTCTGATTAAATAAATACTAGTGTTTCTGAAGATGACTGAATCAGAATAATCCCAAATGAGCCATTTTTATTCATTCAGTGATTGCGGTGTTATGAATCATTGTTCAACAAACAATGCACCCTCTCAATTCTGTTATGGCCTTTACACGTGAGCAGCAGATGTTCACCTCAAAGGGACATGTTGACTGTTAAATCCAAAACATCCAATAAGAGGCATAGACCACAAGGGGCATTTAATTCAGACCAAAGTGGTTAGAAGTGTCTCGCTAATTTGGTCTTCGTGTAATTTGCTGTTATCTAAGTCATTATTCTCAAATGTCAGTCATTGAATGGACGCGACCAAAGGGAGACAAAATTTGCCAATTGAAACGGCAGACTTCATCTGTTCAGCTGTCATGGTTGATGACTCCAATTTGTCAATCGAAAGAGATTGACTTATTCAAATACTATGAGACTACCCTTCACATTCACAGCTTTGAGCAATTGAGAAGCTTTTGTGAAACTGACTTGCATGTTTTTCCATTGTGGGGTGGACGTCTATTATACGTATCGAACATATCCCATGCAATAAGAGGTCAAAGAAGACCTATGAAAGATGTCCAGTGGGATGCATTTTATTTATCTACCAGGAGGCATGTATCATGCAGTAAACTCTTTTCATATTGTACCACTCCTTCCTTCTAAAATGTCCTGCTAATGATTTTTCTCTTCTCTCTTTTCTTACAGCCTGCTTGATTTATTGTCGAAAAGATCCTCGGGCAACTAAACTGCGAAAAGTTTAAAACTCGTGCTCACGTAAATATTTTAGTAGGGTTGGGCTGATGTACAAGACACTTTCACAGCTGCCTGTCACTGCCCATGTTTCAGCCTTAGGCCAGTCTTGACATTGTGTTAAAAGAGAAAATATCCTTTTTATCTACATACTATCAAATTACAGAAGCTACACAATCCAAATAAATAAATAAATAAATAAACAAATTATATATATATATATATATATATATATATATATATATATATATATATATATATATATATATATATAATTTGTTTATTTATTAGTAAAGTCAAGAAAGAAAAAAAAAGTACATGACCTATTTTGAGCTGTGCTTGATTTGGAAAGTTAGATTGACACAACAAGGTCAGGAGTTGCCAAAGGGAGACTGATGTGCTGCTTTAGGCGTGTTCCAAACATCAAGCCGGCACAATCAACACCCAAAAAAAAAAAACATATTTCTTGGCTAGACTGGATAATGTTAATGAGATTACATGAAAGTAAATCATATACTTTAAATATGACATTCATAGCTTCCTACAATGTACACTTCTACTTGAGAAAGACCTTGTCAGGTATGACAAGCCCTCTCATGTTTAATTTGGGCAAGTTGAGTTTTTTTAGAGCAAGTGACTGAAACATTACAGCAATTACAATGACCCCACTTTGAGGAAATCTCAAAATTTCAGTACGAGTGAGCTAATTACTGGATATTTTTGGCTTAAACTTGTCAGTTAATCAAAGAAGGTGCTGCCTGCACAGCAGAGAAAATTAAAGCACCGGTTGTAGCTGTAGATATAAATAAAAAAGATGCCAATTTTTTGGGGGAAAAACGCCCTTTTGGGTGAGGATTGACATTCTCTTAATTAAAGATAAACCCCAACATTTTTCTTTATCATTGTATGTCATTCCACTAGTCTAAACATGGCATTCAGATCAACATTGCCTTTGAGGAATATATTGAGGTAAGCAGCAAAATTCACAAAACTTTCACCACATCCGGGGGTCACCATTTTGGCTCTTGCTGTCGACTGAAACCGACATCACATTTGCCAGATCTCAGGTCTGGTGAATTGTGATCGGTCGTGAACTGAGACCTGGCAACTGTGACAGTCGACAGCATGTGGTAAAATGGCCGCCCCGCCCCCTGAGATGGACAAAAACAGGTAGATGTTGCCTGTTTAATACGTATTCCACAAAAAAAACACCAATCAGAACAATGAAGATTTGGGGGTTGACTCCCTCTTTAAAGTTTCTATGTATTTGTTGAAACCTATAGCAACTATTAATCCACAATGTCATGTATCATTGAGTTTTCAGGCCATAATTGAATGGAGAAATTTCATAAGCAAACGCGACTGACCGCACATCCCCGTACACCTGCACATTCAATTGCCCATTCCTGTGGGGCCAGTTAAAGGAAAGATCTGCATACTCTAGGGTTAGGCTGTGCGAGTCTGTATTTGTGTGTGCATATATTATATATAGTATAATATATATTTAATATTTGCATATTAAAGGAAAATAAAGTCAGCAAGGCAATGATTGGCCATGGACCTGCATTGCCTTTGAACTACTGTTTTGTCACTAACACCTCTCCCCAAGGTTGGCAAATTGACAGATCGAGGCCAGTCTGGGATGACAGTATAAAATTAAGATGTATTGCTTTTTACAGCCTGATGAAATAAGGGCATTACAGGGAGAAACTAACTAACTGGTATACTGCTTTCAACTTGGGAATGTTGCTGCATGCATCTTTTAAATGAACCAACCTATAGCCATCTTTTCCTCCATTTTTCAACCCTAGAGATTTTCCATATCCTTGCGTGTGCACAAAATAATGAGATTCCTCAATCTTCCCTCTTATTTACTTTATAAACTCTCAAAGGCAGCATGTTCATGGTGCACCATAAATTACGAGATGGAAATCTTAAAGGTAAGAATATAGTTTTTTTTCAGTCAGTGTCAGACTGTTTGTCCAGCTTCTTGTCTGTAGCACTGGAGCATGTGAGCATGCATACAGATGATGCTTACTTTTTGCTTTGATCCTCTATAGGTCGACAAACTAATAAAAAAACATGGCCGACAACTCCGCTCTTTGGAAAACTTAACCCACGAACCAGAATATAGCCAGACGTACGACAATGCATTTGAGCATGTTAAGAAATGTTTGTTTTATTTTATTGAATTTGTCTCGTTGCTTTTGTCTTTCGTCTGCACATTAGATGATGCTTGACTTGATTATGCTCATTTATAAACACACACACACACACTGTGTGTAGATGTACTATATGCATATATATATAAATATATATATATAAATGATTGTAATTACAAAAGATTTGGTATTAATATCAGCACGCTACAAGCTTAACTACAATTTAAATGTTGTAAAATCAGTTTAAATCCCTTTCTAATATGTTGTAAAATGTGATGTTATAGCTTTGGTCAGCGGGATGAGAGGCTGCAAACACATGAAGCAGAATTAATTCATGAGCAAGATAAATGGGCTTTTAAATAGGAAGCTAAATTTTAGGTTATAAATTACATTTGCTTTTTATCCACAAGTGGGGATCTTTTTGAGGTGAAACTGAGCTTTGTTGTTGTTTTTGCAGTATTCTGTACACATTGTATTTGTACACTGACAACAATACCACTAGTATTCTCAACAATTGACGCAGGATGCTTAACTCTGTCACATATGCCTAGCAACAATGAAGGCCTTTTTTAAAATACGTTCTAACTTCTGATTCAATGTATGAATACAAAACATTAAATTTATTGAAAATAATATTCAGTTGCTAGCATCTTAATTAAATGCTTAAATAAACAAAATAACACAACCAGTTTTTCAATGTGTCTAAAAAATTCCATGGAGAAGTAGATACACTTCAGTTCAGTTTTATGATGAACTAAAAATAAAGAAAATACTGAGTGGATCTTCAACCTCTATGTAATTCCGGGCTCTACATGGTCTTACAACTAAATCACACCCTTCAGTAAATCATCCACGTCAAAATATTTCTAGGCTTGTCCTGGACCCTGTTGCAGAGACATTTATCACCTCTAACCAGACTTACAACTAAATCCTGTTGTTCAGGGCACAGAGGCAATGACCTAAACAGGTACTAATACATTCTCAGGTCCATCCCCACACCGACTCCTGGCAACACATCACCACTACCGTAATTCAATTTCTCTGACTCCGGAGACATGTCTTCCAGCCCTCCATGTCAAAGCATCTCCTTACCATGCTGAGTTTGTCCACTGCTACACACATTGTGTCAGGTGTCAGTCACAAAACACATCACTACTTTCCCAAATTCATAAAGATCTGCATAATTTCAGGCAAATTATGTATACTGATTCGTAATCATTAACTCATTCAATGTCATTGGCAGCTATAGACGTGAATGAGTTAAATTATCAAATCAGCCATGAAAGCTTGCCTGCTGTCTATATATTTGGAGTATGAACCTGATTTGTTTTAATATTAGGCAGTTTGTAATCTTCCAAGTATATTACAAATACATTTTGGCCAGAACAATTCACGCATTGACATCACAATATAAATATTAAAATAACTAGGACAAGAATACATCCTTCACTAATCATCAATAAACTATTTCACCTATGGGTATGAGAATTCTGTTGGTCTGGAAGAAAGAAGATTGAACAGCACAGTGACTAAGTGGCTAGTACGTCTTTGTCACATCTTCCAAGTATATTACAAATACATTTTGGCCAGAACAATTCACACATTGACATCACAATATAAATATTAAAATAACTAGGACAAGAATACGTCCTTCACTAATCATCAATAAACTATTTCACCTATGTTTGTTTGTTTGTTTGTTTGTTTGTTTGTTTGTTTGTTTGTTTGTTTGTTTGTTTGTTTGTTTGTTTTACCTGTCCTTTGTGCATTTAATGCAGACATTTCAGTGTCCTCTCACACCCCCAAAACATTACAGTACAGTACATTAATTGATCACTATCATGTATTATATAAAATTACAAAAGATGGAAAGAAGTCTTGGGGTCTTCCTGACAATGCAAACACTAACAAGTTCCTGCATTGCAACTGAATTGTACCGTCAGTCAAAGGGCCTCCTTCAGAATTCTCTGTCACTCCCAAATTTGGAATTAAAACTAAAAAGGTTACTCTCATTTTTGCAAGATAAACATTATACAGTAATCCCTCGTTTATCGCGGATAATTGGTTCCAAAAAACATCCACGATAAGTGAAATCAGCGAAGTACGGTCACCAACAAGAAGTACTGGGCAGGCTAATGAGTTAGCAGAAAGATCCTAATTCGCGATCGTGCTAACACGCAAAACATATAGGAATGTAAACGAACATTTGGAGCAATACTATATTGTCCTAAAGGTTAGACACATGTTTCCTCAATTTAGAAGTTTTATTTTGACTTCTACATTTAAATTCATTCATTACATTACATTCATTCATTCATTCATTCATACTTCTACATTCATCAGCTGGTGAAAGTGAGACTACACCCTGAACTGGTCGCCAGCCTGCCGCGGGGCACATATCGAGACAGACAACCAGTCACACCCACATGCATACTACCAATGAGCAGGAATCAATCCCAGGGTGCTCGCACACAAATCAGAGACTTCATGTATCAGATTATTTCAGAAAATATAAAACCACCACAATCACTTTTTGTTGTTGACAGTGGAGGCACAGTGGGAGAGTTTTCATTTGTGTCCTCATCCTCACGCACCCCTGACAGTTTGTTTTGATTGGATTCCTGATTAATCTAAAGACATTTAATACAAGAGCTGTAAAAAAAACACCTCAACAAGCAAAATTTCCAACTATAATCGTTAGCATTTTGCTAAATGAATACATTTCTGACAGTGTTATACAGTTTTTCATTCCTAAACTTAAAGTTGTCTAGTATACACTACCATTCAAAGGTTTGGGGTCACTTAGAAATATCCTTATTTTTTAAATATAAAAGTACTATTTTTCAATGAGAATAACATTAATCTAATCAGGAATACACTCCATTTTAGTGGAAAGCATGACACGTGTACGGTTTAGGCAGCTGCTATGGACAACGACGCACATGACATCAAATCACTTCAGCACCATGGACAGCAGCTCAGTACCATTGGACAGCAGCTAGCAAACTTTTGCCAAGCTAACTTTTTCTCCATCAGTTTCAATCTTCGCATCAACAACAGCGGGCGAATGTTTTAGTTAAACAATATAATTTAATACGTTTTTCCTTGAGCTATCTTACTGACGTGCGTGTGAGGTAAACAAATAAGTGAATATGCCACCAATAAGCCACATGCATACACAAATGAATTAACAATGAAAGACAATAAGAAAATTTAATATGCACTGAAATATTAAGTGGACTGTAATTGACATAAGCGGGCAACATGATTCTTATTTTTAGCACACCACTGTAATAGATAACAACACTCAAACTTCAACCATTAACAGCTATTAGTGACGTCACAATTGCAGCAAATTACGTTAGATTATGCATTATGCGTGTTGTTGAAGTCCTGTGCGCTGTTTTCTTTTTTTTTTATGGTCGTAAGTATTGTTGTTAGCGGGCCAAAGCTTAAAACATTGCTGCTACATAGAAGCTTCAATCCATTCATATCATTAGCAGCCTCTGAGCTACACAAAGTATATTCCAAGAACTCACCTAGGACAAAAAATGGAAGCTCAGTGTTTTCTAGGTCGTCCACTACCACGACATCTCCGGGAAAATCGTTTCGAACGGAAAAAAGAAGCTTCGGTTCGGAGGCCGACGGGCTATGCATGATGCTCAGGTCGTTTTCCCTTAAAAAAGGCAGCGCGGATACGGTGACGCTCTTCGTCTTACACTCGGTGTCCTGGTTCTGGTCCTCGTCGCCGTTCAGACACCGGGCATTTTCCGTTAGGACTGTCAAAAGGAGCCAAAGCATCCCTAGTAGCAGCGATCTAGCTTTAGCAGGCGCCATCACCGATGCTTGATTATTTTCTCTCGCCTTCTTTTAGCTTCTCTTCCTGCCTGTGTCGGAGGCTGGGAGCCTGGCGGAGGAGAGCGAATGAGGGGCTCTGATGCGGAGGGCTCTCAGGATGTGCAAAACAAATGCCCCCCCCCCCCCCACGCCCCCCATCACATGCTCGTATGTCAAACCCAAGGGGCAAATGTTGTTGAATTGCAATTGATTATTAAAGTGCCTAAATAGCTGAATCAAAGCATTGCAAACGATTCACATTGAGGCCACTACTGTATAGTTGATGTTAAAATCACTTTCCATTTTTGTTTGATTTGCAAAAGGCAATATTACTGCTTGATTATGCATTTTTTTTTTAATCATTTTTGCTAAACATAAGAAGCACTGGCATGTTTTTCTTTACCAACTGAGACAGGTTTAGCTTTCATTTCATTGAATGTGCCCACTACATTGAACTTAAAGTGATTTGAATGGGTCACTGAGGTTATGAATCAGTGGACAATGGAACTTTATGTATATATGTTTTTTTACGCTGTAACGAATAGTGAGTGTTCAAATACTACTACTACTAATAATAATAATAATAATAATAATAATAATAACAATAATAATAATAATAATAATAATAATAATTATTATTAATAATAATAATAATAATAATAATAATGTTATTGGTGTTCTCTTCCAATCAGCCAATTTACAGAATGATGTAACCCCCTCTGGAGCGATGTCTCTTTAACCAACTTGATAATGTTGTGAAGTTGATGTACGTTTGTTGTGGGTTTTGTAGTGGGAGATGAAATTATATCCTTTTTTATCTGTTGTCCTTTTGTGATAAACCGTGCGTGATGCTGTCCTCTTTTTCTCCATTTCATCAAAAAACAATCCTAGAATCCAGATACAATAATCTTCAGAGATCCCTCCGTAATACTTGGTTCATGAGTTGGCCTATGCACTCCGCATAATAGCATCCAAGTGGGTTGCCAGGTTCACAAGCACACAATAAAAAATATTTTCTTTCAAAAACAAAACAAATGGCATTCTTGAAAATACAATATTTCAAATGGGGATAAGACTTGTAAAGTCATGTTTTTGAGTTCAATCTCATGTATACCATATTAAAGTGGAGTCTTGTATATATATGTTTTATTTAAGCATGTCCTTTATTTTTATTTAAGCAAGTCCTAAAATTGCTTGATCCCTCCGCCTCTGAAATTTAAACTATTGTACCAGTGAAAAACAATTTTGTTTGGACTCTCTGTTTTGACTCACTCTTTATGTGTTGTTTTGACAAACACATTTTCCAACAATGCAAAGTGAATCTTCCCTAAATTTGAAACATTTGCATGGAGCTTAAAAACTTTAAATCCCTCGACAATTTTGTTGACCCGATTGTTGCCATTTGGATTTGGATGAAAATCCATAAGAGAAGATTGTTTTTTTTGTGTGTGTCGCCATAGCCCATCAATTTAATATTTAAGCAGCTCTGTGGCCTCCCATTAATTGCCATTTCTCTCACTCTGTCTTCATCTGTAATTAACTCAAAAATAGGGAAACATTTGGGACCGAGGCTTAAGAAAAACAGCAGGGCATTGAATGGGCTGTAGGCATTGTCAATGAAATATTTACAAGTGAACATTGACTGAAGAGAGGGGAAATGAACTGTCCTTCATTAAATATTGATGCAGGCTTCTCAGGAACTGGTGGAAACAGTTTTTTTTTTTTTTTAGGATACAAATGAGAATGAATTTTATATACATGTGCTAACAATCCAGCATAGAAACAGAAGAGGTTAAGAGAAAGCATTTTGGAGACACTGACGTCATGTCTGAAAGAGAGACTGAAATATATATAGAGAGTAAATGGACCATAACAGCCACAACATATTTACTTACAAAAAATAATTATATTCAATACGAACGCTACATACAACATTCTGCAAAGATAATGATGTTAAGCTTTTTACACTGACACGGGCTTTGCTTTGAGTAATTTATTTATGCAAATCAAGTAAAACATACTTTTATATCATTTTTGTAAAGCTGTTTTGGAGATTCTAAAATTAAAAGTCCTTTAATTTTTAGAATGATGTACTCAAAATGGGCTATTTTAATTGTGCAAGATTTATTGACTGATAGATTGATTGTTTAGAAATGTTGAAGTTTAGCTCCAAACATCTGGTGTTTGACACATTAGCTCATGACGGAGTCTGTCAAGCCGAAATTGAATAGAAAACTTTCCAGCAAACTACTATTATAGAGTGTCATTTTTCTCTAAAACATGAGTTGCTGCAAGGATCAGTGGCCTTGAAATGGCGGTTGGATTTTGTAATATAAATAAATATGGATGGATTGGAATCTCTGAAAGATGTATGGATTTAAAATTGATTATTTCTCAAAACAAAAAAGCTTTTCATTCATAGTTTGTATGATATTAGATTTTCAACACATCTTGTCATCATCTAATTCTGCAAATAAATTCTATTTTTCTGTCAATTTCAATAGAATATATTGTCATTCAGCTCCTACATTGATCAAATGGAGCAAACGCTGATAATAACATGCTAATATTGGGTCAAACCCCATTGAGGAATGGTTTTGCAGATGGCGACCAAAGACCATGATATACAGGTGCAACGAATTGCATATTTCACTAACATATCAATTATTATTGCTTATAAAAACGTTTGAAATGGATTTCAGTAAACATATTCAAGTGAAAAAGAAATAAGACCTAGCTTGTAAGCAAGGTATCATCTCTTTGTATCTTTTCACCTTGATCTTATTTCTTTGTGATGTTGTTATGCTGGCCTCAAACTTCTACAAATACAGAACACTTGGAGTGATGCAATTTGCCTAAGGGCAAGCTGTTAAATTCTCAGAATGCCTCAGTTCTCAAATAAACACCATTGAAACTGCCTTAACACAACTTTATTTTTCTATCCATCCATCCATCCATAATTATTTTTGTTGTTGTTGAATCTCCTGTTTGATAAACATCTATTGTTCCAAAGTTTCTATAGAACAAATAATTTGTCTTGTTCTAGCTTGTGTGAAATTTCCATAATTGAGTAAAAATGATTGTGACTTCAAATTTCATTGTGGTATTGTTTTGGCCTTGAAAGCTCAGAGTGCAATCTCAGTGGAATTAAAATGAGTAAGCGGCTCGAGCCCAGTCAGGGTAAAGATTAATGTAAATGATTTTGATGATGAGAGAGTAAGAGAAAGTCTTTAATTTCAGTGAAAAAGTATATGTCTGGGTGTAAGCAGAGAGATGAAGACCAGTGAACAAATAGGAGATTGTGAGTCACTGTGCTCATATGAAAGTGATTGCTTGCAAAGTTGAGATGAAATTCCGATAGATTCACTCGCATGAGTTCTGGGTCGTTGCCGATAATCAAAAGCGGTGAAGAGAGGTGGGGGAGCGGGTGGTAGTGGAGGGGAAGCAGAAGAAAGACACTCAGTGAAAGTTGAGAGACAGAGAGAGTAGAAGAAAAGAGAGCATATCAGGGGTTGTGAGACTAGCAGGTGCGGGGCTGGTGGGGAGGGCAGACTGAGGGGCCTGATCAAGAGAAAGCTCTCACTGTTTAATCTTCACAGTCTTCCCTGTTGCCAAACTGGCTAGGCTTCGACCCGCTGGAAGAGTTGTTCTGTGATCAGGACCAGACAGATTCATCTTTTCAGCTTGCTCTCCCCTCAGTCTCTGCGTGGGCTGCAAAGTTGATTACAGCCTAGAAAAAGCCTTTGTCATCACGCCCTTGGACCTTTAACTTACTTCAATTATCCCACAGCAGTAAGAATTGCAGCTTCTTCAAATTGCCACATAATGTGCCACTTTAAAAATGTCTTGATTGGGCCAAGCCGTTTACCCCACTAATAAATTGTTAAAAAAAGAATAGACTGCGTGGAAATGTTTCTAGCTTCGTGTGTGTTTAGACCACATTTTGTGTGTGAATGTCTTAATGGTGGAGAATGGTGATGCAATTGCAACAAAGCAGTCTGCCCATTTTGTTACTTTATGGATGTTTCACCTTGTCCTACTAATATCCACATATTTGTTGTTAAATAATGAGTGCCATCAATCCATCCATCCATCCATCCATCCATCCATCCATCCATCCATCCATCCATCCATCCATCCATCCATCCATCCATCCATCCATCATCTGAACCGCTTATCCGTACAAAGGTCTCAAGCATGCTGGAGCACATCCCAGCAGTCTTTGGGCAAACTCACTTTTCTTATAAAAATGGAAATGTGATTTAATTTATTTTAAAAAATTCCCATTCATTTTGTATTGCTAGAATTAAATAAGATACATCATTCAATAGCACTGGACACATTTGTTGCTCTGGTAACGAGGAAGTGTGCCAGTGCTACACTGTCAACGCTAACAAGCTTATTTTCACACAAAACAGTACAGCATATTTTTCTTCCCTCTCCTTCAGTTTAAAACACATAATTTCCATTTCATAGAGATTCTGCAGAACTCTCACATTTTCCTAAAAATACATCAGTCAGTCATTATTTCACTGTGTCCTGAATTTGAATTAATGGAATATTCTTTAGAGGCCAAGTCTGAAGCTGGATATCAACCTTACTGAAGACAAATGTGAACCTGACCCACAAACTAAAAGCTAGTAAAGGCTGAGGAAAACACCTCCAGTGAAGAAAGTTTGGTGATGACCATGGACGCTAATCAATCACATCAAAGGATTATCAGTCAAGTCCTAAAGTTTAAGGCAGCCTGTTGATTTTGCCCCATTATGCCCAATTCTACTAATGCAAAATCTAGCAAAGTGGTAAAACAAAAGAAATTCCACACATGCACACTTAAAATAGGACTATAAGGGTCATATCTGTATTGTTTTATCCAGTTGAATTGTAGCTATAAAAGGGGAGGTAAGATCTGCTTCAATTTTCAAAAGCCTTACTGACAAAGAAAATAAATATACTGGGCTTTTTCAATTAATTAAACGGCACTTTGACACTAATCTGAGATGATGTCTGGATAAACAGAAAATACTTGTGTACTTTTTGGGGAGAAGAGTTCCATGCAACAGAATCTTAATTTTTAAAACCTTAACCATAGACTTGACTTTGGATTTTTATGTGATAAGCAGCAATTTTCTTTAAAGGTCGAAACTGAACTGCGATTGTCTGGTGACCAGTTCAGGTGCTTCCATTACACTTTTACATTGTGCTTTATTGACACGTCTCAAAAAACACCTCATGGGACGATAGATCTTGTTTTGTGGGATTTTTCTTGTTTGCTATTGTGCAATTTGCATTTTCCTGCGGGCAATGGCAGCCCACCTTTAGACTCTACACCTGTCCCATGTCTGTGTGATCAGCACCATGGTCAGCTCTTTTCTGTTTCTCATCTGCTGCCCCTCCCATTCAGTGACCCACTTTGCGCTCAGCCACGCCCAGCAGGTATTCAGCACTGATTGCCTGACACCTGTAAATCACTATACCTGCTCCCTGCACACCACTCACCTGAGCTGACTCATCTAATTGGAGGACATATCATATTGAAATGTTTGGTTTTTAAAATATCTGTAAACGCCATTTACCTTTTCACTTTTTTTCTCCTTTTTTAAAACATCCTCCATGATGAAACATATACCAACTCCTCGCCGTAGGAGGAACACATAGCTATGATGAACTAATTACTGTTGGAAATTAGCCACATCTTGCTCCCCCATTTCTACTCACTCCCTCACTTTCTCTGTTTCATCAACACACACACACAATAAATACCACACAGTCTTTTTTTTTTTTTTCTTGTGTTGACTTACCCTGTCTGGTGAGAGGTGGCCACGGGGAGTTTTTCCTCTATAACAGCTTGAGAAGATAGATGGACATCATCTGGTGCAAAGCCTCATCAGACAGATTACCTGAGACACAGGACAGTAACCTCAAAATGCGGCCAAACACACACAAAGAGTGAGGTAACCTGGCAGGGTTTGCTAAGAGCTGACCTTCTACTTACGAGCACAATCGCCCTCACGGGTATGAGTGGCATCTGGCAAGGTAATGCATGCCTCTGTGTTGTGCATGATGCTTTGCGGCATGCCGGTACCATCCTGCCTGCCTGCATGGTGTTACATGTCTCTACACTCTCTCACGTGCTTGAGTGTATGTGTAGAGTTGGCACGAAGAGTGATGCTGCAAGGCGCCTGGGTAGGATCAGAAGGGCTAGTGTGCCCCCAGAGTTTGACCATCTGTGCATTATTGGTTGTCATTAAGGTTTCTAATTTGGAGGTGTCTTGGGGATTCGCCAAACCAGGGCAGAAAAATGTCATTACGCTCTTCCTCATGTTGAGCTGCCGTGACCATATTTACATATTTATACATTTTAATTGTCTTTGGCTTTCTGCTCTGACATTGAGGGAGTTTGCTGCAGAAGAAACAAAAGACAGCAAAGAGGTCCCATGTGGAACATTACCAAAATTCAATTTCTAAACTTTATTTTTTTTCATCTGTCATTTTTTGTTTTAATTCTATTCTAGTGAGGTCTGTTTTCCTGCACTGTATCAAATATGTTAAAACACAAAACAAAATACATTTATGTGAAACTGAATCAGAGACTTATTTGACAGCAGGTTTAATTTTGTACTCTCCAAGCAGACCAAGAGAAGCTTCTTCATGCATTTATCTTCTGTACACCACATTATTACATTGGTCATCAGACTGGACTCCCTAAAAAGAACATCAAACAGCTGCAGCACGTTCAAAATGCTGCAGCTCGGGTTCTGACCAGACCAAAGAGATCAGAACATATTACTCCAGTCCTAAAAGATTTACACTGGCTCACAGTCAGCTGTAGAATGGATTTTAAGATTCTGCTTCTCGTCTGTAAAACATTGAATAGATTGAATCCTGAATGCATTCAAGAAATGCTAATGTTTATATAAAAAAAAAATACTTTGCCTTATGTGACAAAAGCAGGAAGATCTAAATGCAATGAAGCAGCCACGTGCTGATATTTTTACAATACTGTTCATACAACTTTATTTATATAGCACATTTCACAACAGTTACAGCTGTAATAATAAAATACTTTACAACATAAAATAACAATAATAAAGCTACAAAGATTTGTGTTTTATTGTCTTCCATTTAAATATTAGCACTAATAAAAATAATATATATTGTCTTTACACTTGTGCTGACCCTTGACCAGGATTTTTTTTTTTTATTGTCGCAAAAAGTGCATTAAAAAACCCTCCCTAGGACGGCTCACCTTTTAAAAAAGTGGATTAATATTTTTTTTCTCTGTTTTTTATTCTTGTTTGTGATATTGCACTGTTATATTGTTTTACTGACCTTTACGAGATATCATGTTTTTATTGCACAACATTTTGGGCAAGAGTTGCAGAAACATGTACTTTATAAATGCATTCCTTTACTTTCCCTTTGAGTTTCATCATTCATTTGAGAAATGTATTGTGTCAATTCTGTCTTTACGAACATGTATATAAAGCGTTCAATGATTATATGCAGTCTTTGTGTAATTTTGTTAGTGATTGGGTTAGAGGTAGTTAGAGTGAATGATGAAAGCATATTTAGCTGAAAACCATGTTTCTGGATTTTGGTTTGGAAAAAAAACATTGTGTTTAAAAAAAATCTCTGCTGTGATAATTGCTAAAACAGGCATGCACGGTTCCATAAATAGCACACAATTAAACAGCAGTCTAATGCAATAAAGTGAGATCTTAGGGAGAGTTAACGAGTGGGTGTTATTCTTTTTATTTTTACTCAAGAAGAAAGTGATCCTAGCATATTGAGGGATTTGGATGAACTGCTGTCATCTTTCTTCTGGACATCTCTGCAATAATCCTTTATTTATTTTGAAAGCAGGTTGCGGCTAAGTGGCGCCAACCTCATCTAATTTTGGGCTACACCATGGACAGGTAGCAAGTCCACCACAAAATATATCATTTGGTTTGTGAATGCTGTAGCCAAATGAATAAAAATAAAATACCCGTGGTATTCTTTTAAACCATGAATTGCCACACTGAAAAATAACATAAAGAGTATATACATTTCTTTGTCTACTACTTTGATCACTTACAGGCTTAATATGCTATTCAATCCCCAGCTGACTTCAACTCATTCCTCTGAAGTTACATTTTGCTGCAGGGATCAATTTATTTATAGGTCTGCCGAGCAAACCTTGATTGTTCTTCTGAAATTCAATACATAACCTCAGTTCGACTGGTTTCGATGTAAACAGTGTGAAAGGTTGGTGTGGAATCTTATAGAGACATTCACGATGATAAGGAATCTGACCAACATTTTGTAGTGGCAGTTATTGCAAAACTTGTAAAATTCTTCTGTATTTGTGGTCTGGGCTGGGCAGGCTAGCAAAAATCAAGCAGTCAGTCAAGTTTGTTGTCCGTGGATGTTTTATTAGAACCTCTCAACAGCCACTGACAAACTGAAATGCAGTGGAGTAACTGTCAACAAACTACATGAGAAAAATAATACTATATTATATTTCACTATCCACTTCATCCACATAAGATGAAGCTGATCAGTAATTTCGAGCAGGCGTTTTATTAGGGGCATATCTCTCAGAAAATCATACAAGTAAACCAAAATAGAACGTCTAGTCAGGGGTGTCAAGCTCATTTTCGTCGAGGGCCGCATTGTAGCCATAATTTTCTTCGGAGGGCCAATATGACTATAACAAAGTGATGAATAACTAGTTTTGAAATCAGAGACTAATAAAAATGTTCCTGACATTTTAAAAAGATTGCTAGCAATATCTCTATTTTTTGAAGTGAAGACAATTTGTTGTCGAGGGACAATTTGTCTTTGCGGACCACATAAATGGATGTGGCGGGCCGTCTGGTCCCCGGGGCTTGAGTTTGACATCTATGGTCTAGTCTCTGAGGCATCAATAAAGAGAATGAGCTTGCTCACTGGTTGCTTTAATTGTACTTGCTTCCGAACAGAACCGTGCGAAGTCACTCGGTGGCATCATCAACAAAGTCATCTGATTGAACATAAAATAAATTCAAACTTATTCTAAGGTTTGTTATGAAGTTAAAAATAAAGTTACAGCACTGCCTTTTAATTAGCTGTCATCTCCTGGCGGCACCAAGCAAGTATGAGTGACAATCTATATGGGGAATTGCACAAAGATAATGTTTTAGAAAGTTAAAGGTCATTTCACTGTAAATTGTGAATATAATGTAAGTTGGGAGGCCTACGGTAAGCTTCGTACTACTCAAAGTACAGGTTACCTAGGTTACCTACTTTCAGAATCAATTTCGTTTGCTCGGTGCAAACTTTAAAGCTTCCAAATGTGCGTGGTCTTTGAGTGCCACAAAAGAGCGCCGTAAAAAATATCTCCATCTTCTGTAGTTGACAAATTTGACGTTGTTACAGAAGCTATGTACCAGTCATGTTGATGTATGGGAATGCTGCAGAGTTGTGGTTGGAATCCAAAACTGGTGACAAATCGGTAAGCCTCAGCCCATGATGGTTCCCCTGGTGTCCTTTTGAAATAAAATACTATTTAGCTGTTGGTGAGCATCTCACCCCTGCATGGCAGCGAGTGATGAATGCCTCATGTGGCTCAGACTTAACCAAGTTCATATTGAAATACTCCCTGAAGCGTCTCCATCAATCAAAGACTTGTCGAGGAGCTACCATGTGATTTTTGTCTGCATTCTCCTGCTACCACGCGCAGTTGCACCACAAAGATATTCAGCAATATCCCGACAACTCATTTGCTCTCTTACTCAGGCTGTTACTTATTTCCATCCAGACGGCCGGGAGCAGCGTATTCTGCACACACTCCAATCTCCAGCCTCTCCGCAGCTACTTACTTATTCATCACAGACTCACAGTGGAGGCTGCTTAGCTGACAGAAACCAGATTTTTATAAAGGGAAGAGGCCAGGCAGACAGAAGTGATGCCTCTGCTCAGTCATAGAGGACATTGTCAGGAAGGATTCACTTTTGCCTTGAGTCAGAGTACATCTGCATTAGACATATTTGGCTAAAGCAGCGTGAGAGGCTAGGGAAAAAAAAGAGGGGAAGTGTTTTCTCTTTCATTAGCCAGCCTGTCCCTTTGGGCTCAAACACATCGAGCTCAGTGCACGGCCTGGCCTTGCTCCACACATACACACACACACACACTGACTCTGTCTCAGCCTCCTTTATTCTTTTTCTGGCAGACTGGCCTTCATCTTTCACTCCACTTTCTCATCTTCCTCCCCCGTCTCATCGACTTCTCTTTCCATCATTCCCAGTCTGTATTCCTTTCTTCACCGCTGCTCTTACCTCTTTTCCTATCCCCATCCTCTCTTCCCTTGTATGCAATTTCTAACCAATCACCGGTGGGAGTGGGCGCGGCTTCACACCAGCAGGATGGACCGTTATTACAGGGAGGAATAGGAGAGGGAAAGAGAGAAACACAGGGAAGAAGAGCTGTGGCGTAAAGAGGCGCATTTTTTTTTCCCCGAGCTTTTTTGGAGCAACGTCACCGGAATTGACGCCAAATGACGACTTAGAAACAAATGCACCAAGTAGATATGAGAGTAAGGGCTTGCAAAACCGGTAAATTGAGCTGATGGGGGGGTGAGCGGGCAGTTAGTGACTAAGTGATCCGCATTGTGCGCAGGTGCGCTGTGCTTCAGCAAGGAGCCGAATCGGTCCAAAGGGCAAAGTGAGAAAAGATTTCATTCCCAGGATTATTTATCCACCGCTCCACTGAAGCAAACTTTATCCGCGTTTGAACTTGTCGTGCTTTCAATTTGCGGATCATACAACCAAAACAATCCGTTGCTGTGGACTGAGAGCATCTCCACAAACTCCAGGTGTTTTTTTTTTTTTGCACTTTGCACGTGTTGATGACAATGAAGGGATATGTGCAACTACCGTTTTATTTGTCTCAGGAGAGACAAGGCAGGTGAGCGGAGCAGAGAAAGAAGGACATAGGAGGAAAACATCGCAGCGGAGTCGGTGGCGTTAAAGCTGCCGTCTCATAGTTCTTGTGGCTTTCCCCGCTTTTACATCCGATCCTTCAGAACACAGATCTGGACGCGCACTGGGAGGACTTGCCTTGACAACCTGAGTGAGTTTTGCATTTTCAGTCATTATGACTCACAAGTTTTCCGATTTGGTGACGCGGTGCGCATTTTTACGCACTGCCTGTTTACGGTTTACGCGTTACATTAACAATGCCTGATCATTTCCAAAGGGTGTGTTGGAGGGTGGGACTTGAATTTTGATATTGATGACAGTATCATTTGCCCTGTATCGCTCTGTCAATATAGCTCAGAAGTCTCATGAGCATATTCAGTAGTTTCCACCAATCTCCAATTTGTTTTTTCACTGATTCATTTGGATGATTTTTGAACTCATTGGAACTGGCCAAACACACCCAGGTAATGTTTGTGCGTGTGCTTGGAACATGTATTCGTTTTAAATTTTGCTTCTCTCCACCATGTAATGGTTTTGTGCATCTACTATTACACTTATCCTAGCTATACCACTGAACTGTGCAATCAATCAATCAATCAATCAATCAATCAATCAATCAATCAATCAATCAATCATCCGAATCATACGTGTATTACTTTTAACCACTTAGTTAAAGGACCTTACAGCAAAAAGCAAGGGATGCTAAACAAACAAACAAACAAACAAACAAACAAACAAACAAACAAACAAACCAAAATCGTTTGTGCGATCTTTGGAGAGGTGGGGTGCACGTTTGCGCGATCTTTGGAGAGGTGGGGTGCAGGCATAAGGTTGACCCAAGAAAATGGAAGGAGACACGACTGGCAAGAGCTCAAGGGAATCTCTCAAAATGATGTTGTACAAAAACAGCAAACAAAGGTATGAGGCAGCAGGGATCAAAATGGTTTAATGGAAAGCACAAAACAATTGCAGACAAAACTACACTCAAACTAGGCGCAGTGCTTATTTTGTGTATATAATGATAATTATTATAGCATGTATTACTTATTCATTTGTTTATTTATTGTTTTTATTTATTATTTATTCATTGCTCTTGTTTATTCATTGTATGTGCCTTCTTGTTTTTACTTTTTGAATTGTTTACTTGAATGTTTTGTTTGTCCGTGGACCAATGTCTTGTCACCATGGGGTAGTTGGAAACGCAATTTCGATCTTTGTGTCTTGACATGTGAAGACGTTGATAATAAAGCAGACTTTGACATCATGGTCTTTGGCACTCATTGGTTGGTGTAGCTTTTACCAATTTCTCATTTTCTGCAATGTATACATTTCAATGATGTCAAACTCTTATTGACAGTTAACATATGCAATCTGGGCATTCACACACTGCATCCAATGCACATCAGATTTCTGTTTACAAGTATAAGAAGCCTGATACATGATATTTAAGAAAAATTAATTCAGATTTGAACATCAAACTTCCTGCAAGTAGGAATCCCCAAACTAACCAGTAGTACGGCATATTGCTGAAAAAAAAAAGTTTTTCTTTGAATTTAAGGATTTTTGTTGTTGTGGTTGTTCCAGGTGCACACTACATTTTGAATATGCAGATGAATGTACTCATTTTTAAAATATGCATAATAGAGAAGGAAACTATTTTGGGTAAAAGTTGAATTAAAAACAAAACTAAGTGACCTTTTATAGTTATTATTGTGCTTTGTCTTTAATTTATCTTTTATATGTAAATAACTAGGCGGCTCGGTGGGGCAGTGGGTAGCACGTCCGCCTCACAGTTAGGAGGGTGCGGGTTCGATTCCGCGTGGGTTTCCTCCGGGCACTCCGGTTTCCAACCACATCCCAAAAAACATGCTTGATAGGCCGATTGAGCACTCCAAATTGTCCCTAGGTGTGAGTGCGAGTGCGAAAGGTTGTTCGTCTCTGTGTGCCCTGCGATTGGTTGGCAACCAGTTCAGGGTGTCCCCCGCCTACTGCCCGATGACGGCTGGGATAAGCTCCAGCACGCCCGCGACCCCCGTGGTTCAGAAAATGGATGGATGTAAATAACTTTCTAACAGCTTTAAAGTAAATGAAGTTGATTTGAGTTGTGTTGGTCTTATGCACACGGAATAAGAATACCACAAGCTATAAAATGTAACAGGATAACTGATTGTGACCGCGAAGCTGTGAAGGTGACTGATTTGTGATTGTCTTAATTAATTGGTGGGCGGAAAGCGAGGAAGAGAAGCAGAATTGGGTGTGACGAGAGAGAAAAGCTGACGGTTGACAAAAACGTGGGCTGGATTTATTGAAGTATTGAGTATTGGTATCATTATTGGTGCATCTCTGTTTTTTTTTCTTTTTACCTAAAGATGCACCAGAAAACACATGGCATGCCCTTAACCACTGTATCACTGCAGCGATGGCACATGTCTGGAGTGGCTGTCGAGAGAAAAACAATTTGGAGAGACACGAAATGCAAAAGACATTCCCGCATTTTTCTGCCCGTTCTTCCTTCCCTTTTGCACGCCAAAGTGATTGTTTCCTGTTAAGGAGCCACATGAAGTTCGTTACTCCAGCTGTTTCCAGAGATGAAGATGTCTGAGTTAGAAGGAAAAAGGCTTCATTGTAGGGACAGTTGTGTTCTGTAGTCATCTGAGGTATTGTTGACATAAATCTATGTATGCATGCTAGATCTTTAGTCTGGATATCAAATATATAGGTATACTTTGTTTAAAGTGTATCAAAATATCTATGGTTTCTTAAGAAAAGCTGCATCCAAATGCATTATGGTCACACCGGTTGGTAGCTGTGACATAGTGTCGTTGAAAGCCATCCTGGCATGGCACAGTAGATCCAAAGTCAGACTAATCATGGTGAGTGACGTGTGCGCCGCTCATGCAGGCTACTTTGAAGGACAAGTCTTTTTGTTTGCAATGAAAGTAATTTACGTAGAATACTGTAACCCTGACTGAATTTAAGTATGGAGCAGAGGTGGACTCCGCCCCGTGAATGCTCCTGACTGAATTTAAGTTTGGAGTAGAGGTTGACTCCCCCCCCCCTCCCCCGTGAATGCCATGAGTAATGCAAATCCCGCAAGGATGAAAGTGAATATCCCGTTCTACCCTGTAGTTTAGAGCTAGCGCATCAACAGAAAAGCGTGTGTGTTGATCAATATCATCCAGCACCCGTGCCTGGATGTCTTGCCACAGAGTGGTTGAGAAACTTAAATGTATTTCATGACTGACATAAATCAAATAAAAACAAATAATGTTGAGTCTCACTGCACCATTATGACCATTGCGGTTGTGATTGCTGCCCTCAAATTCCAAGCCTCATCACCATGTGGGAATGCTCCTCGCATCGCAGGTGAGGAAAAAAATAGTCAGCTGGCTCTGATCGTTTTTCACCAGTTAATGACATAATGTCGACATTTGGTCGTTGGCATAATGTAGAAGAGACACATCACAGCTGCTGGGCAGTCAGTGAGCATACAGTCCAGGCCACGTTTGCCTCGCACAGCCCATGATCATGACTCAGCCACCGGCTGTCATCGTCTCTTAGAGCAGTCAAATGAGCCAAAATGTCCAATATGATGTTTCACCTTCATGAGAGTGCCAGACTCATTTGAGGTAACGTGCTGAAATCTTTGGAATGCATGCTAGGTGAGATTTGACAGGGACTGCCGTTCATTTAAGAATTCGTCTTCTTCTTGAAGGATTACTTCACCCAAAGTACATCCAGTGCCTTCCAAGAGGTGGCGTAAATGACACACTTAAGTCCATCTGTGCAGCCTACAAAGTGCGAGGCTGAACACCTTTACTGACTCAAGCACACGGGAGAATATGCCTCAATGTGAACAAGGACATTTACTCACAAAGACTGCTCAGTCAGTTGTCTGTTTAGTAGTGTACAATTAATAAACTTAAAATTGTGAACCCTCCAAGCTAATTTAGGTCAGCAATAGGGCTGTCTGATATGGATAAAATTTCAAAATGTTGATATTCTTGCCAGATATCTGTAATATGATAACAATATTACTATGGGTTCAGTCAAAAGTAAGCTTTTGTTTTTTAAGTAAAAACCCAAAACAATCCCATATTTTCTGGACTATGAATCGCACCCGTCTATAAACCGCACCAGCTAAAATTAGGGGAAAATCCTGTTTTGTTCATACAACATGTTTATTTTCCATATATAAGAGAATATGCACAAATCATACAATAGCATGAAAATTCCATAGATAAGCTCCAGTAGACTATAAAACTCAGGGTTCAATGTTCATGCAAAACGTTGCGGCTTATAGTCCGGAAAATACTTTACTTAACAGCTCTTGGCTATGTCTCACAATGCTTGCTAACACAGAAGTGGATTACTCGTGTGTGTGTGTGTGTGTGTGTGTGTGTGTGTGTGTGTGTGTGTGTGTGTGCAGTGGCTGTGTAAGTCCCACAGCCCCCCCCCTTACGTAAAATAATTGCATTGGCTGGCTTTAGCTGTTGATCAATGCCAAAATTGAATGTACAAATGTTTTTGGCTGGACTTCATGAACTCTACGTGCTAATTTCGATCTTAATATGTTGTATGAATATGTAGGTACTATCTTAATTTCATCTAGCCATTGTGTCGAGCTGTTTTTATCTGAGTTTGTATTCATTTGAATCATTTTCACACTCTTTTTGTGCAGTGTGCTTTTTTTTTTTTACAATTGTGAGCCAGACCTCTTTCATACGTGGATATAAATTAGATATATTTGTGATGCCTCATACAGAGCCAGGTCTATTACTAGTGTGTCACCTTTGAAAGCTCAAATACTTAATAATCTTCTTTGTTTTGTTCCAGAAAGTCCCTTAATGACAGTGGTGGGAGCAGTTTGAACTGCAAAGAGAAAGTGAATCCATATTAATGCCCGCCTATCTCATATAAAAGACTGCTGTTGGTGTAATGTGTAGGTGAGCCAATCTTTTTGCCGGCACAGTGTGTATGTTCTACATTGTACATACATTGTATGTGTGTGCGTGTGTGTGTTTCTATACAATTATGCAAGATGATGAACTTCAATCAAATGTTGTTTTTAGAGTTGTGTTACTGATGCACAGTGTCCTTGAGGCTCGATAAAGGCACCTACAAACAAAATTTATTATTATTACTGACAGCAGATAAGTAGTACGGTGGTTGCTGTGACTGCAAACCGGTCACTTGAAAATATGTAGCCTCTAGAAGCTTTTAAAGCTTCAATACATCATGCTTGGTGGTTCATGTAAAGTAAATGTAAGGCTTTCAAAATAAGCTGAATTATTGTTGCCGGTTTATTTATTTTGTTGCATTTTTTTTTACAAGTATATATATTTATCGAGAATAACTGAAAATGTCTCTTGTGAAAATGTCTATTGTGATTTATCACTATCATGATATCATAATAAATATATCATATTATGACCTATATTGTGAAAAAAAGTTTATCCCCATAAAGCCCAGCACTTTGTAAGAGTGCAACAACCTTTTACTCTATTATACCGGAGTGCTTGCCTTGCATCGTGTTAATTAACTTTTCATGTTTGCTTTTTTTTCCAAGTTCAAGTCAAATGGCAAAAGGTCATTATGTAAATTCCTTACATTGTGTTTACATTTTCTTGGTCATTGTGTTCGAGACACATTTTGTACAGTTCAGGCAGACTGCTATTATTTCCGTGCAAAAATGATCTCAAATTATTTTCAGTTTTGAATGAACTACCTTTCAAGTTGAATGTGATGGCATGTGTTCAAAGATGCCTTCTGTTGGATTGAGTTCTGTACATCTTAAGAGCACATTTTTTTGTAGTAAAAACGTTCCATTCCTCCATATGTGAATTAATGACCAAAATGATGTTGAAGCATTCCATGCAACTGCATCTCGTTACAAAAAGTGAGATAGTCTTGCTTGGTGGACAGTGGGTTGAAAGGACGATGCTCAACAAAACTGAACTAAAAATGTTGAACTTTCCAACCCAGTTGGAAAGGTGTGTCTAAAATAGCATTAGAATTTCTGCTTTTTCACTTTATCCTCCAGCCAAGATGGAATGTGGTCAAAAATTTGATCACCTTCAGACACAGAAAACTCTCAAATTTTGTAGTCAGGGTGATTTTATTGATTCAACCTTCACTGTTGCCTCACGTCTTCAATGTATAGACGTCCAACTATATACTCCATATATACTCTCAGAATTCTATCAACTCTGAGTTTCAACTGAAGGACAAGACGGCACAAGAATGGACAGTTGACTTAAATACATTAATTCATGTTACATGGATGAAGGGCAAATAACTTGATGTCATTTTGACTTTCAAGTCATTAGGCTAATTGTAAAGCCCTGGAAAACATTTTACATGCAAACATGGGGTCACATTCTGCCCAGAATAAGAAAATTGCTGCAAAGTCGAATGAAGCGGAATGGAAGCTTGTCAGGAAGCCGAATCAGCCCAGCAGATACTGCCAACACTTCTGGGAAAATATGATAATGGCCGAGACTGTAAAGACACATTGCTGCAGCTCCCATGAGACGTTGTTGTAGCTTGAATGACATGTGCAAGGCACTCGACCCACCTCTTTCATATAATGTAGTTTATATTAACTGGTAATATAATATTCTTAATACTGTTAATCCTATTTGCATTACAGAACATAGGGAGGCTATGAAACATTGAGTATGAACACAAGCAAACCATACACTGCTTGAAAAAAAAGCATGATTACATTGCAATTTGAGAGCCATAGTTCCCATCGTATAAATACATTAAAAATTAAAATTGCAAATAGGACCTTTAAGTGGAACAATGTGCCTATGTCTCCCATGTACAGGAAGTCGAGGGCAGAAGCAAAGCTATTAATTAGGTTGACGGAACAGAAAGTATTTCAAACTAGTGTTGTCACGTTACCAAGTTTTTTTACTTTGCTACTGTACCTGCGTAAAGTACATTGACACCGATACCCAAACAGTACCTCGACAAAAATCTAAAAATCAGTTGCAAAAAACGCAGAAAGTTAACTTTATTTTTATTATTAATAATTAAAAAATATTACGATATGCTTCAACATTGAGCAGGTTATGATCATTTTCATAGCCAAATATGCAGCTATATAACCTCTATGCAATTTGGACACATTTGGATGTTGAGAATGATTTTTTTTTTTAAATAGCAATATCAATGTCAGCATTGTTTATGTAAGCATACTGTATACAATGTAAATGCATGTACATACATTATATGCATTCACTGTATTAGCATTAATTATTAGCATTACGCATAGCATTATTAGCAAGCATTAATATTTCATGTCCTCCATTGTTGACATTAACAAAACATTAGCACTGTTACTGTCAAGCAAATATGTTCATTTGATTGCTAATGAGCCAGTAACATTGCTTTGAGTGTCTGTATGTGCGTGCATGTGTCATCCATTCCCAATTTATCGCTGGTCAGCAAGGTGCTCGGCCAGATTGGACGTGTTCCCGTCTCGAGCCACGGCCTTAAAGACCATGCCGGTCGGTTTGACACGGGATGATGCAGCAGGCCAGTCAAGGTCACAAACTGCATCACAGCAAATCATTTATCCATTTCTAATGAAGTCATACATCACATTTAACATATGGCTCAATTAGTGGCTTCATAGAGATTATATTGTCCCAAAGCATTCATTAGCGAAACTATAATAGTCACCCGTTTGATTAAAAGATCTAAGGGGATTTTTCTATTGACAAGGTTCAATCAAAGCATTTGAGAGATTGAGCCACTGCTAATGGAGCATATTTTAAGGTGAAGACAAGGATGTTTTATGTAAATATTCCTCAGCATTGAATTTCTGTAGGACCCAGCACTAACAAGTCAGGCTTGTAAATGTTTTGCTTGCGTAGGTACAACGATCATCATCACCATTATCGTCTTCACCATCGAGCAACTTAATTGTGAGTGGAGACATAAAGAGCAGACGTATAGCCAAGCCTTGAAGATAAACTCAAATACGAGCATTTCAAGGTATTTGGTGCTTTACCCATAAGGCTGCAGCTTCATTATTAGTAATATTGAAACAGATGTGATTCATGTCTGCAAAATGATAAATCTTTCAGGATTTTTTTTTCTCCTTGGTATTTCTGAGAGATTTCTTGTATTGTTAAGAAACCAAGGATGGCCATTGTTCTGGTTCCGTAATCATTCCACTTTCCCGCTTTACTGCCATTCCACCATCTGTGGTGGCATTACTGAAAACAAACAAAGCCACGCACAAGCAAAATACACTTATGTAGTTAATCCCTTTGAGGCTCAGTGAGTTGAAATAACACAAGATATTTTTTTTTACTATTCCCTCTGCTGGACCTCTAGACCTTTCATTCTGGTGTTTTGATTTGATGCACGAGGACATAGGTTTATAGAATTACTCTTAAATAACCCGCTTTAGTGGAACAGCTGTTTGTTTGAATGTATAAATCAATTTTAACCATGCGTTATTGCACTCCGCTGTGGACTTCTGTTTCACGCACGATTAATCATGTGATTCCATTTATAGAAGCAGCACTGCCCACCCAGGGGTCATCTTAAAACCCCCATTTATTGCTTAACTGGGAGATTTAAAGATCAGAAGCAGATAAAGTGAAATGTCTTGGTTATCTCAGATTTGGTGTGCTGAGAAAGATCTTTATTGTGCATAGGGACTTGGGCAGGGATCAAAAAACGACAGAGGAGATGCCATCTTAACCCATGTCCTCTGAGAAGGTTAGAACTTGTCCAATCACTGGCACCAGCGGGACCCTTGTCGCTAGTGCCAATGTTTTCTTAATTGGTCACTGAGAGAGAATGGGTAGCAAATAGGAATGTTCAGGTTTATACACGGCATCAGAGACCTCAGGGTCGGTGTCATTACCCAAGGAGAAGCTAGAAAGCTGTAGGTCTACTAATTAAACCATAATTGAATTGCTTGGAAATGACTGCTCTATTCAACTGTAAATGAAGGAATCGGTAATGAATAAGCTAAGGGCTTTTTACGCTGTTGATGTGACTGAGAACCCGTGTAACTCTATTCAAAGAAATTTAAAAACCTTTTGTGAGGGGAAGTAAAAATAAGATGCTTTTTTGCTTGAACAAATATGGAGATGTGTACAGAAGTAAAAAAAAAACTGAGCATGCTGTTTCAACTGAAGTCATAGTGTTCTTTCCACTGTTGTGGTGTAAGAGGGTAAAGGTCTCATTATTGTTGCAAAACTTTTAAAATGATTCATTCTTTTGCAAGTTACCAATTTCTGAAAATGTTTCTGCAAGCAATTCAAGTGCCTCAACATTGTGGCCGCATGCTTGAACAAATATGGAGATGTGTACAGAAGTAAAAAAAAAAACTGAGCATGCTGCTTCAACTGAAGTCAGTGTTCTTTCCACTGTTGTGGTGTAAGAGGGTAAAGGTCTCATATTATTATTGCAAAACTTTTAAAATGATTCATTCTTTTGCACGTTACCAATTTCTGAAAATGTTTCTGCAAGCAATTCAAGTGCCTCAACATCGTGGCCACATGCTCTAAACATCTTTACAACCACGGCCGTTTTGTTCGTGTGGTTCACCACATAGATGCAAAGCTTTTTCTTTGCCAGTCTTGACATAATGCATATGAGAAAAATGCTGAGAAAAACGAGATATAGAGTGAATTGAAAATGTATCCTTGGGGCATTATGATCGAGATAGGGGAAAACTGTTTTAAAAGAACACATTTGTCCTCTAGAACCTGTGTGTGTGTGTTTGTATATTAATAACTTTCAACAGAAGTGATTTACAGCTTGTGAGATAATTGAAAAAACAGAAGAATGTTAAGCTGTTTTAGCAATTTGCACTATTCATGACCCATTTCCAGTCGTGTTATGATGATGGAGACAAAGCTGACCTTTGGATGTGTAAAATTTCTAAGAAACACTACGGTCTTTTGTTTTATAGAACATTCCGTATTGCATTATTAAAGACTTATGTATTTAAAAGCATGATAGATACGCATAAACCTACACAATCTATCGGCCTGCCATCGAGGAGTTAAGCCCCATCCACTTAGCGGCAATACGTTATTGAACAAAGGGAACGTTCTCGTCAGGGTTTGTCAGGGCTCAAGGTTCGCCAACCGGTCCCCAGACCTTTGAGAATATGGCTGAGCGGAAGACAAAGGACACTTCCTTCACCCTTACTACGATGTGTTGTGGCAGATGGGCAGCTCATTTAGCCAGCACATCATCTCACCCTGAAGCAGAACTGAGTCCTTCAGGCGCTCCTTTGCACCCTCTGTCGTCAGTCTCCGCAGAAGTAGAATGGACCACAATTAGTCACTACACCCCCATCTTACCACAAATCTCAGTCAATAGAATCTTCACTACAGTTTGGAATTTACCACTCAAATAAAACATAATTAAACAATCTGCTTTGTGCTTCTTCACCATCTTCTATCTAACACCCGAATGTCTCTTTTGGGAACCATGCAATGATTATCTTATTGCCCAACATTTCTCACCACAGCACATGTTTATTGTGACAATAATGCACCATAATATGATTGCTTTGCCTGTCTCATGATTGGTAGTTCTTATTCCAGTGCACAGGCTGAGGCCACATACTGTTGAGAAAGACACCAAAGAAATTCTGGGCATATTGAGATTTATGGCTTATGCTTAATTAAAATCTCCAGAAACTAATGGTGGGAAAATTGAAATGTTCCTAGTTGATTGAATCCCCTCCCTACTACCAATGGATTTCATCATACAGTGTGTGACCATGTGTGACCATCGAGTGGTCTGTTCTGTGTAAAACAGGGTTTCCTACATGTAATTGAAGAGTCGAAACCATCCCAAAGTTGTCAGCTGCTTAAGCAATTTCTCACCATGACTGAGAGAGCTTTGGTGCACATTCCCTACTCCACTGTGTGTCATTTTCTAAGATTTGGGGGCTCATTACTATAGCAGGAAAGCTTCTGGTATTGTTCTAGCTCTCTTAGCTTTACAGTAGCTTTAAGCTGCTAACAAGCTTTGTATTCAGGCTTGGGCTGACTCTGGTGGATAACATTCACCTTTGCTTCAGTGCAGGTATAGGGAACAATTTGCACATCAATCCCTAAGGTGTCACACCCTGCTTTTAAGGATTTTTAATTTAATTAATTCTTCACTTTCAAAACACTTTTTACATATGTGCCAAGTTTAAAACAAATGCCAAGTGTAATTTTGAGTAGTGTATGTGTTTGTGGTAATAGCACAGTTCCAATCATATTAAATGGTTATTTTCATATATATTGACGGTTTATGACAATTTTGCAGATTGCTACTAAAATTCAAGACTGTCTATTGGAATTTTTTACAAAATTAGTATATGGCAGTTTTTCTTTTTACTAAAAACAAATTATTTTGAAATTCATTGTTTTAGTTGCTCTACAGCAATTTTTCATGCATCCCTCTAGCGATTATGACCGTTAACCTTCCTTGTGGCTGTTAGGTATTGCAACCAAATTGGCAATAATCTGGTCATCCGTAAAAGATGCTTCATTTGCAATCCCACACCAACACTTTCTATGAAACAGTACAACAAAATAGCAAATATTTGCTTTCTGTCAGCGCCATCTTCTAACACAAACTCATTACATCATATGATGGACCTTGGTGCTTTCATGTCCCTTCGATTGCCTGCTGCACTTAAAGATGGATGCTTGCCATTATCTATCTGCTTTCTGTGTCAGCTTAGTGTCCAATGACCTCTCTTGGGCAATCGCTGTCAGGGATATCGATCAAATTCTCCAGCATAGTGAGCTTGTTGAAAATGTGTAGATGTGATGATAAATGTGCTTCAAAACGATTACCAAAAAATAAGGGACTCAAAGAGAGCAAATGAGATTCGCTGCATTGGTGCAGTGAAGGCGCCGGTCCTTGACAGAAGTCACGAGCATAACAGCCGCCAGTTTATGTATGTCTCCTTGACCAGGGTGATGGCTCAGAGATGAAATTTACGAGGGTATTTATTGACTAATAGGATCAATGGACTGATCATTAGACATCTGAAGGCACATACTGCGCAAACACTTGCATTTTGAATAGAATAGTTTGTCTTAATGAGGACTGATCGATGGCATGTCATATTTGATTCATGATGTGTGACTTTTATACTTTTCTCTCCATTAAGCTGTGTTTTCATCTCTTCTTTGAAGGTCAATTTCAACTTACTCCTCAGCAGCAGTCTTTTAATAGCTCCATATGGTAAATGGTGTTCGTTAAAGACACTATTTATTGCGCTGAACATTAGCACTTAACAGGTCTGGATGTATAAAATGCTGCCACCACTAAAATCCACCCTCCTGACAAAAACTAAGTAGTGATTCAATGCTATTTTTATTTTTTTATGATTACATTCAGCACGTCTTAATGACGCCTGTTATTTATGAGCGAGCGCTGCTTTTTTTTTTTTTTTTTTTTTTTTTTTTTTTTTTATATACACACATCAGACTGACTGTCATGGTTCCTGGCTTGTGTTGTCATGTTTTGTTGTCAACTAGAGTCTGACAAGTTGACCAATCATCGCTAAAATTGATCTTCACGAATTGATCTTCCCAAATAATTGTAATCGACACAAGATTTTGGATTTATTAATTTTTACATTGAATGCCTAGTACCTAGAGGGAAAACCATTATCACCTCCACAAAATAAGACATACTTGAATTTTATTTTATTAATTTATTTTTGGGAATTATTTTTTAATATTTGCACCGAATAAAGTGGATGAGAGTAGGAATGGATTGGTTTTCAGACATTTATTCTTTCACCACTGAGAGTGGGTCAATGTCAGATAGATGTGCGACAGCCCCAAGAGGATGGCTTGACGAAATTTCAAAGTTGGACTTAAAAAAAAAAAAAAATGGCACACCCGCGACACTAATGAGGCGATGTGGTGCAGAAAATGGATGGACTTTGAAAAATTCGGAGCACTGAAGCTCCTGCCAGCGGGACAGGCCTCCAGCTGAGTGTGGCTGCTTCGGGTACGACATTTTCGCTTACGCGTGCTGGGCGTACCCCTTGGAGGTGGTCTTGGAAAAAACTGGCACTTAAGCTGACACATAGATTCAATTTTAACATCTAACGACCTACGAAAAATTCAGCTTCCGAGAAGCCTCATTGATTGAATTTTGTGGACATCTTAGGTACAAAGGAATGTCCACATATATAATATAGTTGATTGCCAATTTTGTAACATGAAAAAAAATAGAGATTTTCAGTGAAAAATGTTCATATGCTTTTAGTTCCGTGTCCATTTTGCCTTTTTCTGAATGGAAGGTCACTGGGAATTCTGAAAAAGATGATTTACCATTCTAAGTAGGAAGCATATTTAAGTATACTGCATCTTTGAATTGTACTTATTTGTGACACAAACATGATATTCCTAGGCACCATCACAAAGCTGTGTAGAGGCTTAGCAGCTGGATTCTGACATTTTTATCCAAGCAGTCACAGTTTAATTGTTTTCTGCATGGCTTGAAGCTGCCACCAAATTTCACCTATCATATTTTTCCTGCTGCTATCGAGGCATTAAATGTTTTGGAACACAGCTGAGGAGGTTATTATTTTCAGCTTGACAAAGACTGTCGCATCCATTTTGTCTAAACACCGGATTAAATATGATCAACACCACTTTTCATCTCTACCCCCTTCTAGGTTTAAAAAAAAAAAATCTACTTTTAAGTACTGATTTATTTTGGAGACATTTGTGATTCGTGTTTTTCTTTTTCTTTTCACCAGCATCAATGTCCTTATTTTTTGTTTCTGTAATTTTCAGTGCTTGTCACACTGACTGTGATTGTCCAGACGACACTTTCCTGCTTCAAATAGCACAACTTGTCTTTATCCAACAAATTCTGTTTCTTTTTGAAGGCTTTGTTGGCTCTGTTGAAGTTGACATCATCCTTGTTTTTTTGGAAAAGTCTTTAATTCACATACATACAGCTTTCTGAAATCCTTTTTTTCCCTGTGTCTTGAAGATAACAGATCCAGTTCTATCAAAAACAATTGTGATGTAAAGGCAGCCCTGTGAAAACACAGCAAGATGGTTATTACAAGGTTTAAGACCATTACAAGGAACAGAAAAGAACATTCAACTCATTTTCAATTCTTATGTTGCAGGTTAAATCAACAGTATATGTGTACGAGGTTCAGTCTGTTCTTTTAAAGACTACTGCAAGCCATCCATCCATCCATCCATCCATCCATCCATCCATCCATCCATCCATCCATCCATCCATCCATCCATCCATCCATCCATCCATCCATCCATCCATCCATCCATCCATCCATCCATCCATTTACCCACCGATCATTCTGCATATCCTAATTGTAAGTCAGCATCAGTAATTATCTTGGCATAATGAGACTTTGTGACCTGCTCCATGGAAACATTTACATTGCGGGCCTCTGTTTACATGCTACCAAACAGCTTTGTGACACCAATAAGCTGTCTGAGCCTCTGTCAGAACAAATGGCGCAGGCTGCTGAAATACTCTTTGGCTGCCAGATAAAAAGCAGATAAAATGATCGACAACAGATCCGCATGATGAACATTAAAACAGTAAATGGCAGAAATTGGTGCAAAAAATACTAATTAAAGTTAAAAATTTGGTGGAACTCTTGTAAAAGGCTATTTGACACTGGATTTGTTGTTCATCAATCAATTAATTTTAACACCTCTACTAACATGGTGACAAATTTTGGCATTGCTGCTAATTGGATAAAATCTCACACAACCTGCACCTATTTGCCAAAATCCCTCATGGGATTCTCTCAGTCGTATGTTTTGACATCTTTGCATTCTGCCAGAAGCTTGTCAGCTTCAACGTTCCCCCCTGTCCATCACTGTCTGCAACAGCACCTATGCATTAAATATCAATCCTTGTGGTAGAAACGAGTCACAGAATACCTTGCTGGGTTGACTTCACTTGGCAGGTCTGAAGGAAGTCTCTCACGACAGGATGAGTTAGCCCACTTCTCATCTCTATTAGCTGGCAAGACGGCAATCGGAGGGAAAAGCTGCTAAGTTGAATATGTGTGTGTGTATTATATATATATATATATATATATATATATATATATATATATATATATATATATATATATATATTTTTTTTTTTTTTTTCATTCATTTTCTGAACCGCTTAGTCCCCACAGGGGTCGCGGGCGTGCTGGAGCCTATCCCAGCCGTCATCGGGCAGTAGGCGGGGGACACCCTGAACTGGTTGCCAACCAATCGCAGGGCACACAGAGACGAACAACCATTCGCACTCACATCTAGGGACAATTTGGAGTGCTCAATCGGCCTATATATATATATATATATATAAAATGAGATAAAAAATAAGATACAAATCTGATACTGGTCTGAGGTAAAAAAAAAGGATGGATAAAAATCTATTCTTTACACACCAGTCTGTATTCTCAGGTGAGTGGCTGGATCTCTGTGCTGTTAAACATTTTCATTTAAATCAATTTGTTCAAAAACAGGAGGAAAAAATCCAGTGAGTGAGGGATTGTCCTTGGGGAAACAGGGACCATTGTATAATGCTTGGGTAATAATAATAATAGGTGGTGTGTGTATTTGCATGTTTATATATTTGACACCTTTGGTTTAAACTGCTTTAACCCGTAATCCCCAGTTTCTGGTCTCACCCTCTAATTTACCTCTGTGACCATTACTGCTTCATAAATTGCCTCCGCTATAAGTCTGCTGCGTGATTTATGCACCGCATTTTGTTGCCAAAGAGAACAGCTGAATTAAGCCAAGGAACAAAAGAGATAAAGTCAAAGAGGCAGTGACTGTAATAATAGTGACAGTGAGTTTTCATAGGAAAATTTAGAGCCAACCATATCAAACACCCACGCACACAACCTTTGGAGTGGTGCACATATTTCACCCAGACAGCTGGCGAAAAGAGTGTTGCATTTTATGTACAAATGAGCTCATCCTCTTGTCACCTGAATATAATTTTTTATTCTGTTGGTAAAAATGTCGAGGAGGAAGTATTTTGTTTTTTCTCTTCGTAGGTTTATGTTTTATGGCGTTGATTTGCTTCATGACTCATCAGTTCCCCATACTTTTCGACCTAAAGGCACACATCTGCCAGGCTGAGATTAGGCCAATAGAAATGTGATCAAGCAAACTTGGCAACTGTCTTCTTGTGCATCTTAATAGAATTCACAAGTCCTTTTCCTCCTTGTTTAGGGCTAAATCCGGCTCTAGTGTTGGATGTTTTCTTTTTTTTCCCCTTTCACTTATCTGAAGTGAGGGCGCTCTTAGAGTCGACAACTGTCTTATTGCGCTCACGGGCAGGACAGAGCAGATTAGTCTAATTAAATGAAGCTGTGGAGGAAAAGGGGCTCAGTTTATACTCATCCTTAAGCCTCTATTCTGTTGCTCTAAAGAATCTGCGGGAGGGGGGGGGGGGGGACGGGACTCAAATGACTGGATTGTTTGGAAAAAAGTGAAAAGGACAAATGCAGTGCATAAACAGGCTTGAGCAAACTCTCTATAATGCCATAAATTCTAAAGAAATGCTGTTCAGAAATATTTTGCGATGTTGACATTCACATACATTAGAACAATTGATGATTGGCAGAAGTGGACATGAATGAGAATAAAGAGTAATTGGAATCAAATTTATTGGATGTACCCGATGTGGTACGTAATGTTTTCCATATTTTGGTTACAAGCTTTCACAATTTCACGCATAGGAAATTATGAACATGCAATTACTCATGTAATTTGTATCGCCATCACAGAAAGGTGCAATTTGTTGCATTGTACTGAAAACAAAATTGTTTCACAATCTACTCTGGCCGTAGTTTGGGAGTATGAATACCTCAAGAGAGCAACCTACTTTACCTAGAAAATAATTGTTATTTTCGAGGTAACGTGAAATTAATTAAAACAGAAAAGGTCATGGACGTTATTTCCAGCTAATAGATCAGCCCCAAGGCCTTAATGACTTCTTATTTTACCTTTTCACAAAGCAGACTGGGTCACAATACTATGAATCCAAATTAAGTATTCAAAGAAATGTACATTTTCATAATAAAAGCAATGCATTTAGACTGGAGGGGATCCAAACTAAAAATAATGAAAGAAAAACAGAAAAAATATAGTCCATGTAAATTGTCATTCAGTATTAATGAACAGCCAATCACATGTACTTAGCATGGATCAGAAGTCACTATGCCTCTTGGGTGCCAGCTTCGTATTTCAAAAGCAAGCAGCTGAGCAGCTCCTCGGGGTGCATATGCCCTTTTCTATTCACAGAAGACCCACAGCAGGAACTTCCTGAAAAAAAAACATATTGGAGTTGCTGTGTGGGGCATTCTGTCTGTAATGATTATACTCATGCGAGCTTTTAATTTAACTTTCACTGTTACAACTCAATTGCAATGAGACCAAGAGTATTCCGATCAGGCCTTTATGGTGCCGATTACGATATCGGTCATCCGAGTGGCTTAACTGGCTAAGAATGGTCCATCGAAGTCCACATGTATCGTTGACTATGGTGACTCAGGACATTCCCATGGGTGTTGAGGTGCAGGGGCAGGTGCTTTTTGATCCACCATGACATGGCATGACATGCCTGAACAGTTCTCTAGACATCTTGATCCATTCCACATAAAGGCCAGTTTTATTTTCGTGTGAGAGTTTGAGCATCCTTTCTCTTCTTCCCGTAGGAATTACAACAAGTGTTCTCCAGGGAATGTGGTCAGTTTTCTCTGTTGGACAGCTCTTCGTTTTGGATCAGTTTCGACAGGCATTGTGACAAAACAGCCTCTTTTGTGGTCCAGCTCTTCATCTGAGTAGCATTTATCAGGCTCTCATCTAACATGTCCATCATTAGCATTTGCTTGATTTTCTCCCCCTTCCTTAATTTAATAGGGACTGGCAATCTGCTCACTCTGTTTCTGTGGTGTTTGCCTGGTTTGAGACTATTTGCCAGATTTCCAAGTTTATTGCTTATATTTGCCACATAAAAGAAAATTATGCACATATAGCTGTTTCTCTGCTATCCAATGAATTACTCTTTACCATTGAGGACAAAGGCTAAATTAGCAGTTTTGTTCATGAAATGAGTACCAGATGAGGCTAAACAATAAGGTTTCACTGCAATGCATTTACGATGCAGCATTTATTGCACATCGGATATTTGCTAACGACTTTGTCAGCGTTGCAAATGCCAGAAATGGTGTTTCGATTGTGTGTTAAATTTATTGGCATAAAACATTCATCCTTTCCATGTTCAAAATTATATTTATAGTGGTGCATATTTACATGCAGCATTTACAGCAGACATGCCAAAAGTCCACACTCGCTCTTGCTTCATCATGTCATGCCGTGTGGTGGTTGTCACGTTCTTCAAAGCCTCATCTAAACAATCCAAGCTTGAGATAAATGTCATATTCTGTAGGTTCACGGTTTGGGGTTTTCATTCAGATTTCTATTCATTCTACCAGAAAGAGGCTGTTCGTCAAGACACAAGTGAGGAATTGATGGTACTTGTTCTCTGACATCAGTGGATATAAAAAAAAAAGCCTCCTTAGATGGGTCAGAACACACCTGCCACTATTAAAGTGCCACAATTTAACCGAGTAAATGTCAGATGCTCTGACAGGCTTTACCCATCAGTTTTGATATACGTAGTTTGATATTGAAATGTATTTTTTGTATTAGTTGACATCTGCATCATAGGATGCACATGGTTAATAATTGATGTCTTTTCTCAAGGCAATCTCATTCAGCACTTCTGTAATCTCTCTGCATGCTTATGATGTACTGGAAGCAACTCTGCTGCTCTTGGGTTTTATTGTTTAGAACCACCAGACATTTCTCATCCACTACGATTTCACTAAGGACCTGCAAATCGAGCAAGCGGTACAGAGAATGGAGCATCCAGTTAATTTTGACCTTGCAGATTTACCAAATCCCATGAATAAATCACATGATGGGGATCCATGGAAAGAAGTAGTAATGATGTTTTGGTGTTGTGGTTGTTTACTGGTTAAGGGGATGGAAGGCAGCCAAGGTTGAACAAACAGTGAGAGGGAAAGTGAGCAGACGTAGTTATACATAGGATGACATTGTTTTGTACATTGTTAGTTTGCAGTTCTTTGTTTAGTATCTGTCAAATGCTGCTTGCCACAAGCTCTGCCATGTCTATTGTACAAGACTCCCTGTTTACCCCAGACAGACCAGAAGGGAAGATATTCTGCTCCAGGAGGTGAGGCAGAAAGCCATGAGTGATTTCACTGTGCCTGTGTGACACCATGCATTTGTGGTATTGTCCTGAGTTGAAATGTATCCGTGCTGATGCTGTTCTGTGCTGTCACGTTCTTGTAAAATTCTCTTTCACTTTAATGCTGTTGAGAGTGAGTCACATGGAACATACAATAATAATTCTCAAAGCCTATGCTATCAAGTATTCACATGGAAATTATTTTTACATACTCTGTGTTGTATATAACCATAGTAAATTATATTAACATTGATGTTTAATAGTAATATTTTTTACATCAATTATACTGGAAAACAACATATTTCGAAAATAACCAATTTAACGTACTAGTGATACATTCTCAACTTCTCTAACCCATACGGCATCATAAACAGATGCATATTGTACATTATTACGGCATGTACACATTCTCATAGTGAGTACAAAGCACATGGAAGACAGGCAATTGTGATGTGAAAATCCCAAATTGAAATGCTTGGGGTGTCAGCATTATGTTAAAGGCACAGAGCAGAAGAGCAGAGCGGACGATAGTTCATTAAAATGAATGAGTGGCTTTTGTCTTATGTTTACCTTATTTTGTATTCATTTTTTTGCATACATTATGCATGTGCCATGTTTCATAGAGGTATGTATTTAAGACAATAGCTACAGAAAGACTTTTTTTTTTCATTTTCTATTTTAAATACCACCACCAGAAACCTGAGCTGAAAAACTTCCTTAAGTTATCCAACATAAAAAAATAAATAAAAAAATTATCCTTTCCTAATGGAGTATCTTTACAAAGCTCTCTAGTGATAGAGTGAAACTAGAACTATGAACACATTCATGAGGTTTTCACTGCCAGGTCAAGCCACAATAATTCTTGACAGTATTTCAAACACGCTGTGGCAAGACACATTGAAAATCTATACTTCCTCTGCTGTTTATATTCATTGAGTCAACCTGGTCATCGCATGACATATAATGGAGGAACTGCGAGTCAACCTCTACCATATATCAAACACTAGGAGAAGGGGCCTTGCAAATGCTTTTATAGCAGATGCTGGTTAGAATCAATAAACGGCACTTGTGTTGCTATAAAATTAGGAGAGGACTACTAACTTAAAAAAAAATCAATGTGCACTTTTGTCATGTGCACCTTTGACTTTTGTTGATTCCACAACAAACTTTCAAACACCAGCAATAGTTCACAGCCAATTTCAAACTTTATTCAGAAAAGAATCTTGCAAACTCAGTCAACTAGTGTACATTCATCCAAACTAAAGCATCTTTTTATAGTAAAAGGCCAACTAGTCAAAAATAGCAGTTTATTGGTGTTGGGCTGAAGCGATTTCAAGTTTGAACTGGGGCTAAATTGCAAGTCTTGCTCTATTTCTGGTGGAAGCTTTGTCAGCAGTCTTGTGCTGGAAATGCTCCCTGATGAGCCGGGTTATATTGCTGATGCCCATCTCCCTTGGAAGTGACTATCCAAATGAATTATTCTCCTACTTTGCTCAGGGCTACCTGAAATATTCAACATCCTTTCGAGACTTTCCCTATTAGTAGTAGCAGCATTGAAATATACTGTAAATGAGCACTATGAGCATAATAATACAATTGGTCCTCCTGTATTGTACAAAATTTGGGTTTTGTCAAAGTTATACAAGTTGTATAATTTGCCTACCCTATGTCCCTATTAGGGTTGAAAATAGGTTGGTGTGCAGCTGACTTAAAAAAAAAAAGCTATGTAACGTATACAAGCGATTATAAAACTGTAAATATTTACCTAAGAAGCTAATTTTAAAATGACCTATTTTTTTTTTTTTTTTTTTACAAATAATGGATAATAAAAAGACACTTACTAAGACAGCCTAAATACTGTTTATTTTAATTGGAAAAATTCTTTAAACGCATTAAGAGCTGCCATTGCAAGACTGGCTAAATGTTTCATGCTTGGTTTGCTCATCTCATCTGTCAAAAGCATTATAGTGTGCTTCTGAAGGCCATGATAGAAGAGACAGTCTGCCTTTTAGCCATACTAAAATGAATAACCCTTTCAACTCCTCACAGATTCACTTTTTGCCCTCAGTACAAGGACCTCGCTTTAACATATAACACACTGTGTCACCTTGCAGATAGATGTCTTATCATATAAACTAATATAATGTTCATAATACTTTTTTTGAATTTTCTGTTCTTGAATGGATACACATTGCAATTAATTTGATAGTCGTTAGGAAATAAGTCTCCTGTTTTATTGTTTTTAGCATACAATTTATTCTCATGCTGACATACTAGGTTTTAGTATACACAATACACTACCGTTCAAAAGTTTGGGGTCACCCAGACAGTTTAGTGTTTTGATGTAAAGTTTAGACTATGCTACCAAAATGTCAGTCACCCTTGGTATGCCAGAATGCTCCCCATTGTGCAGCGCCGACTCCCAAATTCCCCAGCATAAGGCTTGCACCTGTACATAAATCAAAATGTGCCACTTTTCATATGCAAACACAGCTGCACCCTCCACAAATATACAATCCAATATCTTGCTGTCTTCACAATCTTCAACATTTAATTCTACTTAGTCTTCTTACATTTATCTAGGATATACCCATTCAAAGTATTCCAATTCACTTCAGTTTCCAATTTGGCCAGAGTATGAACAATTTTGACCTAACTCTAACCCAAAGTATTATAGTATGTGTACTCATGACAGCCTCCCCTTTTTTCCTTAATGTACTTCTTAAAGCAAAAGCGAAACAGAAAGATGAAGCCAAAAGGATGAATAGGACTCACAAAATGATGTTCCATCTTTACTGGGATGCTGAAAGATTGAGAAATAGCCCGTGGATACAAATTTAGAAAGAGAGAAAGAGGGCAAGAAAAAGAGGAAAGCGAGTTATGTGAGAAAGATGAGCCGAAAGCATGAGATGAAAGGAATACAAAAAGTGTGACTGACTGCAAGCTAACTGGCAGATACAGCAATGATTTGAAGCTCTCTTCATTGCCCACTGATACATACATGCTACATTTTGGGGAGGAGGGGGATTAAAAAAATTAATTAAAAATTTCCAGCCAGTGGGGCTTCACTAAACGTTGACTTAGCTGTGTAAGAAGAAAGGTGATTCATCTTGCCAAACTTTCATATCTAACTGTGGGAAGCAATTGGAGCCTCTGTACTGTGAAAGTGAAAAAGCAGCAAATGTGCACAGCTCAAGAGGCAACTTTTAATTGGTGAAGTTTTCTACTCATGTTTTCAGAATTAGATAGATAGATAGATAGATAGATAGATAGATAGATAGATAGATAGATAGATAGATAGATAGATAGATAGATAGATAGATAGATAGATAGATAGATAGATAGATAGATAGATAGATAGATAGATAGATAGATAGATAGATAGATAGATAGATAGATAGATAGATAGATAGATAGATAGATAGATAGATTTGATCGATCGATAGATATTTTTCTTTTGAAAAGAAAATAGTTGAATAATAACGTTATTATTCAACTATTTTCTTTCCAAAAGGTATTTTTCTGTTTGTTGACGCAACTTCTACACACACCTTCATCTCGGTTACCTTTGGCCTTTTCCCACTGAGACACCGCGTCCGTATCTCTCATTGAGCATCAAGAACAGGGAAGTGTTTGTTTCTCGTTAGCTGCTGGCTACATCCTCCTGTGGGAGTGTGCAGTTTTGTAGGATTGCACGATGCATAATTAGAGTTGGCATGGTAGCATTGCTGCCACGGGTGCAGTGGCTCGAGGTGGCACAGCCTAAACTAAAGGAGCTGCAGGCAGAGAATCCTCCTGGCTATAATTTAAATAATTACATCCTCAGATCTGTCTTCCGAGCTATTTAGCGTTTCTATATTTTATGTAACTTCTGAAAGGTGACTTTTCTGACCTTATAAAGATTTTTTCACTCACTCACCTTGTGGTCCTATTGCTCTGTAGTAGCTGCACTTGAAGCTTTAGCAACCAACCCAACTGCTCATTATTAATTAACACCATAGTTTGTCAGAACTGGAGCACACCAAGGCTTTTGGAAAAAAAACATCTGAAGTGAATTCAGACTCACTAGTTAGTATGTGTGTGTAGTCAGTTTTCCAAACGAATACCAACTACTTAAAAGCTTTTTTGTCCTCTCCAGGACAAAAGAGGATTACAATAATTATTTAAACAGTACTGATTTAAATCAGTACTGTACTGTTAACCCCGTTAGCAATATTCTTTTTTTTTTTCATGGCGTCCTATTCATGGATGTGGTTTGGAGGGCTTTGGTATTACAATAGGATGAGCTTTCCCCTGTTGTGATCCTGATAACTTCATTTCCACCGTTAAGATCCACAGGTATGGTTGAAAGCTGAGTGAAAGCTGCATGAGACTCAGCAGTTGTAAATATTTGTGGCAGTCAGAAAGGGATTGGAAGGAAGAGTTAAAGCATCTCATAGTTTTGTTAGTGAGAGGTGAAGAACATTTGAGGCGCTGCAGTTGCTGTATTGTTCAATTTTGGCAAGAGGATGCAATAAATTCAAATCACTTCAGAGATTTGTTTTAAGGTTTTGTTTTTATTTGTCAACGTCATCATTTTGTCTTAAGGCACATTGCGATGAGGTTTGAAAAAGATTGATGATGAAGCACTTGTGGATCTAAATGAAATGCAACCTTTACCACAGCAGACTTCTCATGTTTGCTTATTGCTCTTTTTCTGTGATGTCTCACGACCTCCATTAAACTTGTGTCCCGTCTACCGTGCTGCACTCTTTTATTTGATACTCATTGGCTACAGTAAGGAAAACAATTTATATGACCATGCAAAGACTGACAGAAGCAATAAAAATGCTCTAGCAAAAAATAAGGTTGTGGATTATATAAAGAGCATCCAGAGCTGGACTGTACGTGGTAAACCAAGATATCATGACTGATTATTTCTTCATTTCTAGCCATGTAACCTCAATATTTCAACACTGTGCTTGCTGAGTCTGAAAATTCAATTCATGAAACGGTTCCTTTGCAAAAAGTGAACTGTGAATATCCCATTAACAGAGATAATTCTCTTTATTTGTGTTTGAAAATCATACAAGCAAGTACTTCCCTTATCTGGACACATAGTTAAAACAGTCCCAAAATCTAGAATCTGCAAAATCCTTGAAATGTCTGTTACATGCTCGTTCTGAGTTTAGGTTTATTCTTTCATAGCTATCATTTCTTTTATCAATAATGTTCTCTGAAATATGTTAAAAATGTTGCAATACAAAGGGACAAATAGAAGACAGAGTCCTATATCGTGGCTTGATGGAAGTCTTCAGTTTCACAAAATTGTGTGGTGAAGTTCCATCATCTGTAGTAGAAAACAATTTTGTAGTCTCCCCGTACTTCCTTTTTTATTACCTATTCTGATGGTTTACACAATCAATATCTGTTTGCTGGTGCCTGAGAATCAATCTGCCTTTCTTTAAGACTTCACAGGCCCCTGAGAACACTGAAATGTCTGCATGCTATCTATGCAAGAGTCCTGGCAGTTAGTGTTCTGATTTTGCGTCAGGATAAAACCACTTTGTGAACACCTAGATTTCAACTATTGCAGCTGTACCCTGAGCAGATGGTCTTTTCAATCTTGTGTGACAAGGTTGCCGATTTACACAAATTAATTAGTCGGAAGTGGCATACTCACTGAGCCGATGACATTTGATATGTCTGAGGCTTGGGTACAATCAAACAGTTGCTTCTCATTTTTCAAAGAGATGAAAAAAGGGAGTTGAATATCCGTTATCCTTTTTGGGCCGTGTTGCAATATGCTGTAAAGTTTTGAGTTGTTGTTGAGTATGTCTGACCTGTTTTTTTTTCTTCATGCTTTCCCTCTTCAACATCATCCGTTCGTATCTTGAAGGCCATCACAGACTTCAGTCCAATCTATTTTCTCATCTCATTCCCACTCAATTTATCCCATCTCACTGCTATTAGAGTGGAATGAAATCACATGTACACAGCCACTTCACAATCATACCACTCGGGGAAAATGATTCATAAAATGGCTTTAGCAATTCTAAACAGCCGGAGAGAATTTTCAATGTTTGGATTAGAGGAGAGTGACGAAAAAGCCTAGGTCTTTAAGCCGCCTAAATGAGAGAACAGGGGATAGTGAAGGTGATGATTTCATTCCTTCCTCTCATATTTGCAAAGACAGAAAAACAACTTTAAACTTGCGATGCGTGTGTGAGTGTGTGTGTGTGAGGGAGGGGGGGGGCGTTTCATGGACAGCCATTCAGTGCTTTCCCCCTGGTGTTTGAAGCAAATGAGGGGCTTTGCAAACACTATTTCCAGTACTGAGAGACCAGCAATAATGCTTGCATTCTGCTCAAATATAGTAACTTCCTCACTTGTCGAAAACATTTCGCAACCTTTAAATACAATTGCAAGAAAAGGAGGAGTTGATTTGGCAGATTCTGGCAAAATGGGTACAAGTATGTGCTAGCTTCTACAGTATAATACATGTTTAACCATTACTTACTATTTCAAAACATGCCAACAAATATGTATTTGCATGCACCTAACTGCTCCATTTTAGATAAACCCTCCAAAATCTCACATTTTATCCCAGTTAGTTTATTTTCAGGGTCTGTTTCTTATATTATATCAAAAGTAATACATTCTCTACGAACCATGGTCCTGCTGACAAAGGGAAATGTATGAGCTCATGTAGGAGTTTGAATCTTTACCTGAGTCAAGGCCAGATTTACTAAAGGTAGCAAAAAGCAAAAAAGATGGGCATAGTTGCTCACAAACTAATGTTGAAGCTGACCTAGCATTGCTTCTGCCAAACAGGCAAATTTTGGGCTTCTTGGAGGGAGTATAGGCAGAGATGAATTTGGCACACACATTGCGATTACTCGAAGCTTGTCTAATTCAATCAATCAATTAACTACAACTACATAATTACGAAAAAGCCAGTTATAATCACCCTGTATAATTGTGCTCTACAAATAAACTTACTTTGCTTCCGCTTTTTGTTTTTAAATCCTGTCTGCATTGAATTACAGCAACATTTTGAGATTTTAGTGACCCAACGTGATACGAGCCACGTAGGGGGGGGAGTGCACTAAATGCAACCTGCTTTATAATAAGCAGAAAGACAGCACAAAACTGCTGACCAGAAAACCAACATTAATTGGAAGAACTCATTTTGTGCATTTTTTTCCACAACAACCCCATGCCCTCGTTTTCTGTACTCCGTCTACATTGAATATTCATCAGTGTTTTTGGAAGGAAAACAAAATAGAAAAAACTCTTGGCTGTTAGTTAATAATCAGTAAGAATGGAAAACACAATATAATATTGACGGCCACGTATTGAAGCTGTTGTCATTGGTCTTGTCCACCTCGATCAAAATCTGACAGCATCACATATTAAAACTAACTTTCTTACAATCACAAATACAAAGTGTGAGCGCAAAAAAAATGCTATTTCTGGTCTTTGAGTGCCATGTAACGGTGTCATTTGAAATTGCATCAAAATCTATTAATAAAACATTATTTTTCCAAAAATATGCGAGACCGTGGGCAGCATGGTGAAGCACTGCTTAGTACGTTTGCGTCACAGTTTGAAGGTGAAGGGTTTGACGGCCTACCTGTCTGGAGGTTACACCTTCTCCCTGTGTCTGTGTGGGATTCCTCCAGGAAGTCTAAGTGCTGTTGCTGTTGAGCTTCGGGAAAAAAGATATGCACCTGACACATACTCGCAAAATTTAAGACCAGCCTGACTAGGGAGATTTTTGAATGCCACACAGAGAGAACTTCAAACTAGCCAATTCTGGGTAAAAAAACATTTTCTAAGCAAACTGATGTTTATAAAAGTTCCATAAATTTCATTTTGGCTTTTGGGATGAATATTGAGAAGCCATTGTTTTCTTTTTATTATTATTATTTTGTTTGGGAAAAAAATGAACAACTAATATATCAATTGTGGTAGAAAAAAATAAACATCTCAAGGCACCATGCAGTGTGCTATATAATGACTTCAGAAGGGGGGAAAAGATGGTAGTGGTCTGGTTCGGTGGGTGGTAATGGTGTGGAGTTGGTTCGAGTGAAACAAAGACCAAGAAAGGTCAACAAGGGTACGATAACATGGTGTTAACATTTGGAAGACATTTGCAGTTCAGATTCAATCACAACAACTGCAAGAAATTCATGAGAGGCATTGAGAAAATCAAACACGTTTGATATTTACAGCCGTCTACGGGGTCTTGAAGTGACCTGTGGTGTGTTGCAGTGGCTGCAGAAAACCAAGCACCTATAGCAATCAGGCAGGAGAAGATCTACTGAAAAACGGATCAAATCACAAATACAGAATACCAAACACGATTGCCAGCTCAAATGGCATCAGGAAAATTTAATCTGCCAACATTTTGGTTTCATTATAAGATGGAAATTGTATTCAAAATCCAAGGATTGTCTGCTCTCTGCCAAGTTAGTGTCAAGAGGAAATATGGAAGGCGAGGTGGATCAGATTTGCATTTACTAGCAGCATGCTAGGAATGCGATACGTTATTTCCTATGCAAAATATATGTCTCACGGCATTGAGGTGCCTGCCTGGTTTTTGGCATATTCTGAAAATCAGTACTAGAAAAGCAATCCTAATGTTTATTTGAATATAAATGTGAAACATAAACGTGTACCAGACATGATTAACTGCACATCACAGTCTGAAAATAGTGCAGGACGTTTTCAGTATCAGTCATATATTGCAGCCCCTAAGCTTTACGTAGCGCGGGTCTCTTCGATCTGGCCAGCAATTATCTTTTTTAGGGCTATAATTGCACATCACTCTGTCAGTGCCGTCGTATCCACAAAATAAAAACCTGTTTGAGGAGCATAAGCAGGAGTAAAGACCGATAGACGGAAGCATCTGGTGTGCCACTAAATTATTTTGTTCTCTGTGCACTCGTCACTTTCATGTAAGCCACGGGTGTCAAACTCATGCCCAGGGGCTAAATCTCGCCACGACGTTTTATCTTGTGCATCAACCTCCATGATTTTTGTTAAAATCAATCAAAATTTCAAATTGTCAGATATTGCAGCGTTTTTTTCTTACCAAAACCCTTTGCACAGTAACAGAAACAACTATTATCTAACTAACAATTTTAAGTGGAGTGCTTTTAAAATTTGCAGTCTTTGATGGCAATCGAACATTTTTATAGTTTCACACACATTTAAAGCCCCTCTGAGGGAAACCATCACTGCAATGTGGCCAGCGACAAAAATGAGTCACTCCTGATTAAGTACAGCAAAAGCCTCTTCTACCCAGTAAAGTATGTTTTGAATTATATGGAATATACTCAAAAGTATGCATAGTCTATGCCCAGAATTTAGTTTTCTTTTACAAGAATGCAGTTGTTTAATTATAACGATTAGTACGAGCGTGTTTAGATCGAAATCACTTCAACTATTTCTTTTCCATGATACGATTAAAAATACAACCAGGAAGTGTGCACTGCCTTTCTTTCACATAACAATGTTAGAAATTGCAATGTGAATATTGCCCAACCATAGAGAACTGCTTTCTAAAGCACAAGTTCATGTTTTCATGTCATACGAAAGGGCTAAAAAGACACTATAAGGGAAGTCAATATATTGACTTTGCTAACCTAGATTCTGAAGTAATGCTCCATTAAACTAATTGTTTGAGAAGTGCACCCATTTAAAAACTACATCAATAATGGTGGCATTTATAAGTTTTAAAAATAGCAGCTGGAGCTGTTGGGATTTATTGTCTGATGTGTTTTGATTTATCCATTTGTTTAACTCCATTCCTCATCATCCATCGCCCTGCTTTTTACAGGAGAATCAAAGAGTGTCCTTTGATTGTCTTCAATTACATGAGTCTTTGGTATACCCGGAAGATCTGATCTTAGCTCTTTGTTTTATTACTTTTTATTCTTAAATGCCAGAAGAATACTTTCAGTTTCCTCCATCTACCCCAGGAAGTGCCATAATCACATTCGCAGTCGTAAGAGCACCTCAGGCCTCATCATTTCTCTTTGTTGCCATTACACTAAAAGTTCTGAGACACGATGCCAAGAATGGCAGTCTAATGCACACGCATGTGCAATATATTGCGGAGGAATCACAATGATAGTCAAGGTTGTTTTAAAATGGACCTTTTATTTAACCAGCCAGTGGTTTAGAATGGGCTGTTTAACCTTCACAGAACATTTATTATGGTCATTCCTTTTGTTATAAGGTTAATATGATTGAATATGATGCAAAACAAAGGACACTGATTCATTTTGTATTATGTTTCATAGAGTTCTATACTACACACATGATAGAAACAAAGACTGCCATCTTTTTTTTTTCTTATATAACGCAATTACAAACTATCACAAAATTTCAATGGTGCAGCACAGATATAATTTGATGCCATTCTTTGATTTAGCAGCTTGTAAAAGCTTTCTGCTAGACTTTCAAGAGAAACTAATGAATCACATGTAGAAATTGTCTGATAGTAGGTATACATTGGTTCCATCTGTGATTAAAGGACAAAGTAGCAATGTATTTTGAATGAGCTGCCTAATGATGACATTTGTTTCCCCCCCATCATTTATAGAAAGCAGGGGACTACAAAGGGCTGCACAATGTTTATTAATCATGCACACTAGCTTTCATTTATGTCTGCCTAAACACTTCCACTCATTTATTAATGTCTTTATACCCTTGAGGATGCTCTGTACCCTTGATAAAGGAACTGTATTCCTTTTTTTTTTTTTTTTTTTTTGGTCAAACCTAATTGTATGAACTGACATAAACAAGGCTAAAGGTGGACGGATGTAGTGGTCATAATCGAAATTCCCGGGAGGACCATGTGTCTAAGACACATGAAAATATATTTCAGTAGCATGGCTCATCAATTGTCACTCCATAAGATTTATAGGCCTACAATTTGAAGACTAATTAAGAGCTGTTGTCTTGGTGGCAAGACAGCAATTTATACTGACCAATATTGTTTAGCTCTGCAGCTGCCAGTCGAGACAGGAATGAGGAACCACTATTTCATGTAATTTGAAGAAGCTTCAATAATCATATTTCTTCTTCCTTTTTGTCAGATTTAAGAGTTATTTGTTCACCACCCGGAATCTTGGTTTAGCAGACAGCAAAAAGCAAAAGATAAGGCCTCCGCGGGGTAGATGTTAAAATCAGTCTTCCGGTACATTGTCATGATCTGTTTGAGGACAAATTAATCCTCTTTCCTTGCAGCATACATTAATTTGCTACATTTACCCTTATAATTGGGCTCTCCTTGAGACTGTATTGTCACCTCAGGATGCCAATAAGACACTGCTTATTTCACTCTGCCTGAAGAACAAAACAGTGTTACTAAATGGTTTATTCCTGAATCTGCTGAAGGTGAAAATCAGTGAAAGATTGAATGCATGGGTTTATTAATGCAGGACCAAAAAACAACTTGCAAGATATGACAAACGTTTAAAAGTCTACACTTGATTGAACAATGGCTTTTGACTTTATAAGTAATCATATTTACACTGTGCTTTAATTATGTCATCACGCTATAAGTGACAGTAAAAAGAAAATACAACCAGATGAGAAAAATACAATAACAACGATACTCTATTTCATCGTGATAGTTTCTGTGAAAATTTATCGTCCTGAAAAAATGATCGGTTTTGTTCGAGAAGACATTCTGTGTGCCATAATTTTTACTGTTGCCGTTGTGTAAATAATACTCGTAGTTTTTTTTTGTTTTTTTTTAATCGGAATGAATGTCGGCTCGGTGGGGCACTGGTTAGAGCGACCGCCTCACAGTTAGGAGGGTGCCGGTTCGATTCCACCTCCGACCCTCCCTGTGTGGAGTTTGCATGTTCTCCCCGAGCCCACGTGGGTTTCCTCCGGGCACTCTGGTTTCCTCCCACATCCCAAAAACATGCTTGGTAGGCCGATTGAGCACTCGAAATTGCCCCTAGGTGTGAGTGCAAGTGCGGATGGTTGTTCGTCTCTGTGTGCCCTGTGATTGGCTGGCAACCGGTTCAGGGTGTCCCCCGCCTACTGCCCGATGACCGCTGGGATAGGCTCCAGCACGCCCGCGAGCCCCGTGGGGACAAAGCTGTATAGAAAATGGATGGATGGATGGATGGATGGATGGATGGATGGATGGATGGATGGATGGATGGATGGATGGATGGATGGATGGATGGATGGATGGAATGCCTTCTATGCAAAGATAGGCAATCTTGTTGATTGGTTCATTTGCTTCCGATTCATGACAGTTTCAAGCTTCAAATAAATTCTTTATTTAAACTCAAATTCTACAACCTCAGTTGATTACATTTTTAAAGTATCATTAATATCAAATACATGATCTGTGACATCCTGACTAATTTCAGATTATTATAATTTTTTTTAACACACTGTACGCTTTCTTTTTATCTCATGATAATTAAAACACGATTGAGTTGTAGTTCCGCTGGGATGCTTGCAATGACAAGAATGACACATCAACATGTGCCGCCTGCTAGAGCGATGAAATGATGGCCTTGCAATTGGCCTTGGTTAAGCATCTCGACCGGAGGCAACACAGTTACAATACGGAGTATATTTCTGGGACGACAGGGTCACATCCTCCCTGACTGCATTTGCCATTGTAATGTTGAAATAGAATGATTCTTGGCCCTATTGACCGACTGGCACAACCTCCCACAGAATTAAAACAAATGGGATATTCCACCCACATATATTCTCTATTATGAAATTTTTTTATTATTGGAATATATATCAGGAGTAGCAATATTTTGCAGCCTTACCTCTTCTCGTGTTTGTGCACGTTATCAGTGGCAATAAAAACTGAGCACAGATGAGACCCAAGGGATCGGATTCCTTTTTTCATTTCAGCTCACAGCTGAAAAAGGCCTTAAGATGGTATTTGGTATCAGTCTGCCATACGCAGTAAACTTTATTCTGTTTAATAAAGCAGTCAAATATACAGTACAGGTGTAGAGGAGATTTGAGAGAATAGACTCAATTAGATAGTGGTATGTAATCTGTTTGTGTGTGTGTGTGTGTGTGTGTGTGTGTGTGTGTGTGTGTGTGTGTGTGTGTGTGTGTGTGTGTGTGTGTGTGTGTGTATTTCTTCATCAAAAACACACAGTACCATCATCTCAGATGCTGTATGGCAGATTGATCACACAATAATGTATTGGTATAAGCATCTTTAATACTGTACATTCCTTGTCAAAATTCAACATTGCCCGAGGTGAGCTAATATTGTAGTGCTGTGCTTGTAATTTGCGCTTCTTATCCCCCTTGGCCTTTTCAATTACCAGAATTTGCTTTCTGGCAAAATATCAACATATTCCCTCGTGATTTAAAGTGAACCTATTTGTACAAGAATGAAGTAGCAAGCAAGTAATAAAGATGCTGTTGCCCCTTTGCATGCAGGGACTTCATAAAATCTCATAATGCAATGTTATATCTAAAGCATGCTGTACTGTACTTGAAAATATTGGCGTTGCACAGTAATTTGGAAGCAAATAGTTCCCTTATAATAAAGTGTACGTTATAAAGTCATTTTCTTTTGATAAATATAGGATTAAAGTAACTTGGTCCAGAACGGAAAGGGATTAATTGCATTTCTGTTCATTTCCACTGTATTTAAATGTACATTTTTACAATTCTACTGCCTTCTGCATGTTAAAATACTACTTTAACTTACAAAATAGGTACTTAACCTCAAGTTTTTGTATTGAGTTTTAATATTGACAGATTAAAGTAAGTACTAATAGAAAGAGGGCACCCTTGAATTAGTCTATATATTCAATCAATGGCACATAGGAAGTGACAAATAAGATTGCTCTCTCACAGGTTATCGGCAAATAGCAGGTTTTGGATGTGGGAGCTGGAGGTTAGATAACATGACTCCCAGTTGAGCATGCCGCTGACAGGTTGTTGTTTATTATCAGCAGTAAAGATGTTTACAGAGGTAGTGTATTGATGGACCTTAATTGACCATATGGCTGTTTGTTTGTCCAACTGGAGAGCGGCCAAAGACAGCGCCAATAAGGCCGCTGCAGTGCACATACGTTCAATATGTACTAACACACACAGAGCAAGCAATTTCCAGCCACAGCCCATCTGTGCAATGCACGTCACCCAACAAAGCTGCACATTGGAATCACTTGTTTGCAGGTTCCCTTATGGTAGGTTCTATGTTTTTATTTGTAGATCTATTTCTGTTTCTGGAGTCTGCATCTTTTTTTTTTTTTATATATATATATTCAGCCTTATAGATTGAATGTGATGAAAGGTCTTTCATGCTGGCTTCCAATTTTATTGGTATGCCTACATACGTTTTATTTAATTGGCTGCTAACTAGGGATGGGCAAGTATTATTCCAAGATTACGTGGGCTTGTGGAGGCTGCCGGTAGGAGCCACAGATATATACTCTTCCTTGGTAGTGTTGCTGCTGGACTGTGACAATTTGACACGTTTGCATTAGAAATAGTTTTTTGTCATTGTGGCAATTAAAATGTATACAGTATCAAAACTACTTGAGCTATCAATACTCTGAATCAAAAATCACACGAGCTACATTGTGGCCTGCAATTACAATCCATATTTGCTGATGTCCCAGTTTACCGTAAATATAATGTAAAATAATTAGGTTTTTTTTTTGTCTTGAGTGGGCTTGAACCTTGCCATCCGTGTTTTTTGTTTTGTCCTTAGCTCTTTCCTATCTCCATAACTCTCAATGCTTCACTGCAGTGGGCTTTCTATTGCTTTACAGTAGATTTTCAGCTGGCCTTGCTGCATGCTGTTGCCTTGTTGAAACACAAAAAAGGTGAGTGGCAAGCTGCTGGGCTGGAAATACAGTAGGGCTGGCCTTTCACGCAGAAAGACCTCTAGCTGTTCAGGGGTTTGCCAATGGCCCAGCCAAGTGCCTTGTGTCATGCATTTGTGTATGATTCAATTGAGAGCCCCAGTTGCGAAAAATCCAATAGTGGGTCTCGATTGTGTAAATCTCAAAGTGCACACAGTGGATGAACGCATGAAGTCTATGCTTTCAAGAAATGAAGGCCGTATCTGTCAAACTTAATGTTCTCTCTCCTGGCTGTAGAAGGAATTACTGTAATGAGTCAGGAGGTTAAACCATTCACATTAGCCTATGACATTCGTAACTCAGTGCAAAGTTGGTGGTGGTAAATGATGTTGGGATATAGCAGCATCTCATTACATTTCGTCCCTCTTATTGTACAAGCACAGTTCCAATATTTACTTGCTTAATTACATTGATGCAAAATGGTGGAAAAAAAAAACATCCAATAAACAAGATCCCCCTTGACACTCTGCTGTCATATCTGACAGGGTGTGGGTAATTTAGCAGCTCTGTTCCAACAGATGCTCTCACCAATGTGTATTTGAGACACTCGTGCCTTTTACAGCTTAGATGCTTGCAGGAAAGAAGGGTAAATACGTGAAGTGTGTGTGAATAATGCAAGTGTGAACACTAAATGTCAGAGCTAAAAATTCCTGCCATTGTCTTGCTGGGATTCACTGCATATTTTATGTATTTTATAATTAGTGGCAGAGTCTCAGGAGAGAAGCAGAGGAGAATTAGGCCTGGCAGTTATGGCTTTCACTTATTTCTACAACAATTTAATGAACTTCATTTGAAAGGCAAATTTTGAGTTGAACTTTCTCACCAAATGTTGCATGTTTGAGTTATCATAAAAGAACAAAAGACTCTAGGGACAACAAAAACAAAACTCTTTTCAATTAATCATGGCTAAATTTTAAGGCAAGATGCTAAAAAGTAAAAGAAAATGAAGTGTCCGTGACAAAGCGCGCATGTGTGTGTGCGCGTGTGTGTCACTTTATACATATATTTTCTTTTCTATGGCTTACCTAACGTATTCTTACATTCTTACAGATTCTTTAGCAAAAGAGCAAGGTTACTTATCCAAGTCAATTTAGTAATCAATCCATCCATCCATCCATCCATTTTCTGTACCGCTTTGTCCCCACGGGGAGTTACGGGCGTGCTGGAGCCTATTTCAGCTGTCATCGGGCAGTAGGCGGTGGACACCCTGAACCAGTTGCCAGCCAATTGCAGGGTACACAGAGACAAACACCCATCCGCACTTGCACTCACACCTAGGGGCAATTTGGAGTGCTCCCATGTTTTTGGGAAGTGGGAGGAAACCGGAGTGCCCGGAGAAAACCCACGCAGGCACAGGGAGAACATGCAAACTCCAGATTGACGTCTCCAAATTTTCCATAAGTCTAATTGTGAGAGATTTTTCTCCATGCAACAAAAACAAAAGATTCAGTTTTTTGCTGGGATTTTTCAGGTCTTTGTTGTTTGTTTATGCGTTGACAGTTCACGAGTATTTGAGATTTTTTGTGCGCTTCAGAGTACTTGCTAATCATACGAGTCTGGTCCAAAATTGCGTTCTTGGTAAATCCAAAATGATGCCAAACTCTTTTCACACTAGCAATAATGAGAAATTTGGCAGCTAATCTTGGAGACTCTTTGTCTGAACTCACTGTTCCTCAGCTCTTTGCACGACTGATGCGTTACTCAAATCACATCTTGTCATCTGTTCTTACTTGGCACAGAACAAAAGGTGAAGATGAATTTGCAGTCCCAGCCCAAACTCAGTGGAATCTTATTTCACAATCTATTACAAAAGTACTCCAACTTTAAGATGTACCAAAAATCTAATTTGTCTTGACAAGACTTTTAATGGTTTTCTCTGCACAGTTTCTCTTGTCTCTCTAAATCTTTGTGGGTTATTTTATACTCTAAGTCACTTTGTTCTCTTTGTTCCATTTGCTTGAATCGTACCTGTTCAATTTGTTTCAAATAATATTTGTTTCTCTCTCTTGTCTTCCTTTTATTATGGATTAGAATTCAATTTTCTTTTGTTTTTTTCCAGAATATAAGGCACCACATTGTTTTACTTCATTTTCCTCTATCCTCAATCTGTTATACAGTGAATACAATTATTATTTTTGTCTTCAACAAATATATTAGCTTTTATCACAGCGCGATAATGTCCAAAAATTTTATTGCGAAAATGATCTAAAATACAGTATTGCAAACAATTAATCAAATAGATAAAAGCTAAAAATCTGATTAAAAAATAAACTAATGCCATTCATTTTCACTTTTTTTGTGTGCATAAAAGTGGGAGAACATTTGATTTTGATGGCAAGGAGACCTTTAAAAGAATGGGGATAAATTATTGATTTATTAGAAAAATATTAAGAAGTAGAATCTTTACTTTTACTGCAAATTATAAAATACAGTTTTGACCAAAAACATCACAAACACCAACGAGATTAACAAACTGCTTGCTGTTCAGTGGCTTGTTAAAGGGTTCTGTCTTGACAGGTTGCATTTACCAAACAAAAGATTTTACAAATCAGGCCCAATCGTTTGCTATTATATGTATATGTAAAGTTGTAGCTATAAGTTGTTTTGTTCTTTTTGGCTAATTTGAATGTGTTTATTTTGTTGTATTATTTCAGGCCAGTGGGAGGTGACTGTCAGAAGAAATGCCGGTCCTAGGTGCCCTAGTACATCACCACCGGGACCATGGCAACTCATTGGCCTGTGAGAAAAGAGGAGTGCTCCCATGGATCTGCCTTTCCTGCTAGATGGTCGGCATCCTCCTTGATGCTTCTATGGTTGTCATGGGTGTTCTTATGGCTGCTGTGGCCCATCCGAGCTGAGCAAGTGGCCAGCGGGGGTCATATGGGCAAAGGGCTCCATGGTTCCCTGTCGTCTCCTGCGTCATCTTCCTCCTCCTCCTCCTCCTCTCCCTCCACTTCCTCAGCCTGGGGCTTCAGCACAAGACAGAGTGGAGGGCAGTTGGACTGGTTGCTGTCAGAAAAGGGACCTTTCCATCGTTGCCCTGAGTACACCGAGTTCAGAGAGAGGTTCCAGCAGGGATTTTCTACCAGATACAAGATCTACAGGTTAGACGGGTCTGGGGCTGCATATATTGCCAATATTTGTTATCCAGAAGATCCAAAGAATTTACATTAGTTAAACAAGAAATCATATCTCTGGTTTCAGTGTTTCAAGTAAGCTGCCTTACATATTGCTTCCCAAGGTTTTTGAATTCATAAATAGTCTGCTATGTTCACCTTTAATGAGAGGTCGTATTTTCTTTGGCATTGTCTAGCAAACAAAAAACATACGTCTGATTTTATTACATTAACAGTTGAAAATCCTAGTGTTACATTTCAACCCTGCTCAAGCCTCAACGTTCATTCATTTGACCTTATACTGTATATGGTTTATTAGCTATACCATAGCAACCAAGATTGCCCACTTTTGCGCTTGAGTCTGCAGTACGTTTGGAGTGCTTGTTCAATCTTTATCATACACATTAGTTTTATTTCAATATGTAAATTAGACGGAAGACAAATGACGTCTGATCCGAACTCATTACAATATTTGTTTTGAGTATATTAACCACATTTGCTAAATTAACAACCACAATCATTTATTCCTAAAAGTAAAAAATCTAAGAGTTTTATAAATGACTTTTGTGTGGCTAAAAAAAAATTGCAAGGGAGAGATTTTTATTTTTCACCAATAGAAGGAAGTTAATATGTTCCTTCACAAAAGCATCAGAGAGCAAAATGAAAGAGAAAACAATAAGGACCTGCAATATTAAATCAGCTTTCCTTGCCTGCGTTAATACATTTTGGTTCCCTCCATGTTCTGAAAGAAAAATGCTAGAGGCCTTCTTTCTTTTTAGCTGTTCATGAGAAATGTTTAGTGTTATGATACAAATGTTAAATCATTTTTATCTAATGATAAAACATGAGTTGCAGGTCTTCAAATAAAATACTCTATATAACGTATACAGTACATATAAAATACTATGCGATACTTGTGAGGATAAGCAGTTTGGATAATGGCTAGATAGATAATAATAATAAATTTCTTTGGCACTTTTATAATTTCCTGACATCCTCGACCCTTTATTGTCATCTTTTATTCAGGCGAACCTCGTTTTGTGATTGTCTGACAGTTAAAACTATCCACCAATTACAGCCCAATATTCTAAAAGAGTCCAAATAACTGTCATGCTTCAAATGCCGATACCTGACTAAAAACCACAATCTAACTAGTGCAAATGGAAGAGTATTGGCGAGAAGTACAAAATGGGCAGTAGAATAGGTCATTTTCTTTTTAGAGTCAAATGTCATGATTTCATTCACATGATTTTGCACCTGCATGTGACACATAAAGATGGGCAATTTTGGAAATCTAGCATTTAGCTGTCCTCCTAAATTTCTTGTTAGAGGGAAAGCAATGATGGCATTTTTTGAGATTACATCTAATGAGTATTTTTTTCCACGTGACCACATTTATTCCATTACAGCAGATTCCTTTCTAAAGTTGGAATTTGTATGTCTTTCTTTATACACCACCTCACGCTCTGTAGAAATTTAGAAAGATTTTTTTTTTAGCTCAAAGCTTTGAAAATTGTCACATTTATTTATGCCTTGGGAGATGCCGAGTTCCATGAAAGCTATTTTAACACACTTTCATTCTGTGAATCTCTCTTTTTTTGATAATGGTTAAAGCTCTGTCATATAATTTAACAGATTTAGGTCTTGAATTACCGGTGTAATAAAATTCCAGCATGTGCCTGCTTCCTTTTTAGCTTACTTAGTCAGAGGGAGATTAGAAATGCATCCAACCACCCATTCATTTTCTAAGCCACTTGTCCTCATTCAGATCACGAGTGAGCTGGAGCCGGGGTACTCTTGACTGGTTGCCAATCAATCACTGAGCTCATATGGCCGAACAATTGTTTACACTCACATTCACAGTAATGGGAAATTTAGAGTCTTGAGTACTATGCCAGTTTTTGGAAACCCGTTGTACCGAGTGAACATGTGAACTCTTCACGGGGAAGCCTGGGGTGAGTTTCAAAATGAGCCATTTCATAACTGTATCACACTAAATCTCTCAAATCTGCTCTGTTTTACAAACAAGCCCTTCCAGTGCTTTCCTTATCGTCTCAGTGATTTGTCACCCTGTGTTGCTAGGAAATCATATAAATAAAGGAGTTAAAGTGGAGGAGATAATGCAAATAATAAGAAAAGGTAACTGTGGTGCTTGCACAAGAAAGGAAGATAACTTGACCAATGACTATAAAGATGGTGGCTACCTGCTGAGAGCTTGTTAGTATGGTTGGGTGTCTAATATTTTGCTATGAATCAACTGGAAAACTAGAATGTCAAATGCTTCAAGATGTTTTAAGGATGTAATTGGTTAGATCTTCGAGTAAAAATATACTTGTTCATGAAATGGAACAGCACGCACACATTACAATAGTAAAATGGCACTGAGTGACTTCTCACAAATTTATGGTAAAACTGAACAATCCTAATTTAGATATGGACGTATTGAATTATACACCGTCACCACTTTCAGATTTCCAATTACACTGTCAACACGATTCAGTATTTGCTGAGTAAAAAGAAAACATGGAAAATATATTCACTGACTTTAAGCCGCTACTTTTTGCATAAGCTTTGAACCCTGCAGTTTATAGTTCAATGTGGCTTACTATCTATGGATTTTTCATGATTTTTATGATATTTTTTGATTATTTGTTTTCATTATATAGGTAATAGAAATGAGGACACACTTGTGGTTTATAGTCCAGTGCAGCTTATATATGCACAAAACAGGATTTTCCCCTAATTTTAGCTGGTGCGGCTTTTATTCGGGTGCCTCTTATACTCCAGAAATTACAGTACTTTTTGATTCGTAAAAATGAATTATTAACAGGCTGGATAGGGACTCTCTATCTCACATAACTGAATCTACCTCACTGATAATTATGTGATGGTTTATCAAGGGATGTCATACATTTCATTAATTGTGATCGGTTCATTAGTTTTTACATAACCCTGCAAGTACGCACAGAAAAAGATTCCCTACTGGGCAGAGGTAATAAAAACAAAATTGTCCTCAAATGTTCTTCAGAGAGCATCATCCTTTTCTTTTGATTTTTTTCGTTTCCAGCTTTTTTTTCCCTTTTATTTTTATGACCACAAAGTTGGCATAGCAATGTGCATTTTCAATCAGTATACATCATGTACTACCTCGGTCTACCACGATGAATACAGTCTCATATAAACATAAATAAGGGATTCACATTCGCAGGTTGTGAAATCTAAATCTGCTTAAACATTTTAATACAGTGGCCCCCCCAACCTTTTTTCCACCACAAATTGGTTCAGCAAAGTCTGTACCTTTATGACACTCTCAACGCTCTTAAATATGTTAGCAGTCACTTTTGAAGGCATCCATATGTAAATATAACTTTTGTAATACATCAAATTAAAATGTGCGTGGTCAAATGTGGTCCCCGAGTAACACAAATCTCCAACATTTAAGTTGTTCATCCCTGGCTTAGATTCCGCAACCTCATAAATAGACCGACAACACCTAATTTGTGCTTATATTAGGTGTTTTGAACATGGCATCCTTTACTTTTCATTTGAGGTTTTTTTTTTTCACATAAAAACATTGAATAAAAGTGTTGAAAAAATATGAGTCCTTCTGTTCAGGGCTCATTACCATGGTGGATTGCTTGCGAAGAGTGAAGCCCAATTTTCATGCTGTGACTTGAAGGTTGACTTGCACTCAATAAACTACAACTCCAGAAATCACAACCGGGAGTATTTAGGTCAATTATGAGGGTAACTGTAGACTACCTGTTTCTGGTGCAGCCACACACTATAAAGTTTCTGGTCTGCTCACTTTCATTCCACAATGTTCGCATAATAACCCACAGCTTGAAATAAATAGGGTGGTGATAGAAAAAAGTGCAAACTGAATATATTTTTTGTTCCACCCTACTTTCACACATACCCCAGCGAGTTTTACTTAATGTGAATATTTATTTTAATCCATGAGCTATTTTTTCCACATTCAATGATTACATAATTTGCTGAAGTGTTAGACATATGGACAACGCTTCACTGAAAAAAATGCATTAAACAATGAAATATTTAATAAGAAATTAGTGTAGTTGCAGATTATTGAATTCAGTTTTTATTAAAATGCAAATGAAAGCTGTTGTTTGATTTAATCATTCAGTTGTATTTCTTCAATTGTATTGTGTGCAAAAGTGGCGCTCATTTAGGAGCAGCCATTGCATGATGAAAGGTTATTATGCAACATAAACCAACTGTCTTGAAACAAAGTCCCTCAAAACGTATTATGCAACGTGGACCAAATGTCTTGACTTATTCCAGATAAAAAATATTTTCAAATATCCCATTCCAAGCGGCAACAATGCTATAAAGTGATTGTTATATTCACCCAGAGAGTCATCCAATAGGCTATGTCTTTCTCTGACAAATAATAATGTCCAGGTGTTATTTTCAAAGATGTTGCCAGCAGAAACCTCCAAGGAACCACTCTGCACAGTCAACAGACTTTTTTTCTTTTTCTATCATGGAAACTAAATTTCGACTGTTTCAGCTAAACTAAATGCCAGGGCTGCAGGTGCAATTACGGCAGTGCTAAAACAGTTTAATTAACATCATCTATCATCATTAGGCAAATAGTCAGGCAACGGTCTTAATGTTAGGTCTTGGAAAGCAAAGCGAGGAGAGAAGAAAATGATGCACAGCACATCTTAGATTTTTGCCCATCTCCGTTCAGCCTCCTTGCCAAAGATCAGTCACTGTAGAGAAGCCCGGCAAACACATCAGTCAAAATCAGCCTCTGTTAATCAGTGTACAACCGCTGGCTGCCAGTGTCTGGATTAGGCATTAATCTGAAACCAATGTTCAGTGAGGCGACTGATAGCCAATGACTAATATAGAAGCAATTATTTCAGTATTGACTATTTGTTACAGATTGCAGAATATAGGAGCCTTGAAGTTGTACTTTTTGTTAATGATAACAATGCCACTAATTATTATGTTAATAAACTGAAACTAATGAGACATATTGTGCACAATGCTTCTAAAATATATATATATATATATATATATATATATATATATATATATATATATATATATATATATATATATATATATATATATATATATATATATATATATATATTATAGTATAGTACATTACAGTTGATAGTAACAATTTTACATGTTACTAAATGATAACTAATGGCTCTGTACCCTGGCTGGAAGCATTTATTAGTGTGTTGTGTGAAAATGGAAAATGAACCTCCTAATGAAGCTCCAATTTAACTAGAATCCCCCTGAGGCAGGGATTGCTGAGGAAAACGTGGTCATGGTTCATTAAATTGTACCTTCCTCTTCTTTGAAAACAGAAAATATTCTCTATGCAACAATGCAACTTCAACCTAAATACAGTCAATTACTGCCTTCCTTGTGACGTCTCAAAGAGCCGTTCATCTGTGTAATGCAATTCTAAAAGAAAACATCCAATTAAATCATAGTGTTACCAACACTATAAATGTGGAATCTTCAAATGTAAGATGTTGACTACCTACTCACACTGATTGCATAGGCAGCAGTTAACAGTAAAAAGGTATGCCGCACACTGTCTACTTTCTCATCCAAATGCATTAATGTGAATCAGTTGAGGTATTTTCTTCTGAAATGGACATGCAAATGCTGTAATATTGAGCAATACTTGTTTTGCAAATTGTGCACCAGGCAGATCTGCTCCTTCTCTGCTTTTGTGTGCATAATATTTGCATAATCTACCTTGGGGTTCGACTACTAGAGATTCTTACATGACCATAGGACACTTGAAACCAGGGAATTTTCTCAACTCTGTTTTTCTCTACTCTCTGAAACAATGTTTTAAAAAAAGAAAGGATAAGACTGTTGATAGATTTGATCCAATCATCAAGTTTCTATACCACTTAGTCTTTTTGGAGTAACAAAGGAGTTTCATTTTATTCCTTCAGAATGCAGCATACAGGCAAAGGTGTATATTCTCACAAAGCTCAATGGCCTGCAATACTTTGGACAAATTACGGTACAAGAAAAACAATTAGTAGTTAGTAGTCGGATGCAAAGTTAGTGTGGGGCTGGAGTTGGAGGCAGAGCTGGTGTGGAGCTGGAGTCAGAGGTGGAGCTAAAGTCAGGGTTGGAGGTGGAGCTGAAGTCAGAGACTGGTGTGGAGCTGGAGGCGGAGCTTAAGGCAGAGGCAGAGCAGGTCTTGAGCTGGAGGCAGAGTTGAAGGCGGAAGTGGGGCTGAAGTCAGAGGCAGAGCTGGAGGCGGAGCTGAAGTGAGAGGCAGAGCTGGAGGCGGTGCTGAAGTCAGAGGTGGAGCTGAAGTCAGAGGCAGAGCTGGTGGTGGAGTCAGAGACTGCTCCACTAAACCATACATTCCTTCCCTGCAACACTAGTGAAGTCTTCATGGTATAGTGGATAGTGCTCTGGACTCTCACCCCAGCGGCCCGAGTTCAAATCCCGGTGGGACCAAAAAAAATATGTCATCATGGAAAAGGCGTTGGAGACGGAGCTGGTGTGGAGCTGGAGTTGGAGGCGGAACGGAAGTCAGAGGCGGAGCTGAAGTTGGAGGAGGACCTGGAGTCAGAGGCGGAGCTGATGTCAGAGGCAGAGCTGGAGCTGAAGTCAGAGGCAGAACTGGTGGTGGAGTCAGAGACTGCTCCATTAAACGATATAATGTACATTCTCCCTGCAACACTTGTGAAGTCTTCATGGTATAGTGGATAGTGCTCTGGACTCTCACCCCAGCGACCCGAGTTCAAATCCCGGTGGGACCAAAAAACATATGTCATCATGGAAAAGACGTTGGAGGCGAAGCTGGTGTGGAGCTGGAGTTGGAAGCGGAACGGAAGTCAGAGGCGGAGCTGGAGGCGGAGCTGAAGTCAGAGGCAGATCTGGTGTGGAGCAGGAGTTGGAGGAGAACTTGGAGTCAGATGCAGAGCTAGTGTGGAGCTGAAGTCAGGGTTGGAGGTGGAGCAGAAGTCAGAGACTGGTGTGGAATTGGAGGCGGAACCGAAGTCAGAGGCAGAGCTGAAGGCGGTGCTGAAGTCAGAGATGGCGCAGGTGTGGAGCTGAAATCAGAGGCGAAGCAGAAGTCAGAGGCAGAGATGATGTGGAACTGAAGCCGGCGCTGAAGTCAGAGGTGGAGCTGAAGGCAGAGGTGGTGTGGAGCTGGAGCTGGAGGTGGAGGCTAAGCTGATGTGGACCTGAAGTCAGAGGTGGAGCTGAAGTTGGAGTCAGATGCAAAGCTGGTGTGGAGCTGGAGCTAAAGTCAGAGGCAGCGCTGGTGAGCAGCTGGAGTCAGAGGAGGAGCTGAAGTCAGAGGCTGGTGTGGAAGTGGAGTCAGAGGCTGTTCCATTAAACTATATAGTGTACATTCCTTCCCTGCAACACTAGTGAAGTCTTCATGGTATAGTGGATAGTGCTCTGGACTCTCACCCCAGCGACCCGAGTTCAAATCCCGGTGGGACCAAAGAAAATATGTCATCATGGAAAAGGCGTTGGAGGTGGAGCTGGTGTGGAGCTGGAGTCGGAGGCGGAACGGAAGTCAGAGGCGGAGCTGGAGGCGGAGCTGAAGTCAGTGACAGAGATGGTGTGGAGCTGGAGTTGGAGGAGCTGTAGTCAGAGGTGGAGCTGAAGTTGAAGTCAGATGCAGAACTGGTGTGGAGCTGGAGTCAGAGGCGGAGCTGAAGTCAGGGTCGGAGGTAGAGCTGAAGTCAGAGACTGGTGTGGAACTGGAGGTGGAACCAAAGTCAGAGGCAGAGCTGAAGGCGGTGCTGAAGTCAGAGGTGGAGCAGGTGTGGAGCAGAAGTCAGAGATGGTGTGGAGCTGGAGCTGGAACCGGCGCTGAAGTCAGAGGGGGAGCTGAAGTCGGAGGCTAAGCTGATATGGACCTGAAGTCAGAGGCGGAGCCGAAGTTGGAGTCAGGTGCAAAGCTGGTGTGAAGCTGGAATTGCAGGTGGAGCTGAAGTCAGAGACTGGTGTGGAGCTGGAGGCGGAGCTGAAGGCAGAGGCAGTGCAGGTCTTGAGCTGGAGGCAGAGTTGAAGGCGAAAGTGGGGCTGAAGTCAGAGGCAGAGCTGGAGGCGGAGCTGAAGTCAGAGGCAGAGCTGGAGGTGGTGCCGAAGTCAGAGGTGGAGCTGAAGTCAGAGGCAGAGCTGGTGGTGGAGTCAGAGACTGCTCCAGTAAACCATATAGTGTACATTCCTTCCCTGCAACACTAGTGAAGTCTTCATGGTATAGTGGATAGTGCTCTGGACTCTCACCCCAGCTGCCCGAGTTCAAATCCCGGTGGGACCCAAAAAAATATGTCATCATGGAAAAGGCGTTGGAGACGGAGCTGGTGTGGAGCTGGAGTTGGAGGCGGAACGGAAGTCAGAGGCGGAGCTGAAATCGGAGGCAGTGATGGTGTGGAGCTGGAGTTGGAGTCAGATGCAAAGCTGGTGTGAAGCTGGAATTGCAGGTGGAGCTGAAGTCAGAGACTGGTGTGGAGCTGGAGGCGGAGCTGAAGGCAGAGGCAGAGCAGGTCTTGAGCTGGAGGCAGAGTTGAAGGCGAAAGTGGGGCTGAAGTCAGAGGCAGAGCTGGAGGCGGTGCCGAAGTCAGAGATGGAGCTGAAGTCAGAGGCAGAGCTGGTGGTGGAGTCAGAGACTGCTCCATTAAACCATATAGTGTACATTCCTTCCCTGCAACACTAGTGAAGTCTTCATGGTATAGTGGATAGTGCTCTGGACTCTCACCCCAGCTACCCGAGTTCAAATCCCGGTGGGACCCAAAAAAATATGTCATCATTGAAAAGGCGTTGGAGACGGAGCTGGTGTGGAGCTGGAGTTGGAGGCGGAACGGAAGTCAGAGGCGGAGCTGAAGTCAGTGGCAGATCTGGTGTGGAGCTGGGATCGGAGGCAGTGATGGTGTGGAACTGGAGTTGGAGGAGGAGCTGGAGTCAGAGCTGGAGGTGGTGTTGAAGTCAGAGGTGGAGCTGAAGTCAGAGGCAGAGCTGGTGGTGGAGTCAGAGTTAGTAAAATAGTTAGTAGGGCAAAAAAATCATGGTTGATTTTCAGTTACCCACATTTTCAGCCATCCGATTGGGCAAGCAGCACTGTCCTTACAAAAGCATCAAGGAAAGAGGAACGACTTCAAATGAGTGTGTCGTTATTAATATATGTATTTTTCTTGTCAGGGAATTCAGTCACTGGAAAGTAAACAGCCTGGCTACAGAGAAGAGAGACATATTTAAAGCTCCTTTGCCCTTAGCACCAGAGTTCCTACGCAACCTGCGATTACTGGGGCGACGGCCAACCTTGCAGCAAATCAACGAAAACCTCATCAAGAAGTATGGAACCCACTTCCTGGTGTCTGCTACCCTAGGAGGTAAGGCAAGACTTTAGGTACTTTTGAGATACCTATAACACTCATGGTATGAAGTACTCACACTAATCTCAAGTTATAAATTCTTATTTTACTTTCAAATGAACAAGTCTGTTGTAGGTGCCTTGAAACAATAAATTGTGGGAATGGCTAGGTCTGAAACAATAATTCATGTGGCACCTGCATTATCTAATCACGGTGCTTAGACCATGTTACCGTTCAATCATCCTTCCTCTAAATGAGCATTACTTGCTGCAAGAACTGGGCAGACCAGACGAGGGATAAAATTGACCCGTTTCTAACCATATGTCTCACTTTATTGGATTCCTTTTTACCCTCTTCGCCCCTCTGAGAGGATTGAAGTAACTCACAAAACGGAATTGCCTGCAGTATCGATTGTAGACACCTCACAAATCAAGGCGGAGACCTGCATTACACGTTCAGAGTGACATCCTCGTGATATTGACACTGCAGACCCTGGTCATCACTTAGTATAAAATAACTTTACTGCTTGGTATATACAGACCTGTGGAAAATTGATTCCATTTTTTTTTATTTCAAGCAACAGCCCGATACAAGATTTACAAGGCCAGTTTCAGATTATTCAAGGCTTGCGTTATTCAATATCACTAGACATGCAATGTAAGCAGGATTTTGTTTAAATGTTAACCAAACTTGTTAATACTAAGACTTTAACACATTAATTTTGCACAGAATCCAATAACGACAACAATCGATAAAAGACTATTCGATATGTACCTCGATACACGGGCTGCGATATGAATCAGGGACGGTCAATTTTAAAGTGGGATGATTCATTTCGGTTTATTTCAGTGGCATTTCCTTCAATGCTATATTTCTCTGACACAAGTAGATTCGATATGTCTGTCAATATGTTTTGGTTGGATTCGATGCACTTGCATCTTTTAAATCAACACCAATTTTCTGATTAAAATCAGGAGTGGGGCAGAGACACAGACAGACCGCGAGAAAGACAGACCGAGGCAAGACACAGAGAGATACAACACAAACAGATAGAAATCGAGATAGAGAGGCAGACTCGGAAAGACCGAAAGACAACAGACGCCTAGAAAGACAGACAGACTGATGGATGCATCGAGAGAGACAGACTCACAGCCAGAGACATACAGAGCAGAGAGCGAAAGATACTAGACGCATAAACAGAGAGAGAGAGTGCAAGAGAGAGAGAGAAAGCAAAGAAATGTTTACTTAGATTTATTCCCAGAACACTTCATGTCCAATACTTGTGCCTTGTGGTCTGTTTGCATCCAAACATACGTCACTTGCTCTCCTCTAACGGACAACTCCCTTATGAAGCATCAGCATGGGAGCCAGAGCTGACTAAAGCAGCTGCAGACTGATAGTTAGACACTAGATGTAATTAACAGGCTCAGCTAATTTTGCTCAGCGAGTCTGTGTACTATGGCTAAGCACACACATTAACACATTTATTTCAAATTAAAACAGTTTTTTTCTGTTTCATTTGTCATCATTGATCTAATATTGTTGTATTTCTAAGTATAAATATAAATTGCGTTTGTAGTTTTAACAATGAACCAACTCTTGGACTGGTAAGCCCATTTGCCTCACAGTTCAGGGGTGCAGGGTTCGATTCTTTCTCAGGCCTTCCTCTGTGGAGTTTGCGTGTGTGTGTGTGTGACAGCTGTATCCACAGTCAAACGCATCCACCTCATCAAAGTCTCTAAATAGAAGTCTATGTTCATCAAAACTTGGCATCTTTTGTTTTGTTTTCATTGTTCGCTGAGGACCTTCACCACATTGCCCATGGTATTCATTATTTCACACTAATCGCCCTGACCTTTGCAAGTTTTATTCATATTGCATCATTACAACTTTTGCTTTCTCTAGTGGAAGCATTCAGGCATTCTTGACTCTGCAGTTACTCATTCACATTGCATATTTGCATTTTGTTTGTTCAGGCTAAATGCCTGTCTTGTGATGTCCATCCATCCATTTTCTGAACCACTTAGTCCCCACGGGGGTGGCGAGCGTGCTGGAGCCTATCCCAGCCATCATCGGGCAGTAGGCGGGGGACACCCTGAACTGGTTGCCAGCCAATCGCAGGGCACACAGAGACAAACAACCATCCACACTCACACTCACATCTAGGGACAATTTGGAGTGCTCGATCAGCCTACCAAGCCTGTTTTTGGGAGGTGGGAGGAAATCCGAGTCCCCGGAGAAAACCCACGCGGACACAGGGAGAACGTGCAAACTCCACACAGGGAGTTGGAATCGAACCTGCACCCTTCTAACTGTGAGGCGGACGTGCTACCCAGTGCGCCACCGAGCCGCCCGCCATGTGATGTAAACGTTCTTTTTTTTCTGCATCAAGTCGGGTAATATATTTTCTCAGGCCATTGTCAGTCATAAGGTTTAGCAATTTCTGTATCTCCTTCAACTCCACCTTGTGTCCAAAATATACTTTATTTGATAACAAGTTGAGAGAAGTTTTATAGTTTTCCTCTTTTCTGTTTGTTTGATCTGTGTTGATGTGTTTAAAGGAAATCTGTAGATAACAGAAATACATCATGAAAATTGTTTTATTTCTTACTTTTAATAAGTCAGACTAATTGTTTCATCCTCAGGGGAGGAGTCATTGACTATTTTCTTGGACAAGCAAAAGCTGAATAAGAAGTCAGAAGGCAATAGCAACAGCACTGTGGTGTCCCTGGAGCTGCTCCATCAGCTTGCTGCTTCATACTTCACAGATCGGGAAAGCACTCTAAGGAGACTGCACCACCTCCAGATCGCCACTTCAGCAATTAAGGTAATCTATTTGATGCTCACTCACCCTTTCCGTGGGACCAACAGTAGCTAACTGCTGCACGGTTATTTACCATCAATGATGTTGACTTCACAGTACTGTGCCAAGATGTGAAATATCTCAAAAGTGAAGATGCAAGGAAATAAAAACAATGGTTGTCTTTAGGATCTCACTATATTACGTGACCACATTGGTAACTCTAGAAACATACAGTAATAAAATAATGAAATAATAAAAAGTAAACAATTTATGCATCATAATTTTATGTTATGTTTATGTTTTTTGTAGTGCATAAATAATTGCAGGCTGTTATTATTGGTATATGCTGTTTGCATGTGTTGCTGCATTGTTTGTGTTCAAACATTAGTTGTTTAAAAGTTCACCATAAATTCACATGAATAATAAAGACATAACTGGATCATTTAAAGCTTGATTAAAAGGTTTTGAACCTTGAAAGTTACAAAATGACAGGTACTCTTTGTCCATCCATTCATTTTCAATGCAGTTAATCCTATGCCTTGTTTAACTGCTCTATTGGAATTTATAGACTTGAACATTGGTGTAAAAACACCATTATAAAGCTCCAACTTGATCCAAAAACAGGGATATAAACCTTGCTTAATGCCTCACAATTTTCCGACAGCAAATTTCAAGAGGGACTAAAAGTGTAAATTTCTTTAACACATTTATTTCGTCAATGTCTTGAAACCGAAGGAACAGACAGAGCCTAAGTACGGTGAGCATGCTACCGGACAGCCAGACTAATGTAGAGACACAAAATGGGATCAGCTCGACAGAAGTTGTTTTCTAGATTGATCGATTCGCTTAGTGTTACCCTGCCTCAGATCACTTCAGTCACGTCAGGGGCAAAACAACAGATTTTTGCTGGCAGTGTTGGTTGTTGAAAAACACAGTACAAAACTGGCTATGTACACAAAATGTGAAGCTTCTCAGCAACTAAGTAACGCAAACAATAATCAATAGTTGTTGCACCATAGACATTTCATCATGATAGGAGCTGTCAAGATACTGATACAATATGTATATCATTTGTCATTTTTTTGTAGTAAGGTTATACATATATATATCTTAAGGAAAAAGGAAAACTTTAACCTGCCGATAGTTAAATGAATCCAAACGTGAATAAAATTCAGCTGCATACATAGATGTTCTTTTACAGCCAAGAAACTTGCACAACCGCCAGAACAAATTCACACATTAATGAGCCAGAGCATCCTTTACATATCTCTAACAAATAATGATCTCTGCTATGCAAGCCACCTGCTGTGGTGTTTTATGCCAAATTTTGTCACCCAGGAGGAGGCAACGCTGAGTGAGATGTACTTGACTTGTGTCCACGTATGTCTGTGGGCAATGAGTGGCTGCAACACAGCTAGTGAGAGTCAGGAGTGAAACTTTAAACATTAAAATAAACCACAGCCGGAAAATGGAGGCATATGGATATGAATATTTGTTCCCTACAGGTCTCTAATGATTCTTTACCTGTTTGTATGTATGTTTGTATGTGTGTGTATGTGTGTGTGTATGTGTGTGTGTGTGTGTGTGTGTGTGTGTGTGTGTGTGTGTGTGTGTGTGTGTGTGTGTGTGTGTGTGTGTGTGTGTGCGCGCGCGTGCGTGCGTGCGTGCGTGCGTGTGTGTGTGTGTGACAGCTGTTTCTGTTTTGGTGCCATTTTTTGGCACCATTTATTCATAATGGATCAATAGTAGGTGGATGAAGAATGTACGGGGATGTTCTTAAAATAAAATAAACATTTGGCATAACATTAACAACCCCTGCTGATTTAACCTCAGCTAATCACTTGTAGATTTATTGCATTTTTTTTTTTTACATTAAGTGCAACACTAAATATCTTCAAACAGCATGCGATCTAAAAACGAAGCAGTGGGAACATTTAAAATTATGATTAACAATGTCAGTGTTTCAATTGAAAAAGTAAAGCAACCAATTTGTAGCATCAATGCATAATTTGCCAACTGCAAATACATCAATAAGAGACACAAGTGGTACAACATGACAATTATCCATGCAAATACTTGGCTCTATAAAGTTTTTTATTCTCATTTTCTATTGACCATAGCTTCTTTGCTTTTAAATCATCAAAACAATATTGTCTGTCAAGCTAGTGTACAATTTTATACCAATTGACAGCTTTTCAAATAACTATTTGTACTTTTGCAAAATGACTATTTGTACATTTGTAACCAATAAATTATGAAACTCTTCAAGGAACAATATTCTTTTATTTTATTTTAATAAAACTTATACTGAAAGTAAATTTATTTGTTTTGTTTTATAAATGCTATATTCAAATGTCCGTATGCATGCTATAGTAGATTATGGTTTGTTCAAAACAGTAAAACAAAACCACCATGTTAACAGTAAATAAAAGAGATGAAGCCTGTTCAGCTCACATCAGTCACTCAGTCATTTGTCCACAAACCAGCACATGGAACACAACTGCTGCTGTGTAGTATTGAAACAAAAGCAGTTTTTTATTTGCTCTCAGATGGCTTCATCACATTCACACATGCTCTGTGTCCTCTCAAAGGCCTTGCCTGGGAGCTGTGCACATCTGCTTCACTTATTTCTATGATGCATTATAATTCACACACCGTAAATGTTGCATGGAGCATTTACCCAAATCTGAATTTTAGATTCAAGATAAACACAAGCCCATTTCTCACTTCAATATTTTTGCTAGCAAGTCTGTTATTGGCTTTATTGATTTTGGAGGTGACTGTGTGTGTGTGCGTGTGTGCGCATGTGTGTGTGTGTGTGTGTGTGTGTGTGTGTGTGTTTGTGTGTGTGTGTGTGTGTGTGTATGCTGGTTATGATAATCTTGATATGATATGACATGATATATGATTATCATGATATGATACATTCACTGTGATCTTTCTGTGGAAGGACAGCACGGTAGTTGACTGGTTTTGTGTGAATGTGTGCGTGCGTGTGGCGGGCATAAATGTGGTTTCAATAATTATTTAGACCTAAAATTAAGAAAACATAATAAATGGGTCTTATATAGATTATCTGTTCTAACAATCATCCTTGCCAATACATTTTCCACCCCCTGATTGTTTATTGTAGTTGGTGTGTCACACTGAATTTCAGAATCACTCAGCATTGTAACAATAGTGACCACTTCAAATTTCCAATTCTCATTCCCCTCTAAGATGTGATGGCAACACAGCAGTCTTATTGATGATCGATTCTTCAATCAGAACTAAGGCAGCAAAAAAAAAAAAAAACAGTTCAAGAGGCTCCACAAGCAGCATCCCTGTATATTTAGGAAAGAGAATTGCAGAAGGCATCTCAAGGTGAAGCAAAACAACCAAGGAGAGGTTTATCAGAAATACTATGAATGTAATCCGTTCGTTCGGAAAACCACAGAATCATCAAATATGAGAGGATGTGCAAACTTGTGCAAGCACGTTATTTTAGCTGTTTATATTTTACTTTATACTGTATTTATAGTAAAGATAAAACCAAACACGTTTCATGTCAACATTAAGGAGTGTCGTATGATGTTTAGGAAGGAATTTTTTTAAATTTGGAAATATGACTGTAATGTAACAAAATGTGAAAAAAAAGTGTGGTGAATACCTTCAGGGATGCAATATACATGTATATAATAATATACTGCATGTACATTTTATTGATGTATTTCTTTGTGTGTCTAGCCAAAAAGGATTAGACGTGTTGTATAAAATCCGTTCATCCATCCATTTTCTGTACCGCTTTGTCCCCACGGGGATCGCGGATATGCTGGAGCGCATCCCAGCTGTCAACGGGCAGTAGGCGGGGGACACCCTGAACTGTTTGCCAGCCAATCGCAGGGCACACAGAGACGAACAACCATATTTAAGCTTATCCTTTACCTCACATCTTCATGGTAGTATCCAACCAAAGGCCAATGCAATAATTGGTACTTCAGCCAGTTTTCAGTAAAAAAAAAAAAAAAAACTACTTTTTTATTTTTCAATGTCAATACAGAAGTAAATGCATGTATTTTGTTGCTGTTGATAAAATGATAGCATGCATTTACGAGTTCACATATGGTTTCTCTTTATGTGATAAATCGAGCTTTTCCTTCTGTTTCCTAGGTGACTGAAACAAGGACCGGTCCTCTCGGCTGCAGTAACTATGACAGCTTGGATTCAGTTAGCTCTGTGTTGGTGCACAGTCCAGAAAATAAGATTCATCTAAAAGGTATGGTTTGCATATTGCACTGGCCCACCCTCAAGTAAACAAACCCTTCACCTCTATTCATTTTAAATTCATGAGAAAACGCTCAACTTCCGTGTCACCAAAGTCCACGAAAGGGACAACCTATTTTGCTTCCTAAACTGACTTAGAGGCACATACATTTGCCACTTTCATACCTCCATCCACCAACTTGCAGCATTCCCATCGTGCCCAATCCATACACTTTACGCTGCAGTAGTTCATATGTCTGTTCTGCTTCGCTGGCTCGCTGGCTCATGGGCAATCTGGTATCTTAGCAGGCTGAAGATGGACTGTGTCCTGTCACACTGACCCTGTTCCAACCCCTCAAGTTACACATAGAGCAGTTATCATCAACTGGTGGCCCCCGGGCCCAATACGGCCCAGCCGCCCAACCATCTAATCCTGCCCGTTCGATAAGCATAAGGATAAAAGAAAATTGAAAAGTCTGACTCAAAAAGGATAAACATGCCTTGTAAACATCAAATAATATGAATTCATTAGTTGTGCCAAAATAAGATTTCCCTGAGGTGACTATCTGGTAAAATTCTGACCCTTTGATAAAAACAGTTGGTGACCCCTGACATATAGAGCATTCGTTCGTTCATTCATTCATCCATCCATCCATCCATTCATCCATTCATTCATCTTTTCATTCAACCATTTATTTATTTATTTATTTATTAATTATCAACAGCTTGAATTTTTATAAATATATAGACTTTTTTGCTATTCTTACCTAAACTATATTTATCATCTTAAATTTGATTTTGGGTTGCTCTTTGCAGAATATTTTTTTTGCTGTACTTGTAATTCAAAATTGTCTGTGACTAAGGGGCTGATCATTGTTTGAGGAAGAGATTCATTAAGTACCAAAGAACATGTGGATGAAAGACAACATCATAAATATTTTCTGTTTTGTATAAAATAAATTAGAAAATAAAGAACTGTTTTGTATTTTGAGTTTAATAATTTAGTGGAAGAGGCAAAATATTTGTCTTGCTGGGTTAGGGTTTGTCTGTTGCTTAAGCTCAAAGGAAATGCAACACAATATATGAAATCACTATTATTTGTCATTGAACTGCTTTTTGTTGGCTTGCACTGTGATTAAGTGGAGTGATATAACGTAGGTTTAAATATGTGTAACACATTTCATCATAGTGTTTTTATTTTTTTTTGCTACCAATATTGCCAACATGGTTTGAGATAAATGTTGTTAACAGGTACAAGAAATATAAATACATTGGATCTCATTTATAAAACACAAGCAGAACAAATTTGTGAGTTAACTGTTGGCATGAGGAAATTTACATTAGTTCTGCTATTTATCAATATTTTAGTAGCTCTGATCTTTTTGCAGCAACTCTAAAAAAAATTACACATGTTCCCAACCACGAATATACGTACCTCATTATTTGGATGGTACAATCACAATTTAGTATGAATGACTGCATGTCTATTTTTGCCATAGTAACCTGCTTCACCTGCTTTGGTGGTCTATACTATAATAAGAGATGATTTCTTGCATTTGTAGCATATATATATATCCACACACACACACACACACACACACACACACACACACACACACACACAGTATATATACTGTATATATATATATTAATTAATTTTGGGGGACAAAAATGATAGATTTCTGATTTTTGCATTAAAAGAACAAAACCATCCATAAACAAACGACCAGAAAATCAATTATTCATGTTGATTAACGATTCTGCTCTCAAATAGTCACACAGAGAACCATTAGAGAACTTATATTTGGAAAAGTTTCGATTTAACAAATGGGTTCCTAATATCACTTGTATCATTTCTTAATATTGAATGCAATCAGGCGCATAGCCTAATGTTAATGTCTAATGTCGTGTTCTGACATTTTCATGCGAGTAGAAAAATATTCCACAATATTACAAAAACGCTCCAACAAAAACATAAATGCACAGTACATTAGCGCCTTATAATTCTTCTCAGACCTTGTAAAAAAAAAATAACAGACAATTCTAATTATCAGGAGTGAATTCGAGGAAACAGTGAGGTGAAAATGAAAGTACACCCTTAGAGCACTTAAGGTGGATGCCCCCCCTACACACAAATACAGAACTACTGTAAATACAGAGAATGAATATTGACCTCTGTAGCTGTATTTTAATTTTCAATCCTCGAATTTGAAACAGGATGAACATGACACGATACAATCTCTGCCCTACTAATAAATTATAAAAAGACAAAAGAAAGACAATCAGTGTTCCACCATGTTGTGGGGGGGTGAAAAAATATATAGATTTTTTTTCTGCACTCTCTCCAGGCAAATAAAAGAACATTGTCTTTGTATTTTTATTTTCCCTGTATGCTCCCACACCATTGTTCCCACTTTTTTTTTTTTGATCCTCGACTCTGATTGTATGCCTATTTGTTGTAAACCTGGAGGGTTTGTGTGAGTGTGTGTGTGTGTGTGTGTGTGTGTGTGTGTGTGTGTGTGTGTGTGTGTGTGCGTGTGTGTGTGTGTGTATGTGTGTGTGTGTGTATGTATGTTCAAGTGAATTGAACACTGTTGCTTTGGTGTACTACCACTGGCTCTCTAATCACTAATGAAAGTACTAGACTGTGGAGTTGGTTCAGAACAATCAGTCTTTTTTTTTCCTATATTTGTTCTCGCAGTTCTTTGATCTAGGATGTATAAATGGATGGATGTGTAGATGATTAGATAGACGATATGCATTTTTAGAGTATCTTTCATATCAACGCTCTTAAAGGGGAAGTCTAGTTAAAAATATTCTATGGTTCCCTCATTAGTTTAAAAAAATATTCTTATTATTATTATGTTTATGAAATGTGAATTAACAGAAAAATCATCCTATTTTTATCTAGGGTTGCAGTCATTTTTCCGTCAACTAAAAGCTCAGTTAATGCCCATCTTGGCTCACCTATTTTCCGGGTTTGGTCATGTGACATTGGCAAGCTGAGCGTGTAGGCACTGTGGTGTCACTTTTAGTCAAATGCAAGCGGCAGTACACGGGAACATTTTTACCCTCTGAGATGATTTTTTCAGCTAAATTCATTGTCTACAAATGAGATATTAATCAGAATACACGATTTAGACTCGTGCAACAGGATACAGTAGAATGTATTATAAAGAACATTTTTAACCTGTCTTCCCCTTTAAGGACTGTATGTTTTGTAAAATATATTTAACGCTGTGAAAAAGGATTTTGGTCTTGACCTTCATATCAACATAGAACTGTCATTTTGAGTAAAATTAAATCAGATCTCCTTCTTTAACTAAATATAAACACATACTGTATACCATAAACATTCTACATAAATCATTTCAGCATTTCAGCCATAAAATGGATCTGAAGGCATCATCTTTAGGACTGAAATAAAACTCTTGCCTCCAGCTGATTGGTGGTCGTATGACATGTCTGCACCCAAAGCACACTATGCACAATTTTAGATCTCTGTAGGAAATCCATCAACTGCCTGGTTGAGCAATGACAAGATTGAGGTGCTGCAGGGTGAGAGGTCTGTAAGGCGCTCTTTTTTAGTTCTTGGTCAGACTTCAACCTGTGCAAAACCTCTGTATGCCACCTGTCACCGTGAACAACAAAGCAGGACGAAAGGTCGGCTATTTCTTATCGCTGTCTTGTCTTGCATTAGAGTATTTAAGTGCTGAATGCAAAGGATGTGAGAAAAGTTGAGAGGTTGAGGGACACAACACCTTGGACCAAAGGGAAATTGCCATTTCAAATGAAATGCCAAAAGCCAATACACCAACGAAGGCCCGTTTATTCCTGTAATCTCATTGTTCGTTTTTCACGAAAACATCAAATCTCTAAGCATTGAGACAAAACAACCCAGGAAAATGAACATTTCTTTTTTTTGTACCAAGACCCTTTGTGTGTGTCTGCATTTGTGCCGCAATTCTGCCACCAGGTTGTAATGAACAACCAAATCCGGAAACTCAAGAGTGAGGACATGGTTCTTGGGTACCAAACACTCTTCTTAAAGCTAAGCCTGGGCTTTGTGTTGTGCCTTGTACCAATACTGGCATAACAACACACATTGAAGGACTTTTCACAATACACTTAACACTGTGCAGTAGACTGTTGTCCAATTCATTCATTGTGTGTGGGTAGTGCCACAGACTCATTCAAACGGCAAGGCGGAGGAGGATTGATTGTAGAGAGACAAGAGCAAATGATTTTGCCTGAGTTGTACCATAAATGACTGATAAAATGGAGGCAAATATTTAATTGTGATTTCCCAGAATCAGGTCTCTGGGACAAATGCTGCCGTCTACTTTACATCCAAAATAGCCAGAAACGACACCAGGCTACTTTCTTGTTCAGTTGCTTAGCAACTAGTGCAAAATATGCACAGGATTGTACTGGGCTGCCATTGCCCCTATACCTTCCTGCGTCCTCCCACGCTGTGGGGCAACATGAAAACCAAGTGTAATATGAATGTGTCAATACACAACAAGACACACACACTCATACAAGAGAAATTGTGGTCACAGGGGGCGGCTAAGTAGCTTCAAATTGCTGAAAATGAAAAGTGCAGTCACTCCTGCAGGTCAACAGATAGACAGTGAGGGTCGTGTGTGTGAAATAGATGGCAACAGCGAGTTGCAGAGAAAAAAAAAGGTTTCATTTTTCACTAAGCTCTACTGCCACAACATAAAGTAAACTGCATAATATGGATGAGCATAATGTCCATAATGAACTTTTAATGAACATGCATCAAAGTCCAGTTATACAAGGTTGTTTTTTTTCCAGATTTCTGAATAAATACTTATGATGTGGATTTAATTAAGGCATATTTTTACATAAACCTAAAACTATTTTTGTGTTTTTGCACTTTGCGCTAAGGTGGTTGGACAAATTGACAATTAAAATGATCACAGTGATTGCAGCTTCTCCATCACAATCACTCACAGCCAATCACACAGGAGTCTCTTGTTGCAGGTAGATGAAGACTAAAAAGTACTGCTATTATGCACCAGTTTTTTAAATAAAAACTATATCAATATTTTTCATAAATACACTCAACATAATGCTATATGGCTCCAGGGATCTTAGTAATTTGTGTTATGACCTGTAGAATTGAGTAGCTGACAGTTGGACTGCAGGGCTGATTAAATATTGTTTGTATTTTATTTCTACCTCATGTGATATTTTTGTTTATCAAAAACACAGTACACCTTGCTGTACTGAAAGATATGTCCATCCTCTGCTTTGCATGACTCCTTTTGGGCTCTGTTTTTACTATGTATTTAATATATGTATTAAACCATTGTTTGCAATACATTAATCCCTCGTTTATCACGGTTAGTTGGTTCCACGCCAACCCGCGATAGGTGAAAATCCGCGAAGTAGAGAACATAGATTATTACAATATCCACACAAGGATTTTATGAACTTTTATTTAATTTTTAGATACTTTCATGTGCTTTTAAACGTTTTTTTTTAATATTTTTAAACTGTTTAAAGTCAAATTGACTTTAAGAAATATTCTTATTCGTTTAAATAAATAAGAAAATGAAGACAATAAAAGAGTAAATATATTGTTACAATATATAGCAAGCACTTATTCTATATAATTTGAGTTTCTGTAGTATTTGATAGCGACATTTGGTCGCTGTTTAAAGTCAAATTGACTTTTAGAAATATTCTTATTCGTTTAAATAAATAAGAAAATGAAGACAATAAAAGAGTAAATATATTGTTACAATATATAGCAAGCACTTATTCTATATAATTTGAGTTTCTGTAGTACTTGATAGCGACATTTGGTAATCTGGCAGTCTTCAAGCTGTGAAAAATGATTCTTTTTTTTATTCTTCTTTCAATTTAGATCTTACATTGTGCCTTACATGATGTGCACGCACTTTAGACCTTCTTACATCACATTTTACTTGATATGCTGCTGTTTGCAGGATTGAAACTAGAGTGTTCTGACGTCTATCAGCATAACAGAGAAGGAAATTGCTTACTGTCATAGAAGTGAGGAAAGCTAGGATCAAAGCAGCAAACGTACAAACCACACAGCAAGATACTGAAGAAACCTGCCAGATTTACAAACACAGGCACATTAGATTTTGAAGCCACAAACACACACACACACACACACACACACACACACACACACACACACACACACACACACACACACACACACACACACACACACACACACACACAGCAGTTGCACCTGCCAAGACATAGAACAGAGGAGAAAAAAGTCACTAATTACATCTCTTTTCCAAGCTATCGAACGAGTGAGCACCAAAGAAGAAGCGACATGCATATTCATTGAAAGACTCTGCAGGATTGCATGTTGACGAAACAAATAGATGATTAGCAGACAGAGAGACAGGTTTAGCGGAACAACAAGAACGCTATGGAAATCAGACCAGAAAGCCTCTACTTTGGTTTCCAAAAGTCAATGATACACTTTTGGGATCACACAGTGGCTTTTGATTTGAGTAATTAGACTGTGCAGGTATGACAATTTGGATTCACGTTTTGCATAATTCCATTAAAACACTCATAAGAATGGAAGCTGGGAAATGCTAGGTTGTTTAACACAAGCCTGCCAATTAAGAAAACTGCGGGTAGCTTAGGCATTTGTTTGTGACTCCTGGCCTCAGCTAGCATTTATTAAAACAATCAACCCTGGAGGTGGAGCCTGTCCCAAGGGTTTGGGGCAGGATGTCAGGGAGACCCTGATCTCATTATCTCCAATTGCAGGGCAAGCAAATCAATTTATGCATGGAATTTTCAGATTGTATGTTTAAGAGACATGTCAGAAAAGTCACTGGTATCAAATGAGAAGGCTAAAAACAGCTACTCTTATCTGAAACACTAAACGGCAATTAGACGACAAATTAAGATTTCAGGCGGCAAATAGTAATGTTCTGAAACTGTATTGCAGTATTGGTAAACAATAAACTGTCATTCCTAATGGACAAGGGTTAATGAGATCCAATACTAGAGCTGTAACACAAAGTTGCCTTCTCATAAATATGGTGCTCTTTGTGGATGGATGTTATTTTTCCACTATCGATAATTGTGTAGTTGCTGTAAACTCTGCAAATATAGCAATACTTTACACTATGTCCTTTTTCTCTTTATTATTCCTTTAGGCTTGCAAGATGTCTTGCCAGAGTTTCTGCGTGGGCGTTTTGTGGAGGCAGCACTCAGCTATGTGGCATGTAACTCGGAGGGCGAGTTGCTGTGCCGCCGCAATGACTGCTGGTGCCGATGCTCTCCTCGCTTCCCTGAGTGCAATTGTCCCTTTGCCGATATCAAGGTTATGGAGGAAAACCTGGAGAAAAGCAAAGAGGCCTGGAACAATTTCAACCAAGACTTTATTGAATCAGGTATGCGATTTCAGTATTTGATATGGTATAACTATAACCAAAGCTTAGGGGTGTTTTCACTTTTTTCTCTCAAATTTGCTGAAATGAATAGATCCCCTGTACCGAAGTAGAACTAGTGTCACCCCTTATGAGTTTTAATGCACAACCAACAAGTTTTTCAACTCATAACCTGTGTTCCTCATCTCTTTCCCCATTTGTTATTACCAAACATTGCCTCATTCACTCACTGGAAGCTCTACTTGGGTCAGTTTCAGATATGTGGGGGGGTTACAAGTTGTTAGCATCAGTCTTACATCATAGGAGCCAGTGTTCCTTTCTTTGATCAAACAGTGCCGTATGTCATATACTCTAACACACGGTTAGAATATTTTGGCTATATCCAATTTTGACAGTTTACGTCCATTTTCAAGTGACTGGAAGAGTGCATTGCATCAGACTGCACTGTCCTAAATGCAGATCCAGCTGGTGGTAGTGATTTATGACTTCAGGCGAGATGGAGTTTATTCTCAATATCAGAGTTTACACACTATGTACCCGCAAATGACTGTGCTCCAGGTGCTTGTCCATCATTCAGGCATGTCACACCACTTACCTAGAAATAAATACACTATTTACTTTTGTTTCATTCATTTTGAATGCTTATTGTTTGTGAATTGGATTTATTAGACAAAATATAAATCATACTATTCATTGATGCGTTCTTAAGTCAGAAACCATTTGTAGCGGTTTTACAGACAGCATTAACTTTGCAAATGAGTCTACAAAGTTTATACTCGATCAGGTTTATTGCATTTTGCACTGGTTGCTTATTTTAATCAAGCTCTTATCTGACAAAAAACAGGATTTTATGTTTTATGAAATGTCTGCTTAATGTGACTGATCCCAATGCAATTTATGGCTGTCCATGTAAACAAAGTCAATGAACCAGAAGATGAAGAGAACCAACAGTTGTGTAAACAGAAATAAATCACATGATGTGCTTTACTCGCACTTTTGTGGGCTTGCCAAAGTGCAAACTACACCATTCCACGATGTGGTTCACTTATTTTTGTACAATTAGAATAGATCATTTATGACATGTACCTGTCCGATTAATCAACTTCATAGAATGCTTTTTTTTTTAGTATTCCTTTTACAACACTATCTACGCAGTAAAATGTTTGTGATGCTCACTGAGTCAAGCATTTTTCTTTGTTATGTCATGCATGATGATAGTTTGATTTCTGTCGTTTTTCCTGTAGCATTTAAGGGTTTTTTCTTCATATTTTGGTTGGACTGGGAATTGTATTGCTGTATTTGTAGCCTGCAAATGATCGGAATGTGACAACAACTCCTAGCACTGAAAGCAAAACGTCATCTTGCGGTATGCTGAGCCGAAGTGATTGAGGCCATTTGAGTTCAACAATCTTGTTGTTGTAAAATGGATTTCCACCAAGCTGGGACTATTTATCACAAGGCAAGCAGGACTCAGGTGTGTGATATAATGGTGGTAATGATGCTGAACAATTCCGTCGTCTCTTACTAAATTGGAAAGTGAAGCCAAATCACCTACTTTTTTCTTTTTCTTCATTTGCTTCACGCAGCGTTACTTTTTTACAACTTGGAAGATATAGACAGGATTTAATTGGACACAGGTTTTTGGCAGATATATTTGATGTTGGTGGGTAGGCTCACTCGGCTGTGTTTTCTCTGTAGGACTCATGGGATTCAGCTGCAACATTTATTTGGAAATGGTTTTGTGAGTCACATTATAACAGTAAACAGCTCTTCCGTGCATTATTTGACTCTTTTTGACAGCAGCTGAATTTGCCCAACTGTTTTTCATTGCATATTAAATCTTTTAAAAAGATCCAAAGAAAGAGAACTGAAGAGAAAAAAAAGAGTGTTTTTTCAAGGTATTTCTTCTATTGACGTAATAGGTTTTGTCAGGAGATTAACTTTGTGCTGTTTGTCATAAAAATTTAGGCGTTTAGTACGTTTGCTAAAAATACCATAAAAGGAACAGAGTTTGTCACATGCATTCAAAAACAGGTATATTCTGTACACCCACGGGCATGTCTTCAGGGAATCATGAAAGTTTGATTAAATTTAGAGAAGCAAGTCGACTTGTATTTAAATAAACACACAACGCGCAAGACACAAGTTGTGATGAAAAATAAATGCTGAGAACGTGAGGGGCGAAAGCCACCGAGACAATGCTGTTTGGCTGTCTGTGCTTTAGCACCATCATTACCAAATCTGTTTGCATTCTGCACGCAAACTTCTGAGTTTTTGCTCGTGACGATTCAGAAGAAGGTTATTATTCCATGTATGGCTCGGCCCTGTTATTTTTGTTTGAATTTTTAACACAAATTTGGATGAGAAATATCAACGTCATGATGCATACAAAAAGGGAACCACGAGGGGTAATTGCCTGAGCTGGTATGTGCTAAGGGTAAATTGTGTAACAAATGAGGTCACTCATACATGAAACATACGACGTAGCCTCACTGTAATTGAAACTCACTGCTCTGCTTCACTGGTGGGAGGGTATTAACCTTAAACTACCCATTCAGAGAGAAGAAAATGGACAAATCCTACTCATTATCTCGAAAAGCCTTTCATCGTTTCATTATTGTAATTATTTCATGTTGGTCAGGTACATTGTGTGCTTTTCCCTCTTTAAAAGGAAGTACTGTATTAGTTTGTGCCAGGAGAATGTGAGCATTACTTCATATCATTAAAACAATTCTATAAACTGCTTTTAGAAAGTTTTACAGTGTAAAGGTTTGTGCAGCATCCACTTCCATCCATAATTTGGTTCTGTGCTGACGGCCATTTTGTTTGTTATTTTGAGCGGGGATGTTGTATTGATTCTTTCATTTGCAGCATACAATACCAGTCAAAATAGTGAAGCCTTTTCTTTCAATATAACAAGGCTGTAGCCTACCTTTTGACCGTGTTTGGGGAATAGCAGAAGGCAGACAGTTTGATTATTCTATATTTTGTTAAATGTTATGATACTTTGTCATAACAAACCTAGCTCACATGGATGTGGAAAAATCCTTGAAATGCTGTGGTGTATTCTTGGCACATCATCGGATAAAAATCTTTAGTAATGAATATGAATCCTCTGGATGCAATCACAATGCAGTAAATCGTGTAAGCACAAATGCCACTATAGCACAGTATTACATCGTTTTTGTTTGGACTGTGGAGAATTCATGCATGCCCATCTCTTTAGAGTTTACATCGGACTTGTAATGCTACTTCAAATGTAGTTTCTGTAAGCTTAAAAGGAACATTTATACCAAGAAATGAGTATGCGTAAACAAACTGAGAAAAAGTTTTTATTGAACCATGTGAATGATCAATTCATTTATTTGTGTTATTTTTTTCCCGTATGCCTCTTTTCTGCTTTATTACTTCACCTGACATCATCAGATCAGTTCCTTCCCTTTCCTTGTAGCTTCATCACCTGTTTAATGGTGTAGTTATTGCCTGTGTATTTGCTCTACCATCTTTGTGTCATAGTGCATTGTCTGTGTTCCGCATCCCATTACAGGACGCTTGTAGATGCTGCAGAATTGCGTAGCTTCATTGCATTGATAAGAAAACCAGTCTGTATACTATTCTTCTATTTTTCATTTTACTGTTTGGCTTTCAGTCATTATTATGCATGATGTTACTGGCATCGGATGCATTCCTTGCATCTTCAAAACCATCATCTTTCAGGAAAACATCATCATCAAACATCAGCTTTGCATCATCAAAGAGAGCAATACATTTATATATATTTTTTTTTTAAAAGACAGTTACAGGAAAGATTTTGAGTAAAATAATTCAAATTATGTAGTAGAGTTAATGATTTACCCCTAACTGACTTCTGGAAAGATGTAGTATCTGTAAATGATGTTAAAAGTGAACTTGCATTATTATTTCATTTTTTCTTATAATTATATATTAAAGGGCTATATGATGCCTTAAAAGCAGTTGTGTTGACATTTTTTCAGAGTAAGGATTTTGAGAAGCACTGTTTAACTGATGGAAATGTGTCCAGCTGTGATAGACTTGCTATTGCTGCTTTAATACCACCCTTAAATTCACACCACTACAAATAGGACAGCTTTAAGGCGCGCGGTCCACGTGACGTGGATATATCTGAAACCCAGAAAATCATCACACAACATAGAATTGCACACATGCAATTGGTTGGATGCTAAACACGGAAAATGACTGTGTCGGCACCTCTTCTATTTGGGGGACAATGGCATTGGAGTCAAAGCAGAGATGTGGGGGTGGTCCTGGCAGATGAGAATACTGAAGGTGACGGATTGCAGGATTACACCCAATGAGAGAGGTTTGTGGTTTTCTCCAGGAGGTTGATATATCAACACATTCATATACAGTAAACTACAGGGCAGGACATAAGAAACCCACACTGCTTTTGAATGCTGTGTTCAGTAATCTCACTTTTTGTCTTGGTTATGTTTCATCCAGGCTCTAAGGCTACTGTACGCATTCAGTTTTGTTTCAAATCAAGCATTGGCTCCTTCAGAGCAGCGCGGGGGAGGTCCCTCATAGTTATAGCAGAGACAATGGGGATATTCGATGCTTCTGGATGCTCCAACGCGCAGACAGAGTATTGACCGGTTTATTTTTTGAGGATTGTCGGCATAACAACCAGTGCAGACAGTGTTCTGACAAGCTGGCATTGTTTGGGTCTTGAAGCTCTCGTTGTCTGTCTTTGAGGGTCGTTAGTGTCCAACACAGCATGTTTTAAAAAGGGCCGCACGACTTGTCTGGTGTTCATTTTAATTAGTTACTGAATTATCCCTGGATGGTATGTGCTCACAAAGAAATGGCTATGTTTATATTTTGTTTTAATGAATTTTATTTTTTGAAAGATTTGTAAGCAGCAAATACTTTAATTTAGGAAACATAACAACACAGATAGCCATGCATACAGTCATGTCATCACGGAGTTGATAGACCCAGTCAGTTGATAGACCCACTCTATTATCAATGGCTTCAATGAATCCCTCGCATCTTAAGATGTTACTGACGGGGTCTTTTGTCAGGAATGATATGTGACTATCTCACTGAAAGCTGATTGCTCTTCCAGATTTGTGTGGATTCTCCTTTTTCCTTTTTACACAAAGCTTTACTGTTTCGTTTTTTTTTTTTTTTTACATGAAAGTGAAGCACATAGGTGAGAGGAGTTGTTGAACTTTTTGGCTACGGCGGGTTTAGATAAGTGGACGACATGATTGGCAATGGAGTGTTTTGCTGTGAAGTCCCTCAACTCAGCTGCGTGCTTCCAGCTCCGAGTCTGATTGGCTGGACAGCGCCTTTCCCTATTGCTAAGTGTCAACATGATGCTCTGGAGAATCAATTAGAACACAGACAGAGCCTATCAAATGTCACCACAGAATGTGTGTGGGGGGGGCAGCTGCACAGTCTAGAAAGCCTCTCCATTTAATGAGGTGCTCAGTAATGGGGAGACACTCAAAGAAGTCTTTTATTTTTGTCTCATTGTCACACCCTATCACAGTTTTATCCTCTCCAAAACTTTTTTTCTTCTCTTTTTTTTATCCGAGGGTGTGACAGTTGAGGAATGTGAAAAGCACTAGATCCTCCATTGCCTTCATCTACATGGTAGTTCTGTATCTAACTCACATGGCACAAGTGCAGCTGAAGCAAAATAATCACCTTCAAATTAGTTTAATGATGTGATACAGTTTTGGAGTGTAGCCACAGTTGACAGCGAGAGATTATTTTTTTTGATATTTCAAGCCAGAGGTCTACTTTGGGAGTGCATGAATCTAGCCAATTATTGTGTATCCTGTTCTCTTGAACATCTGTCAGAAAATATTGCTATTACAAGGCCAGATGTGTCAAGCTGAAGAAACATTTTTTTTCTTTACAACAAAGCTGTTAACAAGATACAAGAGATGGAGGGATGGAGGATTTTCACAGAGCTTTATTGTTTTTTTTTTATTTCTATGTCTTTTGGGTCCACACAACATTAGCTGCAGTTCCAATGGGTAATGCACACATTGTTAAAATGTTGCATATTTTGATTGTGGATTCTGTAAATTATGTGCAAAGAAAATCATTTGATGGGAGACTTGTGTTGAGTATTAAATGAGTCTAAGATTATTTAAACCCATTCATTTTCTGAGCCTCGAGGGTCGTGGACATGCTGGAGCCCATCCCATCAGTCTTCGGGCAGTCGGTAGGGAACACCCTGAACTGGTCACCAGCCAATCACAGGGCACACATAACCATCCACACTCACAATCACACCTCGGGGCAATTTGGCATGGTTGATTAGCCTACCTTGTATCTTAGGAATGTGGGAGGAAACTCACACAGGCACGGGGAGAACATGCAAACTCCACACAGGAAGGCCAAAGCCGGAATCGAACCCACAACTTCTGCGCTATGAGGCAAACCATGCTGTTAAGATTTTGACAGCATGAGACCAAGATGACGCCTAACAATTGGTCAACTGAACCTTCCCATTGCGAAGCTTCAAATGAGATGTCCTTGAGGCAAAATGGCCACGACGTTCCTGTCGTCACAATTTGTCATCGGCTCGTTGACAGATGCACAGAAAGGCACAGAAGTGGATGTCTTATCTGCATCCCACACTGATGACTGATTCACTATGAGCAGTAACCTGCCAAATCGGATAATGAAGGCCACTCAGCTTGAGGCATGTTTAAGAGAGATGAGAGGCACCAAAGTGTCTCATCCAACCATTCAAAACGTTTTATAATAGAGTGGTCTGCATGCTAAACGACCTGAAAAGGTACCACACCTTCAGGCGTCATTGTCTTGCATCCGCCAAGAAATATTTACGCTGGATCATGGACCAGTCGGCCTTAGGGCTCTTCTCTACTGAAAGTTGATTTATGTTGAGCAGATATGATGGGCACTGGCAATGTTGGGGATGTCAAGGTGCTAACCAAAGGGAATAACCAAGGGAAACCTTTACTGTTATGGCTTTCGACGCTATTGACAATAAGGTTTTATGAATTTCATTTGTGTTTTACAATATTGTTTTACTGTATTTCCTTCATTTACCGCATTTATTAAAGTAGTCAGTGACTCCCTTTATTTCTGAGAGAAAATTTTATATGTCATGTAAAGGTTTGCAATCACATTTTAATGGAACATTTATCTTCAGTTATAATGGGCCGATGGAGGTTTTCTCTGGTATTAACTGTGAAAAATCAGAATAGTGTCCATCAATAATGTTCTACTTTTGAGAGGTGCAGAAGAATTTCAAAACGTCTTTTGGCAGGGAAAATGTCATTGAATCCAGTTGGACAGCTGTGCTGATGTTTTGTACAATGGGATAACAGCATAAATACGATTTGACTTAATAGGAAAGGGTTAGAAATTGCATAGCTAATTCAATTTCTATAGGAGCCGCTGTGTTAATGTCCTTGTGTAACCTCAGTCTGCTGAGCCAAAAGTGAAAACTGTGATTTGACTGTGCACCTCCCATGTGTGGAAGTATAAAGCAGAACATTGAGTGGTGATGAGCAAAAGCGATTTCACTCTGGCTGCCAGAAAGTACACAATGGAATTCTTGTGGTTCATTCAGTTTGTTCTTCTGCCAAGTGATGGTTAAAGTGGAATCCTTATCTGAGGTCCTGGCTTAGGCCTGGAACACACATAATGAAGGAGGTCGTATTGCGTGTGTAGTCTGCTCTCATTCTTTCTACACTAAGCATCACACCTGTTAAGGTTCTGTCCCACTATTGTTCTTGAAACAAAGTCCACCACGGAACGAATTATAATCACTCCTGATCCCACAAAAACAAATAAGAAAAAAAGCACTTCCACTAGTGTTAACCAAGTACAATATCTGAAGAGAAACACTGTTTGGTGACACCCAAGCCCCTCCCAAGAACAAAGTTCATGCATCAAGATTTTTATTACCTTAAACCATAAAAATCACAATCAATGGAACGTCTGCTATCTATTTGTCAGCTCATACTTAACATTTGGGATGCTGCTGTATAATAATTATATAGGCAAGGGTTATCTGCATTATTTCTTAAAAAGCGATTAGAATGATTTTAATGGGATATGACTTTAGATTAAATTACCATAAAAACAACAGACTGCAGTAAAATACAAATGTAATTTTATGGTCCGGATACAAAGACATATAGGTTTAGAGCCAGGTTTGTTTCAAGAATGAAAATAAATAGAATGCAACAACAATAAATAATGTAAAGTAAACATCATTAAATTATGCATGCAGATTGAAGTATGGCACGTGTGTTGTATGTACATCAGCAGCAGAGTCAGGGATGTTGTATGTATAAAATAAAAACATCTGCAATGCAATAAGCACTGAGCCACTAATGTGTGCAGTGGCAGCGGGGTTAGAGATGTTTGGATGCACACATCACAGCAATATGGAATGAGTGTTGGTGTAATTATGAGTTCAGTGTAATGATGGCTTGCTGGAAGAAGCGGTCTCTGAGTTTATTTGGCGTTCCAGAAGCAAACATCCAGCGGGCAGGGTGGGGGCTGTCACATGTGATTGCCTCACATCTTTAAAACAGCAGAACATTTAGATGTCTTTCAGGCAAGGATAAAAACATGATAATCGTCTTTGTGCTCTTGACCGCTTTTGGAGTTTATTCCAATCTTCTTCATTGCAGTTGGAGAATCACACTGTAATACAGAATTCACAAGTACTTCACACAGGTGTTACTGGAGTGGGTGGGTGTATAGTTGGTGTATGGACTGTAAAGCATTTGGCTCACCACACACCCCTTGTAGGAAGTCAGTGTCCAAGATGAACAGCGATGTTGGCCCCAATATAACGATGTGTTTTTATGGTCGTAGATAAAATTGATATTTCCTCGACATCAGACAACAGTTTTTGGTTGTGTATGAAGTCAACAAGTTACCCCTAGCATTTTAAAGGATATTGCCTCATCCAGTGTGTGTTTTATTGTCTGAATGGGATTTGGGTGGGAAATATATTCAAAGAGGACACTTTAGTTCAAAATGATAGCATATAGTCTATTGACCAATCACAGACTAGGGCTACTTCATAGGGATGGTTGAGGTTTTATGGAGACAGTCAAGCAACTATTACATGAACAGCATGATTGACGACACATTCAATGTGTTATGAACACTTTGAAGGGAAGGAGATGGCAGCTTCCTCGACAGCTCCGGCCCCTCTGTTTTCTGCGCCATCTCTCCCAGCTGGCATCATTGTGCAGTAAAAGGGGCCCATGTGCTGCCACACTTGCCGGAAGACATCCCAAATCCAATCTCATTGTCTGTCACGTTTGCTGCTGAATTATGGTCACGGAGGAAAAATAGGATTACTGAAGTTGTTGTCACAGGCACTACACAGAAAACAAGCAAATAAGAAGTCTGCTTGCTTTCTGACAAGAATGTTCATTGCAACAAATGGCAGGCACTTGGGATCGTTCGTAATTGTGTCAGTGAACTGAATGACACTTTGACAGTATATTTGTATTTGTAGTGTCAAGAAGAAAGACAGTGTGGATGCCAAGCTTGACAGCAACACAATCATCTCATTGCAGTATTGTTTTCTTTTAGCGTTGACTGTGGGAGGAAGAGAAACTGGTTTATGAATATGTTTGGTTGCTTTCTAAATACAGTCTACGGGTATTTCTCACAGAATCATGTTGAATGAATTGATGCAACAATATTTAACTTTCGACAGAGCTGGTGAATATTTTAATAAAAACTCAAGTTTCAGAGTTGCTTTGAATGATCGTGTATTAACACTTTTTAAAAACTCTGGCTATTCTAATGCAATCTTCGGCACCCTGATATATTTCACTAGGGATAAAATGATCAATATGAGTAACTGATGGGCAACTGTTTCTCATTTGTTCTCCCTTTGTTTCTGTTGCAGATGAATTCAAGGCCTTCCTGAAACAATTACCCACTGATCAATTCTTGAATGTTTCCATGATTGCAAAGTATTGGTCAGCTGACTTATCTCTCCAGAAGCGCTATGCTCATCTCGAGTCCAGCACAGCCTTGGTCCTGAACAAAGCTCAGAAAATCATCAGGAAATTGTTCACCCTCAGCAAACGATGTCCAAAACAACCTCGAATCAGTCTCCCCCGAGAAAGGTATCCCATTTGATGTTTCAGATTTAGTATTAAACAGTGTGCTTGTTTTAGTGAATGGATATTACAGCTTCAGGACCTCCGGCAGTCTGTAAGTTTGGGATCGCTGACAAAAAAACCTTGAGATTTTTGTACAAAGGCAGCTGCAGCTGTAAATATAACATTATATCAATATTTCACGTATGACCTTCTACAGCTGCTATTGCTAATATTTATGCTACTATTACTAGTAATGATGATGATACTAATATTCACAATACTATTGTCTGTCTCAATATACCCTGCGATTGGCTGGCATCCAGTCCAGAATGTACCATGCCGCTCGCCCTAAGTCTGCTGGGACAGGATTCAGCACACCTGCAAGCATATTGAGGATATGTCAAAAATATAATAATAAGACTAATAGAGTTTTTCTTCCCAGGGTAATGTTGAAGGTCTGGTGCTACTTAAATATACCATTCACAGACAAAGACGGCCAAGGTTTTTTTTTTTTTTTATGTACAAAAAGCAGGGCATGTATTGTGCAGCTCTGATAAATACATTATGTTCCAACCTAAGTAGATTAGAAGTCATTTTCCATCTTAATATTATGATATCGTATGATAATTATTTGAAAGGCTAACTGACATTGTTTGCCCGTGTGATTGATTTCTGAGTAAAGTATTCACTAATGCTGTTATTATTAATGCTTCCGCCTCACTGCTGTGGCAGGATAAGGCCTTGTGTCAAGAAAAGCACAGAAGTCAAGCACAAAGTAATGTGAGGAAGCAGTTTGGGATAGCAAATAAAGAAATTGGAAAGGGAAAAAAAATGGGATGAAAGGAGACATGCTAAAAAGGAATGAACAAAGACAGAACTTCCAAGAAAGTGTAGGACAGATGAAGGGTCTAGTTATAGGCTGCGGAGTGAGGTACTCTACACTGTGGCAAGCTCTAATCAAGTCTTTTCCTGCACTGACAGTCTGGCGCTTGTTTACAGAGAACCTTAATTTCCTTGGCAATCTTTTGTCACTAGCAATCACTCCATCTCCCCTCGCTTACCCTTTTGCCACTTTCTGTCTTTATTTTTCCTGCACTCTCACCTTTATTTCCCCTTGTCCCTCTCCTTCTCTGTCTGAGATCATCACTCAGTCTTTACCGTGCTCACAGCAACAGCAAGCTATCAGATCCAGCAAAAGATCCATATTTCATCCTGCACAGATCTATTTGTTTCATCATCACTTATTTTTGTCAATTTGCGCAAGCCTCAGGGTATGGAATTGCCGTAGCTTTTCGGCAATGCTGTGTGCAATTTTGCCATCTTAGCCTGGGGATAGAATATTTCTTTACAGAGCTCGTTTTGCAACTGAAGCCCCTTGCAAACTCTTACCCGCCAAAATGGATGGCAATTTTGTGTCTGCATTTTCATCTCATCTGCAGTCAAACATAGCAACCATTCCTCCACAAGGAAAAAGTATACAGTATGGAGTCAATTGGGAGCTGCTAAATAATTTAATCTAGGGTGTGGTGGTGTATGAATTTGAATAATAAGCTTGTTATCCATACTGTATAATAGCTTCCATCATTTGTGTGTGGAAGGGGAGTGACAATAGAAGAATGGTAAAACAAGTAAAAAGTTGCACCTTGTGGATTTGTGCCATAAAAAAATATAAACCATCTAGGCCCATTCCTTGTAGAAATTCAGTTTATTCCTTTTTCTCCTATATTCTATTGCATTGTACATTTATTTCCAAAGAGAGATTGTGGTTCTGTTCATGTCATGCCATGGTCAAATAGATAAAGAAACATTACAGTCACACCTGCCATGAAGCTTGTTCAGGATGTAATTGAAATCCTTCAAATGAGATACAAGCCATTATGCAAGAAAAAAGATATCAAGAGGCACAACAAGAAGATACTTGAACAAAAATGGCCTGCGCAGTCATGCCGGAATAAAGCCATTGCTGCACCAACACCACTAAACAGCTTGCTCACATAATATCACAAAGTACAACAACGAGCTTCAAACCTTCTAAAACAGTCCTTTGGAAGGACCAGACTAAATTTTAACCTAATGGTCAAGTCCAGTTTATTTGTATAGCCCTAAATCACAAGCAGTCTCAAAGGGCTTCACATAGACAAACAATTGACAATTATTTTCAAAGCATCCCCTGATCTTGAGCTCCCAAAAGGGCAAGGAAAACAAAACAAAAAAACTACCAGGGGAAAAATGAGAAACCTTGAAAAGGGACCACAGATGGAAGGATCCCCCTTTTAGGATCACCAGGCTGCAATGGATGCAAAGAGGGCACATAAAATACATAATATGGAAATCAAAAAGTGGATGTCCAGGCCAAAGCGAAGACCTGTCCGAGGAGACCTCAATTGTCCTGGCAGTGTCTTCTAGGAGGGTAATTATATTAATAAATGGTACATTTGGAGAAGAGTCAACAAAGCGTATGACAAAATGTGAACTCATTCATGGCTACTGTATAATATGCAGGTAGTGCTCTGGTGTGCTATAACGGCACAGGGAATATTGTCAAAATTGACGGTAAGATGAATAAAATATGCATGCCGAACATATTGGAGGACAATTTGCATTCATGAGTCCCAGTTGCATAAAGGGATTCACTTGGCTTTCAAAGATGACATTGATCCAAAGCACACGGTCAAGTCTGACAGCAGAATAAAAGTGAAGGTTGTGGTGTGGCCATGAAAGTCTCTTGACCTGAAAATATTGAGCCATTCTGACGAGAGCCTCAAATGTGCAGTTCCAGTAAGGCACCAAACACAACCCCTAAAATTTTACAGGGCATAGTGACTTTTTGCCAAGAAAAATGGAAAGCAGAAAAAAATAAGGGGCCTCATCCACAAATATCACAATCCACAATTTTTCTTTTTTTTTTTTATGATTGTTAGTCTGAAATGCTATATAGTTTAATTTCAGTTCTACTCCAGATCAAATGAATCATATCGTCTTTGACCACTGCTGCTCATCTTACAAATTATGCCAGAGTGTAAAAACTTTATGAGCACAACTGTATGTTAAATTGCTTGTCATCATCAATATATCAGGTACCTCTAAACAGCATATTTTTATAGTTTATGAGAAGATCTTTTTGTCTTTTTGTAGGTCGATAGCCTTTTGGTTGAACAAGGCTCAGTCCCTTCTGTACTGCAATGATCATGGAGTACTGGGATCATTCGCTGAGGAAGTGAAGCGATGCAGCTGTCCTGTGGAGCAGCCAACTTGTCAGGGTGCCATTCCCTGTATTGTTGACGCCTCCTTCACCTCCTGCTCTGCTTGTGCTGCTGACAATGTAACCCGCTGTGGATCCTGCCATCACGGCAATCTCCTACACCTTGGTTCCTGTCGACCGAGCATCGCTACGTCCTTGGACCACTATCTGAACTTTGATCTCGACATGCCGGATGCTGAGGTTTCAAAATTGTCTTATACATTCTAATGGTTCTCAAACTTGGGTGGTCATAAATGTTAGGTCTTTGTAGTGCAGGAAGTACATGAACATGCTGCTTTTCCCATCTTAGCCTATTGCATACCAAAATAGTAGCCATTGTTTTTATATTTTATTTTTTTTACAGTAAATTGAGGTGAATAATGTTCTTCATGATTATGGTTTTACAATCATTATTGTTTTATATCAATGTCAAATCATCTCATCATGCATTTTCTACACCTAACCTCGTCAGGGTTCTTGTCCTCCCTCTTGGTCCGCATCAAAGTCTGAGAACCATTGTCGACATAATGTATATGAAGTGATTGTGTGTTTCTTTGTTGTTCTCTGAAGAAGTGTAAGTAAATGATTTTTGTTTTTGTAGGTGAAGTACCTACTTCAGCAGCTTGATAGCAGAATTGAGGTCCATGCTATATACATTAGCAACGACGTCCGTCTGGGAAGTTGGTTCAACCCTGCTTGGAGAAAGAGGATGCTGCTTACTCTCAAGAGTAATAAAAATAAGTCAAATCTTATCCACATGTTGATGGGCATGACTTTCCAGATATGCTTAACAAAAAATTCAACACTGGAGCCAGTGCCAGCAATTTACGTTAACCCTTTTGGGGGAAGTCACTCAGAGAGTTGGTTCATGCCTGTGAACCAGCCTGAGTTCCCCAACTGGGAGAGAACTCGACTGGACTCTGTGACAACTGCACAATGCTACAACTGGACATTGTCGCTGGGCAACAAATGGAAGTCCTTCTTTGAAACCGTGCACATCTACCTGCGAAGCCGCATTGTCACAGATGATCCAACAGTGAACGAAACTCTATTCTATGAACCGTTGGACATGGATGACCAGACATCTAACATGGGTTATATGAAGATCAATACTCTGAAAGTTTTTGGATACAGCATGCACTTTGACCCTGAGGGCATTAAGGATTTGATACTCCAGCTGGACTACCCATATACACAGAGTACACAGGATGCTGCCTTTTTGATGTTACTGGAAATGAGGGATCGCGTTAACAGGTTGGCCCCGCCTGCGCCACAGCCACTCGACCTGTTTTCTTGTCTTCTGCGTCACCGACTGAAGATGTCAGCTGGTGAGGTGGTGCGTATCAAGGAAGCTCTTCAGATCTTCAACTCAAAGCTCCCCAATGCCTCTCCTGAACCTGAGCTGGCTCAGCTCTGCAGCTAACTAGCTTAGCTCTCAGGGCAGGGCTGGACTACCCTGCTAAGGAGATTCAGGGATATTATTGGCATAAGAAACTTGGTTTCCAGCAAACCTTGGACCTTATCAGAATCGATATATCACAAGATCAATGACAAGTGAGTGTTATGACTATCAGAGGCCATCTATTAAGGCATGATTTCGACCTCTTGGAGAACATGAAGTTCAAGTGCTCTCCTGAACTTGCCTGGAGGCTTACTTTTGCTGTAACTGCCTTTCTTACGGCAAACTACGTGATAGCTGGGAGATTCAAGTACCTAACGCCTATGTCTTGTAAAGAGAAATGTGATTTAATATGTATAGAGGGACTCTTGATGGATCAACATTAATGATCTAAAAGAGGAAGATTGTCCTTATGTAACCCTATTTTCTTTGGTTACGCAACAATCTAGAGAGGAGAATAGTGGATAAAAATCAAATGTGCATTGAATCGATGTTATGCTTACATTTTGATAACCCCAACCGTGTTACTATCATTGAATATTTCTTCCCAACCTTTTGATTTTGTTATTTTTGGACATTTGAAAATGTGTATCTATGCTAAACAACTGAGAAGTCTGTTAGTGTTAGCTCTATATTTGGTGATGTGTCTTTACCAGAACAAAAAAGGTGAACACATTGGCAACGCAAATAGCAACATAGCGTATATGTTTCTTTTTCTTTTTTTTTTTTTTTAAATGAAAACTTAAGGAAATTATGATGTGGTTATTAAAAAAATAATTGCGGGTACAGTGCTGTAAATAATGCACCATCTAACTTGACGTGTGAATATGTGCACATTGCTTTTTAGATAACCAAGTGCAAAGACAAAAAAAAAAAAGACAAAAAAGACAGAAATGTTTATAACAACTCATGCCTTATATGGAGTAAGTGTCGTGAGAAGCACATTTTGTTTTGGTGTTTGATTTCCTGGCAGGTGATGTATTCCTTTTAAGATTTCCAGTTTTCTATCAGTAAAAACACATCCTTCAAGTTAACAAGCTTTTCCATGTACATGCTGGCCACATTGCATTATTTGCTTTGATTTGGTGATGTTAAACTCTTTACAGTGCACACCAGTACTTAATACGGTAATGTAATTGTTCAGCAAAGGTCCTCTGGGTCCAATTATAGATGCTCTCACACCTGGAGTGGTTATATTTCTAAAAATTTCATAAAGTTTTTGATATTTTTATTGACTCACAAAGTGACAGGTCCAGCATTATCATCAAAAAATTATAACTTTTTTCATGGTTTCTGAAGGGCAATGATGGTTATTCTGAGAACTTCAAAAAACACAGCGCCTTGTAAGAGTTATTATTATTATTACTATTATTATTATTATTATTATTATTATTATTATTATTCCATTCTGTGTTTAAAAAAAACATAACATTTTTTCATCATTTCCAGCTGTCGATCTATTTTCAGCTTGCTTAAGTCAGAAATCAAGTGGCACGTTTGTTTGAAATTCTTTTGCAGTGTTCTATATTCTTTTTTTAATTCTGAAGTCCACTCGCCACTATAACATTACCGTACACCTAAACTGAACAGTGTAATAAATACATCAGCCCCAAGATGTATTTGCTTCTGTCCAAGAACTGTTGCAAGTTTAGCCATCCATCTATCCATTTTTCTGTACCGCTTTGTCCCCACGGGGTTGCGGGTTGTTCATTTGAATCCAATTATATTGCAAAATTTCCAGCAAACTGTATTTTAATAAGTGCCGCCATGAATGAAATAGGTTGTTAAATAGAAGGGCTACCTGAATGAAAATTAAACCACCAGGATGAAGCAAAGTGAGGTGTAACATGGTGCTGCACCAAGAATACGGACAGCTGGGGCTGCTGGGAATTTCGCTCTTATCACCCCCCCATGTGTTTCCCCACATTATCCCAAAACATTTTCTCTGTTTAGACCTCCATCTGCCAGGTTCTTCTGAGCCAACCACACTCACATTTTTTCCTCTTTTAAATATCAGTGTTTTCATTTCCATTACTCCATGTTGTCCACCCCCTACTAGTCACTTATCTCATTGGTCCTTGGTAAACCATCTGGAAAGTTCCATCTCCATCTGTTGGCCTTGCTCCACCACCCACAGCCCAGGAGAATTTCTTTTCCTCAAGTTCTGGAGCTTATTTAATAATGTTACAACATGGCATTGATGTCTTATTGCCAAAAATCCTCTTGTTATATTATTACAATAAATGTTATTACTTGAACTTGTGTCATTTCACTCTTTTTTTAAGGAATTGCTGTTTTTCTAAAGTGAATTTTGAATGTACAGTATGTTTATCTATGAGAAAAACTCATGTTTATATTATCTATTTATTTAAAACATGATTTTAAACACTCATAAATAGAAAAAAAAAACATATTTTGTTATTTTCCACGGCCAACTACATTCTTGAAAACCACCTAACCCCACATAACCGAACACGCCGGCAAGGTTAGCAACAAATCACTGTTCTTGAACAGAACAGACTCAGACCTCATTATTTGTAGCTAGCGCAGCTGCACTCTGGTATAAACTGGCGAATCCTCATTTTTGTGCCGACGCGTCCCTCAACGTTTTTTTTCCAGGAATTTGGGTCATCTGTCTACGTCATGCTGGTTGTTACGGCTCTTAGAGAAAACTTCCCTTGACATGCGCCTGGCTCATATGACAGTTTGATGGCACATAGTCATCTGAACTTTATTTTACCAAATGACCTTAGGCAGACAGATACTGCACTCTGCAGACATGTATGGTGAATGTTATTGGATTGATTTCATAGATATGACAATAGCATGCATCATACCCCCTTAATCATTGAAGAAATCCATTCATTAAACAAACCACTTTATCCACACGAGGGTCATGGGCGTGTAGAAGGCTATCCCAGATGACTTCGGGCAATAGGCAGGGTAAAATTAGGAGAAAATCTTGTTTTGTTTATATATAAGCCATACCAGACTTTAAATCACAGGTGTTTCAAATAAAACATCCTAATTTCTATTACCTGTTTTACCTGTAAGACAACCCCTCTTACAATATCCTAAAAATCATGACAAATCCGTAGATAAACCACACTGGCCTATAAGACACAGGGTTCAAAGCTTGTGCAAAAAGTAGCGGTTTATATCCCGGAAATTACGGTAAAGGTTTTTCCATTTATAAAAGTGTAGACTCTGAAAATTCTGGTCTTTTCTTAAAACAGAAACACCCACTTTTTATCAGTTAGCCATTATTCTGACCTTTTATTTCCGTTTAAATTTATTCTTCACATAGATCGCAGCTTTCTTTGTTATAAAACTTGTGGTTACACACAGAGCCCCTGGAACATATCAAGTGGTGACTTTCAGTGTGGGGTTACATTTCTGACCTCATTGTAGCTCTCTGATGCTTTCTTTGCTGTCAAAGAATGACTCCTATATTCTGCTTTTCTCCCTTCTGCTGTCTTCTCACACTTTGAATAAGAAATGCAGCTCCGATTGTGGAATAAGCTTTCACACATCACTTGTTTTTCTTCACTTCAGCCTCTGCCTCCCTCCTTTCGATTTTTGTCTCTTCCCTCTTCGATTTCTGTCTCTCTTCCCTCTTCATATGCAAGAATTTATTTGAACTGTAACGTAGTCATTAGCTAATGTTCCATCGTATTCGCCCTGTGCCGGGGGCGCAGAGCAAGCTCCTCTCAGAGCCTGCAGCTAGATATTCATTCTTCGTTTTGCATTTTAAAAGTAAGATTTATTACGTGTAATGAGTTATACATTTTAATAACATATTTAATAAAATAATATATATACGGTGAATGGATGAATGAATGAAAAATAATCCACCCTGTGCATAAAAATCATTCTAGTTCCAGGTTTTTGTGACAAACCACGGCAGTGTATAGAAACTGAAACTTCTGTGTCAATCACATATTGCTAGAACAGGCTAAAAAAAATATTCATATAAATATACTTTTTTTTTCTGCAACTAAACTAGATAAGAAAGTAGAATATACTCTATGTCTGGTACAATGATTGAAACTTTCCTTTATATCATGGAATCTGCATCACACAAGGAGACAGCAGAGATGCCGTCTTGCTGACTTGTTTGGCTGTTGCCATCCAATCTGAAATGTGCATTGCACCACTACCAACCACTGCAGTGGATGGGTATTGACTGAAACATATTTTTTGAGCAACCCTGATTGACTGGAAATCAGCCCAGGGTGTATCCAGTCCCTTATCCAAAGTGTGCTGGGATCGGCACTAGCTCACGCGTGACCATGGACAGGATAAGGACAAAAAAAAAATTGGGGCAGTGGTGAAATTATCCCTTAGACTTAGGAATCCTTCTATATAGTGTCAGCTCATGAATGGTACGCAAGGAACTCCTCGGTGACGGTCTGTGTATGAACAATGCCATGAATATGGCCAGTTCAGGAATGTCTGCAATGGCCGTGGTCTCATTAATTGCTGGAGAAAATACAAGAAATTTATCCTTGGGTCCAATAACCTCTTTGCCACAGTATTCTTTGTCAGACTAATGTTGGTAAAAGCATGTTATTTCTCAGAACATGACCTCAACAGCCTTCAGCATGCATCTTTTAATTCAAGCACTGTCTGGATATGGCTTTGATCTTGACGATATTTTATTAGTTACTGTTGGCTTTTACTTTTCGGATCCTTGGGAAAATGGACTGCTCTATCCTTAGACACACCAACATTTTATTTGTCTTCTCTTTTTGCAGTTGGCCTTGAAATATTTTCACTAAATTGAGTCTCATTGTGGCGTCACAAATTATATTCCTTCTGACACTTGTTGATTAAACACCGTTTCCCATTCACCACTGTGAATAAGTAGTGAACGTTACATTTTTGGAATTCTCTGTACTCATGCACTTTTCTCATTTTTCCAAAGATATTTTGGCTAAGAATGGTAGATATTGTAATTGGTAGAAGGTGCACTGGTATCTTCAATTTTCATCTCCTGCAGTGCCGCTTCTTCTACTCCTACAACAGTTGTCCCTCTCTAATTTGACTAAAACAGGAATTGCCATTTATTTTGAGCAGGGGTTATAACGATTTTTTTTCTTTGTGATACCATGTTTTTAAATCATCATAAATATTTATTTATGAATACTTCAATTGTCCATGAGTGGATGAATGTTTATTGATTTATTATATTATATTTATTGGTGGTAGTATATCAAGTGCAAGATTAAATTTTTTGCTCTATGGAAAAATTACAAAATTGCACTCCTTAAAACTGCTGAGTTAAAAATTGGAATGACCCGGGCAGTTGGGTCAATTCGACCAAACTCTGAGTTGTTCAGCCAAAAAAAAAAAAAAAAAAAAAAAAAAAGAAAGAAAAAAACATGCTTTTGTCAGGTCAAATTGACTGATCGGTCCAGTTATTAACCCAAATTGGGTTGTTTTTGACCCAGCAGTATTAAGAGTGTTGTCTTTATCTCCGGGCTATGTGTCAGACTGGGCTTATTGACAGAATTATATGAGTGGGCACTTTATTATTGCATATCCTGATATTAACTTCTGGAAAGGCAACAAAAAGCACACCCAGGTCATCCATCAACTGAAGGGTCTGCAGTTTTAATTTCCACTCTGTTTCAGTAATTATTGTCGTTGTGGTGAAAACGTAATTAACCCCCACCAGAATGTGAATGAGCAAGTTCGTGAATATCAAATCTGGAAGCTTTGACAGAAAAGTGGTATGTAAATCAAATGCATTTATATTATCATTTGTATTAAAGCACATGTATCAAACTCAAGGCCCTGGGGCCAGATACGGCCCACCACATCATTTTGTGGCCCACTAAGACAAATTGTGCATCAAATTAATGTGTCATTACTAGAATTGCAAATTGTCTTCACTTTTAATATGTTTTTTGAAATATTTAACCAGTTTTTACTCGTCTGATTTCAAAACGAGTTATTTGTCAGTTTGTTTTGTAGCTTTTACTGTATATAATATGAGGTGCTCATACATTTATTTGGGTTTACAGTCATAATGGCCCTCGGAAAGAAGCTATGACTACAATGCGGCCTGCGAAGAAAATAATAAAAATAATAATAATAATAATACATTTTATTTGTAAGGCGCCTTTCAAGGCACTCAAGGACGCTGAGAATGAGTTTGATACCCCTGTAGCAGAGTAATGGTGTGTAGTGGAAAAAATACAATAACACAGTTATCCTAATGTCACGTATTGTTACGATAAATAACAGTAGATGTGGTGTAAAATTACCACACCATTCACAGTTATCCTACCGTAAAATACTGTAATTCAAAATATAGTAGTACTATGATTATATACTGTATTGTTAAAATAAATGTCAATCGGTGCATCCCTGCTGTCAGTAATTTGCTGTTTCAGACCAATGACCAAAGTGATGTGTGATATGTCAAATGAATTTTAAAAAGTATTGTTCAAAATACTGTTGTATTCCTTGTATCTTCAGAATTCTGTCTGTATTTTGAATTGCATGCACAGTATTTAGGTAAACATAGTTAGTACACAGTTGAAGGCTAACTCCGCCACCAGCTATCTACATATTGAATTTAGAAGTGTCCGAGGTATAGCAGTCGCAAGTGTACAGCTATAAGCACACCGTGTTAGATCTGACATTAGAATTTGGTCCACACACTTTCAAGAGAGCACTTGTGATCGGATCACACACTTCTACTCGGTGCAAAAAGCACAACTCGACAGGAAAGCTTGCCCGCATCTCTGAAAACGTAAACAATGTGGGAGAGGGTGAAGTGGCAGTTTTGTGAAGTATTATTGTGAGCACAAATAAAATCCTGGATACCTGAGTGGAAATGCTCCTCTTTCAAGTAACCATATAAAATTGTTGATGCTTTTATAGCATGCTGTTGGTTATTTCTTTTTGCTGATCTTGTTTTGTGAACTTTTTTTGTTGTTAATCATCCCCATTTTGTAAGGCGTTTGAGTGCCATATAATTAGAATATAGCAGTATATTAACAGTTTTTTATATATTTTTTTTATTCATGTCTATACATTTATATAGTTACAATATGTACTGTATATGGCTTCAGTTTCATTTCACACCTTACATTCTTATCCATTGAGAAGAAGCCCAATATTAAAATTTTAGATTCTTTGTTTTAGCCTTTTTAGTTTAGCAAAGCTGTGCAGTATTCTTCTATTGGCAGCATAAAGTGTCTTCCCTTTGTTCAATCAGAACAAAGATGGAAGGAAACTGACTCTTGTGGAACACCGCCATTCCTAATGTATGAATATTATGTATTACGTTAGTATGTGACCTTCAAATTCAGAAATTGTAAGCAAATTCCTTTTTTAAACCAGGCTTTATGGCGAAAACTTGGCCAGTTAAATTGTATTAAAAAGACCAACCATCTTAGTAAAAAAAAAAGAAGAAACAGAAATTTGAAAATCATAATATTTTTTTTAAAAATCAAGAAAGATCTATATTCATTCCATAAACATTTTCTGTGACTAGTTGTTTACCACTTGGCTTGAACGTTTCACGTTCTATAGTTCCTGGGGGAGGGGGACTGTGGCTCCTCTTTATCGTTTACAATATGGTAATTTTCCACTTTCAAATCGAGAAAACAAATCACCTGTAAAAGCACAACTTGACAGATAACCCTCTCCCACATCTCTATCAAAATGTAAACACTGTGGGTGCAGGGTTAAGTTGTGGTTATGTGAAGAGTCGGTAAGAGTGCAATCACATCCAGCATGGATTAGATATGGACATTGTGGACACGCCTGGCCTTCCATACCTGGGGATGTTCAATCTCAATAATCACTACACAACACTGAGGCCTCTAGTACACACTCACACTTTTGGAAATGGACCCACTTGAAAGTGCAATTTTGCAGATAACTCACGCTGTTGACTTCCATTTCTATTACATCAGCGGTGGGCACACTCACACTGGGCAAGTTCCACCTTCGGCATAATATCCCCTTCCTCCTACATGGCACTGCACTCATCACCCCTTCAGCTTGTTTTTCTGTGCCATCATTTCCTAATACAAATCAGTAGAACCACAACTTTCTTGACTTTGAGAGTCATTTTAAATTGTTCTGTTCTGTTCTGCAGATTAGATAACAATGTGCACGTGTGTGGCCGTGCATTTGGAAGTATGCTGCACTTGAGCCTGGATCGGCACTCAATCACGTCTTAAGGTGACAATTGTACCCATGGTGTACAAATGGGTGAGTGTGAATACACTTAGTGTGTATGTTATTATTTATTTTTTAAGTCGATTTGGTATTTGTCACCCCCCGATTTGATTTCTTACCACGCTGTGAATGATGTGCCATATAATAGAGAATGAGTCTATTACCCTGGCCCAGAACAATAAACCTACTGTTTGGTACACACTCATTCTATGATAGTCTTCTACAATAAACAAAATAAATATAAACTTGATTTCACAGGAAGCCGGTCCTCCCCTGAAGACACTGTGGTGAGAAGGAAGGAAGATTTCCTCCAGGAGAGAGCTGTTAAACTGACTGTGAAATGGATTTGTGAAGAGAGCTGCATCAAGGTATCGTCCACTGGATTCTGTGTGAACACAGCCCACCTATGATCTGACAGCCAAACCTTGGGTCAAGTACTTTTGAGCACTGCTGCGTTTCATAGTAAACGTGTGCTCCCAGTTTCTGAAATGCTACATTTTATATTCTCTGTATCTTTTTTTTTTTTTCAAGAGTCCATTTTACCATACTGCATTAACTTCATTATGAAACGTTAATACCATTGCTTTGATTATATATGAAGCCACCATCATAAAAAGAAAATTCACAAATGAAATAAAAAAATTTTTAATGCAAAGTATCTGATCTGAATTATCTATAGGGGCCCTGCTATGCACTGCATGGGGTCATGTGAGCCTAGCGGTAGAAAACATCAGAGGATAACTGTCGAGAAATGACTGCCAGCCATAAAAGAAGTGTTGAGATGAGGCAGAGGGTTGGGGGAGCCATCAATATTGCGATCTTTAGTCATAGGTTTAGCAAAGGCCCAGTGGTAAAATTTACTCTGTATGGGGCCATTACATGGAGAAGCCAGCAAAGCAATTAGACTCTTGCAGTGGGTTTTTGGTGTTGGGGAATCGACTATGAGATCTCCATGGAGGCGAGGATGGCTGTGAAGGAGATGGAAATGTGTGTGTACACGAGTGTGTGTTTTAAAAAAAGAATATCAGATAATCATTTTGTTGACCTCTAATCCCACATCCTGTCATGAAAACCATTTTCATCAGCTTTCATCCATGTCTCATTATATAGCAACAGAAATAGAAGCACCCCATCAATGTGGCATCTCTGCAAAGTAACCCACTGCTTTATGGCTTGACTTCATAAATAAATTCTAAACCATAATAATCTCCAATTACTTAAGTAATCTGATATGTGTTGAAATATTGACCTGATTATGTAATGATGAATCATAAAAAAATTTACTTTTACACTTATAATTTGCTATCTGTGGGCTGTATCAGTTGATAGATTCGTAAACGTTTTCCACATGCGCCAAACATTTCAAATGTTTTTCAACTAACCTTGCAAACACTGCTGCCTTCTGTTATTGGTCATCCGCGACTGCCTGAATGTTAAGAGGAAGAATGCTTGATTTAAAGCTTACTACTAAAACAGATCTAATCAAAACAGCGTGAGCAAAATGATTCTCTGTTGATTAAACTACATTAAATCTGGACACGCGCAGTATATATATTTTTTTTACAACTATCATTCTCCATTTGGTGAAAAGACAATGTACTGCTTAAGCATATATGACAAAACACGAAATACTTATGTTAATTAATTTTAGTGTGATAAACCTTTCAAGCATATTGCCCAACAGTACTATTAACAGATAAGGGATAAATGAACTGAAGCAGTAGGAGAAAACAATTAGCAGAATTACTCTATGCCGAGCATGCAAGACAAATGTATGCATGATTTCCCCCGTCCTTGAAAACATTTTTTACGAAGTTTATTGGTTTTCAAACATAAATAGAAGTGTAGTTCTAATATGAAAATGGTGCTTATATTCATAAAACAGATTAAATGATTTTACATTTACATGAAAATGGGTTTTTAATTAGGATGCCATTTTTTCTTGTAATTGCTGCATGGCGTTTCATTGCCAACCACTCCCTGCAGTTTATGTAACATTCGAAAAATATTATGCCTAACTGACTTTAGCCATACAAGACACTGCTTCTCTGTCGCTAATTGATTACTATTGTTATTATTATTGTCGTTATTCATTCTGTTTAAAAGATGGGCATGTTTTTTTGTTTTTTTTTTAGATTCAGCTTACCTCTCGTTAAAGCTCCCACATTGACGTCTTGTTTATTTTTTTAATCGCAAGATGACCCTAATTAGCCGCCGGGTTATAGTATCTTGGGCTATGCCAAAGGTCTGTTTTGCACATGGTAAAGAGTGGGAGTGTGGTGTGAATATATTTATTTTCTTCTTCCCACTATCTGTCAGGCAAAATTGACTCTTGTTTTTGTTTTGTTTTTTTCCCTTTTTGTTATATTTTGGAATATGACACTGACTGATGCTTTTCCTATTGCCAAAAACAAATATAAAAATGAAATGAAGTGAGAGTTTTAGAATAACTTCTCCAGCAACAACCATTCTGCAACTTTTAAACATGATCAGATTTGTTTCATTCATTTCTGCATACCCAGGAATATCATACTCTAAAGACACGTAACTCAGGGTGTGAATGTATCCTCATCTTAGTTCCTGAATGATGCATGTTTGAAGTATTCCCTGGGAATAGCCTCATCATGGTTGTCAGGATGCAGAAAGCATATGTCACTTGAAGGTCATGTTCTTAAGTCACCATGGGAAATAGATCACTGAGACTGTGCAGATAAACATACCGGCCGATCTATATTCACACACCTGGGAGAGGTGAACCACATGTTGAGAATGCAGCAGTCAGAACAGAATACTAATGGTAAATTCATATAGAATTTCTCTTGAGGCAAAATTGATGCAGCTCACAAACCGAGTTACAGGGGGGATGCTTCTCCTCTGTGCATTTATGTATTATATTCAGTTTCAGTTAGTCAGTGCGAATGTTTGTATTGCATTATAATTCTATTCTTCTTTCTGTTATTTTGAGTGTGAGAGATTAGGTTTTTTGGAAAAAGGGCGATATTTTGAAAGGCTTCAGTATATAAAGATTTTAGTTCAGGGTAAATGAAAATCCCTCTTTATACAATAGATTTTCTTGGTATTTGGAAAAAAAAAAAGAATGTCTACCTATTTCGGCGGGTCTCCATTTTATTTATCAGTCTGTTTTATCTCATTTACAGCGACATTTGTCCCCCCTTGTGGGCCCACACTGAGTATGAGTAGCACACGTATTCTGTAATTATCCACTCAAATTGACTTGATAGGGGGTATCTAGGTCACAACTGAGCCCCCAGCACACAATTAAGCATGTTCATTACTATTTTTCATCGCATAGTTCAGGACCCAAAGGTAGGCTGCAGGAAGGAGATTGGTATCAAGCACTCCTGGCTATGCTATTTGAGCTGTGCAGCAGAGCCATTATTTCATCAATCCCTGACACACAAAAACATGACAATGACAATATTCCAGTTTGTTCTTTTTCATAGGCCATTTATCGTATTGTTTCTCTACTGCATGAAGGCGACGTCCACAAATTGAATGCATTTAGTAAATAAATGGTACAACGGAAAGCTTTGGTATCTTTCTCTAGGCTAGTATATTATTAGAGCTGAGGGGCCAGAGGATTGAAAAAAAGTTAGTTGCATCACTATCACCTGTGGCATATTTCCAGCACTTAGCCCGGACATGTCCATATGAATACAATAATACACGGAAGAAATGTTTACTTTAACTATCGCTTACTTTGCATAACGGAACATGTATGTACCTATAGGCAGGTTTTCGACATAAAAATGTGCAGGACTTAAAAATTTGTTACATAGGGTCATTCATGACTGGAGGGTTTAGCTGTCTTTGCATTTTTTTTTAAATCCAACCACTTTGCATAAAATGTTACCAAAGTTCCTCTTATCCTATTCTCAATTGTCTTAGATGCCCCGACCGCCACCATCACCCATCTCATGTTCTGCCACGACATAGTACAATCTCAAAAGCCCATTTCTTCTTCTATAAGTATAAAGTGAGCTTGTGGCTGAAGAAAAAAAAGAACAAAGTGCTTTGCTCTATTGAGTGCCAAATGTTGATCGATTGAAGAGTGAACATCAGACGACAGGCAAGCCCTGACAAACTTAGACCTCAGAGATTAGAAGTGAACCTGCTCCTAAGAGACTGCAAGATTTCAAGGCTGGAAAAAAAAAAAATATATATATATATATATCACTTTAGATGCATTAACTTGATAATAAGTATTTACCAATAAAATGGAAAAAAACAGAACCAACAATAGAAATCTCAGGTAATTGTGTCAATAGCTATCAGAGTATTAGGTTTAAAATATGAATAAACAATACAACTGTTACAAAGAATTCCTTCAATTGAAACATTCATCATTGCGACTTATATTTTCCAATACATACTAGACAATACATATTTACTGCTTACTGACTGCACTCTGCTCGATTGTCTTCCCGTTTCTGATGCAAGACAGACAAACAATGTTGCATCATGTTTTCCATTTTGTCCCATATACAGCCGATAGCGGACCGTTATATTGACCTTTAAATGGATGATGGGAAGGGGAACTTTAAACCTTGGATCAAATGACGGCGTCCCTCGTGATTTAGGTTCTGCAGATGCAATCCATGCTTGGTGTGATTTGTCAGGAAAACTAAAGCAGGCTTTAAATTTAATTAACTTTTGTCATATTCAGAAAAGATAAGGTGCCCCTTAAATACATTTGTTCAGGCAGCAATACAGCATGTTCTGGAGTTTTATAATTACTGTATATGATTATCCATATACGCTTTCATTTCATGTCAACACTGCATAGAATTTACAATGAAATATGAAATTATGTTTTGTTTACCATGACTCACATTTCTCCACTGAATCACTGAAAAAAAAAAAAAACTGAAACAAATCTTGATTAAAATGGTCATAAAATAGCAGCAAAAGAAAATTCAAACCACATTTGGGTAAAATCTATTTTTTTTTATCTTGTGTTTGGCATGTGTACCTTTTTAAAAACACAAAGAAAATTAGTAAGTTCTATTACCGTAATAGTAGTATTGTTGTGATACAGAGTACTGAGATGTTGCTTCTTATTTTTGTGGGTCATTCCCTGAGCATCTAGAAGTTTTCAAGTTTTATTGTTATTTCGTAAGGGTTGGCAAAGCTTTACCGTCACATATACTTGGAGTATCACAAAAAACAATAATTGCTAATTATTACTAATAACG